>NC_143579.1:153207075-153867066 GCF_048544385.1 Mastigoproctus giganteus | reverse complement strand
CAACTCCAGCCACTGAAAATTGCAGTGGCTGGAGACTAGGCAGCTGCGAAGTGATCTGATTGAGGTGTATAAGGCATTGAATGGTTTGATCAAGATCAATGCTCATGGGATTCTTCCCCTTTCCAGGATTAATCGCCTGAGTGAATATAAATTCAAATTGAGGAAAGACAGTTTTAGAATAGATGTGCGGAAATATGTTTTTAGCTAATGGGTGGTTGATTGCTGGAACAAACTTCCAACCGTCGTTGTGGAAGTTGACTGCTGAAATAAATTGAAGGCAGAACTAGACAAACATTTGGAGTGAATGGATGGTAGAAATGGGAAGTTTTTTTTTTTTGGCCGATGCTTGCTTTCCTGCATCAAATGCCTCTACTAATGCTAATGCTAATAACGATCACCGAAGTCGACTCATTACCCAAATATTAGACCTACTATGAGAACAATTGAACGTTCTCATTGTAGGCAAAGTCTTTTATGCGCACTTACTAAGTATGTACAGACGGGGTTTTCGAATCGCCTACGCACCTTATGTACACAAAATATGGCGTATCCCACCCCCCTCCCCGACTGAGATAACGATTTCACTGCCACAGATTTTCATTGACCTGGAAAAGCCAACTCTTGGTCCAGACAGCTATACTTGTCCAGAATCCGATCGGATGATTGGCTAAAAGTCTTTTGCTTCAACTTCACTCGAGGCTATAAACTTCCTATAATGTAGTGGTACTGGTCCTGACTATTGCTTCGACGATCATCCACCACGACACAGGTTTTAGCGCTACCGACACAAAGCTCCCCTGAAGTCATGTTTTTAAAAGATTGTACCCTGTACTAGACATTTATGCTGTGGGTCCAGAAACTGCATAAAAGGTGGTAGATCTGGGTCTGCAACTGCTTTGGTACCAAACAACTTACATGCACCGAGTGTATATGGGGAAATGGCTCAAGCAGTACCCCACTCCCCCAGCGCACACATCTGCAATGTCATTTTTATAGAATATTATGTGAAACTGCAACAATCTCTTTAAATGGACATCGACACTAAAGATCCGAGGAGCCACATTAAATGTAATTGATGTGGGCTTGACTTAAATACCGATAGTGACAAAATACCCAACAGAATACTGATTGTTGGGGAACCATCTCCTCCAATACTCTCCCAGACGATACACCTGCTGACATTATATTTCTAAATCATGATGTAGGATCTTGGCTGTCATGGTTCTTCTGCGATTAACGGTGACGTCAGATGTCGAATTTATGACGCGCGCTTGCTGACCTTGTTTCCCTTGATCAAGGCAGAATAAGACAAACCGCACTGACTAGCCTTTGTGTTTTGTGTGAGATGGCAGTTAATCTCCTGCTGACTCGAGGCTTCGATCCTGAGTGGAACACGGACAAGGTGGTGAACACACAGGGAACTCTGACAATATGACTTTTAATTGTCACATCGCGAGGAGCGCTCTTCCTACCCTGTGGTTCCCCGACTTTCCCTCTATTCTCCTTCTTCCTACTACCATTGATGAGCACCGCTTGCCATAATTCAAATCATCCTTCCCCTTTACCCATCCAACTCTTCTCCCGCATCCGCCTGCGTTTGTTTCCAGCAAAAATATATATTTTTACCTAGGACGTCCTGCCCTGTGACTGCTTCTTTACTTTCCGTTCTGAGGGATCTCTGTTAGGAATCTCTCTATCCCCAGTTTCTGCTTCGCCTCATTGGGCGCCTATTTCTCTCATCGACCTCTCAATCTTATCATCTCTGCGCCCACTCCCAACAATTTTTCTGGCAGGGCTAATTCCAGAATCAGGCGATTCTGGGGTTAGTTAGCCCTGCCAGAGAACAGTTACTACTGTCCCGGTTCCTCGTGGACGGTAACTAGCGCTTTATGATGTCCAGGGGCCCACCTGGGAAAAGTGGTCAGATTACCAACATACCAACATAAGCCTGCTCTAATTGGCACAAACACTAATTCACACTGTCTAGCCATTATGGAGTACAGTATACGACACAACAGAAAAAATGCAGAGTTAGGGGAAGCCTGAAGTGCAGCATGATAGTGCATACAATGCACACGCACTATATACAATTAGCATTAGTAGAGACATATGATGCAAGAAAGGAAGCGTATGCAGCATCAGCCGAAAAAAAAAAAAAAAAAAAAACCCACTCCCATTTCACCCCTCCGTTTGTTCGAAATACCTCACCAGCTGAGCTTTAAATTTATTTAGGCTATCAACTTCAACAAGTGTTGGAAGTCTGTTTTCCCAACTAACTATCCGTTGGCTAAAAGCAAATTTCCGCACATCTATCCTACATCTGTCTTTCCTCAATTTGAATTTATGCCCTCTCAGGTGATTATACTGAGCAAAAGGAAGAATCCCATCGGCATTGAGCATGCTCAAACCATTCAAAGTTTTATACCCCTCTATCAGATCACCTCGCCGGTGCCTAGTCTCCAGACACTATAATTTGCAAAACTTAAGCCTTTCTTCGTAAGAGCAACCCTTTGTTCCATTCACTAATCGTGTTGCCCTTCTTTGTACTCGTTCAAGCAGCTTTACATCCTTTTTGAAATGAGGCCTCCATACCCTGTATACAGTTCTCAAGGTGTGGACTGACCATTGCCTAATACAAGGGAATAATCACCTCCTTATCCCTGCTAGAAAAATTCCTGTATGTCATTGACAAGACACCATGAGCTACTCTTGCAGCCCGTCTGCACTGCTCAGAAAACTTCTTATCTGCCTGCACAATTACCCCCCAGGTCCTTTTCATTCTCTACCACTGTCAGTGTAGTACCACAGAACTGATACGTTGCTCTGGCGTTACTGTTTCCCATATGAAGTACTTTACGTTTGTCAATGTTAAACTTCATTTGCACCACTCAGCCCATCTGCTCAACCTTTCCAGATCCTGTTGCAGCAGCATAGCGTCAATAGTGTCCTTAACAACCGTGCCAACCTTTGTATCGTCTGCAAACTTGGACATTAAGCTTGATATACCATCATCAATATCATTTATAAATACAGAAAACAACAATGAACCCACCACTGAACCCCGAGGGACTCCACTAATAACATCAGTCCACGATGAGCAGTGTGCAATGATTACCACTCTCTGTCTTCTCCGCTGAACCATCCCATTATCCATAGCAGCAATTTTCCTCTAATGCCACACTGTTCCAATTTGTGCAGCAGTCTTCCATGTGCAACAGTATCAGTAATTTTCCTGGAACAGAAGTTAAACTCACAGGTCTATAATTACTTATGTCAGCCTTTGATCCTCCTTTGTGAATTGGGGTCACATTTGTACATCTCCAGTTTATGGATACCTCCGCTGAGTCCAAAGAAGCTCTCATAATTATGACTAAGGGTTTGCTTACTTCCATTGCTGCCTCCTTTAATCTAACTGGATAGATCCCATCTACCCCGTGTGCCTTTGTTATATTTATCCTTAACAATTTCTGCTCCACTTTCCTCTCAGTTATTACAAAATCATTTAGCTCACTGCCAGAGTTTACTTCAACTCTGGCATTCTCCTTCCTGAATAACTCCTCATTTGTGAATGTAGATGCAAAATACTCGTTTAGTTTGTTAGCCACCTGAGCAGGATCCTCAAGTGTTGAACCAACAATATCCAGTGGACCATCTGATTCATCCCTTTCGTTCTAGAGTTTACATAGGTAAAGAACTCTTTTCTGTTTTTCTTTGCCTCCTTTGCCAAGGATTTCTCATAATCTACCTTTGCCTGCCCAATCTTCTTTGTGACTTGGTTACATACCAGCTTATATCTATCATAGGCTTCCACGTCACCCATTAATTTATATGTATCCCATGCATTTTTCTTCTCTGCCATATGTCTCATTAGTTCATCTGACATCCATTTAGGCCTTTAACTTTGAACAATATTTCTTAGTTGGTATGTAAAGCCTAGTAGCTTCCAAGATAAGTTCTTTGAATGCTTCCCATTTTGAATTTGCTGTTGGTAACATCATCAGTTGGTCCCACTGTATAGAATTTAAATATTGTTTCAGACCATCGTAGTCGCCTTTAAGATAGCAAAAACCCTTTCCTTTACTCCTGATGGTAGTTACCTCTTTGAGTAAATCCCACTTCAGCGCACTGTGATCACTGCCAACTAGTGGTTCCTTTATCTGCAGATTGTTAATGCATGAAGAATGACTACTGATAATCAGATCAAGAGTAATACTCTCTCTAGTTGCCTGACGAACATGGTGATGTAGAAAACAGTCATCCAATAAATCCACAAAAGCCTTGCTAGTGTGTGTGAGTGACCAATCCACCAATTCCAGTCAATATCTGGGAAATTAAAATCCCCATTATATGGCTCTCTGATTTACTGGCCCACTCTATTTCTCTGTACAGTTTCTTATTATACTCATCAGAGTCATTAGGCCTATAGCACACTCCTACTCTCAATTTTGATCTCCCAATGCTTATGTCACACCAAACTGACTCGACACTGCACTGTCCCGCGATGTCGACTGGCTTCACGTCCTTGGATTTTATGTGTTTCTTTACTAATAGTATAACCCCTCCTCCCTTCCTATCCTGTCTATCCTTTCTGTACACATTGTACTCCCCAAATTCCAGTTCTGCATTCCTTATATCTGTGTGACACAACGTCTCTGATATCTCAACAATATCTGCCTTTGATGTTTTGAGCAATACCTCAAATTCATCAAATTTATTTACCAAACTCCTAGCATTGGTGTACATGCAAGTATTCATGCACCTGTTCCTATTCTTTGCTACCCTAACACAACCCATGTGTTCACTTGTACCGCAATGACTCCCAGCAGAGTCTGAAATACCCTGCATCTTGTTTCCGAAGCTGCTGCTCATTTCAATAGAAGCAGTGCAAGGATCAATTTCACCTCTGCCAGTGGCTACTGTTAATCTATTAGTTATCTTCCAGCAAAAATATATATTTTTACATAGGACGTCCTGCCCTGTGATTGCTTCTGTCCTTTCCGTTCTAGGGGGATCTCTGTAAGGAATCTTTCTATCCCTTGTTTCTGCTTCGCCTCATTGGGCGCCTATTTCTCTCATCGATCTCTCAATCTTATCACCTCCGCGCCCACTCCCAACAATTTTTCTGGCAGGGCTAATTCAAAAATCAGGGGATTCTGGGGTTAGTTAGCCCTACCAGAGAACAGTTACTACTGTCCCGGTTCCTCATGGACGGTAGCTAGCGGTTGATGGTGTTCAGCGGCCCCCGGGCCCACCTGGGAAAAGCGGTCAGATAAACAACGTACCAACATACCAACATAAGCCTACTTTAATTAGCACAAACACTAATTCGCACAGTATAGCCTTTACGGAGTACCGTATACAAAAAAAGAAATAAAGGCAGAGTTAAGGGAAGCCTGCAGTGCATCCAATGCACACACCCACTATATACAATATCCCTGCATATCTACCCACAAGCTTTATATCGCATGATATGATTATTTTTTATGCAAATTATTCTGTCACGTGGCAGTTTCTATCAACATTACGACCGCACTCACTGAATTTCCTTCCAGTCAGAACTAGGCAACTCTGTATCTCCAAATGGAACAGACTCCATGAAATGCATAGGCTATTCACAAAAAAAACAAACTTCAATTTCTCAACCAACACAGCCTACGACTAATAGAGGCTACAAAATTCATATCATCAAACAGATTTCATCAATCGCCTTTATCACACACATTCTCAAGTGTTTTTCTATCAGTCAGTTTGTCAAAAATTGTTTTTTAGAACTATGGGCATTGTTAATCAATGACGGAAAACAAATCACCTAATTTTGTTGATGGTTTTGATTGAATTGTAATGGTGGGTGAATGCTAACTAAATCACTGTGATCCAGAAACAAATGAACCTTATGCAAACATTGAAAACCCATAAAAACAAGCAAGGTTCAATTGTTCTTGTTTATACTTCAGCATGCCCACAAGGTCAGTGGAGTTTACAATAAATCAATTAATTCGAATGTTAATCCTTTTTAGCAGGCATGGGCTTGAACCCCGGTCCACTCAAACAGCATGTGCTACTGCACATGCGATCCAGACTACTCGGCTACGCCAGGCCTATTCTACCAACAAGGTCTTGTTGTTAGTCTTCTAGGACTCGAGAAGTATCATATTTACGAATTACCTCCCATAAGGCATCGACATAGTTGGGAAGTACAACAGGAACTTTCTGTGAAAGTTAAGAGAGAAAGATAGAGTACCAAGTTGAAGAGAAGCGAAAGCTTTCCAAAGGAGTTCGCTAGGGGCAGAACTCCTTTTCATAACTTCAATGGTTCAATGCTTCTGCTCAAAAGGCTGCTTCCACGGTGGACTTTGCAATCAGCTGTTGTTTTGAAAATCTTCCGCGCCCATTTAATTTCCTTGCTCTTCACCTTCAGACTTCTTTCCTAAAATGAAGAAACTATTACTGAGCAGCAAGTTTCAGACCGATGAGGAGGTAATTGATGAAGTAGAAACCTGGTTTGAGAAAAAATAGATACGTACAATGATAACCCAGTTTAATGTAATATAATAATAAGTAGCAGGCAGTAGCTTTCAAGATTAACGAGTCTCTTTTTTTCAACTGAATTTAAATACAACGGATATGTGAAATGAGTGAGGCACGTTATTCATTTACTATTGTTGTTGCACGGACGTGCGCTGTGTTTTTATTCCACTGATCATCTTACATTAAAACGGTTGTCTCTAGGATGGGGTGTTGACCTATGCCTTTGTGGCGGTTTATTGCCTTTGGATTGTTTAATATGTTAAGTGGCTCTAGCCATAGGCGGTGGCAAAAGTGTCGTGAGTAGTCTCAGGAGCGGATTAATGTCGGTTGAGGCCCCGGGCGCAGAGGAAAATATTGGGCCCCTTAAAAAAGAGAGAGACAAGGAAAATAAAAATACATGTTAACCATTTTTTTAAATAATAAAAAATATTATGTACTATTAATGTTTTATTTACAATAAAATTTGAATATAATATATGTATAATATAATTAATAATAGCATAATAATAATCACAAAGTTTTGAACTAAAAGTTGAACTAATATGTTCAACTAATTTGTTGGGGTTTTGCGTGGGCCCTTCAGAAGTCGGGGCCCAGGGCGCGCGCCCGGTGCGCCCGCCGTTAAATCCGCCTCTGAGTAGTCTACTATTTCAAAGTCACGTTTGGAATCAAGATCATGGTTGGTGGCCCAAAAATGTTCCGCGACTGCGGGCTGGTCAGTTTCGGCAAGCCGGATTGCTCTGTCATGTTCCGTAAGGCGATCTTGGAGACGTCTTGATGTTTATCCTATGTAGCAGCTGTCACAGTCTCTACAGGTGATGAGATGTACTACATTGCTGCGTAAGAGAGGTGTGAGAGGGGTCTTCACATTGGAGACAAGTGAACATAGGTTTCTGCAGGGAAACTGCACGCATTTGATGTAATTTCAAAGAATTTTCGAGATCCGTCCTGACATGCCTGGATAATAGGGAATGTAGGCGGACGGTATACCGTCTTGGTTCGGTGGTCTTGGGTGGGATGTGAGTTCTTGTGCCTGTAATAGGCACCTGCTTAGCACATGGGATGTATAACCACATTTGGTTACACGGGAGATCTCGTTACGCCTAATTGCATCAGTGCTGGAATGGCTCCAAGCCCTGGAGAATAGGGTGCGGGCAGTGCTATTGAGATTACTGGGTGCGTGGCCGGATCTGTAGTTAGGGATTTGTTTGCACCACATAGGTTTGCGGTATACCGAAGTCTCTAGATGTCGGCCTACGCGATGCACTAAGACATCCAGGAACGGGAGCGCGTCGTGGACCTCCAACTCTATAGTAAACTGGATGAAATTAGATAGGGGGGGTTGAGGTATTCCAGTAGTGCTGTTTCAGAGCCACGTGGTATTACAGGAAAAATATCGTCGACATATCTGCATCATGTTGTAATAGGTACAGGTGGGTTCAGGTGTATCTGCTCCTCAGGATCTCCCATGGCGATGTTGGCTACTACGGAACTAACAGGGGCACCCATTGTAGTGCCATGTACCTGCTGGTAGACTGAATCCTCAAAGGTGAAGATGCTGCTTGATAAGCTTAGGTTGAGGGCGGTACAGATGTCGTCAATGGATAGTGATGTTCTGGATTGGAGGCTTGCGTCTTTCTCGAGGAGCCTTCTGGCGCAGTGCACGGCCTGTTGGACGGGAATTGAAGTGAATAAAGAAATCACATCAAATGATGCCATGACGGTGTTGTCAGGAATTGAAAGGTCCTTAATGAGATGGATGAATTCACTGCTATTTTTAACGGTGTGTGAGATATTTCCTACAAGAGGTGAGAGGAGGCACGCCATATGCTTGGACAGTTCATACGTTGGGGCACTGTAGCACGACGCTATTGGTCTGAGGGGAATACCCGGTTTGTGGATCTTTGGCAATCCATAGAATTGCGGTAGTTGGCAGCCAGTAGAATGTAGAAGACGCTGAGTTGTAGTCGAGATCTTCTTATCTTTAAACCATGTGTGGACGAGTTTATTGACGTGTCTCTAGACGTTTCAAGACCTTAATGGGTGGATCAGATAGAGGTTCATATACGTTTGGGTCTAGTAGTAGGGCTAGGGCTTTCTCTCGGTAGGCTGATCGGTCTAATACAACGGTCCGGCACCCTTTATCAGCAGGAAGTACGACGATGGAGTTGTCTTTTCTTATAGATGATAGGGCGGCATGTTGACGATGGTTAAGGTTTGAGTAAGTTTGCCGAGTGCTGCGGAGGATTGCGGCAGTCCTGAAACGGATCTCGTTGGCAGTTTCTTCGGGAAGATCTTCTTATCTTTAAACCATGTGTGGACGAGTTTATTGACGTGTCTCTAGACGTTTCAAGACCTTAATGGGTGGATCAGATAGAGGTTCATATACGTTTGGGTCTAGTAGTAGGGCTAGGGCTTTCTCTCGGTAGGCTGATCGGTCTAATACAACGGTCCGGCACCCTTTATCAGCAGGAAGTACGACGATGGAGTTGTCTTTTCTTATAGATGATAGGGCGGCATGTTGACGATGGTTAAGGTTTGAGTAAGTTTGCCGAGTGCTGCGGAGGATTGCGGCAGTCCTGAAACGGATCTCGTTGGCAGTTTCTTCGGGAAGGTTGGTAATCTATTATTTTATTATTTTATTTTTTTTTTTTAGGAGCATTAGCAACTAAGGCCATATTGCTCCGGGGATATGCGGTGGTCATTTGCTGACCTTTCCGCATCCTCCGTATTTGGTGGTGACGGGCTCGAACCCCGGTCTAATCAAGAAGCGTGTGCTACGCACTGCTGCTCCTTCCCACCTGGCTACGGTGGCGCCTGTTGGTAATCCTGGCTTCTATACCCATAGCGAGCTGTGTGAATGGAAGTTTAGATGGTATGATGGCGAACTTCATGCCGTTGGATAAGACATTCAGCTGTTCAATGGATAGTTGTTTGCTGCTTAGGTACAAGACGAAGGAAGTTGCATCATTTGAACGTGTGCTCGCCTTTAAGGAGTTAGCTTCTATGCTTAAGTTTATGAATTTGTGCTGTTGGCGTAAACGGTAAGTATCAGAGATCTGAATAGCCCGATGGCAGATGGTATGTATAAGGTTTATCATTGTACGTATCTATTTTTTCTCAACCATGGACCCCAGTACACCAGGCCCATTTGTTACTGTTACTAAACCTGGTTTTCTGGTTGCTCTGGCTAAATAGAGAAGGATGAAATTTTCAATTAGGCTAACTCAAATACTTCTAGGTCAGGGCAGTAGCGGTTCTAGTTAGGGGCTTGTGGCCCACCTTGTGATCCAAATTATATGGATTTTTAAAATTTTTTTTTTTTTACTGCTACATGATGATTAAAGCTTAATGAATTTCCAAATACTGTTCTAATCCTTCCTTTTAACTGGCCCAGGACCAGTTAAAAGGACCAGTTAATAGAAAACCCCAGGACCCCTACTCTGAGAGGAGAAATACTTATAGATGGGGTCTCGTATGATTTTTCTTTGTTAATGAAAAAGTCGAAGCAAATGGCGTGAACAAACATGTATTTTAAAACTGTCTTTATAATCACCCCCAGGGTCTCACATCTTGTGAGTATGGGCTTGGCACACCCAGGGTCCTTAGCTGGATATCATCATTTTTCTCTTTTTTGGTGATTCCATTTTACTTACGACACATACACTCTCTCTCTCTCTCAGAATGTTTTTTTTTTGGCTGGTGCAGAAAGAGACTCAAGGCTTCCTTGCACCATATGGCTAATAATTAATAAAAAAAATAATAAAATAATCATAAATAGATAGATTATAAACAGAAAGCCTTCATGGGTAGCACAGTTGGTAGCATCGATTTTCTTTACACACCGGGTAGAAAATACCTGCGTTCGAGTCCCGTCGATGACGTGAGGAATTTTTAAAGACGTTTTTCTCAATGTGGCTAAGTTAGTTGGTCTCAAGCGGACATAGCATGCTTTTTCTTCTGGAAAATCAGGATTTTCGTTCAGCAAACAGAAAATTGATCACAGAACAGACAATATACACGGAGAAATATAGTATTAGTTGGGGACACTGCTAAAATGCTATTACAATAACAACATAAATAGAAAAATAGATTTTTTTTTTCTTGTGCTTTGTCGGTATCACTTTTGGGTGAAATTCCGTTATGTGGTGCTGTCTTTAGGTACAACTTTTTTCTTTTATTTTATTTTCTGTTCTCGTATATTGCTTGTGAAATGCATTTGTGATCTGATTATAAAGGTTTAAACGTGTACTGTTGATCTGTGCGGTTTTATTAAAGTATAGAATTGTGACTTTTAGTGTGTACAAAATTTTGGTTATTTCATTTAAATATGAATTCAGTGTATTAATAAATTTATGTGAATTCTTGAGGACATTTTTTGAAGCATGTTTAGACATCACTTTATAGTCAGTATAGAAGGATTTTTATGAATGAAGTGTTAAATAACGTTGTTGAAGTTGAATTTACGAGTCAACCATTTTGGGTTTCTAATGTTAGAAACATTGACTGAAGTGTTGCTGAACAATAAAAATCTTTCCTGAGATGTCAGCGCAAAGGAGTGAGATATTGTAGATGGTCTGTCCAAGGCGGTCTATAAGGTAACGTTTTACTTGATTACTTCATTTTTGGTTAGAAGTTTAGAGATTTTAGTTGAAGAATTCCTCATATATTGTGAAGCCTGGAAATGTCAGAAGTTTTAGCCACATTTTATATTTTTTATTTTATTTTGATAATACGCTACCATGGAAATCTTCAATCTCATCGTAATTACATTATTACAGTCGATATACTAGCGCAAATTCCATGCTTTAGTCCCAGCTTATTGGTTTGGGCTGGAGGAAGATGTGTTTATCTCCTTGTTTGATATTTGGCTTGTTTGATCTTATGTGATGCTAGGCTTACAGTTTTAAGTTTGCCTAGGAGCACGTGCATGACAACTTCAGATTTTTGTGCACGTGCTGGTAAAAATTAACCAACGATGTGAAATATTATATTTTGGCAGTGTTTTTTATTTTATTTTTATTTTTTTACGTACAGATAGATGTTACATTATTACATCACACACCAGATAGATGTTACTTGTTACATGACACAACTTAGATATGTGAAAAAAGCACTGCAAGAAAGAATAAAAATAAAATAAATAATCATAATTGCAATAATCAAATTTCAATGTACAATTTCAGAAAAAAAAAAAAAAAAAAAAACACAGGAGTGTGATTGGGGCAGCTAAGAAATTCCCACTGCATTCTCTATATTTAAATGTTCTTGAAATGTACTGAAGAATGGGAAAGGCTCTGTTTGTATGTTTTGAAGTTGTACTGCTTACAAGATTCATTGTGTAATTTTTATCCTAGCATGTGTACTCCTGGGTTAAGAAGAAAAAAACTTAGATTTTGCTTCTGTTAATGGTAGCATTATTATGTTAAAGTATTTTAATGATTAATGTGAAAGGGCATGTTTTCAAGACCAAGCAAGTTTTGGTCACAATTTTCATGATTAGTGAGAATGGGTGGGGTTGGATCCATACAAAGAAAACTCACCTCATCAGTTCTGGCTGTGGCCAACGACTGTTTTTTGTTCGAATTCCTCCCGAAGTCACACGTAAAAACATAACCTTTTTTCACTGAACAAAAATGACTACCTGAATACAGAAAATTCACCTCAATCGCAGAACTCGACTGGACAATCATTAAATTCTTCGCCCATGCAGTCCAATAATGATATATGTGTCATTGTCAATAATCCAAATGATATCAAATATCACAGTATTTGTTCCAATTTCGTCTTTGTTCATCTTCTGGAGGAGAGGAGGGTGGGGCAATTGCTGTGATTCCCCGATTTTCCACGGGTACAGGGTGATTCAAAATTCATGAAACACAAATTGTAACTGTCAGTTTAATGTTAAGCAGCCTGATGAACTTGATTCTGACTGCATTATATCACTAATCTTTCCTGATGTTTAACTACTGTTATGTTAGCTTTCACTCAGTAAACAGTAGTGTTTTGTTTACATCGAAGGCAGAACGTCATTTTCTGGGGTACAACACTTGTTCATAACTGAACAGGGTGAAATGGGGATGTTCGTCTGTTGTCAATTTAAGTAATGAAGGTCAATAATGAATCAGAATTTTCAATGACGTAACATGCAGACTTGTTAGACATGATGGCAAGGGTTTTTGCTTTCTGTCATGCCACTGCTTCTACCATTTTTCTGCTGCTTCCACATTTCTTGCAGTTCTTATGACTGTTTAGCATTAGTAGAGGCACATGATGCAAGAAAGCAAGCTTATATAGCATCAGCCAAAAAATACAACCCCCCACTTATTTCACCCATCCACTCACTCCAAATGTTTGTCAAGTTATGCCATAAATCTGTTTAAGCTGTCAACTTCTACACAACAGTTGGAAGTTTGTTCCAGCAATCAACCATCCGCTGGCTAAAGGCAAACTTCCGCACATCTATCCTACAACCGCCTTTACTCAATTTGAATTTATGCCCTCTCAGACGAT
Source organism: Mastigoproctus giganteus (assembly GCF_048544385.1). Taxonomy (NCBI): domain Eukaryota; kingdom Metazoa; phylum Arthropoda; class Arachnida; order Uropygi; family Thelyphonidae; genus Mastigoproctus; species Mastigoproctus giganteus. The sequence goes on along the minus strand of NC_143579.1, from coordinate 153,854,025 downwards.
TATTCTGAGCAAGAGGAAGAATCCCATCAGGATTGAGCATGCTCAAACCATTCAAGGCTTTATACACCTCAATCAGATCACCTCGCAGGCACCTAGTCTCCAGACACTGTAATTTGCAAAATTTAAACCTTTCTTCGTAAGAGCAACCCTTTGTTCCATTCACTAATCTTGTTGCCCTTCTCTGTACTCTTTCCAACAGCTCTACATCCTTCTTAAAATGAGGCTCCAGACCTGTATACAGTACTCAAGGTGTGGCCTGACCATTGCCTTATACAAGGAGATAATCACCACCTTATCCTAGCTAGAAAAATTCCTGTGTATCATTGATACGACACCATGAGCTACTCTTGCAGACCGTCTACACTGCTCATAAAACTTCATATCTGTCTGCACAATTACCCCCAGGTCCTTTTCATTCTCTACCACTGTCAGTGTAGTACTGCAGAGTTGATACATTACTCTGGGGTTACTGCTTTCCATATGTAGTACTTTACACTTGTCAATGTTAAACTTCATTTGCTACCCCTCAGCCTATCTGCTCAACTTTTCTAGATAATGTTGCAGCAGCATACTGTTATTAACAACTCTGCCAACCTTCGTATCGTCTGCAGACTTGGATATTAAGCCTGAAGCTTAATGGCTTCAGGTAATGTTTGCCACAGTCTTGTATATGACCAAATGCCATCATTGATTTTATATCTTTTTTTTTTAATTTAAAACTATTTTACTTTTAGTCTTTATAGACTAAGGTCACATATATCCTTGATATTAAATGTGTGCACAAAAAAAAGTTTAGTTGTACATAAAAATTTATTTCATTGTTTATAAAAATCATTTTCAGGAGTTGGCAACTTTGTTGACTATCCTTTCTCTATTTTTCAAATATCAGGCTTGTTTTCTGCAACTTTCTCCTCTGTAAAAACATCAGGGCGATCCTTTTTCAGTCTGAGATGCCCATGGTTTCAAACCACAATTGTCAGATTGCTGCTCTATTGGTTTTTATATAACTAATACAGACATAGATTTGATTACATATTATATCATCAAATCCATGTTTGTATTAGTTTTGTTGAAGTCAACAAGTGTACTATCTAAGATGTTTACATCATGTTATAGAATTCATTACTGAATATATGTAATATTTTGATGAAATATACACTATGCATTGATACTGATGGGGAAAAGCTAAGTAATTTGCAGGTTTTTACTCTCATTACAATTCAGTATTTAGTTGACTTTCACTGTGTAGCACTTTCCCCCCTCTCTTTTATCTCTGAAAAGTTCTGAATTGAGCTGGGTGTAGTCCACCTTCATTATTTGGGGTAATGTATGTGGACTGCAGCCATCTGAATTTGGTTATATACACAATTTGCATATTGAATTTGGTTATGTACACAAGTATGCATATACTTGTGTACATATCAAAATGTACAAGATTGCTGTTTTATGTAGCAAGATTGCTGCTACATAAAATGCATGGTCCATTGTTAAATATTGTATTAGTATATTGGTTTCAATAAAAAGAATGAAATTATAAACTCTTTCAACTGCATTGTCTATCAAAAATGAAAATTTATCTTACTTATATTCTGAATTCAGTATTTAGTTGGCTGTTGTGTTGTGCATTTGGAGGCTTAGAGGGGGAACAGGCATTCTGTTTCCCCTCTAAGTATGTTATCAGACACTCAGTCTAAAACACTGATGGATCCAATAATTTTCTATTTCAGAAGATTTAGAAGTCTGGTTTGCCTGCCTCCCTAAAATCCACTCATGCACACCTTTTCGATGGTAAGCTCTATTACATCACTTAGGTGGCAACGAACGTGTAGAGTGGTTCTCTTCAAGATGCCTGCTCAGCGTGAAGAGGAAAAGACCAAACTCTCCAGCACATGACAGCATGATGAAACAAATGGCCCTCAGTCCCCAGCGGATTCACTCCCCCTCTTACAGCAGCTAGAGGATCAGAGTGGAAGCGGAGGGTGCCAAGAATCTCTGGGTACAACCACGCTGCCATGCACAGAAACTGAACTTGGCCTGTTACAACATAACATCACTCATTGGTGAAGACAGGATATTAGAGCTGTAAAAGGAATTAGAAAATGTGAATTGGAATATGATCAGTTTAGCTGAAACAAGAAGAAATGAATCACTTATAAGTTTATCAAGTGGAAATTTGCTGTACCAATGGAAACAGTGAAAGGAAAGGTTTGGAAATGTGCAAATGTGACCCCAATTCACAAAGGAGAATCAACGGCTGACACAAGTAATTATAGACCTGTGAGCTTAACTTCTGTTCCAGGAAAATTAATGGAGGCACTGGTTAAAGAAGCACTGCAGGATCATTTAGACAAGACTTCAGTTATAGCTCGGACACAGCATGGTTTTGTTAAGGGGAAGTCTTGCCTGACCAATTTGATTGGATATTATGATGCAGTCACAAAAGAACTGGATGCAGGGAATAGCTTTGATATTATATACTTGGATCTTAGAAAGGCTTTTGATACTGTTGCACATGGAAGACTGCTACACACATTGGAGCAGTGTGACATTGGAGGCAAATTGCTGCTATGGATAAAGGGGTGGTTGAGGGGGAGAAGACAGAGAGTGGTAATCAATGGACACTGCTCATCGTGGACTAATGTTATTAGTGGAGTCCCTCAGGGCTCAGTGTTGGGTCCATTATTGTTTTCTGTATTTATAAATGATATTGATGATGGTATATCAAGCTTAATGTCCAAGTTTGCAGACGATACAAAGGTTGGCAGGGTTGTCAAGGACACTACCGACACTATGCTGCTGCAACAGGATCTGGAAAGGTTGAGCAGATCGGCTGAGAGGTGGCAAATGAAGTTTAACATTGACAAATGTAAAGTACTACACATGGGAAACAGCAACCCCAGAGCAACGTATCAACTCTGTGGTACTACACTGACAGTGGTAGAGAATGAAAGGGACTTGGGGGTGGTTGTGCAGGCAGATATGAAGTTCTCGGAGCAGTGCAGACGGGCTGCAAGAGTAGCTCATGGAGTATAGTCAATGATATACAGGAATTTTTCCAGCAGGAATAAGGAGATGATTATTCCCTTGTATAAGGCAATGGTCAGGCCACACCTAGAGTACTGTATACAGGTCTGGAGGCCTCATTTCAAGAAGGGTGTAGAGCTGCTGGAACGAGTACAGAGAAGGGCAACAAGATTAGTGAATGGAACAAAGGGGTGCTCTTACGAAGGAAGGCTTAAGTTTTGCAAATTACAGTGTCTGGAGACTAGGCACCAGCGAGGTGATCTGATAGAGGTGTATAAAGCCTTGAATGGTTTGAGCATGCTCAATGCTGATGGGATTTTTCCTCTAGCTCAGAATAATCACCTGAGAGGGCATAAATTCAAATTCAGGAAAGACAGATGTAGGATAGACGTGCGGAAATTTGCCTTTAGCCAGCGGGTGGTTGGTTGGTGGAACAGACTTCCATCCCTTGTAGTGGAGGTTGATAGCCTAAATAAGTTTAAGGCTCAGCTGGACAGGTATTTTGAACGAACAGAGGGGTGAAGTGGAAGTGGGTTTTTTTTTTTGGCTGATGCTGCATAAGCTTGCTTTCTTGCATCAAATGCCTCTACTAATGCTAATGCTAAAGGAGTGAAAGTGGAGTTGGCTTTCTGGTTGATAAAGATATAAAAAACAACATTTTGGAATTCAAAAGTACATCACCAAAGGTGTCAAGACTACTACTCAGGATTTCTAAGAGGTACAAGCTGAAGATTATAATGATTTATGCACCAACATCGAGCCATGAAGAAGAGGTTGAGAAAATGTACACTGAAATTGAGCATCTTGATGAGAAGAAAACCCACTATACTATCATTATGGGGCAATTCAATGCTAAGGTTGGAAAGAGACAAAACAGCACAGAAAGGAGAACTGTAGGAAATTTTGGAATTTGAATTTGTAGAATCTCAAGGATTGTCAGTAATGAACACTTTTTTTCAAGGAAAAGGTGAACAGAAAGTGGACATGGAAGAGCCCAAATGGATAAACAACTAATGAAATCCACTTCATCCTCACCAACAGATATATTGTGAATGATGTTACTGTCCTGAACAAGGTAAATGTTGGAAGTGATCACAGAATTGTAAGATACACACTTGATATAGATGTAAGAAAAGAAAGGAAAAAACTCACTCGATTAAATAATACGAAGGTCGTTGAGATAACAGAAGAGGAGAAAAAGCAGTATGTACTGGAACTTAAGAACAAGTTTTAGCTTCTGCAGACTGCTCAGGAATAAGATATTGATGAGGAATATTACAACTTTTTGAAAGTGATAAAGCCTAAGAAACCTATAGGTAAAAATACATCCAAAGAAGAAAAAATTAGTCAAGAAACACTTCTGACGATAAACCGAAGACGACAAATCAAGAGCAAGATAAACACTGACAAGGAGAAAATTAAGTATACTGAGTTATGCAAAGCCATTAGAAAGAGACTCAGAGAGGACATAAGACGATTTAACACAAGAAAAGTAAACAAGCATTAAGGGAAAACAAAGAACTTAAATCAGCAGCCACGAGCAGTAATACAGAAAGACAAATGATACTGAAACTGAAGAATAGCGATGGTGTACTTATAAATAGCAGAGAAGGCATAATTCAAATAGGAGAAGACTACTATAGAGAATTATACAAGGAATGAAGGAAAGTATGCCAGCAGTGGGGAAAATGGATCACAAATTAGTAACACATTTGATATACCCAATATCCTTCCTGATGAGGTAGAATATGCGGTAGAATATGAGGTAGAAATTGGAGAATCAGAAAGCCCCTGGGGAAGATGAAGTTACTCTAGAGTTGTCGTGGCGTCTCCGTAGCCAGGTGGGAAGGAGCAGCAGTGCGTAGCACACGCTTCTTGATTAGACCGGGGTTCGAGCCCGTCACCACCAAATACGGAGTATGCGGAAAGGTCAAGGAATGACCACCGCATATCCCCGAGCAATATGGCCTTAGTTGCTAATGCTCCTAAAAACCAAATAACCAAATAACTAACTAGAGTTGTTAAAATTGGGAGGAAGAGACATGACACAAAAATTGGCAAGACAAAATGCATTAGAAAAGGTGTGACGCCTAAGGAGTGGAATAATGCAATCATAGTTTTCTTGCATAAGAAAGGAGATAAATCAGAAATTGGAAATTATAGACCAAATAGCTTGTTATCCCACATCTACAAGTTGTTCACAAGGGTCATTACTAACAGATTAGGAAGAATACTTGATGAGAATGAACCGAAAGAGCAAACTGGCTTTAGAACAGGATTCTCTACTATGGCTCACCTTTATGTAATATCATGGCTAATGCAGAAAGCAAATGAATATAAAACACCATTATGCCTGGCATTTGTGGATTATGAAACGGTATTTGACAAAACGTTGCCTTACAGCATAAGGCAACATTTTGGGCACTGGAAAGACAAGGCATTGTATCCATATATTATGATTTTGAAGAAAATATATGAGAACCCTACCTCCTTTGTTAGATAGACAAAGACAGTAGCAAATTTAAAATTGAAAAAGGAGTTCAACAAGGAGGCACCATCTCTGAAGTTGTGTACTGCTGGCCTTGAAGCTTTCAGATTAGACTGGTCACAGAAAGGAGTCAATGTGAATGGAGAGTACCTAAACCATTTACGATTTACAGATATATTGTGGTCATAAGCCATGATCTTAAAGAATTAGGAAAAAATCTTAATCAGTTATGTAGAGTTAGTAAGGATTTCGGACTAAAGATGAATATGGCTAAAACAAAAGTAATGATGAACAAGTATGCCACAGAAAGGGACATAATGATTTAAGGAGCAATAATTGAAAAGCTGGAGTCATATACTTATTTGGGACAAGTCATTAGCTGTCATAATAATAAATGGCTGGAAGTCAAGAGAAGAATAAATTTTTGATGGATAGCATTCAGGAAATATAGTCACATACTGAGGAGCAATATCCCAATTTGTCTGAAACGTAAAATAATGAACCAATGTATACTCCCCACCGTGACTTATGGAAGCGAAACTTGGGCACTCACCAAAAGAATGGAAGAGAAGCTGAGAACTATGCAGTGAAGAATGGAACAAATTATATTGAGAATCAGACTGTTAGATAAGAAGAGAAACACATGGATTAGGCAGCAAACTCAAGTAAAGGACATTCTTATCAAAACTAAAGAACTAAAATGGTCTTGGGCAGGACCCATAGCTCAAAGACACAATGACAGATGCACTAAGAAAATAACAGAATGGTACCCAAAAGGAGCTAGAATAAAACCTGGAGGAAAACGATGGAGATGAACAGATGAAATTCATGAGTTTGTGGGTAGTAAATGCACCAAACAGAAGGAACTGGAAAGTTGCTGGAGAGGCCTTCATCCTGCAGTGGATTGAAAATGGCTGATGATGATGATGATATTGTGCATTTGAATTGATTTAATTCTAATTTTAAGATTAATATTCCTTCAGAATCAGTTTTATATCACTTCAGGCTCAAAATGTTCAAGAAAAAAATTTCATTTAATTTGGAATATTAGAAAGGATGCTTTTTCATTGCAAAATAAAAAAAGATTTGGCAAACCTTAGATATTCTATATCTGATGCTGCTGCTGCTGTGATATAGACATCAGGCACAAACCTCTGTCTCTTCCATTGCCAGCTAGTGACTGCAGGGAGTCAGAGTAGTGTGTATGCAGGAGTCATTTTTGAGGCTATGTTCTGCCATAGAACTTGGTATATTTTTGCTGTGTAAACCATATCCAAAAATTTCATTATTTCATAAATGTTTCCCTTACATTTTTATTGAACGGTCAAACTAATAGGGTTTACTTCTCTGCAATAAGATCTCAACCTCACCAAAAAATTTTGACCATTAAACAAATATGCATAGTTCTGATCCCAGCGATGTCCATTTCCAACTACAATCTGTGAAGCCCCTCTTTTTCTGACAGAATTCGAATTTTTTATTTACTTCAACTACTGCCCATCTCAATTGTCGTAATTATTCACTGATGCCATTTGCTTCAGAGGTGGTACTTGTGCATATTTCTGCTGTCATATTTCTTGTCAGACTTCCTAATTTGAAGCTCCATATTTTTCTCTCCTTTGACTTACAATCTCCCACTCCATTCTATTCAAATTTATCTGTTGCCCCTGTTGTTCTTCCAGCTATACTAATCACTTGGAACTCTTTACCTTCTTTCTCTGAAATTTTATTTTCTCTCGTCTAATTTTCCTAATAGTGAGATAATTTTAATGTTCATGACTCCAGTTGATATCAGTTTTCTAGTTACATGAACACAATTGAATTTTTGTTCAATTAAATTTTCAGTCATATTTAGCAACGTATTTGAAAGAGTTACATTACAATCTTGGTAGCCACACCCATCGCTGTATAATATTATTTTATTGTTGTCCACTGGTAAGAGCGACAAAATAAAATTGCCTATGATGGTTGAAAATTCTTCAGCTCTTAGATTCCCTTCTGTTTTGTTCCACAGAAAGCAAAATCCATCTTTGTTTTTCAGATTATATAAGTGAAATTGTGGACTACTAATTTCATCTTGTAGTACCTGCTTGAAACATTAGATTTTGGACTAAGCAGCGTGGATTGTAGATCCATTTTGTACACACGACACTTTTTTTTTTTTTTTTTTTTGCCTTGCCTCTTCTTTTTTTATTTTAGTTGGTGTAAATGATATTCTTTATCAGACAGATTTTTATTTTTGTGTGCGACACACACATCGCACAAATCTTTCTTTGGAGCCAAAAGACTTAAATTTTCATTTTCAAATTCTGTAGCAAATGTAGCTATTGATAAATGTTTTTCATTGCTTCCTTGGCACCAGTCTTTAACATAAAAGTTGTACAAACTGTTTTTATATTTCCATAATGGTTCCAAGTACAACTTTGTTGTTGAAGCTCTGCAGTAGTGAGATTGAACTTTAACCAAAGATTTGAAAAATAATTTTAGGGAAGATTTCATTGAAAAATATTTTCTGTGTAGCTTAGATTTGGTTGTGGGTGTAACATCAGGTTCTTCATCAATTTCAGAACCGTAGTGCGATTCATAGTTTGCATCTTTTGCTTCTTTCTTCCACCTGTGGACAGACCATTCTCCAATATCAAGTGTATGTAGAAAAAATGTTTTACATACACGAATTTTGGCATTCTTTTTCAAGTAATATTCTTTTCTGGTCGTATTATTATTTTTTCTACCTCTTGCCCTAGCTGTTGGATTGATATCGGTTAATAATTGGACAAACATTTTCTTTTTGCCCCAATTTTTACTCCATAAACTTTTAAATATATTTTGTCTGTCTTCTTCTGTAAAGTTTGAACGTTTCATTGTCTTGCTAGCTTCAATTTACGTTCCTTTTTAAGTTTATCATACTTGTATTTTCCATTAACCTTATCCTTTTTTTTATACTGCAACCCCTTCTCACAATTAAGTTTCTGCTTTTATACATTCCACATTTTTTCATCAACTTGTTTTTTTGAGCATTTTCTTTTGATCTGTATAAACGGATTTGGTTGTATATCTGCAGATTCTGAAAATTCATAAAGCAATTTCAGAAGTATTAGTTATATTTAAAGGTAAACTAGTTTGAGCTGTCTTATGACTATAAGAACTACTGTCTTCACTATCATTGTCAATCTCGCTATTCGGTGCATAGTCAGTATCAGGGGTTGATAAAGAAAAGTCAACTACTTGTTGTGACTTATTAGCATCACCAGTTGCTTCAACTCCTATTGTATTGGATTTGCTCACAGTTACTAAGATATTATTTTCATTTAAATCAGATTTGGAATCATTATCTTGTGTGAAAGTACCTGGAGTTGGTTCAGAATTTTGAACATCTGCTTGTGATTGTAAAGACGAATTTTCACAGACAAAAGACCTAGAAAATCAAGAAAATGTAGTGAACTTCTTACAAAAGTTTAAAATAGGAGGTTGTATAAAGCAAAGTAATATAAAAGAAATAAATACAGATCTACCTCAGATCTACCTGAATGATTGAACTCCTTGTTGTAAAATATCACTACCTACAGTTGATTAGACACCAATATGTAGAAACAAAAAAATATAGTCACTGGAAATAAATTGCAAGTATTTCATACAAAGCACAAAGATAAACTGATAAATAAGGAGATATTTGTGATTGTTGGTAAACACAACTGAACAGCTGCTGAGACATTACGGGAGGTTATAATAATAACGGTGTTATGAGTTTTGCAAAATTGTTTTACAGTGATGGAGTTACGAGGTTTTTGAAAATGGTTATTTGGCTGTTTTATAAATTTACTGGAGTTACGAAATCTGCAAAACTGGAGTTACAAAATCTGTTTGATCTGCGATCTACTATTGGTAGATCGCAGATCGAAGGCAAAGGGGTAGGTCTTAAAGAAAAGCCAATACAGGTAACCTCTGCTTAACGCTCATAATTCTTTCTGGAAAAACAGAGTGCTAAGTGAATCAGCACTAAGCGAGCGTTGTATTCCCATAAGGTAACATCTGTATTTGCGAGTTGCAGCCTGTGTCATAGGATATTTTCTAATCAATAATAAACAGTAGTGAAAAGATGCACAAATGTCGGCCAAAATATTTAATATTCAAAAATTTGTACATATAAAATATTTTGCATTACATACGTATATAATTATGTGGTAAGTAAATACATTACGTATCAAAATTAAACTTAAAATTCCGCCAATTAAAGTCATGAATTTATTAATCCGATGGCCCGGGCTTTCGAGTTTTCGTATCTTTGGACTGAAAAATATGTTGATTTTGGATTGTACTTTGGCCCTCTTCCTGGTAAACTAAAAGGGGGTTTTAATTTAAAATCTCCCGCAGTGTTACCACCCAACGATAAAGTCAACTGATCCTTCACCGCTTTGAAGCCTGGCATGTTTTTTCTTCTTTCAGTATGAAACTTCTTTTAGGCATTCGTTTCCAAAAAAGTCCTGTTTCATCTATGTTAAAAACTTGAGAAGTATAACAACTCTCTTCAATAATTTTAACTTCTTTTTTGAAAATTTTGGTGGCTCCGTGATCTGCATTTGCGGCTTCTCCCTGGATTTTAAATCTATCAAACCAGCACTTACTAGCTTTAAATGGTTCCACATTTTTGTGGGAACTTAGTGCCACCCGGTAATTGGGGATGACAATTTCCACTATGGTATTTGTAATGTATTTAGGAAAGATAAAGAACGTAGAAGGGATTTTGGTTCTTATCAAAACAGCCTAAGTGAAAAGAGCTTTATCAGAATCAGAAGTTACGCCTACCAGCATAGAATCTGTGTGGTGTGAGTTAGTTGGAAGCAAAGGTATAATGAAAGTGGGAGTAATCTACAGGCCAGAGGATTGTGAAGATATGACGAGAGTCTCCATATGAAGATGGAATGGACAAGCAAGTGGGAATGTCTTATTATGGGTGACCTCAATCTACTCCTAATTGATTGGAATAAGTGAGAGTAAAACTCACCATGGAGAAATTCTTTCTAAATAAAGTAGATGATTATTATTTGTACCAGCATGTCAGAGAAAATACTAGGAATGAGAATAGTCTTGATGTCGTCATTACTTGTGAATTAGATGGTATCACAGGGCTTAAAATACAGGAACCATTGGTAGATAGTAATCATGCGGTTGTTAGTTGGAAGATAAAGAAAGATGTTGCAGTAATTAAAGGTAAAGACACTGGTTTTAATTTTAGAAAAGGGGACTATAACAGTTTAAGGTGCTACATGGCATTTATTAAATGGGCAGATTACAAAGGGTTGGTGAATACATTAGAATTATGGAATACCTTTAAAGCAATAATCACCGAAGCCACGAATGCATGTAACATTAAGAAAATATAGCAGGAGGAGGATGCTGAGATGGATAAATACAGAGTTGGCCAGTATTGGGAAAGTTAAGAGTGATGAAAAGTACGGAAGCCTACAACAGCTACAAGTTGATCTGTAATAGTACCACAGATAAGTTTAAGGAGGTTAAAACTGAGTGTGTGAAAGCACTAGCTAAGAGAGCAAAGAATGGAGACAGGGAGACAAGAAAACAAATCAGATCAGACACTTGTGTATTTTACTGATGAAAGACCCTTCATGCTGAGAAGAAGTTGTGCTAGTGAGGCTGAGACAGATGAAATTGGTGATTACAAAATTACAGTTGACTGTTTATTATAAAAACTTTTAATGGCTTGTATAATACATGCCTAAATTGAAATTTCATTTAGGCATGTATTATACAAGCCTGAAGGCAATAGTCTTATACGAGATTAACTCAGTGCTCCTAGAGTTGATGACTTATACTTAGTAATTTTGAGTGGGATGGCCAGAGAGTGCATTGAAACATCCAGGGCATCGTTAGACTTGGTAGAGATTCCTCTGGATTTGAGAAGTGCCATTGTATTGCTAATACATAAAGACAGTTCTAAGATGAAGTCAGAAACTGCAAGGTGATCAGTCTGACTTCATTTGATATGGAAAATCTTGGAGTCAATGATTGAGTGCAGTTCAGGGACATTTTGATAGAAATGGCATTCTGAAGGACACACAGTGCGGCTTTGTTCAGGGAAGGTATATTCAACCAACCTATTAAGCTATTTTGATACAGTTACTCATGAGCTGGATATAGGGAATAATTTCAGTATAGTTTGTCTGGATTTTAGCAAGGCATTCGATTCAAGTCTCTCATGAGAGGTTACTGTATAAGCTGGATTATGGTAACAATTCTAAGATGGGTTGCAGGGTGGATGATGTAAAGATTGGAACAGTTAATGATCAATACCCAGTAGTGCTGCTTCAGGATGATTGAACAGGCATCAAGAATGATCAGAAAAATTAAGCAAAATATGAAGTCTTGCATTTGAAAAATAGCTACCTCATAATAAATTATGCACTTGGTGAAATTGAATTAAAAACATTAGAAAGAAAGAGATCTAGGATTTATGATATGGGCAGATATGAAGTTCTCTGAGTAGAGGGCTGATATTCAGCCAGTATGCACTGGTACGGCATCTCCACTGGTTAAAATATTTAAATTTTGATTCTCCTTCTCCCAATAGCTCTCTTCCCACACATCTTCCCATCAATCACTTTCCTCAACATGCTTTCTCTTCTTAAAACATGCCCAGTAAAGTTCTTGTCTTAGTTCTTTTACTAACGTTCTCTCTTCTACTTTCCTCAATACTTCGTCATTACTCTGTCCCACCCATTTCACCCTTTCCATTCTCCTCCACACTCACATCTAGACAGCTTCTAGCCATCTGATCTCCCTTCCCAGTGTCCATGTCTCTGAGTCATATAGTAAAACAGTCCATATTAATGTTTTCACCATTTGCTTTCTTAATTCCTTCTTGAAATTTCTTCTCAAAAGTTTTTTTCTATTACTAAATGCCTCTGCCCATTACAATTCTTGTTTTTATTTCCTCTAGGCTTTCCCATTTTCTGTCTAGTTCTGCCTTGAATTTATTTAAGTTGTTGACCTCCACTAAAACAGATGGAAGTTTGTTCCAACTATCAACCACCTGCTGGCTAAAGGGGACCTTCTGCACATCAATTCTATAATGTCTTTCCTCAATTTGAATTTATGTCCCCTTGTGTGAGTAATCTGAGCAAGAGGAAGAATCCCATTAGCATTGAGTTTGCTCAAACCATTCAAGGCCTTATACACCACAATTAAATCACCTCACAGGTGCTTAGTCTCCAGATTCTGTAATTTGCAGAACTTGTCTTTCTTGGTAACACCAACCCTTTCTTCCACTCACCAATCTTGTTGCCCTTCTCTGTACTCCTTCCAGCAGCTATAAATCATTTCCTAAAATGAGGCCTCCAGAGCTGTATGCAGTACTTCAGGTGTGGCCTGATCATTGCCTTATACAAGAGAACAATCACCCCCTTATCCCTGGTAACAAAATTATATATCATTGACAAGACACTATCAGCTAATCTTACAGCCTGTCTGCACTGCTCAGAAAACTTCATATCTGACTGCACAATTACTCCCAGGTCCTTTTCATTCTCCACTACCCTGAGTGTAGTACCACTTAGTTGATACGTTATTCAGGGGTTACTGCTACCCATATGCAGTACATAGTTTACATTTTTCAATGTTAAACATCAGTTGGCACCTCTCAGCCCATCTGCTCAACTTTTCAAGATCCTGTTGCAGTAACGTACTGTCATTAACAACCCTGCCAACCTTCATATCGTCTGCAAACTTAGACATTAACCCTGATATGCCTTCATCAATATCATTGATAAATACAGAAAACAACAATGGGCCCAACACCGAACCCTCGGGGGATTCCACTAATAACACTAGTCCATGTAGAATAGTGTCCATTGATAACCACTCTGTCTTCTCCCACTCAACCCATCCTTTTATCCATTGTAGCAACTTGCCCTTAATTCCATTCTGCTTAAATTTGTACAGTAGTCTTCCATGTGCCACAGTATCTAAAGCTTTCCTTAAATCCAAGTATATGATATCAAAATTATTTCTTGCATCCAGTTCCTTTGTGACCACATCATAGTATGCAATCAAATTGTCCGACAGAACTTCCCCTTAACAAACCCATGCTGTGTCTGAACTATAACTGCAGTCTTGTCCAGATGATCCTGCATCACTTCCTTAACCAGTGACTCCATTATTTTCCTTGGAACAGAAGTTAGACTAACAGGTCTGTAATCATTTGTCACACTTTGATCCCCCTTTTTGAATTGGGGACACATTTGTGCACCTCCAGTCTATGGGGACTACCCCTGAGTCCAAGGAAGCTTTCATAATTATGGCTAAGGGTTTGCTTACTTCCTTTAATAAAACTGGATAGATTCCATCCACCACAGGTGCCTTTCTTATATTAAATTTCAACAATTTCTCGTCCACTTTACTCTCAGTTATTACAAAATTATTTAGCTCCTTGCCAGAGTTTGATAAGCTACTGGTCTCCACTTCCCTACAGACCTCTTCATGTAAATGTAGATGCAAAAATACTCATTCAGTTTATAAACTACCTCAGCAGGTTCATCAACAATTGAACTGTCGATGTCAAGTGGACCAATCTGATTCATCCCCTTCCTTCTAGAGTTTACATAAGTAAAGAAGTCTTTACTGTTTTTCTTTGCATCGTTTGCCAAAGATTTCTCGTAATCTGCCTTTGCTTGCCTAACGTCCTTTGTGACTTGAATGCTGACTATCTGATATCTACCATATGCATCTGTTTTTCCTGATAATCTATATGCATCCCATGCATTTTTCCTTCTCTGCCATGAGTCTTATTTGGTTCTCTGACATCCATTTAGGCCTACACCTTGAACAGTATTTCTTAGTTGGTATGAAAAGCCTAGTAGCTTTCAAGATTAATACTGAATGGTTCCCATTTAGAATTTGCTGTTGGTAACATCATCAGTTGGTCCCACTGTATAAAATTTTAAAAAAATCTCGGAGACCATTGTAGTAGTAACCTTTACGAAAGCAAAAACCCTTCCCTTTACCCCTGGTGGTAGTTACATCTTTAAGTAAATCCCACATCAGTACACTGTGATCACTGCCACCTAGTGGTTCCTTTTTATCTGCAGATTCTTAATGCATGAAGAATCACTGCTGATGATCAGATCAAGGGTATTAATCTCCCCTGTTTGCCTCTTGAACATGCCGCTGTAGAAAACATTCATCCAATAAATCCAGAAAAGTCTTGCTAGTGTGTAAGTGACCAATCCACAAGTTCTAGTCTATATCTGGGAAGTTAAAATACCCCATTATAAGACAAATTGATTTACTGGCACTCTTTTCCTCTACAGTTGTTCATTGTACTCATCAGTCATTAGGCCTATAATACACTCCTGATCTCAACTTGGTTTTTGCAGTAATTATGTCACAGCAAACTGACTCAACACTGCACTGTCCACCCGTGTCAACTGGATTCACTTCTGCAATAAGGCCTCTGAGGTTGGGATTATTCATACTACCAATTTTAAACACACACACCAACCGTTTATGACTGATTGAATAATGAAATAAAATAAAATAAAATGATAAAAAGACTAAAATAATATTTACAAAAAACTTTTAATTATTTACAAAAAACTGAAATATAACAAAAATAAAATAAGTAAATAAGTTAAAATACATTAAAATATAAATATAAAAGCGATAAAAAAGACGATAAAAACACTATTAGAGCTTTCGGAGGTGTCTACCTCCTTCCTCAGTAATAGTGAGACGTAAGCGACACATCCTTGAGTACCAGGTTCACGGCACACGTGGATGACCAGGCGCATACTCAGCATTCCTTTCACTTGTACCAGAACCGGAAGTGGTCTGGAGACGTGGAAAATTAAAACGTTTATCTCTGGCCAAAACCACCGCCTCAAAAAGGGGGTGAAGCCTAACTCCCCTGTCTCTGTTCATGCTATTGTTACCAGAGGATCCGATCCACAGACTTTCCAGCCACTTGTGGTCCCAGAATCTATGCGCCCGGTCAGGGATGACAGCGTTGTTGGGGGAGATCTGGTGTTGTTTTTCCCAATAGTGCTCGGCAATGGCGGATTTATTGAGCTCTGCGGTCCGTATTGCTCGTGAATGCTCCCCCAGACGGTCCTTGAGACGCCGTCCTGTCTCCCCCACGTAACATTCCCCACAATCCGGGCATGTGATCTCATATACGACCCCACTACTAGAATCCCTAGTAATGGGGTCTTTGACCTGTGACACTACTGTGTGCAACCTCCGGCCCGGAAGCTGCATACAGTGTGTCTGAAAGTCGGGAAGCATCTTCGCAATTCGATCTGACAGGCCCGGATAGTAGGGAACATACACTGTGGTAAGCGGTACAGGCGGAACTACCCGATTGGGCTCTTCCTCTCTGTTGTATTCATCAATGACCCTCTGGAGGTAACCGCACCTCATAAGATCCGTCGTGATTTGCCTAATTTCCTTCTCTGCCTCCTCAGGGGTACTGCAATGTGTTCTCACCCTACCCAAAAGTGCTCTGGCCACACTATTTTTATGTTGAACAGTCTGTGCCGTCCTATAATGTGTGTACTGGCCATTGGTTTCCTATAAACCTTAGTTCTAAGTCTGGGGCCTTCCCTATATACCATTATGTCCAGAAATGGGAGGGTACCATCTGTTTCTACCTCCGAGGTGCATTTTATAAAGGGGGAGAAACCATTGAGAAACGAGACCACAGCTTCCTCTCTCCCCTTCTTTACAATAGTGAACGTGTCATCAACATATCGTTTCCACTTACGCATAGGGAACTCCAATCTCGCGAAAACCCTATTCTCAAATTCCTCCATAGCCAGATTTGCAACAATAGCGCCGATTGGAGAACCCATGGCTGTGCCATGAACCTGTTTATACATCACTCCTTGGAAAACCAAGGTTGTACTAGAAAGACATAATTCAACAGCACCACATATATCTTCTATGTTTAGGTGGGATCTAGCACTTAAGGTATTATCCTTTTGTAAAGCCAACCTCACACATTCTACCCCATGTGCTATGGGGATACACGTAAATAATGATATAACATCTAATGACATCATCATCTCTTCCTCCCCTATTTCTTGACTCCTTACAAAGTTCACAAATTCCACACTGTCTCCAATGACCAACGCGGACCGCCCCACAACCGGGGAAATCAGCTGCGCCACATATTTTGATAAAGCATACGTAGGGCTACCAATGAAGGAAACTATGGGCCGTAATGGAACATTCTCCTTGTGTGTGTCTTAGGTAACCCATAAAATCTGGGCAGTCGACACCCTGTTGCATGCATGGACCAATACTTGTCCTTTGGAATCTTTTCCATTTTTAGCCAGGAAAGTAGCATCTTATTTACACACTGTTCTAAGCTAGCCAAGGGGTTTCTGTGGATAATCTTATAAGTACCACTATCACCTAATAAGTCTAACACTTTCTTGTGGTAATCTTCTTTGTTTAATACCACCGTTGATCTGCCTTTATCTGCTGGTAGAATTATGATATCTTCGTCCCGTTTAAGTTCTTCTAGTGCTTTCTTCTGTTTCGGGGTAAGATTTGGAGCAGCCGTTTTTGCTTGGCCCAGGATGGTGACAGCTTTAACACGAATTTGATTAGCAATATGTTCAGGTAATTTGCTAATTGCCCTCTCAATACCCATAGATGTTTCGGTAATTGGAGGTTTAGGGGGTAGCAATGCAAACTTAAGTCCAACAGCCAATAGTCTCTCTTGTTCTTGGGTTAACAATTTGCCACTTAAATTCTGAATAAAGTTGGAATGGTCGCTACCCCTAAATACAGTGGACTACTCCTTTAATAACGTGTGAAACTTCCTAATATGTCTCTGTTTATATGAATAGGTAATCCTATTCGTCCTCTCCAAAAGTAACCTCTTTACACCTATCAGGTGTAGGGGGGGGACAATCTACTACTAATATCACCTAATGCTATATCAATCAATCTCCTACTATGTCTCAAGTCATCATGAAGTTTCTGAATCCATATATTCAAAACCTTCTTTTGATACCATGTGATAATCCTGGACAAACAGGCATCTTTAAATGGTGCCTTGATCCTAAATCCATGTGGCATAAGATTATGATCCCTGCAACGGTAGGCAAACCTTAAGTGCTGTTGCTGTTTGGACTCAGCTATGCTGTATCTTTGGAACCTTCGGATGTGCCGCAAAACTGTATGGCCATAAACATCAACTATATCTGCAATAAGGCCTCTGAGGTTGGGATTATTCATACTACCAATTTTAAACACACACACCAACCGTTTATGACTGATTGAATAATGAAATAAAATAAAATAAAATGATAAAAAATGATAAAAAAAGACTTGAATGCTGTAAAATAATATTTACAAAAAACTTAATTATTTACAAAAAACTGAAATATAACAAAAATAAAATAAGTAAATAAGTTAAAATACATTAAAATATAAATATAAAAGCGATAAAAAAGACGATAAAAACACTATTAGAGCTTTCGGAGGTGTCTACCTCCTTCCTCAGTAATAGTGAGACTTAAGCGACACATCCTTAAGTACCAGGTTCACGGCACACGTGGATGACCAGGCGCATACTCAGCATTCCTTTCACTTGTACCAGAACCGGAAGTGGTCTGGAGACGTGGAAAATTAAAACGTTTATCTCTGGCCAAAACCACCGCCTCAAAAAGGGGGTGAAGCCTAACTCCCCTGTCTCTGTTCATGCTATTGTTACCAGAGGATCCAATCCACAGACTTTCCAGCCACTTGCGGTCCCAGAATCTATGCGCCCGGACGCTGTCATCCTTGACCGGGCGCATAGATTCTGGGACCGCAAGGGTTTTCTGCTCATCTAGAAGACTCTCGATTTCGGCGTACATTTCTTCAACGTCTTCATCATTATGGCTTGGTGATGAAGTTTCCATTTGTGTACAGCAGATTTCCACTTGATTAACTTTTAAGTGATTCATTTCTTCTTCTTGTTTCAGCCAAACCGACGATATTCCAATTCACATTTTCTAATTCCTTTTCCAGCTCTAATATCCTGTCTTCACTGTTGAGCGATTTTACATTGTAACAGGCCAAGTTCAGTTTCCGTGCATGGCAACATGGTTGTACCCAGAGATTCTTAGCACCCTTTGCTCCCACTTTGATCCTCTCGCTGCCGTAAGAGGGGGAGTGAAAGCCACTGGGGACTGAGGACCATTCATTTCATCATGCTGTCATGTGCTGGAGGGTTTGGTCTTTTCCTCTTCATGCTGACCAGTGGTCTTGAAGAGAACCACTCTACACTTTTTTGCCACCTAAGTGACGTAACAAGGCTTACCATCGAGAAGGTGTGTATGAGTGGATTTTAGTGAGGCAGGCTGACTGGACTTCTCCTAAATCTTCTGAAATAGAAAGATATTGGATCCATCAGTGTTTTAGACTGAGTGTCTGATAACACACACAATGCTTGTTCCCCTCTAAGTGATTTCTCATAATCTGCCTTTGCCAGCCTAACCTTTTCTGTGACACTATTACTGATCAATTTGTAGCTGTTATAGGCTTCAGTACTTTTTATTGCTCTGTAACGTTTCCATGCTGTCTTTTTCTGCTCAAGTAATTTGGCAACTTCATTATTCATCCAACTTGGAATCCTCCATATTTAGTATTTTTTAATGGTTCATTGAATTATGGTATACCTTTAATGTTTTAAAGGTATACCATAATTCAATTGTATTTTCTCTCTGTGAAATATCTACCCAGTTAATAGAGGCCATGTAGAACCTTGAGCCATTATAATATCCTTTCCTTTGCCTTTAACTATTGCTACCTCTCTCTCTTCATTGTCCACCGTAGAACTCCGTGATCACTTCTTGCTGCTGGTTCATGGGTGAAGATCAGGTCTGGAATATTCTTTTTTCTGATGTTGATACAAATAAGTCATCTAGTTGATTCAAAAATTTTGGCCCCCCCCATGTCAAGTTTCCTTCCCATTTGCTCCAATTAATTAGAGGCAAATTAAAATTACCCATAATAAGACATTCACACTTATTTGTCCATTCCACATGCATGTAGATGTTCTCATTATAATCTTTGCAATCACCTGCTCCGTAGATTACTCCCACTCTCATTATACCTTTACTTCCAACTATCACACACCATACAGATTCTATACTAGCATGCAAAACTTCTGAATCTGGGAAAGCTTTTGCCATGTTCAGGCTGGTTTTGATAAGAAGCCTGACCCTATCACTCCTATCTTCCCTATCCTTCCTAAATACATGCCATACTGAAACTCATCATTCCCTATTTCTGGGTGGCACCATGTTTCAGCAACCCTATTATGTCAGCATTACTTGTCCTAACCAGCAGTTTGAATTCACTCATTTTATGGACGAAACTTCTGACATTACTGTATAGAAAATTAAGACTTAGTGTTCTTATATAGTTAACTATCCTGACACACCCCAGGGAAGCTTGCTTCACTGGCATTAGCTACCTGTTCATTTGAAATGTTTCTTTCCTCAGTACATCTTGCTAATATGATCTGTTGCGGTAAGAACTCTTGAGGTATGTGCAAGTGTTACTTTGACCAATATTATCAGATAAATGCATATCTGTATTAATCTTGTCACCCAAAACCAGCAGTTTCCCCTGAACCTTTAAGGTATCCTCAATGTTACTAGCAGAAACCCTTGCATCACCTATGTTTAAACATATCTCATCTCTACAAAATAGATTCCTTCTACCTACAAGTGTTGGCCAAGCTGTTAAAAATTTCCTCACAAAAGCCTTGCAGAGTCCAAGTCTTAGAGTTATCCACAAGGTTTTCAGCATATAATCTCTCCTATCGTGCCCGGGCAGAATTGCAGACACATTTTGACCTAACTCGCGGCATTTCTTCAGCATGGTCCTATATTTGTCTAACAAATCGTCCGGTCATGTGTACTTAATATCATTAGTCCCCACATGAATAAAATATTCTCTTTACCTCCCCTTCCTTAAAATCTGATAATCTGTTGGTGACATCATTAATTGTTGCTCTTGGCAGCCATACCCTTGTTCTCTAGGTGCCTCCGTAGCCAGGTGGGAAGGAGCAGCAGTGCATAGCACACGCTTCTTGATTAGACCGGGGTTTGAGCCCGTCACCACCAAATACAGAGGATGCGGAAAGGTCAGGGAATGACCACCGCATATTCCAGAACAATATAGCCTTAGTTGCTAATGCTCCAAAATAACAAACGACCCTTGTTCTAGTTCACCTATCTTTTTTAAAAAATATATTTCCCATTTCCCTGATAATGGATTCTCCTAATAGAACTAGGTCCTTCTGAACCAAAGCAGTTTGCACTTGGTTATTCTGCTCTGGCACCTGAATCGGGAGTGCATAACTTGGTAGGTTACTAAAGTCTTGAGTTCCTGGCGAGCTCCCTGTTATGTTATTATTATTATTAGCTGTATGGTGCAAGGAAGTCTGAAGCTTATGCTGCACCAGCCAAAAAAATTCCAGAGTTACTCTGAGAGAGAGAGAGAGAGAGAAGTAAAAAGGAATCACCAAGAAAGAGAAGAATGATGATATCCAGCTCAGGACCCTGGGTGTACCAAGCCCATACTCACCAGATGTGAGCCCCTGCGGTTCTCTAAGGCAAGCACCTGTTTTTTCAGTGACTCAAATTCTTTTAACAATTCACCAAATTTGACAATACGAAATTTTTAGAAATCTTCAAGTACCGTATTAATAGACTAGAAAAGAATAGCGAAAGCTTAAAAAGCGGTACTCACCTTGAAATTAATCTGCGATGGTTTACTTAGGTAGCGTGGTTAATATTTACGTTGAATTGTTAAATTGAAAAATTAAAAGGGAGGGAAGTAAGTAAAAGTTGACTGAGTTAAATGGGCGCAAGGAAACAGAAGTGTACACATCCAATCCTTGGTTGTCATCGAAATAAAAAAAGAAGAATAATTAAAAACTATGTAAGTGAATCCGGTGAAGCCAATAGTCTTTACGAGGACTTTCGTTAGTTAAAGAACGTCTTCAGTTGGCAATGTGTGGGGAGAGAACGCGTATGGTATTTTAAGAATAAAAAAATTATACTCTCGTGATGCCTGTTTTTGACATGTGGGAACTTTAATCTCGAGAGGTTCCAAATTGGGGAAAGATTGAAGGGGAGTTTAGAATTTAGAATTTGGAGGTTAGAGTGGTGCTTGTACCATTCAATAACTAGAGCTTCATATTGAAGTATTCTGTAGCTGGATTTTAGTTTAATGATGGAAATGGCAGAATCGATGAGCGGGTTGTGGTTGTGAGTCTGGGCATGAGTTGTAAGTTCTGTGACAGATTGGTTAGACGTGAGACTATGGAAATGGTAGTATGCACGGGTGTTGGATGTTTTTGATGAGCCAAATTTGGTAGTGGTACTTCCGATATAACATGTGTTGCAGTTTGGTTGACAATTAATGAGGTATATAATATTATTAAGGTCGTTTGTAGAATATTTGTATGTGTCTTTATAGGTGCTGAAGAAGGATCCTAATTTGTTGTAGGTGGAAAAAACAAGGGAGATATCAGTGTTGTTAAATAGGCGTCGGAACTGTCCTGCTAGTTCATTGTGGTAGGGGAGGACTATGCGGATGTTAGTTTTATTTTTGTCTTTGGTTGGGATGTTAGATTTAATTTTATTTTTAGCGTTAAGGATTGTATTTAAAATGAGTTGGTGGGGGTAACCTCTGGATATAAATTTGTCGGTAATATACTGTATTTTATTGTGAAGGTCGGTGGGTGAGGAACTGTACTTTAGTGCATTATGAATTTGGTTATATAAAACTGCCTTTTTAGTGTTTAGAGGGTGATGAGAAGCAAAATGTAAGTATTTACCGGTGTTTGTATTTTTCCTGAAAATTTTCGTATTTAATTTTGTGCCTGTTATATAGATAGTGAGATTAAGGAAATTTATCTGATTGTTCTGTCCAATTTCAAGGGTGAATTTAAGTCTATCATGTACAGAGTTAAGTTTTACGAAGAGGTTATTAATAATGGATCTGTTACCTACTACAAGAATGTCGTCGGCATTGCGCATGTATAATTTTAGTTCAGGGGGAAAGGGGTGTAGGATTTGGCTTTCAATGGCGGCTAGGTAGATTTCGGACAATGGGGCCGAAATCCCCAGTCCCATTGGTAAGCCATATATTTGTTGGAAGATTTTTTCGTTGAATCTAAAAAATCTTGCTTCTAATAGAAGGGTGGTGAGTTCAAGGATATGGTCTATAGAAAGGGGGGTACGTTTTGTTAAGGTATCGTCTGTTTCTAAGAACTTGCATAAGGCTTGTAAAGTAAATGGAATATGGACAAGTAAATGTCCATATTCCATTTCTAAGAACTGTTTCTAAGAACTTGCGTAAGGCTTGTAAAGTAAATGGAATATGGACAAGTAAATGTCCATATTCCATTTACTTTACAAGCCTTACGCAAGTTCTTAGAAACAGACGATACCTTAACAAAACATACCCCCCTTTCTATAGACCATATCCTTGAACTCACCACCCTTCTATTAGAAGCAAGATTTTTTAGATTCAACGAAAAAATCTTCCAACAAATATATGGCTTACCAATGGGACTGGGGATTTCGGCCCCATTGTCCGAAATCTACCTAGCCGCCATTGAAAGCCAAATCCTACACCCCTTTCCCCCTGAACTAAAATTATACATGCGCTATGCCGACGACATTCTTGTAGTAGGCAACAGATCCATTATTAATAACCTCTTCGTAAAACTTAACTCTGTACATGATAGACTTAAATTCACCCTTGAAATTGGACAGAACAATCAGATAAATTTCCTTAATCTCACTATCTATATAACAGGCACAAAATTAAATACGAAAATTTTCAGGAAAAATACAAACACCGGTAAATACTTACATTTTGCTTCTCATCACCCTCTAAACATTAAAAAGGCAGTTTTATATAACCAAATTCACAATGCACTAAAGTACAGTTCCTCACCCACCGACCTTCACAATAAAATACAGTATATTACCGACAAATTTATATCCAGAGGTTACCCCCACCAACTCATTTTAAATACAATCCTTAACGCTAAAAATAAAATTAAATCTAACATCCCAACCAAAGACAAAAATAAAACTAACATCCGCATAGTCCTTCCCTACCACAATGAACTAGCAGGACAGTTCCGACGCCTATTTAACAACACTGATATCTCCCTTGTTTTTTCCACCTACAACAAATTAGGATCCTTCTTCAGCACCTATAAAGACACATACAAATATTCTACAAACGACCTTAATAATATTATATACCTCATTAATTGTCAACCAAACTGCAACACATGTTATATCGGAAGTACCACTACCAAATTTGGCTCATCAAAAACATCCAACACCCGTGCATACTACCATTTCCATAGTCTCACGTCTAACCAATCTGTCACAGAACTTACAACTCATACCCAGACTCACAACCACAACCCGCTCATCGATTCTGCCATTTCCATCATTAAACTAAAATCCAGCTACAGAATACTTCAATATGAAGCTCTAGTTATTGAATGGTACAAGCACCACTCTAACCTCCAAATTCTAAATTCTAAACTCCCCTTCAATCTTTCCCCAATTTGGAACCTCTCGAGATTAAAGTTCCCACATGTCAAAAACAGGCATCACGAGAGTATAATTTTTTTATTCTTAAAATACCATACGCGTTCTCTCCCCACACATTGCCAACTGAAGACGTTCTTTAACTAACGAAAGTCCTCGTAAAGACTATTGGCTTCACCGGATTCACTTACATAGTTTTTAATTATTCTTCTTTTTTTATTTCGATGACAACCAAGGATTGGATGTGTACACTTCTGTTTCCTTGCGCCCATTTAACTCAGTCAACTTTTACTTACTTCCCTCCCTTTTAATTTTTCAATTTAACAATTCAACGTAAATATTAACCACGCTACCTAAGTAAACCATCGCAGATTAATTTCAAGGTGAGTACCGCTTTTTAAGCTTTCGCTATTCTTTTCCAATTCACCAAATTTTAACTTCAGATTGGTACACTCTGTACAACGGTGACAAAGAAAAGAATCGCCAGGTGTGCTATGATTATCCACTGGATTGACCTTGAAATACATGCTCACAGTTTTGCAAATGATGAAATCATGATACACGTAGAAATTGCCATCGGCTATTTCCGTATGAGTCATGATACCCTCTGACGAAGTGTTCAAGGTGGATCTTGTCACAACCATTGTTAAATTTACTAAATATCACAGAAGTAACTTTTAAAAAATTATATTGATAATATAAAAATTAAATTTACAAAATATTACAGAAAATAAACTTATATCAAAATAAATTTTACAATATATTAAATAAATTATTTAAAAGCAATTTTATAACCTCCTTAATCCTAATCTAATCCTCTAATCCTGTCTAATCACTATGCTCTCCCTGCACTTCCTAGGAGCACTATGATGGCATAATCAAGTGCCGTGGGGCCAGATGACATACATTATGATAAAACACCTCTTCTGGATTCTTGGCAAAAGGCAGTTGTCCTTGCCTGGAAAAGATCTTAAAAATCCAAGTAACCATTGTCCCATAACTCTGACAAGCTTCTTGTCCTGAGAAAAATGGTTAATACTCACCTTATGTGGTATTTGGAAACTGATAGTCTGCTTAACAGGACAAAATGCAGCTTACGGAGAAACAGACCCACTTTGAATCATTTAATCAGATTGGAATTGTGTATTTGTGGTTTATTTCTTCTTCTAGTTCTCTGCCCTGAGGCAGGTTTAGGGCTTTACTGATGCCATGCTTCTCTATCTTGTGCTTTCCTTTAAAGTCCTGCATAATTTCCTCTTCCCATCCAATCCATCATTCCAATTCTCCTTCTCCCAACAGCTGTATTCCCACACATCTTTCCCTCAATCACTTTCCTCAACATGCATTCTTTTCTCAATACATGTCCTATAAAGTTCTTTTGTCTTCTTAGTTCTTTTACTAACATTCTCTCTTCACCTACTTTCCTCAACACTTCCTTATTACTCACCATCCACCCGTTTCACCCTTTCCATTCTTCCCTACCCACATCTCGAATGGTTCTAGCCAGCTAATCCCCCTCTCTTCCCAGTGTCCATGTCTCTGAGCCATGTAGTACAATAGTCTATATTAATGTGTTTCACCATTTGCTTTATTAATTTCTTTTTGAAATTTTTTCTCAATAGTTCTTTTATATTACTAAATGCCTCTTTGCTCATTGCAATTCTTGTTTTTATTTCCTCCAGGCTTATTCCATTTTCTGTTATTATGCTTCCCAAATATCTGTATCTGTCCACCTGTTCCAATATTATTCCATCTATTGTTACGTTGATTCTTCTTCCTGGCCACTTTGAAATTAATATTATCTTGGTTTTCTTGCCATTAATCTTCATATTGTACTCCTTTACTTTGTTGTTCAAGATATCCAATGAGCTCCGTAATTCTTCCTCATTATTAGCAATCAGGCATTCGTGGTGCTTTTATTAAATCCGAGCATCTGGTAGCAGTTTTCTTTGATATTGAAAGAGTGTATGACACAGCCTGGTGATTTGGCATATTGACCTCTATAACTTTGCTGTTAGAGGTAACTTTCTACTTTTTATTAAAAACTTTCTTTTAAATTGCAGATTGCAAGTTTGTTTAGGATCCACACACTCTTGAGTATTTTGCCAACAGGAGCCTGACAAGGATTGACAAGGATTCTGTGTCATGCTTTTTGCAATCAAAATACATTTTTTCACACAAAAACTTACATCAATGGTCAGCAATGCCCTATATGTTGGGGATTTTATGATATTTTGTCATTCATGCAATATGAGGATCATTGAAAGGCAACTAAAAAAAGGCATTGATCAGCTTACATTCTGATCTTTGGCTAATGGATTCAGATTTTCGTCACAAAAGACTACACTTTTGTCGTAAATGGAATCTTCACCCTGACTAAGGCTTGGGCAAAAGAGCATCCCACTGGTAGCAGAAATTAAATTCCTAGAACTTATTTTTGACAAGAAGCTGACATTTATACAACATAAAAAGTAAAGTGCAGCCATTATCAAACCACTGCATGATGGAAGCCTCCTCAACAATTCATGCTGAGGGAAATGGACCATAATCTGCCACGCTGGTCCAGTGCGGGTTGGCAGATCGACCATATTCAACAGTCAGGGGCTTGAACCCTGGTCTACTCAACATATTTATACAACATATTCATCAGCAATGGACAGGCCCGTCACCACCAAATACGGAGGATGCGGAAAGGTCAGGGAATGACCACCGCATATCCCGGAGCAATATGGCCTTAGTTGCTAATGCTCCTAAAAACCAAATAACTAACTAACTAGCAATGGACAGAGTGCACCAAGGGAGTCAATATTCTACAGTCAATTTCACCAACTTCATTGACTACAGATTGCTGTACACTACTCCAGCTCTACTGGGCTCTTGTCCATTCTAAACTTGATTACGGTTCTCGGGTCTGTGCTTTTGCTGGACAGCACAATCTGATGGGGTTGGATCCAGTCCATCAGGACTGCAACTGGAACCATCCATACATCTCCCATACAAAGCCTTTATGTTGAAGCCAACAAACCATCTGTGTCTCTTTGATGTAAGCATTTGTCCTTACAGTATGTTTTGAAATTAATATTTGTGCCTGATTATTCCATGTGGACTAGTTTTTGAACCACAATGGGAAAATCTCTACAACCTCCATCAGATTATTAACCGAACTATTAGCAACTCTTAGCATTACATTGTGTGCATTATTCCGACTTCCTGCCAGTCTATACAGATGGCTCAAAGACAGTCATATGTGGGATCAACTCTAGTTCTTTCAGAGAAAAAGTATTCAACAAGATTCCACAAGAAGCTAGCATATATATACTGCAGAGTTGCATGCAACTGAAATAGCCTCTGACCACATTAAAGATAGCAATTACCAAAAGCATATGATATATGCTGATTCGTCAAGCGTATTACAGGCTGTATTATCAATGAGGTATAACCCTCATAGATTCCTCTCCCAGATTCGGCATGTGCTTTTTTCTCTTGTGGAATCAGATTTTGACATCTGCTTCTGCTGGATCCCAAGCAACATTGGGATCATGGGAAATGAATTAGCTGATACTGCCACAAAATCAGCCTTTACTCTGGATAACTATTGCCTGTCAGTCCCCTATACAGACTACAGGCAAATAATACACATCAAACTATATTCCCAATGACAAGATTCCTGCAATGGACGGTGCCTCCGTAGCCAGGTGGGCAGGAGCAGCAGTGCGTAGCACATGCTTCTTGATTAGACTGAGGTTCGAGCCCGCGACCACCAAATACGGAGGGTGTGGAAAGGTCAGGGAATGACCACCGCATATCCCCAGAGCAATGTGGCCTTAGTTGCTAATGCTCCAAAAACCCAAATAACAAACAAACAAACAAACAAACCTGCAATGGACAGGCAACGAATAAACTATATCACAGCCTATAATTAAGCAGTGGCGGTCCAAAAAGAGATAGTTCTTGCTGAGGTTGGATGACCTGCCTATGTGTAAGAAGTGTAAAACTATTTTAACCATTTACATTTTTATTGAGTGTCCACTTTTGACCACTGCATGCCATTTTATATTTTATAGATTTTATTAATCTGGCTGAACTGTTTACCCTCATCCAGATTTTAGATGACTTACGATGTCTACCATTTTTAACTTTTTACAGTTTATTAATTTATACATGCTTATTTGAATTTATACTTTTATATTTTGATATACATTTACTTCTTGTGACATGGTAACCTGTTTAGGTTGCCAAATATATCGTTGATGTGTTATTGCATGTTTTGACTTCATGCATTATGGTCTTAGATACCAATGCGCCATAAAACAAATAACATCAGCACTTACTATGCAAATGCACTCTGGAATTTATACTATTACAGTTAATTAAAATAGTAACTTTTTTCTTTCTTTTTTTATTTTCTCCAAAAAAATACTATAGCATTAAGATGCAATTTTTTTTTATATCACAATCATTATATTTCATTAATTTCATTAGCATAGGAAAGAAGAGAACAATCTTTGTTTGAATTATACAGTCAAACAGCAAATATGTATTATACCGCTGTTCCAGCTAACTTTTCTCAAGGACCATCGCATTCAAAGTGAGTTTCCATGTATTTGAATGAATTTCAAATCTAGTTTTTTTCCTTTGCTTTGTCTTACATGCCATATGAATATTTTTATTTACCTTGTTACATTTAAATAGTTTTGTTAGTGATTAAAGTAGAAAACTTTGTGCTTGCATACATTTCTTAATAAATGTACAGAAGGTTCAAAAAGTCTCATTACCTCCCTCAAATTAATTTTAAGTTAATAGATGTCATAGCAGTTGTTGTCTGTTCCACGTGTTGTGAAGTAATGCAAGAAATGGCGGACCAGTACTTACTTGTATGCTCTTGAAAAGCTATTCATTTTAATTGCTTCTCTTCACTGCCTATCCCAAGGTCTAGAATGTCATAAAAATATATTGTGGAAGCTTTGACAGAAAGTAATCAGATGTTCAATTGTGCAACTGAAGAGCTAAAAATAGGTTGTCTGAAGTGTACTTGGTGGTGTCACTTGGCTGGTGCTAACTCATTTTTCACACCACACAAAGACATAAAATTTGTTATGAAAATAGTAGTGCACTTACAGACACCCTTGATGAGTAATTGTTGTTAGTTACTTTTTTATTTTTATTTTATGTTTATCACATTTCATTTTTTAAGAGAGTAACAGCCTGACACCCTGTGCTCAGAATCAGTGTTTATTCCTTGAGAAAGTTTTATATGGAAAGTTTCTTTTCTTAAGAATTAAGAAAAATTTTATTAAAAATTTCTTTAATTCTTTAAGAAAACATTTTTGCAGATAGGAAGAAAAT
This sequence comes from Mastigoproctus giganteus, assembly GCF_048544385.1. Lineage (NCBI taxonomy): Eukaryota > Metazoa > Arthropoda > Arachnida > Uropygi > Thelyphonidae > Mastigoproctus > Mastigoproctus giganteus. The sequence goes on along the minus strand of NC_143579.1, from coordinate 153,824,565 downwards.
GTTTTTTGTGAACAGAAATATATTTTCTATGGAACAGTTTAAATGTTGCATCAGTTAAATACGCAGTAGTTGCTGACTGTTCACAAATTGAAATTACTTATATATATATAAACCATTCAAGTTCAGTAAGTAAGCAGAATTAACCTGTAATTTCTTTGTCTTGTATTTAACATTAGAGAACGTAGGATATAAGATTTTAATTTGTGTAAGGAATGGATTTGTATGTCATAAAAATCAATAAATGTGTAGAAGAAACTAATATGCAGAATCTTTTGTTAGTGTTCCACCAGCTCATTAGTGTTCCCCTTGAATGACTTGCTCCTGATTGTAACATCAGGAGCAAGTTGTTGTGGATAAGGGGATGGTTGAGCAGATAAGGGGATGGTTGAGCAGCAGGAGACAGTGATTATTAATGGCCACTGCCCTTCAGGTATTAATGTTATTAGTCTAGAGTAGTGATATGTTGCCACTTATATCAGTAGATTGAGTTAGATTCGTATAATGTATACCTTTGCTGTATTATTAGATCCCTTGCCCAGCTCCACACACCAGGGTTGGAAACTAGTTGGCAGCATCTGGAACTTTAGTGACTGGCTTAGCTCACAGGTCTTACCTGTGAGTTAAGCCAGTCACTAAATACGAACAACATAACCCAACACCGCACTACACTGAAAGGACAGAATTCATGAGGTTCCTGGGCAACATGATGCTGTCACCCCTCTCGCTAGTGGAAGAAACGACCACTTGGCAGGTATATAGGTACACTACATTCACGTAGACAGTAATTTGATGTCAGTATGGATAAATGTTCCAGAGTTAACCGACATTGAAAGAGGGATGATAGTGTGTGCCCGACGCATGGGTCACTCTATCATGGAGATGGTATAGAAATTGCACTATCCCCATTTGACAGTATCAAAAGTGTATTGGGAATATGCCATTTCTGGAATAATCTCTCATTGTGGACAACACTGTGGGTGGAGAAAGGTGGTTGATGAATGTGGCCATTGATGTCTGTCTCAGTGGCACAAATTACCGCCGACTTAAACGAGAGAAGTTCCAGAAACATCTCCACCAAGACCTTCAGGCGATCATTAGCTGCAATAGGATATGGGAGCCATTGCCCCACCAGAGTCCCATTGCTAACACCTCGACACAACTCTACCCCTCAGCTGGGCAAAAGAACATTGGCAGTGTACCTTGGATGATTGGAGACAGGTCTCTTGGTCTGATGAGTCTAGTTTCCATTTATTTCGAGTGGATGGGAGGGTGCGTATCTGGTGCATAGCTGCATGAAGCTATGCACCCGTCATGTCAACAAGGAACTGTTCAGGCAGGTGGATGGTCGGTAATGGTCTGGGGCATGTTCAACTAGCACACGTTGTGACCTCTGGCATGTCTAGATGCATCTCTGAACAGTCCAGGTTACATGTCCATCCTTGCAGACCATCCGCAACCTTTCATGGTCATTGTGCACCCACAGGAAAATGGACCCATAGAGCAGGACAATGTGCCTCCCCATAGAGCTGTGCTGACTAGAACATGGTTCGAAGGGCATTCTGCAGATTTTACCACCATGGAATCGCCTCCTCGTTCAATAGACATGAACTCTGTGGAGCATCTTTGGGATATTGTGGGAAGGTCCGTTCAAGCTTTAGATCCTCCACCAAGGAATGCGAAGGAATTATGGACAGTGGTGCAGCAAGCATGGATGGAAATACTTGTGTAACGCTTTTGTGAACTATTGGACTCAATGCCTCACCATGTGGCTGCCCTTTTCCGGCAAAAGGTGGGCCTACCCACTACTAGGTGGGTATCCCATGATTTCTGTCCAATCAGTGTACAGTACACTCACACCACTATACTGATTGGCTTTTTTCAGTATGATATCAACACATAAGACACTGCAGAGTTGCCATAGTTTGTCGGACTGCTTACACAATAAATAAGGAAATTCTCCTCCACAAATAAAATAAAATAAAAATAATAATGAAAAAAATAATAAAAACAAACAAGAAGACATTAGACTCGTGCATCACATGATGGTAATCAGGGTGAGAATGAGTCCAAGAACTGTTCAAGTATCAGAACTTGAAATGCTGTGAAATTTTCCTGATTCTGGATAATGTGTTGTTTACATTCCTGAGTAAAACTGTCCGACCAGTGTCTGAATTGGAAGGTGTAGATCACTATAAGGGTTGGGGGCAATAAAAGAGAATGTGGGTCCAGTCTTTAAAAGCACCACAATGACATATCTCACTATCAGAGAGGTTAAAATGGTATAGTTTTGGGTTTAAGGAGCCATGTTGGTAATAAAATTAAGACCTCCGCCCTGTTTAGATGCCCAAATCAGTCGAGCAACAATTTCTTTCTCTTTTTGCAAAATCTAAATAAGATGCTGGTTGAAAGATGAAGTATTGTGAAAAATGACTCCAAGATGGTTATTATAGTAGATACAGAGATGTCTTATTTAATGACAGGTGGCCTGCTGGCTGAGAGTTCCCTTTAAAACCCATAGTTTTAGATTTATCTGTGGAGACTTTGTTTATTAGCAGATGTACAGTGAAAAGGCCCTCCAAAACAGTATGAAAAATTTGTTCTAGTAGAGCATGTGAATTTCTGTAGATGAGGATAGATAGGTCATCAACGTATGCAGTGAGTTTGGTGTTGTTAAAGTCTCTGGAGAGCCACCACTCATCCAGGACAATATTCCAGACAAGTAGTTCAAGAATATAACCCTGTGGGCATCCTCTTGAAACCAGCCTAGAGAAAGATTGATATGTTGTAGTAACAGATATGCTTCTTCCATAAAAGTAGCTATGAAGGATGGTTGCACAGGTTTAAGGGTGACTTAGCAAAACTGAGCCATGGAAAGAGGCTTTGCCACCATGAGCCATTGAATATTCCCTCAAAGTCGATGAAGATGGCCAACATATACAAAGTTATCGGTGATAGAATCCCTTTTGCTGGCAGTAAAGCCAAATCAGATTGTTTGCTCATTGTTAAGCTGGACTTTTGAAATAATATAATGATTCTTTTTACCAGGAACCTTTTTGGTAGTTAACCAAATGAAGCAAGAAGAGTAATGGCCCTGAAGGAGCGAAGAATATTCAGGGGCTTACCTGATTTCAGAATAACCTTTATCACTGCACTTTTCCAAATCTTTTGGAAAGTGAGCCTCATCAAGGCACTTATAATATAACAGTAGCAGAATATTTGTGTTTATTTGAAAGAATTTTTTTGCTGAACTCGTTTTCTACAAGGTCTTGACCTGGGAATTCATTGTTTTTGATTTTGTTAACAGCTGCTTTCAACTCCAAAATAGAGAAAGGTACCAAGGACAAAGGTCCTTGGTACCTTTCTGTAAAAAACTGGGTTTTTAAAAAAAAAAAATTTTTTTTTCCAATTTAAATTTATATTCTATTGCCAAAAAGATGCATCCATAATGCAGTTATATCTCTCCCCATATTTCTAGTTATTAAATTTTCTTACATATGTATCTTCATTAATTTTGTTTTTTTGATAAAATTCCTTTTCCTCCCTCTATAATTTTGAAATTTTTTACATTAAAAGAGTGGGAGAATCCATAGGTGTGGTCTGTAATCTTGATTTGCTCATGTTCAAATAACCACCTTTCTTGCTCTCCATGACATAAATTTTCCATTTTGCAAATAATTTATGTGCTCATCAGGGAAATTGTACTCATTAGAAAATTAAATGTTTTGTTTTTAGGCTTTTCCAGTGAGAAAAGGGAAATACCAGGAATTGCAAAACATGCCTGTGGATTCTATCATGCTTTTAGCATTAGTAGTGGCATATGATGGAAGAAAGCAAGTTTATACAGCATCAGCCAAAAAAAAAAAATTTCCCATTTCACCATTTGCTCCAAAAGTTTGTGTAGTTCTTCCTTGAATGTATTTAAGCTATCAACTTCCACAACGACAGATGGAAGTTTGTTCCAGCAATCAACCACTTGCTGGCTAAAGGCAAATTTCTGCACATCTATTCTGCAACTGTCTTTGCTCAGTTTGAATTTATACCCTCTGAAGTGTGTAATTTGAGAGAGGGGGAAGAATCCTATCAGCATTGAGCTTGCTCAAACTATTCAAAGTCTTATACACCTCAGTTAGATAACTTCACAGGTGCCTAGTCTCCAGATGGTGCAATTTGCAGAACTGGAGCCTTTCTTGGTAAGAGCACCCCTGTGTTTCCCTCACCAGTCTCTTTGTCCTTCTCTGTTCTCGTTCCAGCAGCTCTACATCCTTCCTAAAATGAGTGCTCCAAACCTGTATACAGTACTCAAGGTGCGGCCTAACTATTGCCTTATACAAAGGGATAATCATCTCCTTATCCATGCTAGCAAAGTTCCTGTATATCATTGACAAGAACTCATGGGCTGCTCTGGCAGCCTGTCTGCACTGCTCTGAAACTTCATTTCTGACTACACAATTACCCCCAGGTCTTTTTCATTCTCCACTACCCTGAGTGTGGTACTGCATAGTTGGTATGTTATTCTGGGGGTTACTGCTACCAATGTGCAGTACTTTGCATTTGTCAATGTTAAACTTCAATTGTCACCTCTCAATCCATCTGCCCAAAGTTTTCTAGATCCTGTTGCAGTAGCATGCTGTCGTGAACAACCCTGCCAACCCTTGTATCATCTGCAAACTTGGACATTAAGCCAGATATAGTGCAGTAGCACACACTCTTTGAGTAGACCGGGGTTCAAGCCCCTGAATGCGATCGATCTGCCAACCCGCACTGGACCAGCGTGGCAGATTATGGTCCATTTCCCTCAGCATGAATTGTTGAGGAGGCTTCCATCCTGCAGTGGGTTGATAATGGCTGCAATTTTTTACCTTCATCAGTATCATTGATAAATATAGAAAACAACAATGGTCCTAACACCGAACCTTGGGGAACTCCACCAAAAACATTAGTCCACGAAGGGCAGTGTCCATTGATTTCCAATATCTGTCTTCTCCCATTCAACCATCCCTTTATCCAAGCAGTGACTCCATTATTTTCCTTGGAACCTACATAAGTAAAGGAGTCCTCTCTGTTTTTCTTTGCATCCTCTGCCAAAGATTTCTCTTAATCTGCCTTTGCTTACTTTAACCTCCTTTGTGAACTGATTATGTAAAGACTAGTTTATATATACCATAGGCTTCTGTGTTGCCTGATAATTCATATGCATCCATGTATTTTACTTCTTTTATGAGTCTCATTAGTTCATCTGATATCCATTTAGGTCTAAATCTTGAACAGTATTTCTTAGTTGGTATGAAAAGCCTAGTAGTTTCCAAGATTAATTCCTTGAATGCTTCCCATTTAGAATTTGCTGTTGGTAACATCATCATCAGTTGGTCCCACTGTATTGAATTTAAAAACTGTCTGAGACCACCATAGTCACCTTTACGAAAGCAAAAACCCTTCCATTTAACCTGATAGTAGTTACATATTAAAGTAAATTCCACATTAGTACACTGGGATCACTGCCACCTAGCAGTTCCTTTATTTGCAGATTCTTAATGCATGAATAATCACTGCTGATGATCAGATCAAGAGTATTACTCCCTATGGTTGACTCTTGAACGTGCTGCTGTAAAAAAAAAATCTGATAAATCCACAAAAGTCTTGCTAGCATGCGAGAGACTGATCTACCAGTTCCAGTCAACATCTTTTAATGTAAAAAATTCTGAAAGAATTCATTTATATAAGAAAATTTAAAGATAAGAGAATAAATAGTAATATGGAGCGAAAGATATGGTATGGATGCATCTTTCAGCAATGCAATATGAATTTAAAAAAGAAATCTTTCATTTACTTAGGATTAAAAATCCCAAGTAAATGAAATCCCATGTACATAAATAATTACAAGAGAACTGATCTTTAGAGGGTAGAATAGATTATTTGTTCTTTCCCCCTCTCTCACCAGTTGTATCAGATGCTTTCTTATAACATTATCTCACTTCTCTTACTTGTCTGAACATCTTAACCACCAAGAGGAGTTGTGAATGTGAATACAGTCCTGTAAAGGTTCAATTTTGCTTATTACTTAGCGCTACAGAGAGCTCTAAATAGGGATACTTTAATTATGGATACCCTGTATTTTGTATATTTGTAAATAGTTTAGTACAGTAAACCCCCGCTATTCGCGGTCGCTGATTTAATATAAAATGAAACCTAAAATAAATGTGAATTTTAAAGTGCCGTGAACATTTCCTGCCATAAAAAAAAATGGGCGTGGCTAAAATTATCTTTCCCGGCCAAAACAGCGCTCAGTGGGTGGGGGGAGAGGGGTGACAAAATCGCGTGCGTGGATGTTTCTCGCTAATCCTTGTTCGGCATGTATTATGTGCTTGTCATGGAAGGTTTCGTGGTTTGCTTTTAATTTATATGCTTATAAATTGAATAAATTTATCATTTTATAAATTTATATGCTTATAAATTGAATAAATTTATCAATTTATAAATTGAATAAATTTATCAATTTATAAATTGATATGCTTACAAAAGTGATAAATCTACCATTTTGCATTGTAAAACAGACTTTTTCGAGTGTGTTAACGGAAGAAAGTGACTTCATTGTGGACAAATTATTTCTAACCCATACAAAAATATGGCTACGAATAACAAGGGAAATGTGAAAAGATCAAAGAAGGTGATGACATTAGCGAATAAAATTGAGTTATTGGACAAAATTTCTAATGGTGAAAGTGTTTCCTCAGTGGCAAAACATTATAAAATCAGTGAGTCAACGGTACGATCAATCAAGAAATCGGAAGAAAAAATCCACCGTAGTGTCTGTGAAAACGTGCTAATTGCTTCAGAAATTTGCTCTGTAACTCGTGATGTTAAATTTGAAAAAATGGAAAAAGCTTTAAATCTGTGGATGGAAGACCGAACTCAAAATAAAATTCCGTTAACCATATTCCCGTTCACTCATCATTCGTGAAAAGGCAATTTGGTTTTTTTTTTTTTTTTTTAGGAGCATTAGCAACTAAGGCCATATTGCTCCGGGATATGCGGTGGTCATTCCCTGACCTTTACGCATCCTCCGTATTTGGTGGTGACGGGCTCGAACCCTGGTCTAATCAAGACGCGTGTGCTACGCACTGCTGCTCCTTCCCACCTGGTGAAAAGGCAAAACTTTTTTATCAACACTTTAACGAAACAGGTGATAGCACTGACGGGATAAGTTTTTTTAGTTTGCAAAGGTGCTAGGTTGAAACATTTGTTTGAAATTTCTAATAAATATTACATTTAATATTAAATTGTTTCTTGTACTGTCTATGTACTGTCTAAGTACATAGTCATATTATGAAGGTACATATAATACATATATCGACAAAATTTTAGACTAGTTTTTCTTATATATTTCATACTTTGGAACGGAACCCCTTTATTACTATGGGAGCTATAACTCAGTATTCGCATTTTCGGTATTCGCGGCATTTCTCAGGAACATAATCCCCACGAATAGTGGGGGTTTACTGTATTTTTAAAATAATTTTAGTATTTGTACTGTTTGTAAATATTTTAGTTAAATATTTTAGTCCTGCTCTTTCGGTTGCAACAGTATTCCTCATGCATTATGGAACCTGGAATAAAAGGCCTCTTCCTAAGTGAACTATGGAAATACAGTTAAATAATTACATAGTGATACAGTCAGTCCTCGTATAATACGTGTTTACACTACACGAATACATACATGATTTATCATACATGATTTATAAGTAGGGGAACGATATTGTATATAGCACGAACCGAATTCGCTTATGCACGATTCTCCTTTGTGTTTACAAGAAATGGCAGTTGAATGCCGAATCACCCCAACTGAATGCAACACGATAGTAATAATAATAATTATTTATCTCTATTTTATGTTAAATTTTTTTGGGAGATAACAGCAAAAAGGGAGGGAGGACACATAAGCCAATGGCTTTTTAGGGGGTGTTCCCTTAAAAAATGATGAATATACAATTGAAAAACGTATAGTTCTGAAATTGTACAGGTAATGTTCAACAGGAAAGACAAAAATAAATTGGAGTTTTTTGTACATTTCTTTACAGAAGACTTCGAAAAGCATCACTACTTATAACATCATTGTGAACATTTTTACAATTAAATGAGGAGAGAAAAGAAAAATGATGAGATACATGCACAGAAATTTACAAACTATTTGCCAACTGCTTCCTTTAACATTTGTCCATTATTTCCATGTTGGTGTTTTTAAAATCCAGGAGTTGAGTGGAAGGTAATTTGAATCAGACATCCCTGGTGATGTGTTCAATTAGTAGTTTCTTGAATTGATTTAGTGAAGTGACATTTTTGATTTTTGCAGGAAGTTTGTTCCAGGTTTTAGTACCTCTGTATTTTATACTTTTCAGGCCTGTGGCTTTTCTGAAAAGCAGAATCTTCAGGTAGGCTTCATTTCTTAGATTGTATGATATTTCTTCTTTGTCTGTGGTTATGAAAAAGGATCTGAAGAGAGAGAGAGAGAGGGAAAGTCTGCTGTTTTCATAGCATTGTAAACAAGGATCACCTTGGCTTTCTGCAATAGCTGGTAGATGCTTAGGGGTCTCACTTCCTTGTATCTCGAACTAGCCGATGCGTTCCACGGAAGGCCCAAAATTGAACGAACACATCGATTGAGAATGGAGTTGATTCTTGCAAGATTTTCTTGGCTGGTGGTACCCCATGAGATGATTCTATAGGTGAAGTGCAGCTGAATTAAAGAAAGGAATATTTGTCTGAGAAGAGAAGGAGACACCCAGGCGGAGGCCCTGGCGAGTATTCCCGGTAGTGACGAATTTTCTTTCGTAGGGTTATCATTTGTTTTGCCCAACTTAGCTTATCATCTAGCCAGATTCCAAGAAACTTGGTTTCATTTACCCTTTCAAGTTGTTTTTCTTTGTATGTTACGTCTAAAAAGTGGTTTGTTTTTCGTTCTAAACACCATATATTTTGATTTTTCTGGATTCAGTATAAGCTGATTCTTTTGAAGCCAATTATGCATCACAGAAAGCAAGGCAAAGATTTTGAGTTGAAACTCATTAGGGTCTTTATCTGTGATTAGGATGGAAATATCATCGGCATATGCTACTAGGTGAGAAGATGGAAGAAGAGAGAAATTCATCGATATAAAGAACAAAGAGGATAGGTCCAAGAAGTGAGCCTTGAGGTACTCTCCTGGAGAAATAACAGATGTCGGAGTATAATTGCTTTCTTTTTACAACAAATGGCCGATCGGAATGAAGAGAAGATTCAGAAAATGTATTTATGTTTTTATATCAGTGAAGGGGAAACACATTTCACCGTAATAACGTAAAAACCCACACAGTTCCAGCTATTGATATTATCGCAAATGCAATTAGATCGAGTTTACTACCAGTTTACAACAGATTCCACTAGCAGTAATGCCACTGGAAATTGTTTTTATTGTTTTATGGTAGTAACCCCCAGAAATGTGCTTTAGTAAAATATGAGCTAGTGAGGTGTTCATAGTGTGCCTCTGCCTTTATGGTGTTGTTTATTCAGTTGCTACACGGGCGCAGCTTTGTTTATGTGTATCAAGCGTGCCTCCTCATTTTGTAATTGTGCTTTATTCTATAAAAATTAGTAAAATACTTAAAAAAAAGGTGTGAAAAGGAAGCATCCTGGTGAACCACACTACATATTCAGAGAGAAAAAGAAAAGCAATATCGATAAACAGAGGTGGACTTGGTCAAAAATTCTTACCTGGGAAAATTTGTAGCGGCCTCATACTAGCGTTTATGGCCAAAATCACACCGGCCTCTGGCCCACTGGGGTTTCCCCGGTAAGGCTTATGGCCAGTCCGCCTCTGTTGATAGAGAAAAATTTTAAATTTGAAACACTTTGAGCGAAATGAAAGACCATGTGATATTGCAAGTGCTACAGGCCTAAATGAGGCAACGCCGAGAATTAAAAAGAATGTAGAGAAAATAAAAACAACTTTCATAGCAGGAACAACTCAAAGTGTAATTAAAATCCATTAGATTAAGACACAAAGAATTGGAAGAGATGGAACGGCTGTCATCTGTGTGGATAGAAAATCAAACAAAAAAGTTTGCTTATGGTAGAAGCAAAAGCATTAGCAATATTTTATTGCGTAATAGTCGTAATAAAATACTTACGTATTTTATTACGACTTATTGGAAATTATATTAATTTACGATAAGTCGTAATTAGTAAATTATAATTTATTGTAGTAGTAGTAATAGTGGCATGTGATGCAAGAAAGCATGTGTATGAGCTTATGCAGCATCAGCCAAAAAAAAAAAAAAAAAAATCTCACAATTCCCTCCAAATGCCTGTCCAGTTCCTCCTTAAATTTATTCAACCTATCAACTTCCACAACGACAGATGGAAGTTTGTTCCAGCAATTAACCACCCGCTGGCTAAAGGCAAATTTCCTCACATCTATTCTACATCTGTCTTTTCTTATTTTAAATTTATGCCCCCTTAGGTTCGTAATCTGAACAAGTGGAAGGATCCCATCAGAATTCAGTGTGCTGAACCCATTCAAGGCCTTATACACCTCAATCAGATCACCGCGCAGGTGCCTAGTCTCCAGCCACTGCAATTTGCAGAACTTAAGCCTCTCTTGGTAAGAGGATCCCTTAATTCCCCTCACCAATCTTGTTGCCCTTCTCTGTACATGTTCAGTAAATCTACATCCTTCCTAAAATGAGGCCTCCAGACCTGTACGCAGTACTGAAGGCGTGGCCTGACCATTGCCTTATACAGAGGGATAATCAACTCCTTTTCCCTGCTAGCAAAATTCCTATATATCATTGACAAAACCCCATGACCTGCCCTGGCAGCCTGTCTGCATTGCACAGAAAACTTCACATCTACCTGCACAATTACTCCCAGGTCTTTTTCATTTTTCTCTTAATGTAGTCGCACACAGTTGGTATGTTTCTCTGGGGTTACTTCTACCCATGTGCAGTACTTTGCATTTGTCAAGGTTAAACTTCAGTTGCCACTTCTTAGCCCATCTGCCCAAATTATCTAGATCCTGTTGCAGTAGCACACTGTCAAATGTTAATTTAAATGTTAATGTAAATGTTTTGGTTACAAATGTGTTCAATCTTGGGTCGTCGGCACCTAACCCTATTTTTCCCATTGGGCCTGTTGTTTATATTGCACTATTTTGCATTGCACGAGGGTTTCTAGGAACACAACTATTGTGCTATGCGAGGACTGACTGTATTTATTCAACCTCGAGAATGCTGCATGGGATGGGCTTGCCAATGGGAGAAGAGGGATGCGGCTTATGTGGTACAAGTGGGCAGGGCAATTTTGTCACTACAAATGCACAGGTAAATAATTACATAGGTCATTTCCTGATTAGACATTGATCATTGCATTTCGACAGGTGTGTCTTTTACGTAGAAAAGATTTGACTTACTCCGTCATATCTCTACATTCTACGTAGAAAAGTGTGCACAAGGGTTGGGGAGCAAAGCGAGCAGGGTCCCCTAATTATTATTATTATTTATAGTGTAAAATAATTGCTCACCTCCAGAGGAACACAGTATTAAGAAATAAATAAAATTGCAAACAAAATAGTACTGTTTAATAAAAAAATACAGGTGCAAATTGAGTTAGACTAAGTTAAATAAAAATAAAATAAAGCAAAACAGTAGCTTTTGAGTCTTGAATACAAATGTTATTATGAAACAGAATGCTCGGGTGTGGTCGTGTAAGGCAAACAAAGCGTGACATGAGTGCAAGCAACAGTAATCAACCATTAGAACTAGATGCTTAGAGCTGTGAATGCAGGGCATGTACATGGGGTGTGTGCCAACGTTTATCACATTGTAGGATAACAGCTTCCATGATTGTATGTATATGTATACCTTTATTGCAGTTAAATTTACAATGGCAACTGGATATGTGGAGTGATTTGAGTCATATTTGCTGATGGTAACTTTTTGAGTGGTCGATAGTTTTGATATATCCCAGCATGGGTGAAGATCGTGTTGTGAGGACCAATAGTGTAGCGCAACCACGGAGTGCTCAGAATCAGCAGACCGAATTACTCTTGTGTTCTGAGATACAGTCCTGGAGCCTTCTGCCAGATTCCCCAATATAGCAACCACCAGTCATGGCAGGCAATGCGATATATTTACCCACTGCGTAACAAGGAGGGGATAGGCGTTTTTACCCTCGAGAGAAGGGATTGCAGTTTTTTACTGGGAAGCTGTAAGCATTTTATCTGGTGTGCGTGTAGAATTTTAGAGTGGCATTGTGAGGCGCCAGTGTAACAGAGGATAAATGTAGTCGAGATTGTGCCATCATTGTGGGAGGCCCATGGGTGTACGGTAAGCTCGTGGGCCGGGCCTGCAGATTGCATTTCTTTAAAGCATAGGCAGGGTAGCCATAGTGTTGGATAGATCTGTTTTTACTCTCAACTTCATCGTGCCTCTCGTCTATGGAGCTGGAAGGGGGTCCAGGCATGGGTGAATCAGGTGCGGTACGGAGAAGCTGGTTGTGGGTATGTGCTGATTTGTAGTTGGTGAATTGGCCAGTACACACTGGTTTACGTTAAACAGAGGATCTTAAATGTGTGCCCATGCAGCATACTAGAACATCCAGAAAGGGCCATGCCGTGGATCTGTCTAAAGGAGGTGTCTCCAAACATGACTACACCACCGGTCAAACAAGTCGAGAGCAGTGCAAATGTCGTCTGCGGATAGCGAGGTTCTACTGGGCAGGGTGTGGTCATCGTCTATCAGTTGTCTTGAATGCGCAATGGCTTGTTGAACTGGGACTGATGTGAACAAAGAGACAACATCAAACAAGGCCATAACCTGGCGTTCAGAGATGGCTAGGTTGGAGATGAGGCCTAAGAATTCCTCACTGTTCAAGACTGTACGGTCGGTGTTGCCTGCAAGAGGTGGTAGTCTGGCGACACATTTTGAAAGTTCATATGTTGAGGAATTGCAGCAAGAGACAATTGGTCCTAAAGGGATTCCCGGCTTATGCAGTTTAATCAGCTGTAGACTAGACTGTTTACACTGGCCTCCCACCGCTCCAAGGGTGCCTCCGTAGCCAGGTGGGCAGGAGCAGCAGTGCGTAGCACACGCTTCTTGATTAGACCTTGGTTTGAGCCTGTGCCCAACAAATACGGAGGATGTGGAAAGGTCAGGGAATGACCACCGCATATCCCCTTGGAGCAATATGCCCTTAGCTGCTAATGCTCCTAAAAACCAAATAAAAAACAAATAAACACCGCTCCAAGACCTTGATGGGAGGGTCATGCATCAGTTCATAAACTCTGGTGTTTTGCAGAAGGGGTAGGGCTTTATCACGGTACTCAAATCGATCTAGGACTATGGTGCGATGGCCCTTATCGGCCGGCAGAATAACAATGGTGTCATCCCTCTTAAGCGAACTGGGAGCGGAAAGTTGACGGTGGCTGTGGTTAGAGCCAACAGGATGATCACATTGCAAGATTGATGCGGCCTTGGAACGAATCTTGTTGGTGATTTATTCAGGTAGGCAGGTTAAAGATGCCTCTATTCCCATGGCGAGAGGTAATATGCCAAACTTCATCCCAATGGCGAGAAGTTCCACTTGTTTACTGGATAAGTGCTTGCTGCTTAGATTTAGGACAAAGCGAGAGTGACCAACTGCAGGGGCTCTGTCTGTGTGTGTGTGTGTGTGTGTATGTGTGTGTGTGTGTGTGTGTGTGTGTGTGTGAGTGAGTGAGTGAGTGAGTGAGTGAGTGATTGGCGGTGCTGACATCTCAAAGTTGTTGAATTTGTCTTGCTGCCACAAGCGATATAAGTTAGACCTGTGAACTGCCTGGAACTTAAAGTCTCGATGACACTAGAAAATATAGAAGGAATCAAATCTTTAGGCTCAAGGGTATGTATGGCCTTAGAGCAAGAAAAACACTGACAGGGAGAAAATTGAGTATACTGAGTTATGCAAAGCCATTAGAAAGAGACTCAGAGAGGACATAAGAAGATTTAACACAAGAAAAGTAGAACAAGCATTAAGGGAAAACAAAGGATTTAAATCAGCAGCCATGAGCAGTAATACAGAAAGACAAATGATACTGAAACTGAAGAATAGCGATGGTGTACTTATAAACAGCAGAGAAGGCATAATTCAAATAGCAGAAGACTACTATAGAGAATTATACAAGGAGCGAGGGAATGATACCAGCAGTGGGGAACATGGATTGCAAAGTAGCAACACATACGACATGCCCGATATTCTTCCTGATGAGGTAGAACATGCATTGAAGAAAATGAAGAATCGGAAAGCCCCGGGGGAAGATGAAGTTACTGTAGAGTTGTTAAAATTGGGAGGTAGAGACATAACACAAAAACTGGCAAGGCTCTTCACAAAGTGCATTAGAAAAGGTGTGATGCCTAAGCAGTGGAATAATGCAATCATAGTTTTGCTGCATAAGAAAGGAGATAAATCAGAAATTGGAAATTATAGACCAATTAGCTTGTTATCCCGTATCTACAAGTTGTTCACAAGGGTCATTACTAACAGATTAGAAAGAATACTGATGAGAATCAACCGAAAGAGCAAGCTGGCTTTAGGACAGGATTCTCAACTATGGATCACCTTCACGTAATATCACAGCTAATGGAGAAAGCAAATGAATATAAAACACCATTATGCCTGGCATTTGTGGATTATGAAAAGGCATTTGACTCCATACACATAAGGCAATGTTTCGGCCACTGGAAAGACAAGGCATAGATACTCCATATATTATGATTTTGAAGAAAATATATGAGAGTGCTACATCCTTTATTAGACTAGACAAAGACAGTAGCAAATTTAAAATCGAGAAAGGAGTTCGACAAGGAGACACAATGTCTCCGAAGCTGTTTACTGCTGCCCTTGAGGAAGCTTTCAGAAGATTAGACTGGTCACAGAAAGGAGTCAATGTGAACGGAGAGTACCTAAACCATTTACGATTTACAGATATATTGTGGTCATAAGCCATGATCTTAAAGAATTAGGAAAAAATCTTAATCAGTTATGCACAGTTAGTAAGGATTTTGGACTAAAGATGAATATGGCTAAAACAAAAGTAATGATGAACAAGTATGCCACGGAAAGGGAAATAATGATTGAAGGAGCAGTAATTGAAAAGGTGGAGTCATATACTTATCTTGGACAAGTTATTAGCTGTAATAATGATAAATGGCTGGAAGTCAAGAGAAGAATAAATTTTGGATGGATAGCATTCAGGAAATATAGTCACATACTGAAGAGCAATATCCCAGTTTGTCTGAAACGTAAAATAATGAATCAATGTATACTCCCCACCATGACTTATGGAAGTGAAACTTGGGCACTCACCAAAAGAATGGAAGAGAAGCTAAGAACTACACAGCGAAGAATGGAACGAATTATATTGGGAATCAGACAGTTAGATAAGAAGAGAAACACATGGATTAGGCAGCAAACTCAAGTAAAGGACATTCTTATCAAAACTAAAGAACTAAAATGGTCTTGGGCAGGACACATAGCTCGAAGACATGATGACAGATGGACTAAGAAAATAACAGAATGGTACCCAAGAGGAGCTAGAAGAAAACCTGGAAGACAAAGGTGGAGATGGATAGATGAAATTCATGAGTTTTTGAGTAGTAAATGGATGGACAGTGCTCAAAACAGAAGGGAGCTAGAAGAAAACCTGGAAGACAAAGGCGGAGATGGATAGATGAAATTCATGAGTTTTTGAGTAGTAAATGGATGGACAGTGCTCAAAACAGAAGGAACTGGAAAGTTGCTGGAGAGGCCTTCATCCTGCAGTGGATTGAAAATGGCTGATGATGATGATGGCCTTACTGACAGACGCTGTCTGTAGATCTTAATGTAAGCAGCCAATCCAGATTTGCATGGTCTTTAAGCCAAAATTGAGGCAGGCACACTGCTTTCGGTCGTGATTGGCTGCTCACATCAAAATCTACAGAGAGCCTCTGTCAGTAAGGCTGAATACCCCCTTGAGCTTAAAGGTTTGGTTCCTTCTGTATTTTCTTATGTCATCCAGACTGTTCTCTGGCAGTCTGTGAGTCTAACTTATATCACTCACGGCAGCAAGACAAGTTCAACAACTTATTTTGAGATGCCGTACCGCCAATCACGCACACAGAGCCCTGCCATTGATCACTCTCGCTTCATCCTGAATCTAAGCTGCAAGCACTTATCCAGTGAACAAATGGAACTTCTTGCTCTAGGGATGAAATTTGTTGTTTTACCTCGCAGTCCTCCCATCACACAAGTCACCATTTGTATAGAGGCACTTTTTGCCTACCTGAAGAAACCGCCAATGAGATTCGTTTCAAGGCCGCCTCAACCTTGTAATGTGTTTGTCCGGTTGGCTCTAACTTCAGTTGCCGTCAACTTACTTTCCACTCTCAGTTTGCTTAGGTGGGATGACACCATTGTTATTCTGCCGGCCAATAAGGGACATCACACCGTAGTCCTAGATCGATCGGCACACTATGCCTCTGTTGTAAATGGGCCAATAAACAACCAACCAACCTAGATTGATCTGAGTACCAGGATAAAGCCCTATCCCTATTTCGCTGGGGCGTTTGACACCCTCTGGTGGCCGAGCAACCTGGGCAGACTCCTCAAGGCAAAAATCCCCATGAATTTATATAATTGCATTAGATCCTACCTCTCTGATAGAAAAATCAGGGTAATGGCACCGTTCCGGAGCCTGACAAGATCGGTCCGCAGGGGCTGCCTGCAGGGATCTGTCCAGGGGCCGCTCCTGTGGAACATTGTTTTTGATGAATTCCTGGCACTCGACTTGGGTGATGTCAACGCACAAGCTTTCGCGAATGATCTCGTCCTAACGGTGGCAGCGAGCTCTAGATCACAGTTAGAAGCCCGTGCAAACCATGCACTGCAAGTATTCCAGGACTGGGCAAACCTGCATACACTGGAGATTTCCTCGACCAAAACGAACTGAATTCTACTGAGAGGAACACAACGTCAGACGGCCACCCCAGATAAAAGTAAGGGGAAACACAATCAAACTAGCAAAACAGATGAAATACCTAGGCATTATTCTGGATTCCAACCTGTCCTTTAAACAACACCTCTTATATCTGAAGGAGAAGCTGAGAAAATACGCAGCACTAGTAGTCAGAGTAACACGCAGAGACTGGGGACTAAACAAAAGAATATTATCCCTCTACTATAAAGCAATTTTCGTCCCAGCAATTACTTATGGAGCCCCAATATGGTACGCCAAAGCAAGAACCGCAGTAAATAAAAGAATCCTCGAAACAATACAGCGAAAAATACTCCTCACCATCACCAGGGCGTGTAACATGGTGAGTACCTGTGCGCTGTAGGTCCTGGCAGGAACTCTTCCTCTGCACCTGGAGGTGGCGAGATGTGGGTTGATGTACTACCTGGCAAAGGGGACACCGACCATGTTTGACACTTTTACACTGGACCCTACAAACAACCACCGAACGGAAAAACAGAAAATCATGGAACACCTGAAAGAAACTTGGCAGAGGAGATAGCAAGAGATGACCAAGGGTGAAGTCACACGGAAATTTATACCCTACCTAGACAAGACCTATCCAAAGGCCCCCAAATGGTTCTACCCAGGACTGAACACCACCTTCCTCGTGACGGGCCATGGGCCCTTTAATGCAAAACTGAATGCACTCGGACTGACCGAGGATCCAACTTGCACCTGTGGCAATATGGAGACGTGGCAACATATCATTCACAAATGTGAATGCTATGAGAAACAAAGATCAGTACTCATCACCAGTACAGTAATACGCTGACTTATGCGAACCGGGAGTTACGCGGTTCTTGATTTTTTCATTTGTGAACACTGCCGCCCACTATCTTCAAGGTCGTTTTTCATATGCTATCGATATACGGTGCGATGGTGGAGAGTGGGAGCGAGAGATGAACAAAATTCAACTTTGCTGCCGCATGAGCTGCACACATATACAAGAATTTGCATTCCAACTGTCATATTTATATGTGTGCGTTCGAATTCGTGCTCAACTTTTGTCAGAAATTACATCATTTTCACGAATAAAAAAACTTTCCAGGCTTTAAGGTTTCCCAAAGACCGATTGACAATGATGGTCAGCGGGAATGCAGCTGGTGACTGCAAGTTAAAACCTCTCTTAATTTATTGCTCTGAAAACCCAAGAGTTTTAAAAAATATATCTAAAATTAGCTTACCAGTGATTTGGAAGTCAAATCATAAAGCTTGGGTGACAGCTTCCGTTTTGAGGACTGGTTTGGTCACCACTTCATATCTGAAGTCGAACTTTATTGCAAGCCTAAACAGATTCCATTTAAATTGATCCTCCTTATTAACAATGCACCCAGTCACCCTCCTGCCACCCCTAATTAATTTCGACCGATGTGTGAAAGTTGTGTTATTTCCTCCAAACACAACCAGCTTGCTTCAACCGATGGACCAGGGAGTCATCAAAACATTCAAGGCCTACTACACGAGGCGTTCGTTTGCACGTCTGAATGAAGCTATGAGACAAAATAGTGAGGTATCTGTTAAAGACTTTTGGAAACAATTCAATGTTTTAGATGCTGTAAGAATCATTGAAGAATCTTGGGATGAAATTCAAAAAAAACATTGAATGGTGTCTGTAAGAAACTTTGTCCATTTTTTTTCAAAAACGAGACGAAAACAACGCCACAAACTGATCATGTCGCTCATATGATAGAAGAAGTTGTTAATCTTGCCAGGCAATTAGATTTTGAAGTCAATGGTAATGATGTCAATGAGCTGTTGGATTCACATAGTGAGGAGCTGACAATGAATGAGCTCATAGAGATGCGTGAGCAAAACGTCACTGAATTATTTGACACTTCACACCCAGTTCCACCAGAAAAGCACATGACAATTGCAAGCTTGACAGGTCTCAGCTCAATTGAAAAGGGCTTAAAAATTTTAGAAAACATAGACTTCAAAAAGAACGCGTTATGGCTACAAAGCAAGGAATAAAAAATTATTAGCTTGCTACGAAGAAATTCTGTGTGAAAAAATGAAGGCGCTGTGTCGTCAGGCGAATTTGTTAGATTTTATGAATCCATCGACGTCGAAATAACTTTTTTACTAACTCATTTATTTTTTTAATACATAATTTGTATTAATATGTATAAATAACTGCAATTTTATTAAATATTTTTCTTTTAAAATAGTGTTTTTGTTAGTCCTTGGTCCCAATTAAACAAAATTTATATATATTTATATGCAAAGTTGTACCCCAACTTACGCGAATTCGACTTGAGCGATTTTCGTCGGATCCACCTGTCGCGTAACTTCGGGGTATTACTGTATAAAGTTTGTATCAAAAGACAATGAGCATCACCTCTTGGTTTCGGAAGACAAGTACACCGCGTTCAGCCGTTACGCCCAGAACATCTTTAACAGACGGAGAACGGAAATCGCTATCCGCAACAGTATGGAAACATCTGAATAGAAGAACTCCATGAAACTAACCAAGGAGGAGACATTCAAGACTACAGCATGAACATACCACATGACTACAACCGATCAGAAGAAATTACCAACAAAGATACTTCTCCATTCATGACCTGGCCAGGACTGATGCTCACAACGAATATGACTACCTGAACTGAAACTGAAACTGAACTGAACATCCAAAAACCATGACTGTGACTGCAGCTATGCTGTTGCCTCGCCTTTTGGCGATCTGCGTTGGATACCTAGTCTGGCCCACTTTCTCTCCATATCCTGGCGTTGGGAGGGGACGGGATCGTCCCCTTCCCGCCATCCCACCGTTTACTTCTCCTGGTGCGGCATGGGCATGCCTCACTGATATCTGGGGTAGTCTTCCCTATTGGCCCCACACTTCTGTCTTTCCCCTCGTCTTCAGTCTTTCCCCCCCACTCTCTCTCTCTCTATACATCACAGTGTACGCCCCACATGACAAAAACTTAAATAAACTTCCAAATTCTAACAGCCAAATCGTGCATCAATTCCGAAATTTAACCTCATTAGCGAACCACCCCTTAAAATCGCGTTATTATTATTATTTTTTTTTTAGGCCCTAGCCACTGAAATCTCAGGAAATTAGGTGGCAGGGCCTGCCAGAGTAAATAATTATGCTGGGTGTACCTGGTCTGCCTCCACGGGGCTGAGTGTGGGCAACGTTGGGCCCCAGCAGGGGTTTGGTTTCTTTTTTTTTTTTTTTTTTTAAGGAGCATTAGCAACTAAGGCCATATTGCTCCGGGTTATGCGGTGGTCATTCCCTGACCTTTCCGCATCCTCCGTATTTGGTGGTGACGGGCTCGAACCCCGGTTTAATCAAGAAGCGTGTGCTACACACTGCTGCTCCTTCCCACCTCGCTACGGAGACGCCCCCAGCAGGGGTCTAGCGGCTAAATGGCCAGAGGAACGATACAAAACACAATACAGTAAACCCCCGCTATTCGCTTCCAAATTCTAACAGCCAAATCGTGCATCAATTCCGAAATTTAGCGAACCACCCCTTAAATTTCGCGGAGGTTACGTTCCTAAGAAATGCCGCGAATACTGAGTTATGGCTCCCATAGTAATAAAGGGGTTCCGTTCCAAAGTATGAAATATATAAGAAAAATTAGTCTAAAATTGTCTATCTATGTATGTATTATATGTACCTTCATAATATGACTATGTACATAGTGAAATGCAAGCATATGGCATCGAAATGAAAATAAGAAACAATTTAATATTAAATGTAATATTTATTAGAAATTTCAAACAAATCTTTCAAATCAGCGTCTTTGCTAGCTAAAAAACTTATCCCGCCAGTGCTATCACGAGTTTCACTAAAGTGTTGATAAAGGAGTTTTGCCTTTTCATGAATGATGAGTGAACTTAGCGGAATTTTATTTTGAGTTTGGTCTTCTATGCACAGATTTAAAGCCTTTTCCATTTTTTCTAATTTAACATCACGAGTTACAGAGCAAATTTTTGAAGCAATTAGCGCGTTTTCATGGACACTACGGCGGATTTTTTCTTCCGATTTTTTGATTGATCGTACCGTTGACTTTTATAATGTTTTGCCACTGAGGAGACACTTTCACCATTAGAAATTTTGTCTAATAACTCAAATTTTATTCGCTAATGTCATCACCTTCTTTGATCTTTTCGCATTTCCGTTGTTATTTGTAGCCATATTTTTGTATGGGTTAGAAAGAACTTGTCCACAATAAAGACACTTTCTTCCGTTAACACACTCGAAAAAGTCTCGATAAATCTACCGTTTATCAGTTTATAAGCATATAAATTAAAAGCAAACGATGAAACCTTCCATGACAAGCGCATAACATATACTGAACAAGGATTAGCGAGAAACATCCACGCTCGTGATTTTTACCCCTCTTCCCCCCACCCACTGAGCACTGTTTTGACTGGGAAAGGTAATTTTAGCCACGCCCATGCTTTTTATGGCAGAGTTCACGGTGCTTTAAAATTCACATTTTTTAGGTTTAATTTTATATTAAATCATCGACAGCGAATACACGAATACCTCCTGCAAGGGAGGCAGGAATATATTGCCTTCTCCAAGTTTGCTGAAGATTTGTACAGAAGAGGACGGGACCTGAACGCACAATAGCCACATAATGGCTAGAAACCAAAATGTGCACAACACCAAAGATGACCTACCAAGCGCCTCCTCTGTAGCCAGGTGGGCAGGAGCAGCAGTGCGTAGCACACGCTTCTTGATTAGACCAGAGTTCGAGCCCATGACCACCAAATGCGGAGGATGCGGAAAGGTCAGGGAATGACCACTGCATATCCCCGGAGCAATATGGCCTTAGTTGCTAATGCTCCTAAAAAAAAATCAAATAACAAATGACCTACCAAGCAACCATGAAAATAGAAAAGATCTGAATGAAGGATGAATAGCAGCCGTTCTGGCGGCCTGAGCCGAGCACTAGCCTGGCTCTCCTTTAACACCCCTTCCTGGCAGGGGGACAAGATGGCCAGTTGCCTTGCCCTCCCAATACCCCACCTTTCCTTCTGGTGAGGCATGGGCATGCCTCACTGACCACCTGGGGTATCTCCTCTGTCGCCCCCATACTTTCCTTTATCCTCAACCTTCTGCCTCCCCTCGCTCTACCTATACACGACATGAACGCCCCACACACTAAATTTAATCTAGCCCAAAAATAATCTTCGCCCAGTCTCGCCATAATTATCCCATGCATTGCCCTGCTCATACCATATGAATGCATGCACATGTGCTGTATGCAAACATCCAAAGTAATTACGACTGCATGGATGCATATATATATATATATATTTAAAATAAATAAATGCACAAGGCATAATACTTTAAGAGTTTGGTATCTATATAATATCGGTGTTTAGATACACCATAGATAACTCTTAATAAACTTTATTAAGTTTATTAAGAGTTATCTATGGTGTATCTAAACACCGATATTATATATATATATATATATATGTATTACTGTTGTGTGTATGTGCATATATATGTATGTTCTTATGTGTACACAATTTTTTTTTTTTTTTTTTTTTCCTTTAGGTCCTAGCCATCGAAATCTCAGGAAATTACGTGGCAGGACCTGCCAGAGTAACTTAGGTCTACTGGGTTCCTGGTCTGCCTCCACGGGGCGAAGGTGGGGCAATGCTGGGCTCCAGTGGCTAAATGACCAGATGAACAACAGTACAGAACATTACACAGGTACAATACCCACACACTTTTAAACCTCTGGCATTCCCAGCAAACTAGTACACCCACAAAGAAAGCAACATGGAGATGGGGGAAACCCCTGGTGCCTGCATGACAACAATATACTGTCAGTCCTCATATAGCATGATAGTTGTGTTCCTAGGTTTAACCCCTTATGCAGTGCAAAATCGTGCAATATAAATAACAGGCCATATGGGAAAAATAGGGTTAGGTGACGATCACCCAAGATTGAACACACATTTGTAACCAAAACATTACCAAACACAATAAATAATCATAATAAAATAGTTACGTATTTTATTACGACTATTATGTAATAAAATATCGATAATGCTTTTTCTTCTATTGTAAGCAAACTTGTTCTTTGTTTGATCTGCTATCCAAACAGATGACAGCCGTTCCATCTCTTCCAATTCTTTGTCTTAATCTAATGGATTTTAATTACACTTCGAGTTGTTCCTGCTATGAAAGTTTTTTTCTCTGCATTCTTTGTAATTCCCGGCATTGCCTCATTTAGGTAGCACATGCAATATCACATGGTCTTTCATTTCGCTCAGAGTGTTTCACAATTTAATATTTTATTTTTCTATCAACAGAGGCGGACTGGCCATAAGCCATACCAAGGAAACCACAGTGGTTGGAGGCCGGTGTGATTTTTTGGCTATAAACACTAGTATGGGGCCACTACAAATTTTCCAGGGTAAGAATTTTTGACCCAGTCCGCCTCTATTTATCGATATTGCTCTGTATTATCGATAATACAGAGGCAGACTGATTATAAGCCTTACTGGGGAAGCCCCGGTGGGCCAGAGGCCAGAAGATGATTTGGCAGGTGTGATTTTGGCCATTAACGCTAATGAGGCCACTACAAATTTTCCCAGGTAAGAATTTTTGACCCAGTCTGCCTCTGTCTATCAATATTGCTTTTCTTTTTCTCTCTGGATCTGTAGTGTCTTCACCAGGACACTTCCTTTTCACACCTTTTAAGTATTTTACTAATTTTTAGGGAATAAAGCACAATTACAAAATGAGGCATACTTGATACACATAAACAAAGCTGCGTGCATGCATGCAGCAACTGAATAAACAATAACGTAAAGGCAGAGCCACACCATTAACACCTCACTAGCTCATATTTTACTCAAGTTCATTTCTGAGGGTTACTACCATAAAACAATAAAACAATTTCCAGTTTCGTTTCCTGTTAGTGGAATCTGTTATAAACGGGTAGTACACTCGATCTAATTGCATTTGCGATAATACCGATAGCTGGAATTGTGTGGGTTTTGACGTTATTATGGTGAAATGTGTTTCCCCTTCACTGATAAAAAAAACATAAATACATTTTCAGAATCTTCTCTTCATTCCTATCGTATTGCGTTCAGTTGGGGTGATTCTGCGTTCGACTGCCATTTCTAGTAAACACAAAGGCGAATTGTGCATAATTGAATTTGGTTCACGTTATATACAATATTGTTCCCCTATTTATAAATCATGTATGATCGAATTCGTGTGGTGTGAATACGTGTTATACGAGGACTGACTGTACTTTACACCTTATCCCTTCTGCAAGATGCCAGTGTTTACGAACCAGTGCATTAAACTCCCTTCAAGGTCTTGGAGTGGTGGTAGGCCAGTATCAACAGTCTAGTCTACATGTATATGTCTATACATCTGGACCTATGTACATCTCCACCTGTGTAATACGTTGTAACAAAAAAAAACAAAACAGGTAGCACTGGGTAGCAGGCACCGGCTGGGTGCCTGCCACCCAGCACCCATCCCTAGGCATGTGCAGCATCGCCTGGGTATATTGCACTGTTTGTGCAATTCGCACTATCATCCTGCATCCACCGGAGGTCGTGCAATACTGGTAGGTGTCAGCAATCCAGCTCCCAGACTGTCCAGACCTGGAATCCAGCAAGAAAAAAAAAAAAAATAAATAAAAAGTGTACAATAAATAAATAAATAAAATAAAAAGTACAATAAATAAATAAAATGAAAAATACAATAAAATAAATAAATAAATTCAATAAATATATAAATTAATTAATTAAAACAATTTTTTTTTCTAGCACTCAGTCATAGTCAACCATGACTGAGACTGAAAGCCAGAGAACAGAAAAATAATAAATAAAAAAGAAAATCAGTCTAGTCTATTGCTGGTTAAATTCTAAAAAGATTTCTAAACCTATATGCTGGCAGCTACACACAACTAAATGTCAACTTCCCCAGTTATATGGACTGCTGAACATGCATAAGCTGGGCGTCCCTTTACGACCATTGTCTCTTGTTGCAATTTCCTGACATACAAGCTTTCGAAATTTGTCACCAGATTACTATCGACCCTCTAGGCAATGCAACCAATACGCCCTCGAACGGTGGAGAATTCGTACACCTCATCTCTAACCTTGCAATCTCTGAACACCAGATTATGGCCTTGTTTGATGTTGTCTCTTTGTTCAAGTCAGTTCTGCTTCAACAAGCCATTGCATGTGCAAGACAACTGTTGGAAAATGATCCCACCTTGCCCAGTAGAATTGCTATCTGCAGAAGACATTTGCAGTGCTCTCAACTTGTGTTTGACCGGCAGTGTAGTCATGTTTGGAGACTTCCTCTTTAGACAGAGGCGCCTCCGTAGCTAGGTGGGAAGGAGCAGCAGTGCGTAGCACACGCTTCTTGATTAGACCGGGGTTCAAGCCCGTGACCACCAAATACGGAGGATGCGGAAAGGTCAGGGAATGACCACCGCATATCCTGGAGCAATATGGCCATAGTTGCTAATGCTCCTAAAAAAAAAAAAAAAAAACCAAACCTTAGACAGATCCATGGCCCTGTGGGTACCCCTCTTCCCCCCACCCACTGAGCACTGTTTTGACTGGGAAAGGTAATTTTAGCCACGCCCATGCTTTTTATGGCAGAGTTCACGGTGCTTTAAAATTCACATTTTTTAGGTTTAATTTTATATTAAATCATCGACAGCGAATACACGAATACCTCCTGCAAGGGAGGCAGGAATATATTGCCTTCTCCAAGTTTGCTGAAGATTTGTACAGAAGAGGACGGGACCTGAACGCACAATAGCCACATAATGGCTAGAAACCAAAATGTGCACAACACCAAAGATGACCTACCAAGCGCCTCCTCTGTAGCCAGGTGGGCAGGAGCAGCAGTGCGTAGCACACGCTTCTTGATTAGACCAGAGTTCGAGCCCATGACCACCAAATGCGGAGGATGCGGAAAGGTCAGGGAATGACCACCGCATATCCTGGAGCAATATGGCCATAGTTGCTAATGCTCCTAAAAAAAAAAAAAAAAAACCAAACCTTAGATCCATGGCCCTGTGGGTGCCCCTGTCAGCTCAGTCATGGTAATTATTGCCATGGAAGAGCTGGAGGCATGCGCATTCTCAAACTTACCAGCTCACATCACCTTCTGGTGTCTTTATGTTGGTGATGTCTAAATCTAAGTAAGTGCATCCAGTTGACATGGCTGGTCAGTGCAATGTTGAATCTGTTTGGTGTGACATAAACACTGGGAAAGGGAAAATGAGAGTAGGAGTGTGTTACAGGTCTAATGACTGATGAGTACAAAAAATAGGTGTGCAGAGCATTAGCATTAGCAGAGGCATATGATGCAAGAAAGCAAGCTTATTCAGCATCAGCCAAAAAAAAAAAAAAAAAAAACCCACTCCCATTTCACCCCTCCGTTCGTTCGAAATACCTGTCCAGTTGAGCTTTAAATTTGTTTAGGCTATCAACTTCAACAACAAGTGATGGAAGTCGGTTCCACCAACCAACCACCCGCTGGCCAAAGGCAAATTTCCGCACATCTATCCGACATCCGTCCTTCCTCAATTTGAATTTATGCCCTCTGAGGTGATTATTCTGAGAAAGATGAAGAATCCCATTGGCATTGAGCATGCTCAAACCATTCAAAGCCTTATACACCTCTATCAGATCACCTCGCCGGTGCCTAGTCTCCAGACTCTGTAATTTGCAAAACTTAAGCCTTTCTTCGTAAGAGCAACCCTTTGTTCCATTTACTAATCTTGTTGCCCTTCTCTGTACCCGTTCCAGCAGCTCTACATCCTTCTTGAAATGAGGCCTCCAGACCTGTATACAGTACTCAAGATGTGGCCTTACCATTGCCTTATACAAGGGAATAATCACCTCCTTATCCCTGCTAGAAACATTCCTGTATATCATTGACAAGACACCATGAGCTACTCTTGCAGCTCGTCTGCACTGCTCAGAGAACTTCATATCTGCCTGCACAATTACCCCCAGGTCCTTTTCATTCTCCACCACTGTCAGTGTAGTACCGCAGAGTTGATACGTTGCTCTGGGGTTACTGTTTCCCATATGCAGCACTTTACATTTGTCGATGTTAAACCTCATTTGCCACCTCTCAGCCCATCTGTTCAACCTTTCCAGATCCTGTTGCAGCAGCATAGCGTCAGTATTGTCCTTAACGACCCTGCCAACCTTTGTATCATCTGCAAACTTGGACATTAAACTTGATATCCCATCATCAATATCATTCATAAACACCGAAAACAACAACGGACCCAACACTGAACCTTGAGGAACTCCACTAATAACATTAGTCCACGTTGAGCAGTGTCCATTGATTACCACTCTCTGTCTTCTGACACTCAACCATCCCCTTATCCATAGCAGCAATTTGCCTCCAATGCCACACTGCTCCAATTTGTGCAGCAGTCTTCCATGTGCAACAGTATCAAAAGCCTTTCTAAGATCCAAATATATAATATCAAAGTTATTCCCTGCATCCAGTTCTTTTGTGACTACATCATAGTATCCAATCAAATTGGTCAGGCAAGACCTGCCCTTAACAAAACCATGCTGCGTCTGAGCTATAACTGAATTCTTGTCTAGATGATCCTGCAGTGCTTCTTTAACCAGTGCCTCCATTAATTTACCTGGAACAGAAGTTAAACTAACAGGTCTATAATTACTTGTGTCAGCCTTTGAACCTCCTTTGTGAATTGGGGTCACATTTGCACATCTCCAGTCCATAGGTACCTCCCCCGAGTCCAAGGAAGCTCTCATAATTATGGCAAAGGGTTTGCTTACTTCCTTTGCTGCCTCCTTTAATATAACTGGATAGATCCCATCCACCCCAGGTGCCTTTTTTATGTTTATCCTCAACAATCTCTCCTCCACTTTCCTCTCAGTTATTACAAAATCATCCAGCTCACTGCCAATGTTTACTTTACCTACATCATTCTCCTTCCTGAATAACTCCTCATGCGTGAATGTAGATGCAAAATACTCGTTTAGATTGTTAGCCACCTGAGCAGGATCCTCAACTGTTGAACCATCAATATCCAGTGGACCAATCTGATTCATCCCTTTCCTTTCGAGTTCAAGTATGTAAAGAACTCTTTTCAGTTTTTCTTTGCATCCTTTGCCAAGGATTTTTCATAGTCTGCCTTTGCCTGCCTAATCTCCTTTGTGACTTGGTTACAGACCAACTTATATCTATCATAGGCTTCCATGTCACCCATTAATTTGTATGTATCCCATGCATTTTTCTTCTCTGCCACATGTCTCATTAGTTCATCTGACAACCATTTAGGCCTAAACCTTGAACAATATTTCTTAGTTGGTATGTAAAGCCTGGTAGCCTCCAAGATTAGTTCCTTGAATGCTTCCCATTTTGAGTTTGCTGTTGGTAACATCATCAGTTGGTCCCACTGTATAGAATTTAAATACTGTCTCAGACCATCATAGTCGCCTTTACGAAAACAAAAACCCTTCCCTTTACCTCTGATGGTAGTTACCTCCTTGAGTAAATCCCACTTCAACACACTGTGATCACTGCCACCTAGTGGTTCATTTATCTGCAGGTTCTTAATGCATGAAGAATCACTACTGATAATCAGATCAAGAGTATTGCTCCCTCTTGTTGCCTCACGAACATGCTGATGTAGAAAACAATCATCCAATAAATCCACAAAAGCCTTGCTAGTGTGCGAGTGACCAACCCACAAATTCCAGTCAATATCTGGGAAATTAAAGTCCCCCATTATAAGACTCTCTGATTTACTGGCCCACTCTATTTCCCTGTACAATATCTTATTATACTCATCAGAGTCATTAGGCCTATAGCACACTCCTACTCTCAATTTTGATTTCCCTATGCTTATGTCACACCAAACTGACTCGACGCTGCCCTGTCCATCGATGTCGACTGGCTTCACTTCCTTGGACTTTATGTGTTTCTTAATTAATAGCATAACCCCTCCTCCCCTCCTGTCC
Source organism: Mastigoproctus giganteus (assembly GCF_048544385.1). Taxonomy (NCBI): domain Eukaryota; kingdom Metazoa; phylum Arthropoda; class Arachnida; order Uropygi; family Thelyphonidae; genus Mastigoproctus; species Mastigoproctus giganteus. The sequence goes on along the minus strand of NC_143579.1, from coordinate 153,795,524 downwards.
TGTCTATCCTTTCTATACACATTGTATTCCCCAAATTCCAGTTCCGCATTACTTATATCTGTGTGACACCACGTCTCTGATATCCCAACAATATCTGCCTTTGATGTTTTGAGCAATACCTCAAATTCATCAAATTTATTTACCAAACTCCTAGCATTGGTGTACACGCAGGTATACATGCACCTGTTTCTATTCTTAGCTACCCTAACACAACCCATGTGTTTACTTGTACCGCAATGACTACCAGAGAAATAGACTGGGCCAGTAAATCAGAATGTCTTGCAGTGGGGGATTTTAACTTTCCAGATATTGACTGGAACTTGTGGGTTGGTCACTTGCACGCTAGAAAGACTTTTATAGATTTATTGGAGGATTGTTTTCTACAGCAATATGTTCGAGGTGCAACCAGAGGGTGTACTTTTCTTCATCTGATTATCAGCAGTGATTATTCATGCATTAAGAATTTGCAGATAAAGGAACCACTAGGTGACAGTGAACACAGGGTACTACTGATGTGGGATTTACTTAAAAATGTAACTACCATCAAGGATAAAGGGAAGGGTTTTTGTTTTCGTAAAGGTGACTATAGCGTTTTTAGACAGTTTTTAAATTCTATACAGTGGGATCAACTGATGATATTACCAACAGTGAATTCTAAATGGTAAGCCATCAGGGACTTAATCTTGGAGGCTACTAGGCTTTTTGTACCAACTGAGAAATACTATACAAGGTTCAGGTCTAAATGTGGATGTCAGATGAATTAATAAGGCTCGTGGAAGAGAAGAAAAATGCATGGGATGCATATAAATTATCAGGCGACACAGAAGCCTATGGCAGATATAATATAGTCTGTCACAAAGGAGGTTGGGCAGGCAAATTTAGATTACGAGAAATCTTGGGCAAAGGATGCAAAGAAAAACAGCAAAGAGTTCTTTACTTACGTAAACTCTAGAAAGAAGGGGATGAATCAGATTGGTCCAGTTAACATAGATGTTTCAGCTATTGATGATCGTGCTCAAGTAGCCAATAAACTGAATGAGTATTTTGCATCTACATTCACACATCAGGAGTTATTGAAGGAGGGGATATATCTAACTCTAACAGGGAGCTCAGTGATTTTGTAATAACTGAGAGCAAAGTGGAGAAGAAATTGTTGAAGATAAACATAAAAAAGGCACCTGGGGCAAATGGAATCTATCCGGTTATATCGAAGTTGGCAGCAAGGGAAGTAAGCAAAGCCATAATTATGGGAACATCCTTAGAGTAAGGGGAGGAACCCATGGGTCTGCTGACGAGGCTACTAGAGACGGTCGTGTTCAAAGCCGCTAAGTGGATTTTTCTTATTTATTGATTTGAAATTATTGTTTTTCTAAAACTTTTGATTTAAATTTAGTAGTATAACATTATTTTGTGATTTTCTGATTAATTTGGTGTATTTATTCTTTACCCGGCCTTGTAATTGCATAAAAGTATCGGTAAAGGTTTCCACGTGTTTCAACTCCGGTACCGTTCGTAATTTTCCCGCCTTTGTGATACGATAGTTATATACCGTACTAGATAGCGTTAGTTGAACTTCGTTAGCAGTTAAATTGTACGTTTAAATAAATACATATAACGACTTAGATTACAAACGTAATATAATTAATTATATTTAACCTAATTAATTATAATTAATTAATAAATTAATAGAATCATGACTCAGACCAGAGCGGCAAAGCAAAAGGCTCAAGCTATTGGAAGTGCTGTGGCTCAGAGCAGAACTGAGGGGGGCAGTTGTCCTCTGACTCACAGCCTTATAAAATGCACTGTTTGCTTGATGTTTGCAGAGCAATCGGGTACGGGACATGATACTGCCAAGGGGGATGGCTTTGTGTGTGCGCGATGCAAGGAGTGTATCGATATCAAGCAACAACTCGGCGTTCTTGTGGGCCTATATGAGAGCTTGAAGGACAGGGTGGATGCCCTCGAAGAACTAAATTGAGGGGCCCATCAAGCTCTCAGCTGCCCACATCAACGCCAGAGCTTGCACTTGGGCATCGCGTGACACAGAGACAACCACCAAGGCAGAATGCGCTGATCCCGAAGGAACTAGTAGTTGTTGGTGACTCTATTGTCAGGGAAACGGGGAACATGCTTTGTAAAAAAGATAGGTGGAACAGGACCAGGGTATGTCTGCCAGGGGCAAAGGTTGATGACGTTGTAGAGCGAATATCATCTTTTAAGGGCACAAAAGGTGATATAGTTGTACACGTTGGCACTAATAATATTAAGAGTAGGAGACCGGCAGAATTACTTAACAAGTACAGGTCACTGTTGAACAAAAGCCGAGAATTAGGGTTGAATTTGAAAGTGTCTGCAATTCTGCCCAGACACGATAGGAGGGAGTATATGATGAGAGCCTTGTCGATCAATTCGGCCCTGGAAAGATTGTGCAAGGCTCAAGGGGTAGAATTTTTTTCAGCCTGGACTGTACTTGTTAACAGGAGAGATTGCTTCTACAGGGATGGGATACACTTAAATAGAAAGGGTGCAGGAATATTTGCTGATGCTATCGAGGCAGTGTTAGGTGGGTCAGAAAACTGCTAGCTTGGGGGGAGACAAAGACCAATAGATTGACAGTAGCCACTGGCAGAGGTGAAAGAGATTCTTGCACTGCTTCTATTAGAATGAGCAGAAGCTTGGAAAACAAGATGCATGGTATTTCAGAGACTGCTGGGAGCCAGTGCGGTACAAGTAAACACATGGGTTGTGTTAGGGTAGCTAAGAATAGAAACAGGTGCAGGTATACTTGCGGGTACACCAATGCTAGGAGTTTAGTAAATAAATTTGATGAATTTGAGGTATTGCTCAAAACATCAAAGGCAGATATTGTTGGGATATCAGAGACGTGGTGTCACACAGATATAAGGGATGCAGAACTGCAATTTGGGGAGTACAACGTCTACAGAAAGGATAGACAGGATAGGAAGGGGGGAGGGGTTATGCTATTAGTTAAGAAACACATAAAAACCAAGGAAGTGAAGCCAGTCGACATCGCCGGACAGTGCAGTGTTGAGTCAGTTTGGTGTGACATAAGCATTGGGAGATCAACATTGAGAGTAGGAGTGTGCTATAGGCCTAATGACTCTGATGAGTATAATAAGGAACTGTACAGGGAAATAGAGTGGGCCAGTAAATCAGAGAGTCTTATAATGGGAGATTTTAATTTCCCAGATATTGACTGGAATTTGGGGGCTGGTTACTCACACACTAGCAGGGCTTTTGTGGATTTATTGGATGATTGTTTTCTACATCAGCATGTTCGGGAGGTAACTAGAGGGAGTAATACTCTTGATTTGATTATCAGCAGTGATTCTTCATGCATTAAGAATCTGCAGATAAATGAACCACTAGGTGGCAGTGATCACAGTGTGCTGAAGTGGGATTTACTCAAAGAGGTAACTACCATTAGGGGTAAAGGGAAGGGTTATTGCTTCCGTAAAGGCGACTACGATGGACTGAGACAGTATTTAAATTCTATACAGTGGGACCAACTGATGATGTTACCAACAGCAAATTCAAAATGGGAAGCATTCAAAGAACTTATCTTGGAAGCTACTAGGCTTTACATACCAACTAAGAAATATTGTTCAAGGTTTAGGCCAAAATGGATGTCAGATGAACTAATGAGGCATATGGCAGAGAAGAAAAATGCATGGGATACTTACAACTTAACACATGACACAGAAGCCTATGATAGATACAAGTTGATATGCAACCAAGTTACAAAGGAGGTTAGGCAGGCAAAGGCAGATTACGAGAAATCTTTGGCAAAGGATGCAAAGAAAAACAGCAAAGAGTTCTTTACTTATGTTAACTCTAGAAGGAAGGGGATCAATCAGATTGGTCCACTTGATATTGATGGGTCAACTGTTGATGATCCTGCTCAGGTAGCTAACAAACTAAATGAATATTTTGCATCGACATTCACACATGAGGAGTTATTCAGCAAGGGGAATGCCAGAGGTGTATTCAGCTCTAGCAGTAAGCTACAGAATCTTGAAATAACTGGGAGTAAAGTGGAGGAGAAACTGTTGAAGATAAACACAAGAAAGGCACCCGGGGTAGATGGGATCTATCCGGTTATATTAAAGGAGGCAGCAAAGGAAGTAAGCAAACCCTTAGCCATAATTATGAGAGCTTCCTTGGACTCAGGGGAGGTACCCATAGACTGGAAATGTGCAAATGTGACCCCAATTCACAAAGGAGGATCAAAGGCTGACACAAGTAATTATAGACCTGTGAGCTTAACTTCTGTTCCAGGAAAATTAATGGAGGCACTGGTTAAAGAAGCACTTCAGGATCATTTAGACAAGACTTCAGTTATAGCTCAGACACAGCATGGTTTTGTTAAGGGGAAGTCTTGCCTGACCAACTTGATTGGATATTATGATGCAGTCACAAAAGAACTGGATGCAGGGAATAACTTTGATATTATATACTTGGATCTTAGAAAGGCTTTTGATACTGTTGCACATGGAAGACTGCTACACAAATTGGAGCAGTGTGACATTGGAGGCAAATTGCTGCTATGGATAAAGGGGTGGTTGTGGGGGAGAAGACAGAGAGTGGTAATCAATGGACACTGCTCATCGTGGACTAATGTTATTAGTGGAGTCCCTCAGGGCTCAGTATTGGGTCCATTATTGTTTTCTGTATTTATAAATGATATTGATGATGGTATATCAAGCTTAATGTCGAAGTTTGCAGACGATACAAAGGTTGGCAGGGTTGTCAAGGACACTACTCACACTATGCTGCTGCAACAGGATCTGGAAAGGTTGAGCAGATGGGCTGAGAGGTGGCAAATGAAGTTTAACATTGACAAATGTAAAGTACTACACATGGGAAACAGCAACCCCAGAGCAACGTATCAACTCTGTGGTACTACACTGACAGTGGTAGAGAATGAAAGGGACTTGGGGGTGGTTGTGCAGGCAGATATGAAGTTCTCTGAGCAGTGCAGACGGGCTGCAAGAGTAGCTCATGGAGTATTGTCAATGATATACAGGAATTTTTCCAGCAGGGATAAGGAGGTGATTATTCCATTGTATAAGGCAATGGTCAGGCCACACCTAGAGTACTGTATACAGGTCTGGAGGCCTCATTTCAAGAAGGATGTAGAGCTGCTGGAACGAGTACAGAGAAGGGCAACAAGATTAGTGAATGGAACAAAGGGGTGCTCTTACTAAGAAAGGCTTAAGTTTTGCAAATTACGGTGTCTGGAGACTAGGCACCAGCGAGGTGATCTGATAGAGGTGTATAAAGCCTTGAATGGTTTAAGCATGCTCAATGCTGATGGGATTCTTCCTCTAGCTCAGAAAAATCACCTGAGAGGGCATAAATTCAAATCGAGGAAAGACAGATGTAGGATAGACGTGAGGAAATTTGCCTTTAGCCAGCGGGTGGTTGGTTGGTGGAACAGACTTCCATCCCTTGTGGTGGAGGTTGATAGCCTAAATAAGTTTAAGGCTCAGCTGGACAGGTATTTTGAACGAACAGAGGGGTGAAGTGGAAGTGGGTTTTTTTTTTTGACTGATGCTGCATAAGCTTGCTTTCTTGCATCAAATGCCTCTACTAATTCTAAAGCTAACTGGAGGTGTGCAAATGTATCACCAATTCACAAAGGGAGGTGCAAAGGGTGACACAAATAATTATAGACTTGTTAGTTTAACTTCTGCTCTGGGGAAACTAATGTAGTCACTGGTTAAAGAGGTGATAACAGGATCACCTAGACAAGACTGCAGTAATAGTTGACACATCCTGGGTTTGTTAAGGGGAAGTTTTGTCTGACCAATTTAATTAGATATTACAGTGTGGTCACAAAGGAACTGGATGCAAAAAATAATTTTGATGTCATATACTTTGATTTCAGGAAAGCTTTTGATACTGTTCCATATGGAAGACTGCTGTACAAATTGGAGTGATATAGCATTAGTAGAGGCATATGATGCAAGAAAGAAAGCAAGCTTATGCAGCATCAGCCAAAAAAAAAAAAAAAAAAAACACACTCCCATTTCACCCCTCCATTCGTTCGAAATACCTGTCCAGCTGAGCCTTAAATTTATTTAGTCTATCAACTTCCACAACAAGGGATGGAAGTCTGTTCCACCAACCAATTACCTGCTGGCTAAAGGCAAATTTCCGCACATCTATCCTACATCTGTCTTTCCTCAATTTGAATTTATGCCCTCTCAGATGATTATTCTGAGCAAAAGGAAGAATCCCATCGGCATTGAGCATGGTCAAACCATTCAAGGCTTTATACACCTGTATCAGATCACCTTGCCGGTGCCTAGTCTCCAGACACTGTAATTTGCAAAACTTTAGCCTTTCTTCGTAAGAGCAACCCTTTGTTCCATTCCCTAATCTTGTTGCCCTTCTCTGTACTCGTTCCAGCAGCTCTACATCCTTCTTGAAATGAGGCCTTCAGACCTGTATACAGTACTCAAGGTGTGGCCTGATTATTGCCTTATACAAGGGAATAATCACCTCCTTATCCCTGCTAGAAAAATTCCTGTATATCATTGACAAGACACCCTGAGCTACACTTTCAGCCCATCTGCACTGCTCAGAGAACTTCATATCTGCCTGCACAATTACCCCCAGGTCCTTTTCATTCTTTACCAATGTCAGTGTAGTTCGATTCCCTGTGGTGGGGTAGCATCCTCTGCAAGGTTAGAACTGCACTCTGTCCTGGAAATCTCTATAAGACCATTCAGAGTTACTTTTTGAATCGTAGTATCATATATATATATTTGACCTTGTATATATATTTGAAGAATATATATACAAGGTTGAGCGTGGATGTCCTCAGGGATTCATTCTGGGACCCTATGTTTGGAATATGGTTCTAGATGAGTTTTTGGAGCATGACATGGGGTTCCGACGCCATAGTATATGCGGATGATTTGGTCTTTGTCGTGGAGGGTAACTCTAGAAAGGAGTTAGAAGAAAAAGTAAGTAATATCCTTAAAGATTTGTTGGAGTGGAGTTATCTCCACAAACGTAGTATATCTATGACAAAGACTGTAACTATGCTTTTGAAAGGCAGGCTGAGTTCTACAAAGCCTCCATTAGTTAGAAGTGGTGATGTCTCCCTCAGATATGTATCAAATGTGAGATATCTTGTGTTGTACTTGGAGGAGCGATTGTTCTTCACTGAGCATGCTAGGAACGTGAACCAGAAAATAAAGCTCCTGTATGTGAAGCTCCGGCGAGTCGTTAGAGTTAAATGGGGAATCAAAGGATGAGCATTGAATATGCTTTATGAATGTGTATTCACCCCAATACTTACATATGCAGCCGGGGCTTGGTGCATAGAGCTGTGAATTCTGCAGTGAAGAGACAATTATTAGCAGCACAAAGATTTGCTCTTCTGGGTGTGACCTGGGTGTATCAAACTGTATCAACTGATGCAGCGCAAGTAATTTCAGGCAAGATGCCGGCGGATCTCTTGGTGATCCGTTCTGGATTATGTTATTGTCTGAGGAGAGGTATCCATAAAGAGCTTCTTGGCATTCGCTCGTGTTCTGAAGGTGCTGGCATGCCAGATAGATGATTGTACATGGCTGAACGGAGAAGGATTGAGAACGAACTTGTCAGAGTTTGGCAGGATAGTTGAGTGAACTCTGACAAGGGACGAGAAACTTTTCGTTTTCTCCCATCCGTTGAACTGATAAATTATAAGAGTAAGCCTTGGTTGCAATTCAGATTGAAGGCATGTTTTGTGCTGACAGCACATGGGCTGAGGGCCAGGCTAAATGATTTCAGTCTAGTTGAGTCCGGGCTATGTTCGTGTGGAATCTTGGAAACTGGACTTCATGTCATGTTGCATTGTTCTCATTATGCCGACCTAAGACTTGTTCTTGAAGGAGCTCTTGATTTGAGCGAATATAGATTACATGTGCTTTTTGAAAATAGAGTTAATTTTAGATTGTTTAATGAATTTATAGAAAGGGTTTTTAATAGGCTACAAACTTTGGAAAGTAGAGGTTACCCTGCCCGAGGGAGGGATGGTAACTAGAGCTGCAGAGAATATTTATTTATTCTTCTGCGGTGATAGACTAATGACCGAGTTTGTGAAATCACAATTATATCAGAGTAAAATTTTAATCAAATTTTAATTTGACTACTTTGCCATTTATTGTGACAAAGTTAGTTTTTAAATTTTTAGTAAAAACGTGCATGTGGGCATATTTGCCCAGGCGGCACTTTAATGCTCTGATATCATATGATGATGTCAGTGTAGTACCACAGAGTTGATACGTTGCTCTGGGGTTGCTGTTTCCCATATGTAGTACTTTACATTTGTCAATGTTAAATGTTCATTTGCCACCTCTAAGCCCATCTTCTCAACTTTTCTAGATCCTGTTGCAGCATTGTACTGTCACTAGTGTCCTTAACAACCCTGTCAGCCTTTGTATCGTCTGCAAACTTGGACATTAAGCATGATATACCATCATCAATATCATTTATAAATACAGAAAACAATAATGGATGCAATACTGAACCCTGAGGGACTCCACTAATAACATTAGTCCACGATGAGCAGTGTCTATTGATTACCACTCTTTGTCTTCTGCCCCTCAACCATCCCTTTATCCATAGCAGCAATTTCTCTCCAATGCCACACTGCTCCAATTTGTGCAGCAGTCTTCCATGTGCAACAGTATCAGAAGCCTTTCTAAGATCCAAGTATATAATATCACAGTTATTCCCTGCATCCAGTTCTTTTGTGACTGCATCATAGTATCCAATCAAATTGGTCAGGCAAGACTTTCCCTTAACAGAACCATGCTGTGTCCGAGCTATAACTGAAGTCTTGTCTAGATGATCCTGCAGTGCTTCTTTAATCAGTGCCTCCCTTAATTTTCCTGGAACAGAAGTTCCAGGAAAAGGTCTATAATTACTTGTGTTGCCCTTTGATCCTCCTTTGTGAATTGGGATCACATTTGCACATCTCCAGTCCTATGGGTACCTCCCCTGAGTCCAAGGACGCTCTCATAATTATGGCTAAGGGTTTGCTTATTTCTTTTGTCGGAGAAATATGGCCTTAGTTGCTAATGCTCCTAAAAACCAAATAACAACATCTTCCTTTGCTGCCTCCTTTAATATAACTGGATAGATCCCATCCACCCCAGGTGCCTTTCTTGTGTTTATCTTCAACAATTTCTCCTCCGCTTTACTCTCAGTTATTACAAGATTATCTAGGCTACTGTCAGAGTTGAATACACCTCTGGCATACCCCTCGCTGAACTCCTGATGTGTGAATGTCGATGCAAAATATTCATTTAGTTTGTTAGCTACATGAGCAGGATCATCAACAGTTGAACCATCGATATCAAGTGGACCTAAACCTTGAACAATATTTCTTAGTTGGTATGTAAGGCTCCTCCATAGCCGGGTGGGCAGGAGCAGCAGTTCATAGCACACGCTTCTTGATTAGACCGGGGTTCAAGCCCTTGACCACCAAATATGGAGGATGCGGAAAGGTCAGGGAATGACCACCGCATATCAAGGAGCAATATGGCCTTAGTTGCTAATGCTTCTAAAAACCAAATAAGAAACAACAACAACAACAACAAACAGTTGGTATGTAGAGCCTAGTAGCTTCCAAGATAAGTTCTTTGAATCCTTCCCATTTTGAATTTGCTGTTGGTAACATCAGTTGGTCCCACTGTATAGAATTTAAATACTGTCTCCGACCATCGTAGTTGCTTTTACTAAAGCAAAAACCCTTCCCTTTAACCCTGATGGTAGTTACCTCTTTGAGTAAATCCCAGTTCAGCACACTGTGATCACTTCCAACTAGTGGTTCCTTTATCTGCAGATTCTTGAAGCATGAAGAATCACTACTGATAATCAAATCAAGAGTATCCCTCTAGTTGCCTCCCGAACATGCTGATGTAGAAAACAATCATCCAATAAATCCACAAAAGCTTTGCTAGTGTGTGAGTGACCAACAAACAAATTTCAGTCAATATCTGGGAAATTAAAATCCCCTATTATAAGACTCTGATTTACTGGCCCACTCTATTTCCCTGTACAGTTTCTTATTATACTCATCAGAGTCATTAGGCCTATAGCACACTCCTACTGTCAATTTTGATCTCCCAATGCTTATGTCACACCAAACTGACTCAACACTGCACTGTCCAGCGATGTCAACTGGCTTCACTTCCTTGGATTTTATGTGTTTCTTAACTAATAACATTACCCCTCCTCCCTTCCTATCCTGTCTATCCTTTCTGTACACATTGTACTCCCCAAATTCCAGTTCTGCATACCTTATATCTGTGTGACACAACGTCTCTGATATCTCAACAATATCTGCCTTTGATGTTTTGAGCAATATCTTAAATACATTAAATTTATTTACCAAACTCCTAGCATTGGTGTACACGCAAGTATACATGCACCCGTTCCTATTCTTCACTACCCTAATACAACCCATGTGTTTACTTCTACCGCAATGACTCCCAGCAGTCTCTGAAATATCCTGCATCTTGTTTTCCAGGCTGCTGCTCATTCCAATAGAAGCAGTGCAAGAATCACTTTCACCTTTGCCAGTGGCTACTGTTAATCTATTGGTCCTTGTATATGGCATTAAGGGCAAATTTCTGCAATGGATAAAGGGATGGTTGAGTGGGAGATGGCAGAGTGTTGTAATAAATGGATACTGCTCTACATGGACTAATGTTATAAGTGGAGTTCTCCAGGGTTCGGTGCTGGGCCCATGGTTGTTTTGTGTATTTATCATGATATTGATGAAGGTATATCAGGCTTAATATCTAAGTTTGCAGATGGTAAAAGGTTGGCAGGGTTGTTAATGACAGTAAAGACAGTATGCTACTTAAACAGGATATAGAAAAGTTAGATTGATGGGCTGAGAAGTGGCAACTGAAGTTTAACATTGAAAAATGCAAAGTACTGCATATGGTTAGCAGTAACCCAAGAGAAATGTACCAACTGTGTCGTACTGCACTCATGGAGGTGGAAAATGTAAAGGATGTGGGGGTAATTGTGCAGTCAGATATGAAGTTCTCTGAGCAGTGTAGGCAGGCTGCCAGAGCAGGTGATTGAGTTTTGTCAATGGTATCTCGGAATTTTGCTAGCAGAGACAAGGAGGTGATTATCCCTTTGTATAAGGCAATGGTCAGGCCACACCTTGAGTACTCTATATAGGTCTGGAGGCCTCATTTTACGAAGGATGTAGAGTTGCTAGAACGAGTAGAGAAGGACAAAGAGACTGGTGAGGGGAACACAGGGTGCTCTTACCAAGAAAGGCTCAAGTTCTACAAGTTGCAGCATCTGAAGACTAGGCGCCTGCGAGGTGATCTGATTGAGGTGTATAAGACCTTAAATGGTTTGAGCATGCTCAATTCTGACGGGATACTTTCGCTTGCTCAGATTAAGAACATGAGGGGGGAATTGATACAAATTGAGGAAAGACAGTTGTAGAATAGATGTGTGGAAGTTTGCCTTTAGCTAGCGGATATTGATTGCTGGAACTGACTTCCATCTGTTGTTGTGGAAGTTGATAGCTGAAATAAATTTAAGCCTGAACTAGATAAACATTTGGAGTGACTGGATGGGTGAAATTGGAAGTTTTTTTTTTTTTTTTTTTGGGTGATGCTGTATAAGCTTGCTTTCTTGCATCATATGCCTCAATTAATGCTAATGTCTTTGTTATCATTCCCCTGGGCTCAGAAGACCGACTTTTGTGTCATCAGTGGTCTATTGCCCTTCTTGGTCAAGTTCGCTATCAAAATGGAGTCGGACGATGCCCTCTCCTTTCTGGATGTTCTAGCACGGCGTGTGGTCACATTTAAGATCCCTCGTTTACCGTGAACCAGCGTGTACTAGCCAATTCACCAACTACAAATTGGCACATGCCCACAACCAGCTTCTCAGTTCCATGTGTGCCCTATTTGCCTGTACCTGGACCCATTCCAGCTCCATAGACGAGAGGTGCAATGAATTTTCGAGAGTAAAAACAGATCTATCCTACAACTTATTATCCAAACTATTATATTTAGGCCACCCGAATAATTAAATTTATCTGCTGTGCGGTGTCTTATGTCTGTTAATTTCCTACACTGTGGCTACTCTGCCTGTGCCTTAAACAAATGTGTCTGCAGGCCCATGAGCTTGCTGCACATCCCAAGGCCTCCCACAACGATGGCATAATCTCGACTGCCTTCATCCCCTATTACCCTGGCATCAGACAATACTTCTCTAAAATTCTACGCATTTGCCAGATAAAATGCTTGCAGTTTCCCGGTAAAAAAAAACTGATACCCCTTCTTGAGAGTAAAAACAACTATCCCCTTCCTTGTTAGGAAGGGGGGGGTGTCGATATATCACATTGTCTGACATGACTGCGGTGCTTGCTACATCAGGGAATCTGGCAGAAGGCTCCAGGAGCAGATCTCAGAACACGAGAGGGCAATCCGGTCTGCTGATTCGGAGCACTCTGCAGTCTCAGAAAAACACAATCTTCACCCATGCCAGGACATCTAAATCATTGGCCGCTCGCAAAGTTACCATCAGCACATATGGCTCGAATCCCTCCACATATCCAGTGTGGAGAGATAATGTTTGTATTCAGCTGATGAAGAGTCCCCTAGACCCGAAAGCTACTGTTTTGCTTTGATTTATTTTTATTTAACTAGTCTAACTCAATTTTTAACTGTGTTTTTTATTAAATAGTACTATCTTGTTTGCAATTTTCTTTATTTCTTAATTCCATTCTTCCGGAGGTGAACAATTATTTTATACTTTATACGTGGATCCCAGAGTCAGAAGGCTCTTTAATAATAATAATATTATTATTATTATCTTCTTGCTATTAGCTAACATTGAGTTCTTATGAAACCAAAAAATGTTATTATTGCTTATTATTATCACGCAAAAGCAATATTGTAGAATCATGGTGTCTTATCAATGATATACAGGAATTTTTCTAGCAGGGATAGGGTGGTGATTATTCCCTTGTATAAGGCAATGGTCAGGCTGCACCTTGAGTACTGTATACAGGTTTGGAGGCCTCATTTCAAGAAGGATGTAGAGCTGCTGGAACGAGTACAGAGAAGGGCAACAAGGTTAGTGAATGGAACGAAGGGTTGCTCTTACGAAGAAAGGCTTAAGTTTTGCAAATTACAGTGTCTGGAGACTGGGCACCGGCGAGGTGATCTGATACAGGTGTACAAAGCCTTGAATGGTTTGAGCATGCTCAATGCTGATGGGATATTGCCTCTTGCTCAGAATAATCACCTGAGAGGGCATAAATTCAAATTGAGGAAAGACAGATGTAGGATAGATGTGCGGAAATTTGCCTTTAGCCAGCGGGTAGTTGGTTGGTGGAACAGACTGCCATCCCTTGTTGCGGAAGTTGATAGCCTAAATAAATTTAAGGCTCAGCTGGACAGGTATTTCGAACGAACGGAGGGGTGAAGTGGAAGGGTTTTTTTTTTTTTTTGTTTTTAGCTGATGCTGCATAAGCTTGCTTTCTTGCATCATATGCCTATGCTAATGCTAATATAGCTTATGTGTGATATAACATGTTTTATGATTTCTTTTTCCAGATGACATATTCATATTAAAATTTGAAATGCTATTAATAGTTGTTTTGGAATGGAGGGATGGCTCTCTATTCATGTGTTCTGATATTTGGTGGTGGGGAGAACGATTCCACCACCCCGATAATTCTATCCCCTACACACCTATCTACGTATAGGTGGTAGGGGATGTTTGCACATAGCTACATTCCTATACAAAGGAGGAAGTTATCACTGTACTTGCAAGTATTATAATTAGACTATAAGTAAGTGGGCACAATCAGTTATTTTAATTATACCAAACATTTAGATTATTTTGATAACACTGATATCATTCGATTCCGACAAATTTATTTGATTATATCGTTTCTGTGTTATTCTTGAACTTTTTCGATTACCAATCATTTGATTTTGTGCATTACTAATTATAAATGACAAATTATGAATACTTTTGAAATGCATAAGTCTCCAAGAAGTGACAGAATTCATTAGGTTGTGAATGCTGAATGTGAATTTTGCAAGAGAATGAATCTTCAAATTCAAATTGAAGATTTATAATCTATTCAAAATCATATTCAAATTGCAAATTCTAATCATATTCAAATTGCAAATTCTAATCATATTCAAATTGCAAATTCTAATCATATTGAAATTGCAATTTCATGTTTTCTGCAGTACTTTGCAATTTATAAATTATATTATACATCTTTTCTAATTAAAATGTGTATTAGACTTTTCCATGTGTTTGTTTATTTTTGTACACATGTTCATAATTCTTTTTCAGTTGTTTTCCCACAACAACTGTGTCATGGACTAGTTCATCACCTACTCCATATACTTCTCATATGCCTTTTACTTCGGCTTCTTCCATGATTAACATGTCATCAGCATTTTCCTGGGCACATACTGTTCCTACATTTATGCCTTGGGTTGCCAAATCTGATTGTGAATCCAGAGATGCCATAATGAGGTTTACTGCGCCCTTACCACCAGATCCTTGCACTTCTCAGACAGCTACCAGTTGGGAACTGTTACATAACCTTGGTGCAAACAGGAATAATATTAATCAACATTTAAAGAGGAGAAATGATGGATCTGAAGAGTAAGTAATTCTTTGTGAGTATTCTTATCTGCAAAGACTTATTCTTATATTTTCTTTTTATAAATGTTATAGACAATTTTGATCATTACAAGAAAATTTTTATGTTGTGTTTCCTGGTGCTCAAGGCCTTTTTGTAATATTTGTGTGGACTTTTGTAGCCATCAACTCAGGATTTACGATGCAGAATCAGCCTTTTTTGACTCGATTTGACCCCCTTCCTCCCTTGCATATTGCCATTATGCCAAAAACAGAAATGTTGTGGCTCAGGCATGATACCATTTCTCAATCTAGGAAGCAATAAAGAATTCTTTCCCAAAATTTGTTTATTGTGTTTTGATTTATAAAATATTTTTTCAAAAATTATTTTAAAACTGGATTTCTTAACTTTTCTTAATTTTGTCTTGTCTTGTTGGCTTTCACTCATGATGCAGCTAGATCAGGAGTTGGATATCTGTTCTAAGCCCCATGTTCAAAAAGAACATGATACACTTCACTGAAAATTGATGCTCTTGCTATAAATTTTAAGGTGGAGGAGGTAAATTAAACTTAGGAAACATTTGGATCATGAAATAAATACACAAAATTAATTAATGCTGTGAATAGGGCTATAGGGGGTATGGAATAAATACATGAAATAAATATAGGAATATTTATTTCATGCATTTCATGAATATTTATTGCGTACAGGAATCATGAAATTAATACAGAAAATTAATTAATGCTGTTAATAGGGCTAAAAGGGTGGCTAGGTTCATAGGAGCAAAATAGCAATTTGCGTTACCTGAACCATTTATTAGCATTAATTAATTTGATGTATTTATTTCATGATTCAGAAGTTTCCTGAGTTTAATTTAATAATGATATAACGGTGTTTTCATTATGTATAATAAATTATTAAACAAAAGCTTACCAAGCAGCTCTTAAAAATTTTTAAAACTTGTGCCAATGATGTTTTAATATCAGGTACAAATAACTAAAAAAAAATGTGAACTCTGTATGAAAACTTAATAATGAGATTATCAATAGGGATAAAAGTAGTGCTTAAAAGATTGGCTCAAGTTACTCAGGATGGGGATCAGTAGTTAGAATGGGAGCAATGGCAATGCTATACAGGGTGTCTTAAAAATACACGGCATAACTTCAGGAATGAGTTGCTCATATGTAGACAATAAAAATATTTTATATCAATGTAGTTCCAGAAATGCTTGGTTTCCGAGTTTTGAAGGTCTGTCTATGACACAACTGTTCACATCACCTTATAGTAATTGTTCAAAATGTCCGCCTTCTGCCTGAATACAGGCCTCACATCATGTCTCATGGACTCACGAAGATGAAGCCAAATTCCTGGCATGTTTTGTACTGTCGCACAACCTGCCACAATTCGATTGTGGAGAGTTTCCACATCAGCTACCGGAGTAAAATACACCAATGACTATAATTGGCTCCACAAGAAGAAATCTAATGGATTTAAATCAGTGAGTATGGAGGCCAGGCAGTTGGTACACCCTCTACTTCAGGAGTCGTAGATCTTGGTCGTCCTCTGTCGGCAGCACGAGGTGTAAAGGTCCCATGTTCATAAAGGCGGAGATGGATACCTTCAGACATTTTCCTGTCTGGATGTTTGTGGTACAAACGACGAGCCTCCGGAGCATTACTTGCTCCTGATTTGAGTACATGGTCGGAATGAAAAACTACCAGATTCTGTCAGTACCTTGTGATGAAGGAAATCACCTGCAGGAGATAAGACATTCCGGTTAATAACTTGGGAACCAAGCATTTCCGAAACTATGTTGATATAAAATATTTTTCTTGTTTACATAAGTTTTGCCGTGTATTTTTGAGACACCCTGTATATGTTGCTAGGAATTGATACTTTTTTCTGATACACTTTAATGACACATTAATTTACTAGATGGTAGATGACTCTCATCAACTGGTGCAATACCACCACTTTGCTTATTGGAGGCTTGAAATGGTGGAACCCATGTTTAGTCTCCAGAGCTAAGTTCTGGTTAACCCTTCCCCACCTCTTCCATCATGCAGTATGACTGATTCCAAAAGTCATCAGTTATGATGGACATCATGGCAAGATCCAATCTTCCTTACATTTTGAGGGTACAGCTCTAAAACAGTGATCGCAGGCCGGCCACTAATTACTACAGTGGACCAAACCTATTGGTAACTCTTTAGGAGGCTTCCAGATCAGCTATTGTATAATCTTGATACCTCTACTCTGCCACACTGACTGGAGGAAGTCCGAGGAGTATGTATGCAGCGGGCATTGTCGAGGCCACATTATGTCAAGGATCTGGGTATATTCTTACCATGTGTATGCCCTATCCAAAAATTTCATTACTTCATACAGCATGTCTCCCCCACGTTTTCTTACTATTGAATACACCATGAATTGTCAAACTAATAGAGTAAGCTTATCTGCGAAAAGATCTAAACCTCCCAAACACTTTCTAGTTCATTTCACAAATATACATGGTCTCAGTTCTAATCTCAACGATGTCCATTTCCACTTGTAGTCTGCCAAACCCCATGTACTTTTTCTGACAGAATCTCAGTTATCGGTTGATTCAATTACTACTCAACTCAATTTCTCAAATTATTTGCTGTATGATTCCTTTCGCTTCAAAGGTGGTACTTATGCATATGTCTGTTCTGATATTTCCTGTCAGAGACTTGGTAATTTGGAATCTCCTCTTTTTGATCTTCTCAGGCTTAAAATCTCTCTACTTCATTGTGTCAAATCAATCTGTAGTCTCTACCGTTCTCCCAACTTCACTAATAACTTGGAGATCTTCAATTTCCTCTCTTTGCAATTTGACTTTCTCCAGTCCAACTTTCCTAACAGTAAGGTAATTTTCCAGCCGGCTTCTGTTTTTTAGTCATACCGCCCAGCTGGTCGAGATGCTGAGGCTTTTGCAATTACTAATGACTTTGCACAGATTGTTCATTTACCTACAAGAATACAGGACAATCCTAACCATACAGCCAACCCCCTTGATCTTTTTCTCACAAACAAACAACACTTCTAAGTACACTGTTGAAGTGAGTGGTCTTTTAGGCACCTCAACAAGAAGTTGCTCTTTTCCCCACTGAAATCACAACTTGGTGATTGTCTATTCTCCAGTGGAGCCTTTATCTCGTGGCTGTTCACAACCTCGTGTTGTTTGGTATTACAAGAATGCAAAATGGGATGACCTGTGAAATTTCATTTCTTCTTTTCCTTGGTCATACTACTGTTTCAAAACTTCTGATGTCAATGTTTGCTCAGATGAAATTATTCTTGTAGGAATGGAATCCTTTATCCCACACTCCACTTCAAAATTTCGTCCTTTATCTAAACCTTGGATTTCCAATAAATGTGCTTAGTCCGTTCAGGAGAAGAATGTTGCATATTGTAATTGGCTTGTTTCCAATTCTTCAGTTTCATTTTCTACCACCAAAGCTCGCAACAATTGTTAAGCAGCTATTAATCAGTCCAAAGTAGATTTAGAACAGGCTAAGAGTAGAAAACTTGCATTCTTGCCCTAACTTGCATTCTTGCCCTAATGCTAACCGAGCATTCTTGTCTCTTGCCAAAACTATTAGCCGCAACTTTTGCCCATCTCTGCTCCCACCTCTGTCAACACCAGATGATTCTTTTGTCACTTTGGGACAAGGACAAAGCTGACCTGCTAGCATCCTCTTTTTCTTCCAACTCATGTATTAAAGATCTTGGTAAAACACCTCCCACCATTCCCAACATGCTCATTTCATTGCTTCCTGTGGTCTTCCGTCAAAAGGATATCAGAAGGATTTTGATGAATCTTGATGCTAAGAAAGCCCCAGGTCCTGATGGTATTTCTCCATTTGTTCTCAAAACCTGTGCTCCTGAACTTACTCCTGTTCTTTGCCGCCTTCTTTTCACTTTCTTATTCCAAAGGTGTTTTTCATTCTGCTTGGAAATTTGCTTATGTCCAGCAGTTTCCTTAAAAAGGGTGACAAATCCCTCCCATCCAATTATCGTCCCAATGCAATGACTTCTACTCTTTCTAAAGTAATGGAGAAATCAATTAACTACCAACTCTTAAACTACCTAGAAACCTTCCGTCTGATCAACGATTGCCAGTATGGATTCTGTCAATGTCGACCTGCTGGCGATATTCTGGCTTATGTTACCCATTTATGAGCAAATTCAATGGAAAAGTTTGGTGAAACACAAGAAGTTGCTCTTGACATCTCAAAGACTTTCAATCGTGTTTGGCATAAAGATCTTCTAAACAAGCTTCCATCTTATGGTTTGCCATCTGTTTTTTGTTATTGGTTATCCAGTTTTCTTGATCACTCACTGAGAGTGATGGTAGATGGCTCTTTGTCTTCTAACTTCTAAACTAATGCTGGTGTCCCCCAAGGTTCAGTTCTTTCCCCCACTCTTTTCCTCTTGTATATTAATGACCTTCCATTGATCGGAAATCCTATCCATAGTTTTGTCGATGAAAGCACAATGCATTCCACCTTCCATTTTGAGAAACCTTGCCCTGCTCAATCAGCTTCAACTTCTTGAATATCTGCTACCAATTCCTTAAATGCCAATCTGCAGGTAATTCTCCAGGGTCAAAGACAACTTAGTTGATTTCAATATTTCTAAAACTCAATCTTGTCTTATATCTCGCAAAAAAGGATTCTTCTGCTCCTATGCTTATCTTTGGTGACTGTCCAATTTTTAGGCAAGTTGATATATATCTTTTGATTACTTACAATTACCATGATCTAATCTCTCTTGGCACAAGCACATTATAAATATTGCTTTTTCTGCATCTAAAAAACTTGGTTTCTCTTTCGCTCTTGGCGTTACTTTTCTTCGAAACAGCTGTTCACTCTATAAATTGCAAATCTGCCCTACCATGGAATATTAGCATTAGCATTAGCAAAGGCACATGATGCAAGAAAGCAAGCTTATATAGCATCAGCCAAAAAAAAAAAAAAAAAAAAAAACGCCTTATTTTACCCATCCACTCGCCCCAAATGTTTGTCAAGTTCTGCCTTGAATCTATTTTAGCTATCAACTTCCACAACAACAGATGGAAGTTTGTTCCACCAATCAACCACCCGCTGGCTAAAGGCAAACTTCTGCACATCTATCCTACAACCGTCTTTCCTCAATTTGAATTTATGCTCTCTCAGGCGATTATTCTGAGCAAGAGGAAGAATCCCATCCGCATTGAGCATACTCAAACCATTCAAGGTTTGAGTATACACCTCAATCAGATCACCTCGCAGGTGCCTAGTCTCCAGACACTGTAATTTGCAAAACTTAAGCTCTTTCTTCGTAAGAGCAACCCTTTGTTCCCTTCACTAATCTTGTTTCAGCAGATCTACATTCTTCTTAAAATGAGGCCTCCAGAACTGTATACAGTACTCAAGATGTAGCCTGACCATTGCCTTATAGAAGGGAATAATCACATCCTTATCCCTGCTAGAAAAATACCTGTATATCATTGACAAGACACCATGAGCTACTCTTGCAGAGCGTCTTCACTGCTCAGAAAACTTCGTATCTGCCTGCACAATTACCTCCAGGTCCTTTTCATTCTCTACCACTGTCAGTGTGGTACCACAGACTTGATACTTTATTCTGGGATTACTGCTTCCCATATGTAGTACTTTACATTTGTTAATGTTAAACTTCATTTTCCACCTCTCAGCCCATCCACTCAACTTTTCTAAATCCTTTTGCAGCAGTGTACTGTCATTAGTGTCATTAACAACCCTGCCAACCTTCGTATCGTCTGCAAAATTGAACATTAAGTCTGATATACCATCATCAGTATCGTTTATAAATACAGAAAACAAAATGGACCCAACACTGAACCCTGAGGGACTCCACTAATGACATTAGTCCACGAAGAGCAGTGTCCATTGATTACCACTCTCTGTTTTCTCCCACTGAACCATCCCTTTATCCATAGCAGCAATTTGCCTCTAGTGCCACACTGCTCTAATTTGTGCAGCAGTCTTCCATGTGCAACAGTATCAAAGGGTTTCTAAGATCCAAACATATGATATCAAAGTTATTCTTTGCATCCAGTTCCTTTGAGACTACAGCATAGTATCCAATCAAATTAGTCACAGGACTTCCCCTTAACAAACCCATGCTCTGTCCGAGGTATAACTAAAGTCTCGTCTACATGATCCTGCAATGCTTCTTTAACCAGTGCCTCCATTAATTTCCCTGGAACAGAAGTTAAACTAACAGGTCTCTTGATATTTAAGGAGTCCTACTAACAGGTCTGTAATTACCTGTGTCTTCCTTTGATCCTCCTTTGTGGATTGGTGTCACATTTGCACATCTCCAGACCATGGGTACCTCCACTGAGTCCAGGGAAGCTCTCATAATTATGGCTAAGGGTTTGCTTACTTCCTTTGCTGCCTCCTTTAATATAACTGGATAGATTGGTAGATGACTTTCATCAACCGGTGAAATACCACTACTTTGCTTATTGGAGGCTTGAAGTGGTGAAACCCATGTTTAGTCTCTAGAGGAAAGTTTCCGGCATATCCCCCCCCCCATACTTCTCCTTCAACCCATGCACGGTACTAAGTACTATAGGTTTTGATACCTTTCGTGTTTGGGGGTTTTCATAAAAAAAAAAAAAAGATTCCATCCACCCCAGGTGTCTTTCTTGTGTTTATCTTCAACAATTTCTCCTTCACTTTACTCTCAGTTATTAAAAGATTATCTAGCTTACTGCCAGAGTTGTATACGCTTCTGGCATTCCCCTCCCTGAATAACTCCTCATGTGTGAATGTTGATGCAAAATGTTCATTTAGTTTGTTAGCTACCTGAGTAGGATCATCAACAGTTGAACCAAGTGGTATTGATATCAAGTGGACCAATCTAATTTATCCCCTTCCTTCTAGAGTTTACATAAGTAAAGAACTCTTTGCTGTTTTTCTTTGCATCCTTTGCCAAAGATTTCTCATAATCTGCCTTCGCCTGCTTAACCTCCTTTGTAACTTGGTTACAGACCAGCTTATATCTATCATAGGCTTCTGTGTCACATGTTAATTCATATGTATTCCATGCATTTTTCTTCTCTGTCACATGTCTAATTACTTCATCTGACATCCATTTAGGCCTAAATCTTGAACAATATTTCTTTGTTGGTATGAAAAACCTAGTAGCTTCCAAGATTAATTCTTTGAATGCTTCCCATTTTGAATTTGCTGTTGGTAACATCATCAGTTTGTCCCACTGTATAGAATTTAAATACTGTCTCAGTCCATCGTAGTCGACTTTACGAAAGCAAAAACTCTTCCATTTACCCCTGATGGTAGTTACCTCTCTGAGTCAATCCCACTTCAGCATACTGTGATCACTGCTGCCTACTGGTTCCTTTATCTGCAGATTCTTGAAGCATGAAGAATCACTACTGATAATCAGATCAAGAGTACTACTCCCTCTAGTTGCCTCCTGAAAATGCTGCTGTAGAAAACAATCATCCAGTAAATCCACAAAAGCCTTGCTAGTGTGTGAGTGACAAACCCACATATTCCAGTCAAATCCTGGAAATTAAAATCACCCCTTTATAAGATACTCTAATTTACTGACCCACTCTATTTCTGTGCAGAATTGCTCATTATACTAATCAGATTCATTAGGCTTATAACACACCTACTCTCATTTTTCCTTTCCCAGTGCTTATGTCACACCAAACAGACTCAACATTGCATCCACCCACATCAATTGGATGCAATTCCTTAGATTTTGTGTTTCTTAACTAACAGCATAACCCCTCCTCCCTTCCTGTCCTGTCCTGTCTATCCTTTCTGTACACATTGTACTCCCCAAATTCCAGTTCTGCACTGCTTATGTCTGTTTGACACTGTGTGTCTGATATCCCACAATATCTGCCTTTGATGTCTTGACTAGCACTTCGAGCTCATCGAATTTATTAACTTTGCTCCTAGCATTGGTGTACATGCAAGTATACATGCACCTGTTTTTACTCTTTGTTACCCTAACACAGCCCATGTATTTACTTGTTCCACTATGACTCCCAGCAGTCCTGAAAATTCCCATTGCCTTGCTTTCGAGGCTGCTGCTCAATTGCATTTCAATAGAAGTAGTGCAAGAATCACTTTTACCTCTGCCAGCGTCGTTAATCTATTAGTCCGTGTATCACCCCAAGCTAGCAGTTTTCCGACCCGCCTAACTCTGTCTCGATAGCATCAGCAAATATTCTTGCGCCCTTTCTATTTAAGTATATCGTATCCCTGTAGAAGCAGTCTGTCCTGTAAACAAGCACAGACCAGGCTGAAAAAAATTCTACCTCTTGAGCCTTGCGCATTCTCTCCAGGGCTGAATCGATCGACAAGGCTCTCATCATATACTCCCTCCTATCATGTCTCGGCAGAATTGCAGACACTTTCAAATTGAACCCTAACTCGCAGCTTTTTTTCAGCATTGTCTTGTACTTGTTAAGTAATTCTGCTGGTCTCCTACTCTTAATATCATTAGTGCCAACGTGTACAACAATGTCACCCTTTGTGCCCTTAAAGGATGATATCTGACCTACGTCATCAACCTTTGCCCCTGGGAGACATACCCTGGTCCTGTCCCATCTGTCCTTTTTGCACAATATGTTCCCTGTTTCCCTGACAATAGAGTCACCTAATACAACTAGTTCCTTTGGGACCAGTACGTTGTGCCTTGGAGGTTAGTATTAGTATTAGTAATGGCCGCATGGTGCAAGAAAGCCTATGGCTTATGCTGCACCAGCCAAAAAAAAAAAAAAAAAATCCGAATAAAACAATGATTTAAAAAAAAAAAAAAAATTAATAAAAGAATAGGAAATTAAACCTATCATCCTATGCGTTTCCCTCATACCCTGATACCGAAGATACTATCCAGATGACCTTTGAATTTCCCAAAAGTGTCAGCCTCTACCACCCATGTAGGCAACTTATTCCAGTAATTTATAACCCGTTGACTAAAATTAAATTCCTGCAGTCCAATATAAACATCCCCCCCTCCCCCGTAACTTGAATTTATGTCCCTTAGTTCTGGCGTCATTTATAATCTTGAAAATTTCGTCCTCATTCATTTTACTGATGCCTCTCAGAGCCTTAAACACCTCAATCAAATCTCCTTTAAGGTGACTAGTTTCCAAACTCTGCAACCCACATATTCGAAGTCTTTCTTCATAAGGATGCCCTTTTGCCGATCTCACCAGGCAAATTACCCGTCTTTGCACCCTTTCAAGAAGCTCAATGTCTTTCTTTAGGTGCGGTCTCCATACTTGAACACAGTATTCCAAGTGTGGTCTAACAAAAGCCTTATATAATGGGATTATCACGTCCCTAAAGTTCGATAGATCATCGATAGGACATCATGGGCCTTCCTTGCCACCTGTTTACAATGCTCAGAGAATTTCATGTCTGACCATATCGTAACACCCAAGTTCCTTTCTTCCAGTACTGGGTTTAGTTGAACTACACCAAGTGAATAATTTATATTGAGATTACTGTTTCCCAGATATAATACCTTACTTTGTTGGATTAAAGCATAGCTGCCATTTTTCTGACCATTCCTGAAGTCTATCTAGGTCTCTCTGAAGAAGCTTAGCTTGACAGTGATCATTAACTACTCTACCAATTTTAACATCATCTGCAAATTTAGACATCACGCCCTCTATCCTTTCATTGGTGTCGTTTATGAAAATTAAAAACAACAGTGGTCCTAATACTGATTCTTGGGGAACCTCACTTCTTCCATCAACCCAATCTGAGGAATAGCCATTTATCACAACTCTCTGCCTTCTGCCCTGAAGCCATCCAGCTATCCATCTAAGAAATTTTCCAGTGATTCCAACTGTTCCAGCTTATAAAGCAACCGCTGATGTGGGACTGAGTCAAAAGCTTTGCCAAAATCTAAATAAACAATGTCGAAATTATTTCCTAAATCCACTTGTGAGTGACCCTTTCAAAATAGTGAACCAGATTTGTTAAACATGATTTTCCCTTTACAAAACCATGCTGAGTATACTTGAGAATTTCAATTCGATCCAAATGATCCTGAATTCCACCCTTGATCATTGCCTCCATGATTTTCCCTACCACTGAAGTCGTGATCACTGAGGTCAGACTGACAGGTCTATAATTTCCCACTTCACTCTTAGAGCCACCCTTATGTATGGGAGATACGTTGTCACTTTTCCAATCCAATGGAATCTCCTCAGAGTCTAGTGATGCTCGCATAATTAGCCTCAGTGGTTCAGTGCACTCACTTTCCGCTTCCCTTAAGATTATAGGGTACATTACATCAACTCCAGGAGCCTTACTGGCCTGTAGGCTCGAAAGTTTTTTCATTAAATAATCTTGCGAAATTTCATTATCATTAATTGCATATTTTTCAACTTTGCTCCCACAATTTCACATTGCCACAAAAGGTTTTTCATTTGTAAATATCGATGCAAAATAACTTGAATTCATCTGCAATGTCAGCTGGTGTATTTAATACTATCCCCTTTCCCTTATGTAAAGGTCCGATCTGGTTTGTCCTTCTCTTCTTGGCATTTATATATATGAAGAATTCCTTATCCCTCTTCTTTTGCTCTGTTTGCTAGTGATTTTAAACTGCTTTTGCCTGTCGAACCTTTTTTGTGGCTCTATTACAGATCATCTTGCAGCTGTTATAGGCTTCAGTACTTTTTATTGCTCTGTAACCTTTCCATGCCACCTTTTTCTGCTCAAGTAATGTGGCAACTTCACTATTCATCCAACTTGGAACCCTCCTCGTGGAGTATTTTTTTTAATGGTAAATACGCATTCAAGGCAGCTGTGATTAATGTTTTAAAAGCATACCACAGTTTAATGTATTCGTTCTCTGTGCGATATCTACCCAGTTAATAGAGGCCATGTAGTACCTTAAGGCATCGTAATTTCCTTTTTTGAAATTAAAACCCATTCCTTTGCCTTTTACTATTGCTACCTCTCTCATCATCATCCACCATAGAACTCCGTGATCACTTCCTGCTACTGGTTCCTCTACTGTCAGCCCTGTTATGTCATCTGATTCATGGGTGATGATGAGGTCTAGGATATTCTTTTCTCTAGTACTTTCCCTGACATGTTGATACAAACAACAGTCATCTAGTTGATTTAAAAATTTTGTTCCCATGTTGAGTTTCCTTCCCATTTAATCCAATCAATTAGAGGCAAATTGAAATCACCCCTAATAAGACATTGACGCTTACTCGCCCATTCCATTTGCATGTAGAGGCTTTCATCATAATTTTCACAATCACCTGGTCTGTAGATTACTCCTACTCAAATTATAACTTTGTTTCCAACTATCTCACACCCAGATTCACATGTGAAATGTCTGAATCCGGGAATGCTATCATCGCACTCAGGTTGCTTCTGATAAGAAGTATTATCCCACCACCCCTTCTATCTACCCTATCCTTCCTAAATACATTATACAGGCCGTACTGAAACTCATCATCCCCAATTTCTAGGTGGCACCACGTCTCCGTAAGTCGTATTATGTCTGCGTTACTTGTTTTAACCAGCAGTTCGAATTCGCTCATTTTATTGACGACACTTCTAACATTACTATATAAACAATTAAGACTTGCTGTTCTTGTATATTTAACAACCCTAACACAACCCTCTATTTGCTGGAGCTGTAAAAACTTCGCCTGTTCACATGTACTCTCTCACCCACTTATTGTTCCTTCATCTGGGGTGGTATCTCCAAAACGTCTCTCAGGCTTCTAGATTCCATTCAGATGAGGGCAGTTAAGTTAATTAATGACTCATCTTTAACAGGGTCTCTCAACTTTCTGTCTCATAGACATACTGTTTCTGCTGCATGCCTTTTCTACTGATACTTCCATGGGCACTCTCCTTGTGAATTGGCTCTTTCTTTCAAAACAGTCCGAACATGTGCCGCCACCAGCCAACATCCATTTACTGTCCAACTTCAAACTCACAGAACCAACTTTTCATCTTCCTTGTTTATTAATTCAACTGCCATTTTCTGGAACAACCTTCCTTCATATATATTTCCTGAAAATTACAGTCTACAGAAGTTCAAGTCTAATGTCAGCAAGCGTCTTCTCTCGTCTTCTCAACCTCTAACCCAAGTACGGTGCTAATTACTATGAGTTCTAATACCTCTCGTATTTGTGGTTTTCATTAAAAAAAAAAAAAAATATATATATATATATATATATATATATATATATATATATATATTGGTCATGTCAGGTTTAATATATAGAGAATAATCTATGTTAATAACTTACAATAAATTTTTAAAATTTTATTGGGGGAAAAAAGTTAAAAGATAGAATTTAATGAAGCCTGCTTTACATTCTGATGTAATTAAATGTGCGTTTTTAATATAGCACATGAGTAATGCTAAGGATGATACCGAAGACAGTGTTACTTCTAAGTCATCAGAAAATGAAGACATTTGAAACTAGCAATGGTTTTCATGTGTATGATGATCATCTAGAAATTACAGAAGCAGCAGCTAAAATATATTTTTGGGAAAAGAAGAGGTTAAAGATGAGGCATTTCATAGCTCTGAATAAAATTTGCATTTTCAAAGATTTTGCAAACAATTTCAGACAGTGCTTAATTATTAAATATTAAGGTAAGTGATGAACAGTACTATTGATTTTATAAAATACATTAATGTAAATATTTCATTCAGTTACTATCAAAAAGAGGTTTTGGTTCTGATAATTTGGATACTTTCGTCTATTTCATTATGCTGATATATAACAAAATTGGCACCTCCGTAGCCAGGAGCAGCAGTGCGTAGCACACGCTTCTTGATTAGACCGGGATTCGAGCCTGTCACCACCAAATATGGAGGATGCGGAAAGGTCAGGGAATGACCACCGCATATTCCCGGAGGCTTTAGTTACTAATGCTCCTAAAAATAAAACCAAATAACAAAAAAATATATACAGTAATACCCCGAAGTTACGCGATAGGTGGGTCCGACGAAAATCGCGTAAGTCGAATTCGCGTAAGTCGGGGTACAACTTTGCATATAAATACATATAAATTTTGCTTAATTGGGACCAAGGACTAACAAAAACACTAGTTTAGAAGAAAAATATTAATAAAATTGCAGTTCTTTATACATATTAATACAAAATATGTATTAAATACAAAATATGTATTAAAAAAAACAAATGACTTACGTAAAAAAGTTATTTCGATGTCGATGGCTTCATAAAATCTAACAAATTCGTCGGACGACACATCGCGTTCTTTTTTTCACGCAGAATTTCTTCGTAGCAAGCTAATAATTTTTTTTATTCCTTGCTTTGTAGCTATAACGCGTTCTTCGTTGGAGTCTGTTTTCTAAAATTTTTAAGCCCTTTACAATTGAGCCCTTTTCAATTTTCAACCTGTCAAGTTTGCAATTGTCATGTGCTTTTCGCCGTTGCTTCATTTAGGCCTGTAGCACGTGCAATATCACATGGTCTTTCATTTCGCTCAAAGCGTTTCACAATTTCATATTTTTTCTCTATCGACAGAGGTGGACTGGCCATAAGCCTTACCGGGGAAACCAACGGTGGGCCAGCGTGATTTTGGCCATAAACCATAGTATGAGGCCACTATAAATTTTCCCGGGTAAGAATTTTTGACCCAGTCCGCCTCTGTTTATCGATAATTGCTTTTCTTTTTCTCTCTGAATCTGCAGTGTCTTCACCAGGACGCTTCCTTTTCACACCTTTTAATTAAGTATTTTACTCATTTTTACACCTCACATTTCTAGGGGTTACTACCATAAAACAATAAAAATCCAGTTGCGTTTCTGCTAGTGAAATCTGTTATAAACTGGTAGTAAACTCGATCTAATTGCATTTGCGATTATACCGATAGCTGGAATTGTGTTGGTTTTTACGTTATTATGGTGAAATGTGTTTCCCCTTCACTGATATAAAAACATAAAAGCAACAAAGTTGAATTTTGTTCATCTTTCGCTCTCATTCTCCGCCGTCGCACCGTATATCGATAACATATGAAGAACGACCTTGAAGATAGTGGGCGGCAGCGTTGCCAAACGAAAAAAATCAAGAACCGCGTAACTCCGAGTTCGCGTAAGTCGGGGTAGCGTAAGTCGGGGTATTACTGTATATAACAAAATTGGACAGGCATTGGCTGTGCCCTCAAAACCCATTTTCCAATATCAACCATGCACAGGTTGGGTCAGTACATTTTCTAACTTTCCAAGGCCCAACCAGGGATCAATTTATGCTTCAAGTTGATTATACCTGAGCATCTATGGTAAGTATAAAATAAAATTTCAAAATTGCCCATTTTTTCTAACAATCCCATGTCTCCAAATGAGGTATTACAGGGAATCCAATAGGAAATAAGGAACAGCTCAACCACAATACATATATGGCCACCATAGCTGAGTAGTCAAGTGCAGTGGTCAAATGTGTAGCTGAGTAGTCAAATGTGGGATAAAAAAAAAAAAAAAAAAGAAAGAGAGAGAGAGAGAGAGAGAGACAAAAAAAAAAGGAGGGAGGAAGGCTGTTTTTGTGGAAATCATTTTCCATAGAACATAGTGTAATACAACTGGGTTATTGGATCAGACTGTGGGATGCCCCCCTCCACAAGAATTTGCTACTTTGTGTTATAAGCAACACACATGGATTTCATAGAACTGCAGTATAATTACATTGCACTAGTTCGGGCCATTTGAAATGTAGTTTCATCAAGGACGAAACAAAATAATAATAAATACAGCTGAAGTTTTTGCAAGTGTTTGTGTGCAATTAACTTTTCATTGATGTACTTTTTTATTGCATCTCCAGTTGCGGTAAGATGGGAGAGAAACTGAACATCTACAGTAATTACTCTTGTGTAACTACTGTTTATAAAAATTTAATTGTCTAATTGAAGGGGAATGTACTGCAGAAGAGAATATAATAGATGAGTGGTCTACATTTTGAAAACCATTTCAGAAGCTGGTTCCTCTCTTTAGTTTATAGAGTTTGCTTCTGCTATTGTCTATTTTGAAATTCATGTTTTGCCATAAACTGCATTTTCTTTGTCTCTCTTGGGAGACATGTTCATACTTGCATTATATCTGAAACCATGGTATATCGTAGTTGCATTGTAATAGCATTTTAGTACAGTACCTTGGGAGACATGTTACCATATACTTCTGTGCATCTCATCTACTGGATATGGACTTTTTTGACAAAATACAACTGAAGTAATAATGTTTGAAGTCTTTTATTGGTGTGAGCAGTCATTCTTCCAGTTAGCAAGTAATTTCCTTCAAAATTAACCAAAGCTCTTTTGGCTAACTTTATATATTTATTTTATTATTATTATTTATTTAATTTTTTTTAAATTTAGAGCCAGGCCTCATAAACAGTACATAAGTGAAGAAAGGATGACAGCTAGGTTTAACGAACTTCATATCAGCAATGAATATGCAATCCCCATTCAAGATTCTCTTTTGAAACAGTGTTCATCCTGTGATATTGAGAGAGGAAACAGTGATAAAATGCAACAGCCTACAAAAACATTACAATCACTTGAAGTGATGTAAGTAATTTATTATATTGATTGATTCTGTGGATTCATTTTTAAATGTTTGCATTTTAAATTATGTTTACTTTAAAATGTAAATAAAATAAAACTCGCCTTAGACAAAGGTAAGTGAAATTGGTGTTTTCAGTATTGCGCTAGTCAGATTAATCAGGTTTGTGAACTGAGAAATTTGAAAATACAGCAGACTCTAGATTTACCGGGATTGGATTAACTGGGACACTTCAAGACTCAAAAATTAAAAAAAAAAAAAAAAAAAAAATCAACTAGAAATCATAAAATTCAAGTAATAACTAGAATAGGTTAAATAAACAGATGTTTTGCAAGTCATAAATAAGCAACAAGAAGTGCCGTCATGTCGTCATTAGGAGATTATTGTGCCTATTATCTTGCAATCCCCTCTGTCTTCACACCCGTTGCTAAAAAAAAGAGAAGTTTAGTTTGTTTTAGTGCGTCGCTTTGATTGTTGCATTCCATTGTACTGCAAAAGGACAAATTTTGTTTTGTTATTTATGTCAGGAGTGTCGGAAATTTTTTTTTTTTTTTTTTTAATAGTAACTTTTTTTTTTTTTTTTTTTTTTTTTTTTTTAGAAATCATGAAAATGATGGGCAAATGCAAGAGAATTAAACAAAAACTTGAAATTATTCAAAAGTTTGAAATCTCTAAAGAACCATTATAATGTTGGTGACCAAACCGTATGCGTCATTTTAAAAAAATAAAGGGAAGATTAGATTTAAAATTGACATAGTAAAAAATAAAGGGAAGCATCGTATTGGACACATGAGTAGTACGTGGTAAGTCTTTTTTATCTATCGCCATACTTTTTTACATAGGTTGCTGAACATATTTTGGTACAGCAAGTCTCCGACTTACGTAGTTCGGACTTAAGTTACGTTTTTTATATTTTTTTTATGTGACT
Organism: Mastigoproctus giganteus; assembly: GCF_048544385.1. Classification (NCBI taxonomy): domain Eukaryota; kingdom Metazoa; phylum Arthropoda; class Arachnida; order Uropygi; family Thelyphonidae; genus Mastigoproctus; species Mastigoproctus giganteus. Next base: position 153,764,310 of record NC_143579.1, on the reverse strand, counting down.
GAAGATTTCAGTGAAGGAGACACACGTTTCACTATAATAACTTAAGAACCCGCACAATTCCAGCTATTGGTATTATCACAAATGCAGTAAGATCAAGTTTACTACCCGTTTATAATTAGATGCACTAACAGAAAAGCCCAGTAACCCGAAAAGTTCAAATTGTGTTTATTGTTTTATGGCAGTGATCTCCAGAAACGTGTTTTAGTAAAATGTGAGTTTGCGTGGGGTGATAATAGTGAGTTTTCACCTTAATCATGTGAAGTTCTTTTCAGAAAATTTAATTTTGAATGATATCATGGTTCTGCCTAAGAGAATAAGTGACAGCGGTACTAGTAAATCTGTCAAGAAAAGGAAAGCGAGTTGGATCAGAAAATTAAAATAATAAGGATGTATGAAAATGGCCAAACATTAACAAGTATCGCGCAGAATTCAGATTTGTCAGTAGCAACAGTGAACACAATAAAGGAAAAAGATAGAATGCGAGAAGTAGTGAAGCGATCGGCACTAATGAGGTCAACTATAATAACCAAGGCTACGAAATACAAATCAGTTTTTACAGTACATTAACATGCGTTTTTTTCTTCCTTTTATGTTTTCTTTTCTTATGTGCCACTCTGGCTACTTCACCGTTGTCCCCAGATAGTTTTTTTTAATTGAACTAATTAAAAATATATAACTATTTTTCTTCATTCTTCTGAGGATATTATGTGCTTTTTGTAATTTTGGCATATCAGGAATATAGCAGCAATATTTTTTTAGTCATTCCTGAGTTACGTAAAACTCAACTTGCGTAAGACGTCCGGGAACGTATTTTTTATGTGTGTCGGAACTTACTGTATTTTTGGATTAACCGGGAATTTTTTTTTACCATCTATCCCAGAAAATCGAGAGTCCACTGTAAATGGCAATTTACTGTATCAGCCTACCCATTAATTTTAAAAAATAATAATAAACTCTTTTTTTTTTTTTTTTTTAATAGATAGCAAACGAGATGTGCTACTTTTGAATCAAATATGTTATCAGTTTCTCCTCTTTTCTTCATAGTGTACTTAGTAAAGTTCAGTTGTAATGATAGCAACAGGACAAAAAAAATTAATTTTAATTGTGTCTGATAGAAAATCTAGAAAAAAGCTATATTGAATATTAAAATGTGTTAAGAAATTTTTAACTGAGCTTTAGTTAATACTGTAGGACAGTGGTGTCCAACCTTTTCCCGTACTGGGGTCGTATTCAAAGTTAGATTTTTTTCGCGGGCCGCACAGAATGATTCGAAAAAAAATTGTCGCACAAAGTTTTTCCTTTTTTTTGTTTTTTCTTTTCAAGTTATATATATAAAAAAAATGCAAATTTCCAGCACTTTTATGTGCAACAGATCTATATCAGTGATTTATTTTTTAGATTTTATTAAAATTATAAAAATATGACTAACTTTTGTTTGGTTTTTTTAATACTTTACTTTTGTTATAAAAAAAAAAACTTTACTTTTGCTTTTAAATGTTCATTTTAGAATATTTACAATCTGAAAAGGATCACTACTTTTCAATATTAAGGTGAATAAATAAATATAATGATAAACCTAAAATTGAAATATTTGAAAATTTTATTAAGTACAATACACAATAACATTTACTGGACAAAACTTAACATTTAATGAGATGATTGAGGCTGGTTATTTTTAAATAATTGTTCAAAACTTGATTGCAAATTTGTTACTCCAATCTCAATACATAATGAATTTTATGCCCTCATGGTATTTCTTGATGCAGCTCCAGGTCTTGATGGTATTTTTTCACTTGTTCTCAAAACCTGTGCTTCTGTTCTATGCCACTTTATTCACTTTCTTATTCCAAAGGTGTTTTTCCTTTGCTTGGAAATTTGCTCATATCCAGCCAGTTCCTAAAAAAGGGTGACAAATCCCTCCCATCAAATTACTTCTACTCTTTCTAAAGTAATGGAGAAATCACTTAACCATCAACTCTTAAACTTCTAGAAACCTTCCGTCTGATTAACGATCGCCAGTATGCATTCCGTTAGTGTTGATCCACAGGTGATATTCTGACCTATGTTGCCAATATATGGACAAATTCAATGGAAAAGTTCGGTGAAACAAGCAGTTGTCTCAAAGGCTTTCGATCGTGTTTGGTATAAAGATCTTCTAAACAAGCTTCCATCTTATGGTTTGCCAACTGTTTTTTGTAATTGGTTATCCAGTTTTCTCTCTGATTGCTCACTGAGGGTGATGGTTGGCTCTCTGTCTTCTAACTTCACTACTAATGCTGGTGTCTCCCAAGGTTCAGTTCTTTCACCCCATTCTTTTCCTCTTGTATATTAATGACCTTCTTTCATTGATCGGAAATCCTGTCCATAGTTTTGCTCATGATAGCACATTGCATTCCACTTTCCAGTTTGAGAAACCTTGCCCGCTCAATCAGCTTCAACTTCTCGAATATCCGCAATCAGTTCCTTAAATGCCGATCTCCAGGTAATTCTTCAGTGGGGCAAAGACAACTTATTTGATTTTAATCCTTATAAAACTCAGCCTTGTCTTATATCTCGCAAAAAGGATTCTTCTGCTTCTATGCTTATCTTTGGTGACACTCCGATTTCTAGGCAAGATGATATATCTATTTTGGGGATTACCCTGACTTCTAATCTCTCTTGGCACAAGCACATTACAAATATTGCTTCCTCTTCATCTAAAAAACTAGGATTTCTCTTTCGCTCTCGGCGTTACTTTTCTTCCAAACAGCTGTTCACTCTGTACAAATCGCAAATCTGCCTACCATAGAATATTGTTCCCACATCTGGGGCTTTGCCCCAAAACCTCTCTCAGACTTCTAGATTCCATTCAGAAGACGGCAGTTAGGTTAATTAATGACTCATGTCTAACAATCTCTCTGTCTGAGAAGATGGTGGATACCCTTTCCAAGCTCGCCTTTTCCTGACCTGGCTTCCCCTCTTGGGATGAATGACGTGACTCTGGCTACACCTGATCCCACTCCATTCTCTTGCACTTTCCTGGCTTTCACTGCAGGAGCAGTGAAAGCCAGGAAAGTGCATGCTGAGGCTGCAAAACAGCAACTGCAACCCCCCCCCCCCCTCAACTTCTGATTGCAAGATGCAGCATGTGCTACTACTCTGTGCTAGTGAAGACTCGAACCTCAAGACCAGTGCTTAGGTGCAGGAGTTGGTTGCTAATATGCTAAAGACATTATCGAAATGTCAAAGTCAAATCGCTTAGATCCATCAGAAACAGGGGAGTCATCCTCGAAACTACCACTGAAGAGGACCTGAACAGCATCTCTTCCAGCGGTTCCCTTTCTTCTGTTGGTGTCCAGGCAGCACCACCAAAGAAAGTTAATCTATCATTACTCATTTATGATACTCCCAAGGATTCGTCTAATGAAAAAATTTTAGATGACCTCTACTACAAAAATCTGGCCGACTATGGGTACACTAAAGAAGTCAAAAGCGAAATTACATTCAGATTTCAAACAAAAACAAATTCTAATCTACAAGAAAGTTCTCTCATCTGATAGAATTTTCTTGGGTTGCAGTGCATACAGATTTTGCCCTTTCAAAATTGTCACAAAGTGCTTCTTGTGCCTTGGATATGACCACACCTTGCAACACTACCTATAACTCGCCCATGTGTATCCACTGTGGATGTAGCGGGCATGTACATGTGGAGTGCCCCATCAAGATGAGCAGCCTTGCTGTGCCAACTGCAAATGATGGAAGAGAGAGCATTCCCACTCAGTCCGTGATGTTACCAGCCCTGAGTACCAACGTGCATTAGAAATGGTACGACTGAGAACTTCTAATGAATAGTTCAAATACAGTCAAGCCGAGCCACTGCAGTAAACTTTGATTCTACTCCACAGGCTTCCACCAACTCAGTCTGGGCTAGGGCAAAGCTAAGAATTATGCAAATAAATGGACAGAGATCACAATCCATCTCTGACGAAATTCGTTTCTCGACTGAGGACCATGAGATCGATGTTATTGCCATCCAGGAACCCTATACTGCTAGAATACAATCTGGACCATCAACGAGGATTATGTGCTTTCCCATCACCACCAGAGTCATTCAGCTTGTCCCAAAGGACCCATAATCCTGCATTGTGGTCTTCAACCGTGAACTGGACATCTTAGTTGTAAATGGGCTCTGTAACAAATTTGCTACATGTGTTTAAATCATTAGCTCAGTACTGACCTTTTATCTTATTTCATTGTACTGCCCACCATCTGCAGACTTCAATGACTCACTGAATTACCTAGAATTTGCACTCAATTTCCTTGATAACAAATTAGTCCTTCTTGTCTCGGATGTCAATGCCAAATCCCACTTCTGGCATAGCAATACCATGGACCTTCGAGGAATAATGCTAGAGGATTTCATTGTCTCCCACAACCTCATAGTCCATAATCAGCCATATCAGCTCCACAGGGGAATCTGATATCAGTGTCATTGTCACCACCAGCAATTTAGGCCAATGTGTCCATGACTGGCAGACTATACTAGATTGGACCCTTAGCGACAATAGAGTTATCCCATTCAATCTAACCCCAAGCACAACTAACACATCCAGGATGCCCAGACCACCTGCATTAGTGCGGTTCTCCATCAAGAGCATTGACTGGTCCTTATTTGATGACTCTGTAGTCAAAGACTTTACTCCATGTGAACTGAACCACCTGAACTCCTGCACAGCCACTGAAATAGCAGACATGATGCATCAAGTGTTGTTGAATGCCTCCTACAGGTCGGTCAGGAAAAAAAATCTATCCCTCCCACTGCCTGCTCTTGATGGTGCCAAGAGCTTACTGCACTCCGCAAAGAGGTCCATCATGCCCATAGATTTTATCAACGGCATCGCGACTGGCCTACCTGTGAAGTAGCTAGATTCCACAGCAGTTATTTTGTTAAAAAGAACGAATACACTAAAGGTGGTTTTCTTCTGGGTGGCAATCCGCCCAGAAGAAAACCTGGTCGGAATTTGTCCAAGGCTCAGGGAATTCCAACCCCTAGGGACTTCTATACAAAATAGCGGGGGGGGGGGGGAAGACTTTCAGGCTGGACATCTTTGGCACTGTAACCACTGGGAACACCAAGACCTCTAACTGGACCGACTCCAGCTCCACACTTGACAGACTGTTTCCTGAAGATAATCCAGCAGATGATCTACCTGAGCACATAGTCATACCATCAGCTAATCAAACTATGTTCTGAGGAAGAAACCAATCCCTTTACAATGGAAGAGCTCACAGCATAAATCCTCACAAATGTCCAGGAATGGACCTCATTGAGTACGTCTTTGTCCTTTGTTTTTTCAAGCTTAGACCCCTGTATCTTCAACTGCTCTACAACAAATGCCTACTTGAGGGAGTTTTTCCCAAGGCATGGAAAGTGGCCCTACTATGACTCATTAGGAAGCCTGGCAAACCCCCAGGAGATCCGCACTCCCTTAGACCAATTGCACTCTTGGCAAATCTAGGCAAAGTACTAGAAAGGCTCATGGTTCTCCGAATCACAACTGTTCCAGGAACAGAACCTATTCTCCCCAGCACAGTATGGCTTCACACCATGGCGATCTATAGAAGATGCACTGTTTGACTTCGTCCTCCATATTGAAAACTCTTCATCTAAATTTGAACTGGCCATTTTGGTGGATTTTGAAGGTGCCTTTGACACTGTCTGGTGGGACAGTGCATTGGCACGCCTCCGCCTAGCTAACTGTACCTCCCATCTCTACAAGCTCTTCCAGAACTATTTCACAGAGTGCACTGTTGTGGTTAAATCCAATCTTCTGCAGATAATTAGACCAACCTCTTGGGGATGCCCACAAGGTTCTATGCTGGGGCCCTTAGTGTGGAACATGGTCCTGCACAGCTGGCTTTCTAAATCTTTTGAAAGATGCAAAATTGTGGCATTTGCAGACGACCTGACTGGTTGTTCCTGGGAAATCACGCTCAAACCTTGAAAACAAAGCAAATCTTGTCCTAACAGATCTCTACTCCTGGACGGTTCTTAACAAGCTTCAAATCGTATTTTTCAGTACCAGCAAAACAAAAATTATGCTTTTTAAATCAAAGCTTGACTTACGCCGTCCACCACAAATAAAGATCTCCGGGAAACAGCTTCCTATTGTGACACAGGCTAAAGTCCTAGGGGTGGTCATTGACCATAAGTTGAGCTTCCTTCCACATCTACAATACCACATCTACAATAGGGGTCAAAACGAAAAGATTTTCAGCTGCAATCATGAGAATCTCCAAGAGCAACTGGGGACTCTCCAACAAAACACGCTCTCTGTAGATGAAAGAAGCTTTGTATTATAAAGCTTCTTTCATCCCCATTGTGTGACCTATGCAGCAGGAACGTGGTTTCACCAGTTTCAACGAGTAAATGTGAAAGTCAAGGTCAATTCCATTCAACGTGCTATGCTCTTGTTTTGTATCATTGTTTGTTTCTCTGAACAAATTTCTGCCACAACTTTTAACAAACAACGCTTAACAAATTCACCATCGTTGAATGGTTTACTTTCAAAAGCGATCAAATGTGCAACGATAACTGGCACGTACAGTAGATAAATTTCTTGACTGATGCGTTTTCAGTATGTTTTGTTGTTTTCTTAATTCATTTTGTAACTTTGAACTTCTTTTCGCAGCACTCCTTTATGCTGATCATAAGATTTATGATTGGAATCAGTGTCGTTTTAAATTATATTCTTTAAAACCTCACACATTCTCTTGACATACCAAACACACTGCTTTTTCGTGTTAATCAATGAAGAAATAGTCTTCAGTCTGCCTTGGAACAAAAACACGACACTCCAAATCAATTTTCCCCTTTTGGAACATTTTTAAGAATTTTTTTTTAAATTCAATATAAATTAATAATTCAATGCAATGAACAAGCTATATCAAAATACATAACTGTATTTAGCATACATATGACTGCACTGAACCACACGTACCCGTTTGACACAGTTGAGCTGGACATTTGCATGCCTGTACACGCAGTGGTGATTGATGCTGTTTTAGTTCACTTTCCGGGCCTTATAAAAATTAATTGCAGTCCGGATCCGGCCCACGGGCCATAGGTTGGACACCACTGCTATAGGAGAACAGAGAAGATCAACCTGATAGCAGCTGTGTACTCAAACACGTTGAGCACCTGCAGGACTGCAAAATTCACTTAACCCCTTCTCGGAACATTTTTTTCCTGAAAATGCGCCGTAACAGATTGACTTTGTTTATTTCACAGATTAAAAGTATGCATCATGCAAATACTCATTGTATAGTTTTTTGTGCTTTTTATAAATTTTTTGGTAATAACGGGAGTTATTACCAAATTTTGGTAAATACATGGGAGTAATTAACCCATTTGGGCTATACCGAGTTATCTCGTATATGCCAAAAAAGTATGCAAATTATACAGATTTTTTTTTAATAAATTTGCGTTTGAGCTAAAAGAAAGGAACAAAAAAACACTCTTCACTACTCATTATATAAATAACTTTAAAAAATCAAGTGGAACGCACAAGCAGTATCCTCCCACCACAAGCGATAATCTTGAACTAACTACATTCGGACACACGGCTCCCACAAGTGGATAGTCGAAGTAAGCTTTGCTTATGGGTGCCGAAATATTTTTTGATATTGTATTGTTTTCTAATTGGTTAACACTTTAAGTATTCAGCATTTAGGATAGCAAATTTTATTTTGCTTACTGGCGGCACATAGGAATGCACACTACTGTTCTGACATTGCTGTACAATAAGTAAACAAGTAAAATGAAAGCCAGTCGTCTGCTGCCAGCTGTAAGAAAATCCTGATAAATCTCGAGATTTATCTGGCTAATGCAAAATTAGCCAGATAATTGTCCAAGAAAATACGTTTCAATCATAAATTTGGAGGTATTATTGTTTGCATCGTGTATTATTGTATCCCAAGATATTTTGTATAGTTCCAAATAACTTTTTAAAGTAAAAATGAGATATCTCAGGATAATCCATGGAGTCAATCATATTTTTTCCAAAATCGTTACTTGACCTATGCATTAGTTGCCTGGATTTATGGTGGCAAATCTTTTTTTTTTTACCCTTGCTTTCAAAATTAGTCTTGATCTTTTTCTTTTACCAAAAAAAAAAAAAAAAAAAAAAAAAAAAACCGTACATTAAAATTGGAATTTTCTAAAAATTCCTGTGAATTTCTGCTTATTTTTTTTAACAAATTCACCGTCGAAGTGTTGCTAATCTGTGAAATAGAATTATATGATAATAGCGTTGTTCTCCGTAATGAGTAGTGAATATTTCACCGTACTTGCGATGCAAAGATATTTAATGTCTTTCAGTAAGATGCCAAAGAAATACAACGTAAAATTTCAGAAGATATGCAGATTTTCCACTTATAAAATCTGAAAAAGATAGCAAGTAAGGCAAAAAAATGCAAAAATAGATGTAGCATTTTGTAGTATGAAATAGCATTGCACTTAGATGATGATGTCATGCATGCTAAGCGTTTATTTGCAGATGTCATGCATGCTAAGCATTTATTTGTATCTTTATTAAGTGGTTAAGCATGAGAGTGCACTAGCACACACACGCACACATACATTTGGGTGGACTGTGGCAAGCCCTTGTGACTGTTAATTATGAAAAACAGTTGTATTCATTGTTGAAATGTTTAATTGTAAACTCCTAACCAAGTGGTTGTGCCGAATATAAATTAAATAGAACACCTGCATGATCAGCAGTGAAAGTACTGAACAATGAACCTTCATTGTTCAGAAATGTTTCACGATAATGAAATAGCAATAAAATATGGTTGTGGAAGAACAAAAACAATAGGCACAGATAGGAAAAGAAGATCCAGTTTCTCTCTGATTGCTCACTGAGGGTGATGGTAGATGGCTCTCTGTCTTTTAACCTCTCCACTAATGTTGGTGTCCCCCAAGGCTCAGTTCTTTCTCCCACTCTTTTCCTCTTGTATATTAATGACATTATTCCACTGACTGAAAATCCTATCCATAGTTTTCCTGTTGGTAGCACATTGCATTCCATTTTCCATTTTGAGAAACCTTGCCCTGCTTAATCAGCTTCAACTTCCCGAATATCCGCTACCAATTCCTTTAATGCTGATCTCCAGTGGGGCAAAGATAACTTAATTGATTTCAATCCTTCTGAAACTGTCTTGTCTTATATCTCACAAAAAGGATTCTTCTGCTCCTATGCTTACCTTTGGTGACACTCCGATTTCTAAGCAAGATGATATATCTCTTTTGGGATTACCCTGACTTCTAATCTCTCTTGGCACAAGCACTTTACAAATATTGCTTCCTATGCATCTAAAAAATTTGGTTTTCTCTTTCGCTGTCTGCGTTGCTGTTCACTCTGTACAAATTGCAAATCCACCTACCGTGTTCCCACATATGGGGTGGTGTCCCCAAAACCTCCCGCAGGCTTCTAGATTCCATTCAGGAGAGGGCAGTTAGGTTAATTAATAACTCATCTCTAACAGTCTCTCTCCACTCGCTGTCTCATAGACGTACTGTTTCTGCTGCATGCCTTTTCTACAGATACTTCCTTGGGCACTGTTCTTCTGACTTGGCTTCTATAATTCCCGCTCTCTCTCTTTCAAAACAGGCCATACATGTGCTGCCAACATCCATTTACTGTCCAACTTCAGACTCACAGAACCAGCTTTCCATCTTCCTCATTTATTCATTTAACTGCCTGTTTCTGAAATAACCTTCCTTCATACGTATTTCCTGAAAATTACAGTCTACAGAAGTTCAAGTCTAACGTCAACAAATATCTTCTTTCGTCTTCTCAACCTTCAATCCAAGCACAGTACTAAGTACTATGACCCCGAGTGCCAATCGAGTGATCAAAGCGAATCTAAAACGAATTTCAAAGCGCCTTCTCTAGAGTTAATAGATTTCAGAGAAATTTCAAGGGTTTATTAGCTAAGTTATTTATTTTCTGCTCTTCTAAATAAAGAAGTAAGCTTTTAAAAAAGAAAGGAAAGGTGCCTTTCTTCTTCTTGTATATAGAAATAAATACATAACACACTAACCACTAATCTCTAATCGCTTGGTCACTGGTGGCACCGCTCCTGCCTCCACGTGGCGGGGCGGGTAACCTGGAGGAAAAGTTATCCTCTGGGGCTAAAAGGAGCAACCATGGATTATGACAAACCTTGGATTATGACAACTTTCCAGTACTTGAGCCTAAACGCTCATGTCATGACTTAAATGAACCCGAACATGACGAATCACAATCTAAGAGACTACGCAAAAATGAGAATCAGCAGGAATATCCAATGTTCCTCATATTACACTTTCTTTCTGCCAAATCTGTGAGTTCACTTTCACCATTTCTAATCCAGAAATGTTTGGAAAGTGTGGCTGGTTCACCGAAAATGGTGAAAAAACTCCGATCTGGAGATCTGCTAGTCGAAACAACTAAGCACCAGCATTCTCAGGCTCTACTGAAATTATCAACTTTCGGCGGAATAACAGTATAGGTCACCCCTCATGCCACTTTAAATAGTTTCAAAGGTGTAATAGCAGAGTGGGACCTGATGAATGTTACTGAAGATGAGATAGTGGAAGAACTAAAAGATAAAAAAGTAGTTCAAGCAAAGCGGATAATAATTAAAAGAGATGGTGAACTTGTTCCCACTAGGAATATTATCCTCACATTTAGTACACCAACCTTACCATCATGTGTCAAAGCCAGATACCTTAATTGCCGAATAAGTCCCTACATTCCGAACCCAGTCAGATGTTTGAAGTGTCAAAAATTTGGACACTCGCAAACAGTATGTCGAGGAGACGCCATCTGCCCAAACTGTGGCTCTAAAGCTCATGCACAAATGGACTGCAATGCAGAAACGCCACAATGCCCAATTTGTAAAGGCCAGCATCCAGCATACTCAAAATCATGTGAACTCTGGAGGGTAGGAAAAGAGATTCAGAAATACAAAGTTGAACAAAAGTTCACCTACCAGGAAGCTAGGAAAAAAGTCATGCTCAGTATGCCAAAAATTACCTATGCTGCAGCAGCCAAAAAATACCAGTCAGCTGCAACACAAATGGCAGTCACAGTACCTCCATCCCTCTCAATTGCCGATTGGGCTCGATCAGTGCTATCGTCCCCACAGCAGCTACCTACAGAACAATGTAAAGTGACTCGTGCTAACAATACTCCGCTAACAGTCCCACCAACTGCAACTGATACTCTACCAGAAACTGTGAAATTGAAAGCATCATCCCCAAATATTGCACAACAACCATGCTCAGGAAATATGGACATTGATGCTGGTACCCTGCAGGATGAGACAATCTTAGATTTACATGCAGAAGATGATATGGACATTGGGCGTCCTAACTTCCCAAAAAAAGAAAAGATGAAACTAGAATGACACAAGCAGGCTGGATATAAAAAAACTGACAGAACCATACACAATCCCTAAAACTAAATAATGCAAAATATTATACAGTGGAACTGTAGAGGTCTATGAAGCAATATATTTGATATTTATGACCTAATCAAACAGCACAGTTCAATCAGCCTCTGCCTGCAAGAAACCAATCTAACCCTGCAGGTGACCCCAGTGATTAAAAATTATAGTATCTATCAACAAGACAGAAGCAATACTAACTCAACCAGAGGAGGCGTAGTCATACTAGTTGACAACAAAGTTCCTACAAAACAGATCTCCCTGCAGACCATATTAGAAGCTGTAGTGGTACGTATCGTTTTAAATTTTACTTTAACCATAGTCTCTGTATACCTTTCCCCAAACAAAGAATTCACTGCAAAAGAACTGGAGGACCTTACAAAGCAGCTTCCATCTCCTTTCATTCTGCTAGGAGATTTCAATGGGCACCACACTATGTGGGGATATTCCCAGATAGACAAACGAGGAAAACTTATTGAAACAGTTCTTGACAGCCAGAATCTCACGTTATTAAACAGTGGTGCTGACACTTATATTCATTTTCCCACCGGAGTATCTACTGCCATAGACTTATATGTTCCCCAAAACTATTTCCAATCATTCAGTGGTTAGTTTCAAGTAACCCACTAAACAGTGACCATTACCCAATTATTTGCAAATTGCAAACCAACAGAACCACACATATAGCCAGCCGCATAAAATGGAAATTTTCAAAATCAGATTGGAACAAGTTCACAGATTCAATTTCCTTTGATAATCAAGTCATCAAAAGCCAGTCCATAGATAAAGTTACTGACCACATTACTGCACAGATAATAACAGCTGCAACCTGTGCCATACTAAAAACCACAGCCGGTCCTCGCAGACATGCCAGTATCTGGTGGAATGATGCATGCCGTGATGCCATAAAAGAAAAGAATAAAGCATGGAATCGATTTTGCAAGTATCCAACAACTGACAACCTGATTAATTTTAAGAAACTTGAAGCAAAGGCACGTTATGTGCAGAAAAAAGCGAAAAAAGACTCTTGGATCCGGTTCGCTTCCACTATTACTAAAAATACAGAGATTAGAAAAATCTGGAATAAAATCAAAAAGCTGAATGGTAAATCGTTCCCCGAATCAATGCCCATTATAAGCTGGAAAGGTAAAGACTTCTCTCCAATAGAAATTGCAAATGCCCTGGCAGATTGCTTTTTCCAAATCTCTGCAACATCAGCATATGAGTCTACTTTTAAACAGCTAAAAGCTAACGCAGAAAAGCATAACCTGAACTTCAATACAAGGGCATCTCCTCCATATAATTGATTTTTTACACCATTTGAACATTTGAACTAGAGAGTTCTCTAAATAGGTCGGGTGATAGCGCACCAGGGCCTGATGGGATATACTATATATGCTTAAACATTTAAACAAACAAGCTTTGAATTCATTACTAATATACTTCAACTGGATATTCTCAGATGGCTACTACCCTCTTTCATGGCGTCACTCAATAGTTCTAGCCTTTGCTAAACCTGGAAAGGATCAATCAGATCCACGAAACTATCGGCCAATATCTCTCAGCAGTTGCCTTGGTAAGACACTAGAAAAAATGATTCACGCTCATTTAGTCTGGTATCTAGAATCTCATTCGGTGATGAATAAGAATCAGTACGGATTTCGGAAAAATCGGTCAACTCTAGACCTTATGGTCAAGGCAGAATCCAACATACGCAATGCTTTTATCCGTAAAGAACATCTAGTCATGATTTGCTTGGATATCGAAAAACCTTTGATACCACCTGGCGGTATGGCATACTTCAAAATCTGTATGCCACAGGGCTCCGGGGTCAGCTACCCCTAATCATACAGAGTTTTCTAGAAAACAGGACCTTCAAGTGCGTTACTGCAATTCACTATCCCGTACATTTGTCCAAGAAGAATGGGTCCCACAAGGATCAGTTCTAAGTACAACACTCTTTGTGGTTAGGCTAAATAATGCAACAGAAAATATTCCGGCTAACGCTGACACCTATTTATATGCAGATGACCTTACTATATCCTATCATTCACAAAGCATGCGCTCCATTGAGTGACAATTGCAGCTCTCGATAAACAAAATAGAGTTGTGGGCATCCCGCAATGGCTATCGTCTCTCTGCAACAAAAACAACTGCTATCCACTTTTGCAAAAAGTGTCAGCTCCATCCAGATCCGGAGGTAATATTAGGAACCCAAAAAATACCACTTAGCAAAAGTATCCGGTTCTTGGGCCTTATTTGACACTAAACTTACCTTTCGGGCACATATATGACAAATACGAACTCAGTGCACGAAAAAGATAAATATCCTCAAAGTTATCTCTTCCATGACATGGGGAGCCGATCGCTTCACTCTTCTACATCTATATCAAACCTTAATAAGATTGTCTAGATTATGGAGCCCCAGTTTATGATTCATCACGAAAGACAGCATTGGCTTGGCTCAATCCGGTCCATCATAGTGCTCTCAGGATTGCCTTAGGGGCCTTTAAGACATCCCCAATGCAAAGTTTGTATACAGATGCCAATGAACTGCCACTACATCTTAGGAGAAAAGTATTGCTTCTTAGTTATGCAGTCAAATTACATAGTCACCGTCTCATCCCATCTGGACATATTTTTTTGAACCGCAATGGGAAAACTTATATAGAAATAAACCCAACGAAAACAAACCTGCTGGTATTCGGCTACAAGAGGTAACTCAAAATTGGAACATCTGCCTTAGAAATATCTTTCAAGCTACAGACGCAGTACAAACACCATGGGCAATGTATATTCCTCATTGCGACAACTATTTTCTTCAGTGGGGAAAACACTCCTTATCGAACCACAATCTTAGACAGTTACATGCGAATCACGCATTGACCAATGCTCACAGTCTTCAGATATACACGGCTCCAAAACTGATATATCCTTGGGAGCTGAGTAATGAGCCCTACAGGCACTGTCTCTGTTCAATTACCACTTGAATGCAGTGTTTTTACGGCTGAACTATACGCAATCAAAATAGCTTTAAAACTCCTTAACGATGTTCCAAACACCCAAGTAATAATATATACAGACTCTTTAAGTGCTGTGAATGCCCTACAGAATAAATCACAACATTTGCATCCACTTCTCTCACAAATCAGGTTACAGTTATGCCAACTCAAAAATAAGCGGACTGTCACGTTTTGCTGGATACCCAGCCACGTTGGAATTCCAGGAAATGAGCGTGCAGACGAAGCCTGCACCCCACTTGCTTTGATTCCATCCCAGTTCCTTTTTCTGATTATAAACCAGTCATATGGCGGATATGTACTGAGATGTGGTCTGAAATGTGGCATAATTAAACAGGTAACAAACTTCTTGAAATAAAACAGAATCCACACCTATGGAGATCCAGTTCCCGATCAAACAGGCAGGAAGAGGTCGTGCTGGCAAGAGCACGAATTGGCCATACACATCTTACACACCTATGTCTACTGCTAGGAGAAGATCCTCCACTTTGCCCGCATTGTAATTCCATACTTACTGTGAAACATATTATCATTGAGTGTGCACATTATCATTCAGCTAGAATCGCATGTTTCAGATCTTTAATTAGCTCACAAAAACCTGTGCAACTAAGCCACATACTTGGAGATGATGCCACTTTATCAGAACTGTTCATTTATCTAAAAATGATCAACGCATACAATCACTTCTAGAATAGTCTCCTTTCCTATATTGACAAACACTCCTAAGTAACAGGTGCAATATGGTCATAGCAGCCCTTGCGCCAATAAATCCCACTCCAGCAACAACGACAACAACTAAGTACTATAGGTTCTAATTACTCTCGTTTGGGGTTTTCATAAAAAAAAAAAAAAAAAAAAAAAGAGGAAAAGAAGAGGTAGTGGTGGTGTTCTGGTTCTGAAAAATGGGCCATTTTCAGTTGCCACAAATGGTGGTAATCAAAGTGATTCCTATTGTGGTGACCTGTCCTAATAATAATAAAAAAAATATATATACAGGTAGTTTCTGACTTTACGAGTTAATTCATTCCTAGCGCACGCTTGTAAAGCGGGAATTTATTTCCCATAGACGTAATGTTAAAAACAGTGATTATATTCTCAACAATGAAATTTGACCATAGTAATGTTAAATAAATGTCAATAAAACAATAGTTTATGCTTAAACAATGATTTATATATATTCAAAGAAATGAAAACATGGCCTTTAAAAATCAAGCAAATTATAATAACAAAATTATTTATGTTAATTTTTAACTTCCTTCAAATATTTTTCTTTATCCTTTAAAATTGTGCACACAGTTGAAGTGCTCAGGCAATATTTCGCACAAAGATCTTTAACAGTCATTCCAGCCGCATGTTTGCTTATGATATCGTAATTTGTTTCCAATGTTTATTCCTCTTCGCTGTTTGTTTTTATTAATATCAATCTCCATAGTATTACTTAGTTTTGACAAACTTTACAGTAGTAACTGATTTTAATAAATAAATAAAATAAAACAAAAAAAAAAAAAAATTTTTTTTTTTTTTTTTTTTAATGTTTATGTAAGGCAGTGAGAAGCTCTTTCCTGAACAAACAAACCCACGCACTGCAGTACTGTATCGTATAGCTACATGCATGATTTGAAATGCTGTATTTATGAATGTTTAGCATTTATTTATTGTAATTAATGTTCATATTTTTGATTTTGTTGATACTTGAAAAAAAAAAAAAAAAATCATAAACCCGGGAACTCATAAAGTGAAAACTGCAAGTGTATATATATGTATATAATCTTTTATTGAATAATAATGGAAAGGTAGTAAAGTAGGATGATTAGCCTCATCATAATTATTTTACTTTTATTTTATTATTTTAATATTAATTCATTTATAGGGAATAATTTATTAAAACTAACTCAGACTGTCTTAGCCTTTATCGATTCTTTTGGCCTAATGGCTCACTTTATATACTTTTATTCTAAATCATTATGCTAAAGTCTTATCTTACATCTGTTCTTTTGGCCCAAAGACTCAATTTGAATACTTTTATTGTACTCTTAGTTAATACTTTATACACTCTTATCATTGTAATTATGTATATCATAACATCTAGTCTGGAGGCCTCATTTTAGGAAGGATGTAGATTTGCTTGAGTATGTACAGAGAAGGGCAACAAGATTGGTGAGGGGAATGAAGGGATCCTCTTACCAAGGGAGGCTTAAGTTCTGCAAATTGCAGTGGCTGGAGACTAGGCACCTGCGTGGTGATCTGATTGAGGTGTATAAGGCCTTGAATGGGTTGAGCACGCTGAATTCTGATGGGATCCTTCCACTTGTTCAGATTACGAACCTAAGGGGACATAAATTCAAATTAAGAAAAGACAGATATAGAATAGATGTGCGGAAATTTGCCTTTAGCCAGCGGGTGGTTAATTGCTGGAACAAACTTCCATCTGTCGTTGTGGAAATTGATAGGTTAAATAAATTTAAGGAGGAACTGGACAGGCACTTGGAGGGAATGGTATGATTTGTTTTTTTTTTTTTTTTTTTTTTTGATTGATGCTGCATAAGCTCATACACTTGCTTTCTTGCATCACATGCCACTACTACTATTACATCAAAGTAGCTTGTTCTGACTGCCAGGATTGTAAAGTGATTCTCCTGACATAACAGTAGATGTCTTCTGAATAACCCGAAAGCATGTGGGATTCCTTTAAAAAAACTGTCAACACATTAGTTTCGATAATGTTATCGTATAACTAAAAACTGGACTAGAAAGGGTATTAAAAGAGGACATTGAGTACTTATGCTCTCCTTGTGATCTCAGTAAATTGTGATGAAAAGGAAGCTGCTTGCCTTTCTCTGAAAGTGCATATATATTTTAGTCTATTTAAAGAAGAGGTTAGAAGTGACTAGAAAAGCCATATGGATACTTTTCAGTTAC
Organism: Mastigoproctus giganteus; assembly: GCF_048544385.1. NCBI lineage: Eukaryota > Metazoa > Arthropoda > Arachnida > Uropygi > Thelyphonidae > Mastigoproctus > Mastigoproctus giganteus. The sequence goes on along the minus strand of NC_143579.1, from coordinate 153,746,899 downwards.
GAAATTGAAAAATACAATGAGCACTAGTGAGTGGTATTGACTTTTGTTAAAATCCAGTTCACGAACAAAAGGTTTTTTTAAAAAGAAATTGCTGAATTTAAAAAAAAAAAAAAAAAAACCTCCTGAATTGCAAACTCCTGGTGTGAAAACACTTCAGACCAGGAGCAAACAGATAAATCTAGGCATGTTATACTCATTTGTACAGAAAGTCTGTTCATGTTCCTCTCTTCCGGTTAGAATCAAGCAACTTGCTTGTGATTCTTTAATTTTGTGCCAATATGAAAATCTGAACATAGCTCTTCAATCTAGCATAGCATATCCCCACATCAATGTGCTGAGGCCATTACTCCTAGATATGTTAAAGAATTATGGTTAGAATCAAGCAACTTGGTTGTGATTCTTTAATTTTGTGCTAATGTATGAAAATCTGAACATAGCTCCTCAATCTAGCATAGCATACCTCCACATCAATGTGCTGAGGCCATTACTCCTAGATATGTTAAAGAATTATGTGTAAATTTATTATATTAACAGTTTTTAAATCTTCCACTTCCATTTTGGAAGTTGATTACCATAGCAGACTAAACTTGAAGGATGATTCTGGCATAGGTATTTCTCATGTCAAGGTTATGGACTCTCCATAAAATGAGAAATTCTGTTCTTTTGTTCAGTGAGGAAGTACTTTATTACTGCATATGATTACATAATACACAAGATCCCATTGAAAAATAATGTTCTTATAAATTGTTGAAGTGCATAAATTTCAATTGGCAGTGCATTGTTTTCACATTTAATTGTTTTGTGGACAAGTACTGTTAAAGATGAAGTAATAGATGAAGCGATAGATGTTTTATACAGCATCAGTTTCAGTATGAGAATAAAATCTACGAGACACTTTTATGAAAGAATACTCAAAGTCATGTTTAGCATTTTGACAATTCCTCATAGAAGTTTTAAGTGTGAGAAAAATAAAAACTAAGTCAGAACTTCTCTGGTGATGCTTTGAAAATGCTCTTAACAGACAAGTTTACATGGTAGCCTTGTTATATACTGAAGTTTGACTCAGCATTTCTGAGAGTGTGAAATCAATGTCCAAACAAAAATTCACAGCCATCAAATCCTAGGTAAAATAATGTTTGAAGGTATGATGTGTTGGTAAACAAACCTATGTGTATATTTTGATAAAAAAGATGTCTGGGTTGTCAGTGAAATTTACTTTCTAGTGCAGTATGGGTTTTAAAACATCTTGTTTTTTTGCGAAGAACTCCTGCTTTTTACAAAAATCCTCCCAGCCCCCTTTTTTTTATTGTTTTGGCCTAGAAATCTTGTTTGACTCCTGCTGTCTAATCACTAGCCCTTTGAAAGTCAAAAGTTGGCAGTTATGCCATTTTTTTAACTCTTCTTATGCCAGAGTGTAAAGAGAAATTTTTATTATTTATGTTTAATTTCAAAATTTACTAAATATAAATGACTAAACAGAATCCACAGCTATGGAGATCCAGCTATGTGATGTAAGAATTCTAGAAAATTTGCGCATTTGATTTCACTCAAAATGTAGCAAAGTTTTCTCTTGTATGTTTTACATGAGGAATTAATGCCACTTTTATTCTAAGCATTCTTTTATTAAACAATTAATTCTTTGGATTATTCACTTCTTAAATTCTGTTTAAACAGTTTTTGTGGTAACTCCAAAACCAAAGGATAGTGGAACTTATATTAGAGAGGGTTGTGAAGACAGAAAATATCATTTGACATTGTGCTTGAATTTCTGTAGATTATTATTTTTTAGAAAATATATATATATAAAAAAAAGAAGGGTGTTACAAATGGCTATAGTAGGACAGATAAATGACCAAAAGTGTGTTCATTGAGTTTGAAATTAAATTTTGAATGGGTTTTTGACTAGCTGATGCACAAGTTACAATTGGTTTTGAAGAAAGGCAGAATTATAGATGCTAATTCAACAGAATAGTGCCCATAGAAATGTGTGTATTGTAGGTACGTGGCCGGACATTGGTATGATGGGGAGTGGGGTGAGTTTGTACAAGTGGGATTATTAATTAATCTGACTCTTCTGATTTAGATAGTCTTGGGTTTGAGATGTTCTGGGGGCATTATAGATATTGGGAACAGTATTCCATGGTATTATGATTATAAGATTTGTATAAGATCAAAAGCTGTTTAGAAGGAGAAAAATAATGCCAGTTGCCAAAGAGGAGGCCTAGTTTTTTTTTTTTTTTTTTTATGCTGAAGAAACATTTGCATCAAATTAGAAATATATGTTCGAACTTGGGTTATCTCCAGTAAAGATAGGTGACTTTGTCCAGGAAGCAGAGTGTTACTGAACATGAGTATGAGTGCAGCAGACTCATTTTTATGGGAAATAAAATAGGACCAAGTTTTAGAGGGATTGAAGGTTTTTTAGAGGTTTTTGGATTTTTGCCCTCTACTGTAGAATCATTTAGAGGTTAGCATTTAAGAAACTGGTGGCAGCTGTTTGTGCACAGTGGGATTTGTTAAAGTGGTATGTAGTATATTATCATTAGCAAAACTATCAATAGTATTTTAAGTCAATCAGTACGGAGGAAATGGGTCACTGTTGAATTATAGTTGGTCTTTTGATTTTGCATTTCCATTTTCCTGAGTGCTTCAGTTTAATTTATATAATAGAACTACATGTTAGTGTGCAGTTCTATATTGTAAATTTTGAGGGTGATATTTTAAAAGTACATCATTGTTTTATAATTAGTGTAATATTGAATGTTTGAATATGTATTATAATATATATTGGGACACTTCACCCCTACAAAGAAATGGTTAATTTCAGAGGTCACATCACAGGTAGTGGGAGTACTGGTAGCAAAAATAGAATGGGACAAGAAAAGGATCCCTTCACAAGGGAGGGGAGGAGGATGTGATAATAGGTTGTCAACATAGCAGACATCTGCTATTTTCCAGATAGCAGAAAGAGTGGGACAACCAAAAGCGCTATTAGATACATATACATATATCTTGTCTTCCCTAAATATACAATATATTTAGGGAAGACAAGATAATATGATCATTCATCCTAACTCTTGTAATCACCATTATTGACCTCCAGTTTGCCAGCAGTGGAAATAGATAATGAGAAGCAGTTGAAAATGGCATTATTAATGAGCCAATTCAAGGCACAGTTGACAGAACTGGGTTGAGTGTAGGTCTATCAGTCACCAGAAAAGCATTCATGGACTAGGTTACTGTGGTCACACAACTACTTGGTAGCTAAAGCTCTCTACCACCAGTACACATTGCCATCTATCCTGATGTAGAGAGTGGAAGCATTGAATATTATAGCAATGGCAGAATGTAATGTGGAACAATTAATTAAGTTACACAAGTATCATACAAATGAATGCACCTGGCAGTAGCATATGCTCAGTGAATTGTTCCAGATTATACTCTTGCTACCTGAAGTTTGGCAATGATGGTAGTGTGGTATGGGTCTGTTTTTATGCAGTTTTGGCTGGGTCCACTGATAATCATTGATGAAACCACATTTCAGATAATAGAAGCATTATCTGCACTGGGATTATTCTGAAAAAATTCTGTCTTGCCTGTGTTGTGGCATTTCTTTGGAGAGGGATCTTATTTGTTTCAGTATATCAACACTCCATGATACAAATAATCAGTACAACACTAGTTTGAGGAGCATTATGTGATGAATCTACCTGTGCAGCTTAGAAAAAAACTAGCCACAGAAGAAACATTCCAAAAATTTGTAGAGCGAATCCTCTCCCTCTCAGATGTTTTTGTTTTCTCTTAATGTCCCAGTACATATTGTATGGCATACAAAATACACTGTTCATCAAGTTACATGGGCACTGTTTGGCCATGACCTGACTAGACCTGGCTAGAACTGACTGAAAATAACATCAGAGGAAGTTGTCACTCATTATTAATAATTTTGATTATTATAAAGTTGCAACTCAGTGGATTCTAAGGTTATTGAAAGAACAACTTGCAAAATGGGATTATCATGTTTTGGCAGGAAATGAATCATGGTTCCATCGTTTTGAACTGTAGTTCAGGACTGAAAATAACATTGAACCCAGATCTCTGCCGACCGGGCTGGCCGGGTGGGTAAAGTGCCTGCCTGCCTGCCTGGCAACCCGAAGGTCGCGGGTTCGAATCCTGCTTCGGGCTTGGATCAAAGTACTGCAAAAAAAAAAAAAAAAAAAAAAACCTTGGGAGGTGCATTATGGCCACAGAAGCCGATGTGCCAACAACTACCAAAGAAAGAAAAGAAAGATCTCTGCAGGAAAAATTATAGCAATTGTTGTTTTTTATTTTTGTCCAAATTTTTTTTTTTTAAATTGCCAGCATTAACCCTGCATTTTGGCATCAAGTGCAAGTGACCAGAACAATTAACAGAAGGAATTATCTTGCTTCATGGCAATACACATTCACACACTGCCAACCCAATTTAGGCCTTGCTTCTAAAGATGCACTTGGAGGCATTCAAATACTTTTGAATATCGTCCAGATTTGTTACCATCTTTTTAGTCTCCTGAAAAAAATCTTAAGAGGATGCTATTTCAATTTAGATGTTTGAAATCAGAACAGCTCTCAAGCAATGGTTCCATTAATGGCTAAACAAATTTTTTGAGGAAGAGATATATGGATTAGGAAAGCAGTGGGATGAGTGTCTAAATGACACAGTAAAAGTTTTTAAAAATGTTAATTTTCTGGTGGATGCAGCAAAAAAGAAATCCAGGAATGGATATGGTTTTTTAGTGTTTAGTGACAAATGAGGCAAGAAAGCAAGTGTATTTATACAGCATCAGTCAAAAAAAAAAAAAGGAAAAAAACAGTCACTTTGGATCACCTGGCCATCCCCTCTAATAATTTGTCCAGTTCTTTATTTAAATTATTCCAACTACCCGCTTGCACAACACCAGATGGAAGTTTATTGCAAGCCTTTTGGGTAACACTGTTGGTGTAATTATCTTCCCCACACCAGGTAGAAAAGACCTGAGTTTGAATCTCATCAGTGACACAAAAAATTTTTATGAGTCTTTTCCACAGCTGGGTTAGTCAGTCTCGGGCAAGGGTAGTATGGTTTTTTCTCCTGGAAGCCTGGTTTTTTGTCCAGCAAACAGCAATTCGACAACAGAACACATGTGGTTTGCAGACATTATATATATGGTATGATATGGCTTAAGTTGCTGATGTACCTACAACAACAACAACCAACCAACCAAGTTTGTTCCATCTACTCCCTGGCTGAAGGCAAATTTCTGCACTTGGCCTGTAATAATTCTTCCTGTATTTAAATCTGTGGCCTCTTGCACATTAACTGAGTAAGAGGAAGGATCTCATTGACATCAAGGTTACTCAGTCCATTCAGAGGCTTAAACACCTCAATCAGATCTCTTCACTGGTGTCTAGTCTCTAAATGCTGCAGTTTGCAGAACTGAAGCCCTTACTGGTAAGAGCACCCTTTTGTTCCCCTCACTAACCTTGTTACTCTTCTCTTCACCTACTCCAACAGTGCATCCTTCCACAAATGAGTCTTCCCATCCTGTATATACACACAGTGGACAGAAATCATGGGATACCTACCTACCTAGTAACAAGTAGGACCACCATTCGGGCCTACCCATTACTAGGTAGATAAGGGCAGTCACACGGCGAGGCATCGAGTCCACTAGTTCACGAAAGCATTCCACGGGTATTTACATCCATGCTTGCTGCATTGCTGTCCATAATTCCATAGCATTCCTGGGTGGAAGATACAAAGCTGAAACAGACCTTTCCACAGCATCCTGAAGATTATTGTTATTTTATTATTATTTTTTTTTATTATTGTTATTAGCCATATGGTGCAAGGAAGCCTAAGGCTTATGCTGCACCAGACAAAAAAAAAGAAAATTCTGAGCGAGAGTGAGTGAGTGAGAGGGAGGGAGGGAGGGAGGGAGGGAGGGAAAAGGAAATCACCAAGAAATGCTCTACAGGGTTCATGTCCGGTGAACAGGGAGGCCATTCCATGGTGGTAATATCTGCGGAATGCTCTTAAAACCATGTTCTAGTCATGACAGCTCTGTGAGGAGGTGAATTGTCCTGCTGCTGCTGCTGCTGGAAGAGTTCATTGCCCTGAGGGTGCATGATGACCACTAAGGGATGCAGATGGTCTGCAAGGATGGACATGTAACCTGGACCATTCATAGATGCGTCTAGATGTACCAGAGATTCTAACATGTGCCAGTTGAACCTGCCCCAGATCATTACTGACTGTCCATCTACCTGAACAGTTCCTTATTACATGACAGGTGCATAGCTTCATGCCGTTTCTGCCAGATACACATCAATTATTATAATTTCAATTATTATAATCCACTTGATCCCTCCCATCTACTTGAAATAACTGGAAATGGGAATCGTTGGACCAGGAGATCCGTCTCCAATCATCCAAGGTCCATGTTCTTTCACCTGTCGATGTTCTTTCGCCCACTTGAGATGTAGAGTCCTGTGTTATGTTGTTAGTAATGGGACTCTGGTGGGTCAGTGGCTCCCATAACTTATTGCGGCTAATGATCACCTGATGGTCTTGGTGAAGACGTTTCTCGCACCTCTCCTGTTGAAGTTGGTGGTGATTTGTGTGGCGTTGGTGAAGTATTCTGGAAACTGCAGTTTATTTTGTGTTACCGTTTCAGATAATAATTAAGGGCACAGCTATTATCACCACTCGTTTTCTGGGTATTTTGAGAAAAATGGCTAACTACACAAACCACTCAAAATGACAGTTTAGTTCTTGAGTTGGATGCCCACCCAAGTGGCGCATTGGAACTTCTCCAGTTAGTACTCATAGTTGACTTGCAGCATGTGCATTAATTTTACCTCAGTGTCTTCGGTGTTTATTTTACCAATATATATAGCCTGGATTTTAACTTAATATGCTGAGGATTATAATAATTGAAATCACAAACACAGGTGGAAAAAATTTTGCATTTGTTAAAGAAACTGGACAGCAGAATTTAAATGAAGCAGTTGCATGAAACTTTTTGTGTTGGTACATTGAATAATGATGGGTAAATGTTGTGCAGAGTGAAGCTGCTCGAATTATTTTCAGATAATTCAGATAGCAGCATAAAGAAAAAAGGTGAAGTGTACTGTTTATTTACCTTGTAACACAAAGAAAGGATGAGGTGTACCATATATTTACCTTGTAATGCAAAGAAAGAATGAGGTGTACTGTATTTTCTTGTCATATTGGTATAGTATACTAATCAAGACAAGATTTTTTTAAAATTGAAATTCCAAGCACAAAGGTATTAGAACCTAATCACATGTGAAGAAAAATTCTTCCAGAAAAGATGCAGAAGAGATAAGTGAGAAAGAAGAACAGTTAGTCCTGTGAGTTTGCATTGAGTTGTATAGTGATTGCATGCTGATTATATGCAGCGCATGTTCAGACTGGTTTGAAAGAGAGTAGGAGAATTAGTTGCCAATTCAGAAGAACATTGCATGTAAGTATCTGTAGAAAAGGCATAGCAGAAAATGAACATCTATGGGATAGAAAGTGGAGAGACTGTCTTAGAAATGGGCCATTAACCAACTTGACTGCCCTCTTTTGAATGGAATATAGAAGATTGAGAGAGAAATTTTGGGGCACTACCTCAGAAGTGGGAATGTTTTCATGGTAGGATGAATTTGCGATTTGTGTAGTTAGTAATTGTTTAGAAGAACGGTAACCTTGAGAGTGAAAAAGGAAACCTAGTTTATTGGATGCAGTGTTTGTGATGTGCTTTTTTTTTCTTTGTTAGTTGTTGGCATGTCAGCTTCTGTGGCCATAATGCACCTCCCAAGGTTTTTGCACTACTCTGATCCAATCCGGAGGCAGGATGCGAACCTGCGACCTTTGGATTGCCAGGCAAGCACTTTACCCACCCGGCTAGCTCGGTCGGCTTGTGATGTGCTTATGCCAAGAGAGGTTAGAAGTGAAGTGATCCCCAGAGAGATGTGATCTTGTCTAGAAATCTGAGTGTCATTGAAGATGAGCAGTGGATTCTTTTTTTGCAAGAAATGAGACAGGATTCAGTTTTTAGAAGGGTTGAGGTTAACTAAGTTTTCTTCGTTTCTAGAATTGCCCAGAGGTTGGCATTAGAAAATTGCTAATTGCTAGTGGATATTCAAGAAGTTGGAAGGTTTTTTTTTTTTTTTTTTTTTTTTTGTGTGTTTAGTGCAAGATTTCTGAAACTGAAGGTGGAATGCACTGTGCTGTCATCAGCAAAACAATGGATAGGATTTTCTATCTGTGAAAAAGTCATTAATGTACAACAGGAAAATATTGGGAGGAAGAACTACTGTGGGGAACACTAGCATTTGTTGAAAAATCCATATTTTTTTTGTTCATTTATGTATGTCTATAATTCCACCATAATCCAATAAATTACAAGACCCAGCAAAGCCTAGGTCTCAAGCTTGCTGGATTTTGGAGGTTTTTAACTGTACCATCCTTTTTAATATTTCCAGCTTCTGCTAGCCGAAGAGAATCAAAAAGACAAAAGTGTTTTCTAGTGAACTGCATATTCTCATACGGGAGCTTGCTCCATCTTTGTAGTGATTTGCACTGCTTTCGCATAAATAGTGTATGTCAAAAAATTCAAGGAAACAGCTCTTTGAGAAATGGCACAAGCTTTGAACACATATCATTTGTTGTATAGTTTCAGTTTTTTAACTATTTTGCTAAGTTTGCAGTAGTGGTGGCCACATGTCCTTTGACAATATGGTAGTATAATTGAAACAGCTTTCAGGATGATGAATCCTGCCTTTTTAATAAATTGTGTAGATACTTCTCTTTTGAGATATGCTGTTTATTTGAATTTAGTAAAATATTGAAGCAACTAATTCAAAGGATAGAGCAAGTTCTAATATGAAAGAATAAATAAATTTATTTTTTGTACTCTGTACAACTATTCAGGTTCTGAAGAATTTAAAACTTTGTTGTGGCTGCTTATAGATTTGATATCACAATGTGCACACCACTATTCATATGTGCCTCACCATTACTTAGCTATTTTAAGCCCAGTAGGAAAGACTTGTGTCTTTGCGTTTTTTTTTTTTTTTTTTTTCATTGTCAAATGTTAGAAATAAGAAAATTAAAAAAAATAATAATAAAATAAAAGTAATGGATTGCATTATCCTAATACAGTAAAATATCACCTTAATGGCCCATGTAAGTAAGGCTTGTTTGCTTGTCCATTAAACTTAAACTAATCAAAGATGAAAGAGCAATAAACCCAATATGTCCTATTATTATTAATCTTAAATTATAAGAGAAAACCTCATACCTCTATTGTAGGACTGTAATTCTCTCAACACTCAATCGTGTATAAATGTATTCTTGTGTGAATTAGCGTACCATGTTAATTAAATCAATTTATGATTTTGAAAAAGCATAAATTGTCTAAAACTTCCTGAAAATCTGGTTACCACAAGATAACTGTACATCAGTTTAAAAATAATTTAAACTTTAAAATTGTCTAAAACTTCCTTTAAGGGACTAACTTATTCGGATCGTTTCCGTGTTCACAAGAAGTCAAAAGTGTATCGTGAATGATATCCCCCTCCTTTGTTTTATACAAACTTTTTCGTAACCTAGCACAAGATTATTTATGCTGACCAATGTATGAACTACTGTTTATACATGCATGTTAGAGTCCACAAATCCGAGTTATTTTAAGCTCTACATACATTAATAGAGTCGGGATTTAATCTCATTTCCAATGTTTCTGCAATTAATAATTTAAAGTATTCCTGTAAATTAAACAAAAGAAATACATAGTTGTTGCAGTTGCTAGAATGTAATAAAAAAGTGCTGTACTATGGGGGAAAAAATTGAATGGTGTGATACTGTAAAGTGCTGCATTTGTTAAGTGGAGTTAGAAGAGCTTAAAATTTTGCTATGTCATATAATGGGAGTAGAAAAAAATTATTTAGAGCCTGAGGAGTTGAGTACCCTTGCTAGATATTCAAATGACTCCCTGCTGATGTGCTACTCTCAGCAGGCTGATGGAATTCACAGTGAGGAAAATTCTGGTACTGTTTTATTGTGAAGATATTTTAACTAATGATAAATATCATCAGACTGAGACATTTACACCACCAAGTCCTGATAGATAAAAAGCCTCATTCAGTGCACATTGTTAAAGTGATGATTTATTATATTCCAAATTGCTGTCAACCTCCTAGGCATGTAACAGACTTTTTCAAAGATACTATTCTGCTCATGACCCCAGTAATTCAATATTTGCATGCCGACTGCCACCCTTCAATTAGAAGGCTACACTCAATGATGATGATGATGACTGCTGTGTTCTTTAAATATTGCCAAATTATGAACTTAGGTTTCTGCACTGTATAACTGATTGCTTTGTAAAATTTACATTTTGCCTTTTGTGCTTACTAATTAATGATATTACTTGTATTGGCAAAATTAATGCTTTCTTTTGGTTTATTTTAGGTTGGCTGATGAGTTAACTGAAAATTCTAATGTGGGTGGCATGAAACAAAGTAAAGGTTCTCTGGTGCTATCTCCTGAATTAAAAAAACTAGTAGAACCAGACAGATTTCTTGCTAAAGCTCTTGTGAATAATATGTAAGTTATATGAAAATTTTCACTTTGAGAACATAAGTGTGATAAGTTTAATAGTGTCTTATACTTTGGCTAGTTTCTTAGATTTTATTAGCTCTTAAACAAGCAATTCATCCCCTCCCTACCTCCCAAACATCAAATATATGTAACCATCATTTAAAAACTAGTCTTCAGTATATATATTATCTTTTCTTGTCATCAGGTGTATCCTGTCAGCCGGCGCCTCCGTAGGTGGGAAGGAGCAGCAGTGCGTAGCACATGCTTCTTGATTAGACCGGGGGTTCGAGCCCGTCACCACCAAATATGGAGGATGCAGAAAAGTCAGGGAATGACCACCGCATATCCCGGAGCAATATGGCCTTAGTTGCTAAAGCTCCTTAAAACCAAATAACAACAACAGCAGTATCCTGTCAGTTCTGTTTTTTTTTACCTTTCCCATTATCTTTTTATGAATATGTGTGCTACTGTGATAATACGTATTACACTGTAGACATTATCACAGTGTAACTCCCTATCTGGTAGAAATTGGCTGTTAATATAATCCCTAAAATACTACAGCATACTGAAAAATTGATTGTTTCATTCTATTTTTCTTAATTCCAGTTACAAACAGCAGTTATAATAAAGTTGGTGGTTTGTATCCCGAAAGGATGGAGTCTATTTAGTATGGTCTGGATTCAAATAATCCATTTTTCTGGTTCATTTAAATCTCATAATATTATCATAATATCCTCACCTGGGCACTCCTTTTTGGTGACCCTATTGTTAGGGAAACAGGAAATATATTGTGCAAAAAGGATAGGTAGAATACGACCAGGTTATGTCTGCCAGGGGCAAAAGATAACATAGAGGAGCAGATCTTTTAAGGGCACAAAAGGTGATATTGTTGTACATGGTGGCATTAATGACTAAGAATAGGATATCTGTCGACTTTACTTCAAGTAACTACATAGGCTAAGAGTAAGAATAGGTGCATGAGTACTTTCATGTACACCAATGCTAGGAGTATAGTAAATAAATTTTATGAAGTGCTGGCCAATACATCAGAGGGGGGGGGGATATTGTTGAAATATCAGAGACCTGGTGTCACACAGATATAAGGAATGCAGAATTGTAATTTGGAGAGTACAATGTGTGCAGAAAGGATAGGAAGGGAGGAGGAGTTATGCTGTTAGTTAAGAAACACATAAAATCTAAGGAAGTGAAGCCAGTCGACTTCACTGGACAGTGCAGTGTCGAGTCAGTTTGGTGTGACTTAAGCACTGGGAAAGGAAAAATGAGAAGGTGTGTGTGTTATAGGCCTAATGACTCTAATGAGTACAATGAACAGTTATACAGAGAAATAGTTGGCCAGTAAATCAGAATGTCTTATAATGTGGGATTTGAACTTCCAAGATATTGACTGGAACTTGTGGATTGATCACTCGCACACTGGCAAGACTGGCATGGTTTACTGGATGATTGTTTTCTACAACAGTATGTTCAAGAGGCAACTAGAGGGAGTAATACCCTTGATCTGATTATCAGCCGTGATTAGTCATGCATTAAAGAATTTGCAAATAAAGGAACCATTAGGTGGCAGTGGCCACAGTGTACTGATGTGGGATTTATTGAAAGATGCTCAAGCGCATGTAGTGTAAGGTTGCCTGTAAAGGAGCTCCTCGGACAATATGCAATTTTAAAGTGATTCTTGTTTGGAGGTATGCACTTTTATATCAGATGGTCTGTCTCATTGTCATTGATCCGATGGTCATGTCTATTGAACTGAATTATTGCCAGGTAATCTTCTATATTAATTTATTTAAGTCTGTTGCTGAGAATATATAAGTTGCTCTATTGTGTTGGTCTAAAGCACAAGGTCAAGTTAACCCCTTCTCTGAACGTTGGAAGGACAAGCTGTACACTGAGCCTAATACACTAATTCATGAGAGTTACTTGCTAAAAGGCAGTAAAGTTAATGTCTGCCTCTATCTTATCTCACTTAACGGAACACTTCCTTTGTTTATCTTTATTTTCGATCACGCTTTTTGTGGTAACTGAACTAAAAACTTTGGGAAAAAAACACTTAACATAAAAATGACAAACAACCAAATCATCTGTGCAATTTATAAGGTTAAATCAGCTGTGTTTTTTAAGCTGTGCACCCCACATTGTTATGGAAATTGAATAAAGAACGGCAAAAAATATGGACATGTGATTTTTAGCATTACCATAAGTAGAGACATTAGCATTAGTAGAGGTTGATGCAATTCAGCATCAACCAAAAAAAACCCCTCCCATTTCACCCCACCATTTGTTCCAAATGCCTATCCAGCTCAGCCTTAAATTTATTTAGGTTATTAGCTTCTACAAGAAAAGATGGAAGCCTGTTCCACCAATCAACTACCCACTGGCTAAAGGCAAATTTCTGCACATCTATTCTACACCTATCTCTCCTCAATTTGAAACTGTGCCTCCTCAGGTTCTTAGTCTGAGCAAGAGGAAGAATCCCATCAACATTCAGCTTGCTCAACCCATTCAAGGCCTTATACACCTCAATCAGATCACCTTGCAGATGCCTACTCTCCAGGCACTGCAATTTGCAGAACTTAAGCCTTTCCTGGAAAGAGCACCCCTTTGTTCCCCTTACCAATCTTGTTGCCCTTCTTTGTACTCGTTCTAACAACTCTACATCCTTCCTAAAATGAGACCTCCATACCTGTACACAGTACTCTAGGTGTAGCCTGACCATTGTCTTGTATAACGGGATAATCACCTCCCTGTCCCTCCTAGCAAAATTCCTATATATCATTGACAAGACTCCTTGACTTGCCCTGGCAGCCCGTCTGCACTGTTCATTGAACTTCATATTTGACTGCACAATTACCCCCAGGGTCTTTCAATTCCACTTCCCCGAGTGTAGTACACACAGTTAGTACATTTCTCTTTGGTTATTACTGCCCATATGCAGTACTTTGCATTTGTCAATGTTAAACATCAGTTGCCACTTCTCAGCCCATTTTCCCAACTTATCTAGATCCAGTTGGAGCAGCTTACTGTGTTTACAGTCGTTAACAACCCTACAAACCTTTGTATCATCTGCAAAGTTATACATTAAATCTGATATACCTTCTTCAGTATTGATAAATATACAAAACAACAATGGGCCTAACACCAAACCATGGGGAACTTCACTAATAACATTTGTCCACGAAGAGCAGTGTCCATTGATTACCACTCCTATCGTCTACCACTCAACCATCTCTTTATCCATTGTAGCAACTTACCCTTAATGCCATACCTCTCCAATTTGTATAGCAGTCTTCCATGTGTAACAGTATCAAAAGCTTTCCTGAAATCCAAGTATATGATATCAAAATTATTTTTGGCATTCAGTTCCTTTGTGACTACATCATAGTAAGCAATCAAATTAGTCAGACAAGACCTCCCTTTAACAAACCCATGCTGTCTTAACTATTACTGCACTCTCGTCTAGATGATCCTGCAATTCTTTTTTTACCAGTGATTCCATTATTTTCCTCGGAACACAAGTTAAACTAACAGGTCTTAGTTACTTGTGTCACCTTTTGAACCCCCTTTGTAAATTTGTGATACATTTGCACACATCCAGTCCATGGGAACCTCCCACGAGTCCAAGGAACCTCTGGCTGAGGGTTTGCTTACTTCCTTTACTGCCTCCTTTAATATAAATGGATAGATTCCATCCCCCCCCCCCCAGGTGCCTTCCTTATGTTTAACTTCAACAATTTCTCCTTCACTTTGCTCTCAGTTATTACAAAATCACTTAGCTCCCTGTTAGCAATTGATAAACTACTGGCACTCCCCTCATTGAATAACTCCTCATGTGTGAATGTAGATACCAAATACTCATTCAGTTTATCAGCTACCTGAGCATGATCATCAATAGTCAAGCCAACTATGTTAAGTGGTCCAATCTGATTCATCCCTTTCCTTCTAGAGTTTACGTAAGTAAAGAACTCTTTGCTGTTTTTCTTTGCATCCTTTGCCAAAGATTTCTTGTAATCTGCCTTTGCCTGCCTAAATGACTTGATTACAGATTAGTTTATACCTGCCACAGGCTTCTATGTCACCTGATACGTTATATGCATCCCATACATTCCTCTTCTCTGCCACTAGCCTCATTAATTCATGTGACATCCATTTAGGCATAAAACAAAACTTGAACAGTATTTATTAGTTGGAATGAAAATCCTAGTAGCATCCAAAATTAAGTCCCTTGAAGGCTTCCCATTTAGAATTGAACGTTGGTAATATCATCAGTTGATCCCACTGTACAGAATTTAAAAACTGTCGGAGACCAGGGCATCAGGCAACACAGTGGCAATCTCCAAGGCAGAATGTGCTGGTCCCAAAGGAACTAGTTATTGTTGGTGACTCTATTGTCAGGGAGGCAGGGAATATATTGTGTAAAAAGGATAGATGGAATAGGACCAGGGTATGTCTGCCAGGGGCAAAAATTGATGAAGTTGAGAAGCATATATCAAGTTTTAAGGGCACAAAAGGTGACGTTGTTGTACACATTGGAACTAATAACATTCAGAGAAGGAGATCTGCAGATTTACTCAACAAGTACAGATCTGTTGAAAATAAGTCGCGAGTTAGGGTTGAATGTGAAAGTGTCTGCAATTCTGCCCAGACATGATAGAAGGGAGTACATGATGAGAGCCTTGTCAATCAATTTGGCCCTGGAGGGAATTTGCAAGGCTCAAGGGGTAGAATTTTTTTCAGCATGGTCTGTGCTTGTTAATATTAGAGACTGCTTCTACACGGATGGGATACACTTAAATAGAAAGGGTGCAAGAATATTTGCTGATGCTATTGAGGCAGCGTTGGGTGGGTCGGAAAACTACTATTTTCGGGGGATTCACAGACTAAAAGGTTAAAAGTAGCCGCAGGCAGAGGTCAAGGTGATTCTTGCACTACTTCTATTAGAATAAGCAGCGGCCTGGAGCGAGGGGTGCTGGGGGTTTCAGCGACTGATTGCAGTAATGGTGAAACAGGTGGGTATATGGAATGCTTTAGGGTAACTAAGAATAAGGATAGGCGCATGTATACTTGCATGTATACCAATGTTAGAAGTATAGTAAATAAATTTGACGAATTTGAAGTGTTGGTCAAGACATCAAAGGTGGATATTGTTGGGATATCAGAGACGTTGTGTCACACAGATATTAGGAATGCAGAATTGGATAGAAAGGGAGGAGGGACTATGCTGTTAATTAAGAAAAACATAAAATCAAAAGAAGTGCATCCAGTTTATATAGATGGACAGTGCACTGTTGAGTCAGGTTGGTGTGACATAAGCACTGCGAAAGCAAAAATAAGAGTAGGAATGTGTTATAGGCCTAATTACTCGAATGAGTACAATGAACAATTGTACAAAGATATAGAGTGGGCTAGTAAATCAGAATGCCTTCTAATGGGGGATTTTAACTTCCCAGATATTGACTGGAACTTGTGGATTGGTCACTCGCACACTAGTAAGACTTTTGTGTATTTATTGGATGATTGTTTTCTGCAGCAGCATGTTCGTGAGGCAACCAGAGAGGGTAATATTCTTGATCTGGTTATCAGTAGTGATCATTCATGTATTAACAATTTTCAAATAAAGGAACCACTAGGTGGCAGTGATCACAGTGTACCGATGTGGGATTTACTTAAAGATATAATTACCATCAGGGGTAAAGGAAAGGGTTTTTGCTTCCATAAAGGTGACTACAGTGGTCTCAGATTGTTCTTAAATTTTGTACAGTGAGATCAACTGATGATGTTACCAACAGCAAATTCTAAGTGGGAAGCATTCAAGGATTAATCGTGGAAGCTACTAAAAGTTTCATACCTATTAAGAAATATTTTCAAGGTTTAGGCCTAAATGGTTGTCAAATGAACTAATGAGACTCGTGGCAGAGAAGAAAAATGCATGGGATGCATATAAATTATCAGGCAATACAGAAGCCTATTTCAGATATAAGCTAGTCTGTAATCAAATCACAAAGGAGTTTAGGCAGGCAAAGGCAGATTACGAGAAATCTTTGGCAAAGGATACTAAGAAAAACAGCAAGGATTTCTTTACTTATATAAACTCTAAAAGGAATGGGATGAATCTGATTGGTCCACTTGATATTGATGGTTCGACTGTTGATGATCCTGCTCAGTTAGCAAACAAACTGAATGAGTATTTTGCATCTACATTCACAGATGAGAAGTTATTAAAGATTGAAAATGCCAGAAGGTTATACTTGCATGTATACCTTTAATATAACCGGATAGATCCCATCCATCCCAGGTGGATGGGATTTATCTGGTTATATTAAAGGAGGAGTTAAAGGAAGTAAGCGAAAGCTTAGCTGTAATTATGAGAGCATCCTTGGACTCAGAGGAGGTCACCACGGACAGGAAATTACGTGCAAATTATCCCCAATTCACAAAGGGGGATTGAAGTGTGACACAAGTAATTACAGACCAGTTAGTTTAACTTCTGTTCCGGGTAAAACAATGGAGTCACTGGTTAAAGATGCATTGCAGGATCATCTAGACAAGACTGCAGCAATAATTCAGACACAGCATGGGTTTGTTAAGGGAAAGTCTTGTCTGACAAATTTGATTGGATATTTTGATGTGGTTACAGAGGACCGGATGCAAAAAATAATTTTGATATCATATATTTGGATTTCAGGAAAGCTTTTGACACTGTTGCGCATGGAAGACTATTGTACAAATTGGAGCAGAATGGTATTAAGGGTAAGTTGCTACAATGGATAAAAGGATGGTTAAGTGCGAGAAGACAGAGGGTGGTAATCAATGGGTGCTGCTCTTCTTGGACTAATGTTATTAGTGGAGTCCCACAGGGTTCGGTGTTAGATCCACTGTTGTTTTGTATATTTATCAATGATATTGATGAAGATATATCAGGCTTAATGTCGAAGTTTGCAGATGATACAAAGGTTGGCAGGGTTGTTAATGACAGTAATGGCAGTGTGCTACTGCAACAGGATCTAGATAATTTGGGCAAATGGGCTAAGAAGTGGCAACTGAAGTTTAACCTTGACAAATGCAAAGTACTGCATATGGGTAGAAGTAACCCCAGAGAGACATACCAACTGTGTGGTACTACACTTAAGGTGGTAGAAAATGAAAAAGAACTGGGGGTAATTGGGCAGGCAGATATGAAGTTTTCTGAGCAATGCAGACAGGCTGCCAGGGCAGGTCATGGGGTTTTGTCAATGATATACAGGAATTTTGCTAGCAGGGAAAAGGAGGTGATTGTCCCTCTGTATAAGGCAATGGTGGGACCACGCCTTGAGTACTGCATACAGGTCTGGAGGCCTCATTTTAGGAAGGTTGTAGATTTGCTTGAGTGTGTACAGAGAAGGGCAACAAGATTGGTGAGGGGAATGAAGGGATCCTCTTACCAAGACAGGCTAAAATTCTGCAAATTGCAGCGGCTGGAGACTGGGCACCTACAAGGTGATCTGATTAAGGTTTATAAGGCTGTGAATGGGTTCAGCACGCTGAATTCTGATGTGATTCTTCCACATGTTCAGATTACGAACCTAAAGGGTCATAAATTGGAATTGTGGAAGGACAGATGTAGAATAGATGTGCGGAAATTTGCCTTCTGTCGTTGTGAAAGTTGATAGGTTGAATAAATTTAAGGAGGAACTGGACGGGCATTTGGAGGGAATGGTGTGTTTTTTTTTTTTTTTTTTGTTTTTTTTGGCTGATGCTGCATAAGCTCATACACTTGCTTTCTTGCATCACATGCCACTACTACTAAAGCAAGCGTATGAGCTTATGCAGCATCAGCCAAAAAAAAAAAAAAAAAAATTTTTACACAACCATTCCCTCTAAATGTTTGTCAAATTCCTCCTTAAAACCTTTTAACGTATCAACTTCCACAACAACAGATGGAAATTTGTTCCAGCAATTAACCACCCGCTGGCTAAAGGCAAAATTCTGCACATCTGTTCTACATCTGTCCTTCCTCAATTTCAATTTATGCCCCTTTAGGCTCATAATCTGAACAAGTGGAAGAATTCCATCAGAATTCAGTGTGCTCAACCCATTCAAGGCCTTAAACACCTCAGCCGTATCACCTTGTAGGTGCTTAGTCTCCAGCTGTTGCAATTTGCAGAACTTAAGCCTCTCTTGGTAAGAGGATCCCTTCATTCCCCTCACCAATCTTGTTGCCCTTCTCTGTACACGCTGAAGCAAATCTACATCGTTCCTAAAATGAGGCCTCCAGACCTGTACGTAGTACTCAAGGCGTGACCTGACCATTGCCTTATACAGAGGGACAATCACCTTCTTTTCCCTGCTAGCAAAATTCCTATATATCATTGACAAAACCCCATGACCTGCCCTGTCTGCATTGTTCAGAAAACTTCATATCTGACTGCACAGTTATTCCCAGGTCTTTTCCATTTTCTACCACATTAAGTGTAGTACCACACAGTTGGTACGTTTCTCTGGGGTTACTTCTACCGATATGCAGTACTTTGCATTTGTCAAGGTTAAACTTCAGTTCCCACTTCTTAGCCCATCTGCCCAAATTATCTAGATCCTGTTGCAGTAGCACACTGCCATTACTGTCATTAACAACCCTGCCAACCTTTGTATCATCTGCAAACTTCGGCATTAAGCCTGATATACCTTCATCAATATCATTGATAAATAGACAAAACAACAGTGGACCTAACACCGAACCCTGTGGGACTCCACTAATAACATTAGTCCAAGAAGAGCAGCACCCATTGATTACCACCCTCTGTCTTCTCCCACTTAACCATCCTTTTACCCATTGTAGCAACTTACCCTTAATACCATTCTGCTCCAATTTGTACAATAGTCTTTCATGCGCAACAGTGTCAAAAGCTTTCCTGAAATCCAAATATGTGATATCAAAATTATTTTTTGCATCCAGTTCCTTTGTAACCACATCATAATATCCTATCAAATTTGTGAGACAAGACTTTCGCTTTACAATCTCATGCTGTGTCTGAATTATTTTTATTTTTTATGTAAACCCCAAACACGAGGGGTATTAGAACCTATAGTAGTTAGTACCGTGCTTGGGTTGTAGGTTGAGAAGACAAAAGAAGATATTTGTTGACATTGGACTTGAACTTCTGTAGACTGTAATTTTCAGGAAATACGTATGAAGGAAGGTTGTTCCAGAAAACGGCAGTTGAATGAATAAATGAGGAAGATGAAAAGTTGGTTCTGTAAGTTTGAAGTTGGACAGTAAATGGATGTTGGCTTGTGGCGGCACGTGTTCGGACTGTTCTGAAAGAGAGCGGGGATTATAGAAGCCAATTCAGAAGAACAGTGTCCATGGAAGTATCTGTAGAAGAGGCACATTCCCTGCTCACCGCATGTTGCGGTGAGCAGGGAATGTCCAGAATATATTAAGGCGACTGACAACTTTAAAAAGATTAATTATGGATAGAAATATTAAAATTTTGCAACTTAATGCACAACATTCCAAGGCAGTCGCTGCCCAGTTGCATAAAGCAATGGAAACGGAGGACGTGGACATCGCCTTGCTGTAGGAGCCTTACTCTGTGGATGGACAGGTGAGGGGATATCCTGTCGGATATAGAATTGTTTATGAAGGTAATAGACCTACAACAGCAATTATAGTTAGAAATAAAGAGTATGTAGTGACTAGAATAAAATCTATGTGTAGTGAGAAGTATTTATGCTGTGAAGTGATATGTAATATTGGTAGGTTTTATTTTGTAACAGTGTATTGCCCACCATCTGAAGAAATAGAACCATATATAAGTTATTTAGAAAAGTTATACAGAGTGTTGGGTTCTTGTGGCGTGGTGGTGTCCATTGACTCCAATGCTAACTCTCCCCTATGGGGTAGTAATGTCTCTAATGATAGGGGTCAGATACTAGAGGAGTTAATTGCTGCCTCTGGGTTAGAGGTGGTTAATGTTTCAGGGCATGGACCTACCTATTCGTCAACGCATGGACAGTCATTTATTGATTTGACGATGGCGACTTATTCGGTCGTGCATAAAATTAAGGATTGGAAGGTGATCGAGAACTTAACTACTAGTGACCACAATGGCATTTCTTTTGTTATTGAAAGTATTGATAATGTGAGAATATGTTTTGATATAGATAGATTTAAGATAAATAGAGCGACATGGACCAGATTTGACACTGAATTTGAACAGAATGTTATACAGGTGGACTGGACTCAATTATCATTGGAAGAAATGGTTAAAAGTTTAACTGAAATGTTACAAAAGTATTGTAATAGGTGTTTGAAGAAAAGGAAGGGTGTAAATAGGCCTGTGTTCTGGTGGACAATGGAGTTAACTCAGAAAAGGAAAATAGTGTTTAAGAAAAGGCGCCAATTTCAAAGACTTAGGAGATCTGGTGATATTGAAATGTGTGAAATCGTAAAAGATCAGTATAGAGTTCTCAGACGTGACTACGTTCACATCTGAGAACTCTATTAACAAAACTAAGATTGAGAAATGGAGAAAATATGTATGTGAGCAAGGATCTAAGGATCCGTGGAATTCTATTTTTAAATTAATTAATAATAAACGGCAAAATTTAGACGTTTCCTGTTCTATAGGAGTAGCGGAAGATGAGACTTTGACATGGGAAAGGTCTGTAGACCGGATCCTGGATGACCTCTTTCCGGATGACTTAGAAGAAGAAAATGATTTGCATAGGCAGATTGCTGAAGCAAATAGAAGGTATAATTCTCTTACATTAGAAGAACCTTTTACAAATGAGGAGGTTGGGAATGCCGTGTCCCTTGCAAGGGATGGCAAATCGGCGGGCCTGGATAAAATTGAAGTTGTTGTAATAAAAAGAACTTTTGAAAAATTTCCTGAAGTTTATAGAGTAATGTATAATAAATGTTTAGATGAGGGAGCTTTCCCGTCGTGCTGGAGAAGGGCACAAGTTACATTATTAATCAAAAATATGGATAAAATGTTAAATGAGACCAGTTCATATCGTCCCATTGCTCTCCTTTCAGTCATGGCAAAAATCTATGAACAGTTATGTGTAAACCGATTGATGATTAATTATAATAATAAAGGCATCTACTAAACAATATGGTTTCAAGAAAGGTCTTTCGACTGAAGATGCGGCCTATAAATTGGTCCAGATTGTGGAGAGCTGTGGGAAGAGATATGCGCTGGGTATTTTTGTTGATTTTAAAGGTGCCTTCGACAGGTTATGGTGGGGGAGCAATAGGATTAGTAGAACAGATTGTTCCAATAAAATATATTCTGTGTTTATGAATTATTTTAGTGAATGACAAGTTGTTGTTAAAACAAGATTTAGTGAAGTGAGCAGGAAAATATATCGAGGTTGTCCTCAGGGCTCGGTGATAGGCCCTTTTGCTTGGAACATGGTATTCGATGAATTTTTGAATGAGGAAATATCAGATGTGGAAAGTATTGCCTATGCAGATGATTTGGTTATGATTGTCTCTGGAAATGCCAGATCACAAGTTGAAAGTAAGGCTGATGAGGCTTTAAGTAAGTTAGCAGACTGGTCCAAAAAATATAAGTTGTTAATATCTAATGAAAAGACTGTCCAAATGTTATTAAAAGGAAAACTGAGTATGAATCGGGCTCCTACTGTGAGGCTTCTGGGTGATGCAGTTCGTTACGTGAGAGTAACTAAATATCTTGGACTCAAAATAGAAGAACGGTTGTATTTTACCGAACATGTTAAGTATTTAAAAGAAAAAATTCGGACATTATATGCTAAGCTCCGGAGGTTGGTGCGTACTGAATGGGGGATAAAGGGTAGAGCCATAAATCTATTATATGAATGTTTGTTCCTTCCAATCATAACGTACGCCTCTGGGGCTTGGGTGCACAGGATACCAATCGTAATCATTCAAAAACATTTGATCCAAGCTCAAAGATTCGCATTATTAGGAATAACTCGAGCGTGTCGAACTGTCTCCTCAGAGGCCTTGCAGGTGGTCTCGGGCAGGGTTCCTGTTCAGTCAATGGTTTTGCTGGCGGGTCTGCTGTTTCTAACAAAAAGAAATATAAATAGAACATATTTAGGTATAACATCTTGTCCTGATAATACAAGGACTTATTCAAAATTAGATGTAAAATTGGAAAAGAAAAGGATTATGAAAGAAATTTTAATTAAATGGCAGGAAAATTGGGATATGTCCGATAAAGGACGACAGACCTATGAGTTCTTTCCGAGTGTAGAAATTGTGGATATGAAGAAGAAACCATGGCTACAGTTTGGATTGAACTCGATGTTTCTATTGACTGGACATGGACTCGCCTTGAGGCTAAATCAGTTGGGGCTGGTGGACAGTGGACTTTGTCATTGTGGTAGTCCAGAGACATCATTGCATATTATGTTTGAATGCATAATATATGCTGATTTGAGGCATGAATTAGAGATGTCTCTTGGAAGTCTGGAGAGAGGTGGTCTGTGGATCATGTTTACGAATAAGTGTCTCTTCTCGTATTTTAATAAATTTGTAGTTATGGTATTTACTCGAAGGAAAAGGATACGGGAAGATAGTAGAGGCCCGCCTCCTCGCGGCAGGGACGGGAACTCCCATAATTAAGATAAATGGATTAATCAAGATTAATCTTTCTTATGGGAGGCCAAGTGGCCGATTTAAAGTTTAATTAATTTGTGTTGAGTTGTGTTATATTATTTTGAATAATAAAATATTTTAAATTAGACTAGCAAAAATTACGATTTTCATGACATTAACCACGGATGGACTTCGGTCCAGGGAATGGTCGTCTGAAAACGGGAACTTAATGGAATGTAGAAGAGGCATGCTGCAGAAACAGTATGTCTATGAGAAAGCGAGTGGAGAGACTCTGTTAGAGATGAATCATTAATTAACCTAACTGCCCTATTCTGAATCGAATCAAGAAGCCTGAGAGAGGTTTTGGGTGCACCACCCGAGATGTCGGAACAATATTCCCTAGCAGGGCGGATTTGCGATTTATACAGCATGAGCAGCTGTTTGGAAGAAAAGTACTACTGTGAGCGAAATAGAAACTCAGGTTTTTTAGATGCAGAGGAAGCAATATTTGTTATGTGCTTGTGCCAAGAGAGATTAGAAGTCAGGGTAATTCCCAAAAGAGATATATCATTTTGCCTAGAAATCGGAGTGTCACTAAAGATAAGCATAGGAGCAGAAGAATCCTTTTTGTGAGATATAAGAGAAGACTGAGTTTTAGAAGGGTTGAAATCAACTAAGTTGTCTTTGCTCCACTGGAGAATTACATGAAGATCGACATTTAAGGAATTGGTATCAGATTTTCGAGAAGTTGAAGCTGATTTAACAGGGCAAGGTTTCTCAAAATGGAAAGTGGAATGCAATGTGCTATCATCGGCAAAACTGTGGATAGGATTTCCAGTCAATGGAAGAAGGTCATTAATATACAAGAGGAAAAGAGTGTGGGGAAAGAACTGAACCTTGGGGAACACCGGCATTAGTGGAGAAGTTAGAAGACAGAGAGCCATCTACCATCACCCTCAGTGAGCGATCAGAGAGAAAACTGGATGACCAATTACTAAAAACAGTTGGCAAACCATAAGATGGAATCTTGTTTAGAAGACCTTTATGCCAAACACGATCGAAAGCCTTTGAGATGTCAAGCGCAACTGCTTGTGTTTCACGGAACCTTTCCATTGAATTAGTCCATAAATGGGTAATATCACCAGTGGATCAACACTGACGAAATCCATACTGGCGATCGTTGATCAGACGGAAGGTTTCTAGGTAGTTTAAAAGTTGGCAGTTAATTGATTTCTCCATTACTTTAGAAAGAGTATAAGTAATTGCAATGGGACGGTAATGGATGGGAGGGATTTGTCACGCTTTTTAGGAACTGGATGGATATGAGCAAATTTCCGAGCAGAAGGAAAAACACCTTTGGAATAAAAAAGTGAAAATGGTGGCAAAGAATGGGAGTAAGTTCAGGAGCACAGGTTTTGAGAATAAGTGGAGAAATACCATTGGGACCTGGAGCTTTCTTAGTATCAAGATTCTTCAAAATCCTTCTGACATCCTTTTGATGGAAGACCATAGGAGGCATTGAATGGATCGTGTTCGGCAATGGTGGGAGATGTTTTACGAAGATCATTAATATATGAGTTGGAAGAAAAATGGGATGCTAGAAGGTCAGCTTTATCCTTGGTAACAACAGAACCATCTGGTTTGGACAGAGGTGGGAGCAGAGATGGGCAAAAGTTGCTGCCAATAGCTTTGGCAAGGGACCAGAATGCTCGGCTACCATTAGGGCAAGAAGCAAGTTTTCTAATCTTAGCCTGTTAAAAGTCTAGTTTGGACTGATTAATAACTGCTTTACAATTGTTGCGAGTTAGGTGTAGGCAGAAAATGAAACTGAAGAATTAGAAACAAGCCAATTACAATATGCAACATACTTCTCTTGAACAGCCTTAGCACTTTTATTGGAAAACAAAGGTTTAGATAAAGGACGAGATTTTAAAGTGGAGTGTGGGATAAAGGATTCCATTTCTGCAAGAAAAATTTCACTGACAAGATTTGAGGAAACGTTGACATCAGAAGTTTTGAAACAGTATTCTGACCAAGGAAAAGAAGAAAAGAAATCTCGCAGGTCATCCCATTTTGCATTCTTGTAATGCCAAACAACACGAAGTTGGGAATAGCCATGAGATAGAGGCTCCATTGGAGAAGAGGCAATCACCAAGTTGTGATCTGAAGTGCCTAAAGCACCTCTCACTTTGACCCTGTACTTAGAAGGGGTGTTGTGAGATAAAGATCAAGCGTGTTGGCTGTATGATTAGGATTGTTCTCTATTCTTGTTGGTAAATGAATAATCTGTGCAAGGCATTAGTAGTTGCAAAAGCCTCACCATCTTGACCAGCTGGGTCGGTGTGACTAGAAAATGGAAGCCAGCTGGAGTTGTGAACATTAAAATCACCAAGGAAAATTACCTCACTGTTAGGAAAGTTGGACTGGAGAAAGTCAAGTTGCAAAGAGAGGAAGTCAAAGACCTCCAAGTGATTAGTGGAGTTGGGAGAATGGTAGAGACAACAGCTGAATTTTACACAATGAGGTAGAGAGATATTCAGCCAGAGAAGATCAAAGAGAGTAGATTCCAAATTGCCAAGTCTCTGATAGGGTATATCGGAACAGACATATGCACAAGTACCACCTTTGAGGCGAAAGGAATCATACAGTGAATAATTTGGGCATATGAGATGAGCAATAGTTGAATCAACCGATTACTGAGATTCTGTCAGAAAAAGGACATGGGGTCTGGCAAAGTGCAAGTGGAAATGGAAATCATTAAGTTAAGAATTGAGACCACGTATATTTGTGAAATGAATTAGGAAGTGCTTGAGAGGTTTAGATCTTTTCACAGATAAGCATGCTCTATTAGTTTGACAATTCATGGTGTATTCAATAGTAAGAAAAAGTGGGTGAGACATGATGTATGAAGTAATGATATTTTTGGATATGGCGTACACATGGTAAGAATATACCCAGATCCTTGACATAACGTGGCCTTGACAATGCTCCCCGCTTAAACTACTCGGACTTCCTCAAGTCACTATCTGGGAGAGTAGAGGTAGCAAGATTATACACTAGCTGATCCAGAAGCCTCCTAGAAAGTTACGAATAGGTTCGGACCGGTATACTAACTAGCGGCCGGCCTGCGAACACCAATTTAGAGCTGTACCCTCGAAATGTAAGGAATATCGGATCTCGCCGTGATGTTCATCGTAACCTCAAAAGTCATCAATCATACTGCATGATGGAAGAGATAGGGAAGGGTTGACTGGAACTTAGCTCTAGAGACTAAACATGGGTTCCACCACTTCAAGCCTCCAATAAGCAAAGTGGTGGTCCAGCTGAGCCTTAAATTTATTTAGGCTATCAATTTCCACAACACGGGATGGAAGTCTGTTCCACCAACCAACTACCCGCTGGCTAAAGGCAAATTCCAGCTCATCTATCCTACATCTGTCTTTCCTCAATTTGAATTTATGCCCTCTCTGGTGATTATTGTGAGCAAGAGGAAGTATCCCATCAGCATTGAGCATGCTCAAACCATTCAAGGCTTTATACACCTCTATCAGATTACCTCACCAGTGCCTAGTCTCCAGACACTGTAATTTGCAAAACTTTTCAGGCAAGACCAACAAAACCTTAACAAAACCATTCTGTGTCCGATCTATAACTGAAGTCTTGTCTAGATGATCCTGCAGTGCTTCTTTAACCAGTGCCTCCATTAATTTTCCTGGAACAGAAGTTAAACTCACAGGTCTATAATTACTTGTGTCAGCCTTTGATCCTCCTTTGTGAATTGTGGTCAGATTTGCACATCTCCCGTCTATGGGTACCTCCCCTGAGTTCAAGGAAGCTCTCATATTTATGGCTACGGGTTTGCTTAGTTCCTCTGCTGCCTCCTTTAATATAACTGGATAGTTCCCATCCACCCCAGGTGCCTTTCTTGTGTTTATCTTCAACAATTTCTCCTCCTCTTTACTCTCACTTATTACAAGATTTTCTAGCTTACTGCCAGAGTTGAATACACCTCTGGCATTCCCCTCCCTGAATAACTCCTCATGTGTGAATGTTGATGCAAAATATTCATTTAGTTTGTTAGCTACCTGAGCAGGATCATCAACAGCTGAACCATTGATATCAAGTGGACTAATCTGATTCATACCCTTCTTTCCTTCTAGAGTTTACATAAGTAAAGAACTCTGCTGTTTTTCTTTGCATTCCTTGCCAGAGATTTCTCGTAATCTGCCTTCGCCTGCCTAGCCTCCTTTGTAACTTGGTTAACGATCAACTTGTATCAATCATAGGCTTCTGTGTCTCATGTTAATTTAAATGTATCCCATGCATTTTTCTTCTCTACCATATGTCTCATTAGTTCATCTGACATCCATTTAGGATGTCTGCTTTAAAAGTGTCTTATAAATTGTGCCGTTGGTGGAGAATCTAAGCTTAAAACTGTGCTCTTTGATCAGATGAAAGATCTCTCTTATGATAGTGGGCAATGTGCCTGTAAGCTTTAGGCCTGCTTATCAGTTCATCCAGGGGCCTTGGGTGGGAGTCTTAGGATCATTGATTTCCATGTAGAAGGGAAGGTGCCTTTTGCTAGGCATGCATTAAATAGTCAGAGCAGGTTTAGGAAATATTCCCAAAATTTTTTGATGACTTAAACCCTGATGTGGCCTTGCCTTGGCCACTTGCAGTTTCTTGTTTTCTCTCTAACTGCTTATAAGTCTTCAGTTTAAGGTGCTTCTTGAAAGTCTTCAATATAGGTATGGTTTTTATTTCTGATGTTACACTGTCTGTCAGTTCCAGGGCCGGTGTCTTCAGGGAAGAGCATGGCCAAGATGTTAACAGTTTCCTTCCAACTTTCTAACTTGGGATTTCATTTCTATCTTTTTTTTTTATGAAAACCCACAGAAGGTATCAAAACCTATATTATTTAGTACCGTGCATGGGTTGAAGGAGAAGTATGGGGCAGGGATGCTGGAAACTTTGCTCTAGAGACTAAATATGGGTTTCACCACTTCAAGCCTCCAATAAGCAAAGTGGTGGTAACACTACCACCTAGTGTTAGTATTAGTACATATATTATAATATTGTATTATTAGTGCCATTTTATATTAGTAGGTACTAGTTAGTGTTAGTACTACTGCATTTGTTGAGGGAGATTGGGGAGGGATGTCAAAACTGCTCTAGAAACTAAACATAGGTTTCGCCACTTCAAGCCTCCAATAAGCAAAGTGGACCACTTGATGAGAGTCATCTGCCACCTAGTGTTACTTCTCATCAGTTGTGAATGAGTTTATCATGGTAATATAACTTCAGTAACATGTTTAACAACCAAAATATATATACTTTTATGGCCCGGTTTGCAATAGCCTCAAGATGTGTACGATTGTCCACCTCCAGCATCAGGACCAGGTCGTCTGCGAAGGCTTGAGCATCTGCTTCCTTTAGATCCTGGTTGAGGAAGCCGTCCAATGCCAGGTTCCAGAGGAGAGGCCGAAGGACTTATCCCTGTGTGCACCCCCGGAACACCGGCCTGGTGATTTGGCTATAGGATGTAGATACTGAGATGCTTCTGTCCGAAAGATAGGTTTTAATGCATTGGTATAAGTTGCTGGAAATGTTTGCCTCCCGGAGTCTGCCGAGGACACTTGGCAACCAAAGTGAGTCAAATTTGGTCCTTGAGGTTGTCACAGACATTCTCACAGATTTGCCAGACAAGCTGCACTTGCTACCGGGAGTCTAAAACGCTGATGAAACTGATATATTCAGGTGACACTCAATTCAAGTGGACCCAATTTTGGCGAAGTCTGGATGGTCTGTGACAGCCAAATCCTCTGCTTGCACCTTTACGATGGTGGGACTTTTAGTAATCTTGGGTATAACCTCCATGCACAAGTACATGGGGTGACCACACAGGTGTGAACCAACGTAAGCAGGGGTCGAGGTGTGGCACCCACACCACATGGAGGAACGCTGCCCCTCTATGTTACCAGGCAGTACTAGGTGGTAGATGACTCTCATCAACCGGTGCAATACCACCACTTTGCTTATTGGAGGCTTGAAGTGGTGGAACCCATGTTTATTGTCTAGAGCTAAGTTCTGGTCAATCATTCCCCATTCCCTATCTCTTCGATCATGCAGTATGATTGATGACTTTTGAGGTTATGATGAACATCGTGGCGAGATCCAATATTCTTTACATTTCGAGGGTACAGCTCTAAAATGGTGTTTGCAGGCCGGCCGCTAGTTAGTACACCGGACCGAACCTATTGGTAACTCTCTAGGAGGCTTCCGGATCAGCTAGTGTATAATCTTGTTATCTCTACTCTGCCAGATAGTGATTGGCGGGAGTCCTAGTAGTGTGTATGCGGGATAGCATTGTCGAGGCCACGTTATGTCAAGGATCTGGGTATATTCTTACTTTATGTACGCCATATCCAAAAATTTCATTACTTCATACAGCATGTCCCAACCACTTTTTTTTTCTTACTATTGAATACACCATGAATTGTCAAACTAATAGAGCAAGCTTATCTGCGAAAAGATCTAAACCTCCCAAGCACTTCCTAATTAATTTCACAAATATACGTGGTCTCAATTCTAACTTCAACGATGTTCATTTCCACTTGCAGTCTGCCAAACCCCATGTACTTTTTCTGACAGAATCTCAGTTATCAGTTGATTCAACTATTGCTCATCTCAGATGCCCAAATTATTTGCTGTATGATTCCTTTCGCCTCAAAGGTGGTACTTGTGCATATGTCCGTTCTGATATTCCCTGTCAGAGACTTGGCAATTTGGAATCTCCTCTCTTTGGCTTAAAATCTCTCTGCCTCATTGCGTCAAATTCATCTGTTGTCTCTACCGTTCTCCCAATTCCACTAATCACTTGGAGCTCTTTGACTTTCTCTCTTTGCAACCTGACTTTCTCCAGTACAACTTTCCTAACAGTGAGGTAATTTTCCTTGTTGATTTTAATGTTCACCACTTCAGCTGGCTTCCGTTTTCTAGTCACACCGACCCAGCTGGTCGAGATGCTGAGGCATTTGCAATTACTAATGACCTTGCACAGATTGTTCATTTACCTACAAGAATACCAGATAATCCTAATCATACAGCCAATACGCTTGATCTTTTTCTAACAAACAACCCTTCTAAGTACACGGTCGAAGTGAGAGGTCCTTTAGGCACTTCATATCACAACTTGGTGATTGTCTCTCCTCCGTCACCACCAAATACGGAGGATGTGGAAAGGTCAGGGAATGACCATCGCATATTCCCGGAGCAATATGGCCTTAGTTGCTAATGCTCCTAAAAACCAAACAACAACAACAATCTATTGGTGTGATGATATGGGCGCAGGCCCATATCATCACACCAATCAAAACACTCTTACCCCCCCATGCGAAAGATCAAAAAAAAATTTTTTTTTTTTTTTTTTTAAGGTCCTAGCCACTGAAATCTCAGGAAATTAGGTGGCAGGACCTGCCAGAGTAAAGCTTCATACTAGTGTGTACCTGGCCTGCCTCCATGGGGCTGAGTGTGGACAACGTTGGGCCTCAGCAGGGATCCAGCTGCTAAATGGCCAGAAGAACAATGGTACATAACATTATACATATACAATATCCACACACTTTTAAATTTTTGGCCTTTGCAGTGAACTGGCATACCTACAATAAAAGCGACATGGATATGGGGGAAACCCCCAGAGTGTATTTAGTGCCGCTTGACACTAAATACACTCTGCACAAATATCATTGTCCCTATACAAGAGCCTTATTTTGCACACGTCCAGTCTGCACCATAGTCTAAATTCTGGGTTACTCATTAAAAATGAGAATAACCTGTTGACCATAATCCTAAATCTTGTATATTAATTCTTAATGACTCTTTAGACATCACGTTTTTCATGGATTTTGCACTCACTTCTCTACCTGCGTTCTTGTCACACACTCCGTAATTAATTTCTCTCTACTGCCCTCCATCGGAGGACTTTAATTATTCTCTTGCTTACCTTGAGACTGTGATAAATACTTTGGGACAGAAATAGCAAAATATTGATCTCATTGGACGTCAACACAAAATCAAACTTTTGGCACAGCTCTTCTTCAGATGCATGTTGCCTTCTCTTGGAGGAGTTCATAATTAATCATTGTTTTTCAATTCACAACAAGCCTAATCACCCTCATACTTTTTCAAGTTATGTAGGAGAATCTAATATAGATATAACGATGACAAACTCTCACTTCGATTTGTGGCTTACTGATTGGACTGTGTATATGCACTGGTGTACAAGTGACCATAGAGTCATCTATTATATGCTTTCCCCTGATTCTGCCGTTCCATCTTCATACACTTCCTCACAGCCAGAATTAATCAGATTTTCCATCAGAAATATTTGAATGCTTTTGACTCTTCCATTCTTCTGGAACTTGACAAACAGAAACTTGCTTCTTTTGAAACCTCACCTATTTTTTGTCAAGTGAACTATATTCAAAATGCTATAATAAAAGAGTCATATAAGTTTTCTAGGAAAAAGAGGGTTAATCAGAAGACGTATTCATGGTGTACACAGGAGTTATTCCAGTTAAGAAGGCAAGTTCATTGAGCCCTTAGGTAATATCAAAGGCATAGAGACTGGCCCCAAGCCGACGTTAATCATTTTTACCAGCAGTATTCTTCATTGAGGAAAAGCTACATGAAGGCCATTGCCTCTCAGAAGCATGAAACATGGATGAATTTCTTTCACACCTCTGGAAATGCTAACACTTGGGGTCTTCTATACAAGATTGTTAACAGAAAAGACCTTTGGTTCTAACATATTTGGCTCAATTGTGGTGGACTCTGTGGAAACACTGAACTAGCATGATTCAGCAAATGCAATCTTAGATGCTCTTTTTCCGTTGGATGATCCTGCCTCAGACACTGCTGTTCATTCTAAGATCTGATCAGACAATGAATCTTGTGTCCTCAACTACCACCGAACCTTTTACGTTGGATAAACTGCAGGCTGTCTCACATAAAGAATCGGCAGATAAAGGAACCACTAGGTGGCAGTGATCACAGTGTGCTGAAGTGGGATTTACTCAGAGGTAATTACCATCAAGGGTAAAGTTAAGGGTTTTTGCTTTCGTAAAGGTGACTGCAGAGGTCTGAGACAGTATTTAAGTTCTATACGGTGGGACCAACAGCATATTCAAAATGGGAAGCATTCAAAGAATTAATCTTGGAAGCTACTAGGCTTTGCATACCAACTAAGAAATATTGTTCAAGGTTTAGGCCTAAATGAATTTCAGATGAGCATTAGCATTAGTAGAGGCATTTGATGCAAGAAAGCAAGCTTATGCAGCAGCATCAGCCAAAAAAAAAAAAAAAAAAAAACCACTTCCACTTCACCCCTCTGTTTGTTCAAAATACCTGTCCAGCTGAGCCTTAAACTTATTTAGTCTATCAACTTCCACGACAAGGGATGGAAGTCTGTTCCACCAACCAACCACCCGCTGGCTAAAGGCAAATTTCCGCACGTCTGTCCTACATCTGTCTTTCCTCAATTTGAATTTATGCCCTCTCAGGTGATTACTCTGAGCGAGAGGAAGAATCCCATCAGCATTGAGCATGCTCAAACCATTCAAGGCTTTATACACCTCTATCAGATCACCTCGCTGGTGCCTAGTCTCCAGACACTAATTTGCAAAACTTAAGCCTTTCTTCTTAAGAGCACCCCTTTGTTCCATTCACTAATCTTGTTGCCCTTCTCTGTACTTGTTCCAGCAGCTCTACATCCTTCTTGAAATGAGGCCTCCAGACCTGTATACAGTACTCTAGGTGTGGCCTGACCATTGCCTTGTACAAGGGAATAATCACCTCCTTATCCCTGCTAGAAAAATTCCTATATATCATTGACAATACACCATGAGCTACTCTTGCAGCCCTCTGCACTGCTCAGAGAACTTCATATCTGCCTGCACAACCACCCCCAGGTCCCTTTCATTCTCTACCACTGTCACTGTAGTACCACAGAGTTGATACGTTGCTCTGGGGTTGCTGTTTCCCATGTGTTGTACTTTACATTTGTCAATGTTAAACTTCATTTGCCACCTCTCAGCCCATCTGCTCAACCTTTCCAGATCCTGTTGCAGCAGCATAGTGTGAGTAGTGTCCTTGACAACCCTGCCAACCTTTGTATCGTCCGCAAACTTCGACATTAAGCTTGATATACCATCATCAATATCATTTATGAATACAGAAAACAATAATGGACCCAACACTGAGCCCTGAGGGACTCCACTAATAACATTAGTCCACGACGAGCAGTGTCCATTGATTACCACTCTCTGTCTTCTCCCCCTCAGCCACCCCTTTATCCACAGCAGCAATTTGCCTCCAATGTCACTTCTCCAATTTGTGCAGCAGTCTTCCATGTGCAACAGTATCAAAAGCCTTTCTAAGATCCAAGTATATAATATCAAAGTTATTCCCTGCATCCAGTTCCTTTGTGACTGCATCATAGTATCCAATCAAATTGGTCAGGCAAGACTTCCCCTTAACAAAACCATGCTGTGTCCGAGCTATAACTGAAGTCTTGTCTAAATGATCCTGCAGTACTTCTTTAACTAGTGCTTCCATTAATTTTCCTGGAACAGAAGTTAAACTCACAGGTCTTGTGACCTGTGAGTTTGAGACAAATGAGACATGTGGCAGAGAAGAAAAATACATGGGATACATATAAATGAATGGGTGAATTTGGAAGCCTACGATAGATATAAGCTAGTCTGTAACCAAGTCACAAAGGAGGTTAGGCAGGCAAAGGCAGATTATGAGAAATCTTTGGCAAAGGATGCAAAGAAAAACAGCAAAGAGTTCTTTATGTATGTAAACTCTAGAAGGAAGGGGATGAATCAGATTGGTCCACTGGATATTGATGGTAAAACTGTTGATGATCCTACTCAGGTGGCTAACAAACTAAATGAGTATTTACATCTACATTCACACATGAGGAGTTATTCAGGGAGGGGAATGTCAGAGTTAAACTGAACTCTGGCAGTGAGCTAGATGATTTTGTAATAACTGAGAGGAAAGTGGAAGAGAAATTGTTGAAGATAAACATAAGAAAGGCACCTGAGGTGGATGGGGTTTATCCAGTTATATTAAAAGAGGCAGCAAAGGAAGTAAGCAAACCCTTAGCCATAATCATGAGAGCTTCCTTGGACTCAGGGGAGGTATGGACTGGAGACGTGCAAATGTGACCCCAATTCACAAAGGAGGATTAAAGGGTGACACAAGGAATTATAGACCTGGTTGACCGGCCTCTGTAGCCGAGAGGGCAGGAGTGGGAGTGCAGTAGCAAACGCTCTTTGAGTAGACCGGGGTTCAAGCCCCTGACTGCTGAATACGGTCGATCTGTCAACATGCACTGGACCAGAGTGGCAGATTATGGTCCATTTCCGTCAGCATGAATTGTTGAGGAGGCTTCCATCCTGCAGTGGGTTGATAATGGCTGCACTTTACTTTTTACTTTTTTAGTTTAACTTTGTTCCAGGGAAGTTAATGAAGGCACTGGTTAAAGAAGCACTGCAGGATCATCTAGACAAGACTTCGGTTATAGTTCGGACACAGCATGGGTTTGTTAAGGGAAGTCTTCTCTGACCAATTTGATTGAATACTATGATGTGGTCACAAAGCAACTGGATGCAGGGAATAACTTTGATATCATATATTTGGATCTTAGAAAGGCTTTTAATACTGTTGAACATGGAAGACTGCTGCACAAATTGGAGCAGTGCGGCATTGGAGGCAAATTGCTGCTATGGATAAAGGGATGGTTCAGTGGGAGAAAACAGAGAGTGGTAATCAATGGACACTGCTCTTCGTGGACTAACGTTATTAGTGGAGTCCCTCAGGGTTCAGTGTTGGGTCCATTTTTGTTTTCTGTATTTATAAATGATATTGATGATGGTATATCAGGCTTAATGTCCAAGTTTGAGGATGGTACGAAGGTTGGCAGGGTTGTTAATGACACTAATGAAAGTACGCTGCTGCAACAGGATTTAGAAAAGTTGGGCAGATGGGCTGAGAGGTGGCAACTGAAGATGAACATTGACAAATGTAAAGTACTGCATATGGGAAGCAGTAACCCCAGAGTAATGTATCAACTCT
The DNA here is from genome assembly GCF_048544385.1 of Mastigoproctus giganteus. Classification (NCBI taxonomy): domain Eukaryota; kingdom Metazoa; phylum Arthropoda; class Arachnida; order Uropygi; family Thelyphonidae; genus Mastigoproctus; species Mastigoproctus giganteus. The sequence continues at coordinate 153,711,536 of NC_143579.1, read as the reverse complement.
GTGGTACTACACTGACAGTGGTAGAAAATGAAAAAAGACCCAGGAGTAATTGTGCAGGCAGGTATGAAGTTTTCTGAGCAGTGCAGATGGTCTGCAAGAGTAGCTCATGGTGTCTTGTCAGTCATATACAGGAATTTTTCTAGCAGGGATAAGGAGGTGATTATCCCCTTGTATAAGGTAATGGTCAGGCCACACCTTGAGTACTGTATACAGGTCTGGAGGCCTCATTTTAAGAAGGATGTAGAGCTGCTGGAACGAGTACAGAGAAAGACAACAAGATTAGTGAATGGAACAAAGGGTTGCTCTTACGAAGAAAGGCTTAAGTTTTGCAGATTACAGTGTATGGAGACTAGGCACCTGCAAGGTGATCTAGTTGAGGTGTATAAAACCTTGAATGGTTTGAGCATGCTCAAGAATAATCACCTGAGAGGGCATAAATTCAAATTGAGGAAAGACAGTTGTAGGATAGATGTGCGGAAGTTTGCCTTTAGCCAGCGGGTAGTTGATTGGTGGAACAGACTTCCATCTTTTGTTGCGGAAGTTGATAGCCTAAATAAAGTTAAGGCTGAACTGGACAGGTATTTGGAATGAACGGAGGGGTGAAATCAGAGCGTTTTTTTTTTTGGCTGATACTGCACAAGCTTGCTCTCTTGCATAGTATGCCTCTACTAATGCTAAAGTTAATGTTCAGCAGTGCCCAGGACTAGATCTTGTAGAAAACATTTTTATTATCAGAGTCATGAAATTAAAACCTTATGTTCTTCTAAACTTATTCAACAGATGCCTTCAGGAAGAAACTTTTCCCGAAATTTGGAAAGTCGCTCTAGTTAAGGTTATCAGAAAGCTGGATAAGCCTTCTGGAGCGGCTAGATTGTACAGGCCGATCACTCTGCTGGCTAATTTGGGTAAATTGCTAGAACGACTAATGGCTATTAGATTGAATAACCTACTGGTAGAACAGGATCTGCTTTCAAGGAGTCAATATGGGTTCCATCCCAGGCGTTCCTGCTAGGATGCTCTTGTGGACTTTGTCTCTTCAGTTCAAAACTCGGTACATAAATATACCCTGGATGTTTTCATTGACTTCGAAGGCGCCTTCGACACGCTTTGGTGGGAGAGTGTTTTGGAGCATCTGCGATCGGCTAGGTGCCCCAACAACCTTTACTTTTTAATCTGTAATTACTTTGCCAATAGAACCATAATAGTGAAGGCTAGACATAGCCAAGTATGAAGATCAGTATCTTGAGGGTGCCCACAGGGGCACCCTCTAGATACTGGGGCTCTATATTGGGTCCTTTTACATGGAACACGTGGCTGCAGCAGAGGCTCTCCCGATCTTTCGATAATGTCAAAATAATAGCGTATTCAGGCGATCTCACCATCTTGGTAAATGGTATCTCTAGGGCCGATCTTGAAACTACTGCAAATTTTGTTCTCCGGGATCTCTATGATTGGACTGTGACCAATTAGTTTAAAATTCGCTTGTCAAAAAGGCGCCTCCGTAGCCAGGTGGGAAGGAGCAGCAGTGCGTAGCACACGCTTCTTGATTAGACCGGGGTTCGAGCCCGTCACCACCAAATACGGAGGATGCGGAAAGGTTAAGGAATGACCACCGCATATCCTGGAGCAATATGGCCTTAGTTGCTAATGCTCCTAAAAACCAAAACAACAACAACAACAACAGCTTGTCAAAAATAGATGATGATTCTTGGATCAAAGTTGTATATCTCTTGTCCTCCAATGGTCAAGATGAACAACATTTATTTTCCCATAATTAAAGAGAACAAGGTTCTAGGATGGTAATTAATTCCAGTCTCAATTTTATTCCTCACTTTTTTTTTTTTTTCCTTTTATGTAAACCCCAAACATGAGAGGTATTAGAACTTATAGTTCTTAGTACCGTGCTTGCGTTGGAGGTTGAGAAGACGAAAGAAGATATTTGTTGACATTGTACTTGAATTTCTGTAGACTGTAATTTTCAGGAAATACGTATGAAGGAAGGTTGTTCCAGAAAACGGCAGTTGAATGAATAAACGAGGAAGAATGAAAGTTGGTTCTGTGAGTTTGAAGTTGGACAGTAAATGGATGTTGGCTGGTGGCGGCACATGTTCGGACTGTTTTGAAAGAGTGAGCGGGAATTATAGAAGCCAATTCAGAAGAACAGTGTCCATGGAAGTATCTGTAGAAGAGGCATGCTGCAGAAACAGTACGTCTATGAGAAAGCGAGTGGAGAGACTGTTAGAGATGAATCATTAATTAACCTAACTGCCCTCTTCTGAATGGAATCAAGAAGCCTGAGAGAGGTTTTGAGGGCACCACCCCAGATGTGGGAACAATATTCCATGGCAGGGCAGATTTCCGATTTATACAGAGTGAGCAGCTGTTTGGAAGAAAAGTAACGCTGAGAGCGAAAGAGAAAACCAAGTTTTTTAAGATGCAGAAGAAACAAAATTTGTAATGTGCTTGTGCCAAAAGAGATTAGAAGTCAGGGTAATCCCCAAAAGAGAGATACCATTTTGCCTAGAAATCGGAGTGTCACTAAAGATAAGCATAGGAGTAGAATAATCATTTTTGCGAGATATAAGAGAAGACTGAGTTTTAGAAGGGTTCAAATCAGCTAAGTTTTCTTTGCCCCACTGGAGAAATACCTGAAGATCGGCATTTAAGGAATTGGTAGCAGATATTCAAGAAGTTGAAACTGATTGAGCAGGGCAAGGTTTCTCAAAATGGAGAGTGGAATGCAATGTGCTATCATCGGTAAAACTATGGATAGGATTTCCAGTCAATAAAAGAAAGTCATTAATATACAAAGGGGAAAGAACTGAACCTTGGGGGACACCGGCATTAGTGGAGATGTTAGAAGACAGAGAGCCATCTACCATCACCCTCAGTGAGCGATCAGAGAGAAAATTGGATAACCAATTACTAAAAACAGTTGGCAAACCATAAGATGGAAGCTTGTTTAGAAGACCTTTATGCCAAACACGATCGGAAGCCTTTGAGATGTCAAGAGCAACTACCTGTGTTTCACCGAAACTTTCCATTGAATTAGTCCATAAATGGATAAGATAAGCCAGAATATCACCAGTGGATCGACACTAATGATCCGTACTGGCAATCGTTGATCAGACGGAAGGTTTCTAGGTAGTTTAAGAGTTGGCGGTTAATTGATTTCCCCATTACTTTAGAAAGAGTAGAAGTAATTGCAATGGGACGAAAATTGGATGGGAGGGATTTGTCACCCTTTTTAGGAACTCGCTGGATATGAGCATATTTCCAAGCAGAAGAAAAAACACCTTTGGAATAAGAAAGTGAAAAAAGGCGGCAAAGAATAGGAGTAAGTTCAGGAGCACAGGTTTTGAGAACAAGTGGAGAAATACCATCGGGACCTGGAGATTTCTTAGCATCAAGATTCGTCAAAATTTTTGTGACATCCTATTGACGGAAGACCACAAGAGGCATTGAATGGAGTGTGTTGGGAATGGTGGGAGGTGTTTTACCAAGATCATTAATACATGAGTTGGTAGAAAAATGGGATGCTAGCAGGTCAGCTTTATCCTTGGCTGAAGTGACAACAGAACAATCTGATTTGGAGAGGTGAGAGCAGAGATGGGCAAAAGTTGGGGCCAATAGTTTTGGCAAGAGACGAGAATGCTTGGCTACCATTAGGGCAAAAAGCAAGTTTTCTTCTCTTAGCCTGTTCAAACTCTAGTTTGGACTGATTAATAACTGCTTTACAATTGTTGTAAGCTTTGGTGTAGGCAGAAAATGAAACTGAAGAATTAGAAACAAACCAATTACGATATGCAACATTCTTCTCTTGAACAGCCTTAGCACATTTATTTGTAAACCAAGGTTTAGATAAAGGACGAGATTTTAAAGTGGAGTGTGGGATAAAGGATTCCATTTCTGCAAGAATAATTTCACTGACACAATCTGAGTAAACGTTGACATCAGGAGTTTTGAAACAGTAATCTGACCAATGAAAAGAAGAAAAGAAATCTTGCAGGGCATCCCATTTTGCATTCTTGTAATGCCAAACAACAAGAGGTTGGGAATAGCCATGAGATAAAGGCTCCATTGGAAAAGAGAAAAATCACCAAGTTGTGATCAGAAGTGCCTAAAGACCTCTCACTTCGACCGTATACTTAGAAGGGTTGTTTGTGAGAAAAAGATCAAGCGTGTTGCCTGGATGGTTAGGATTATCCTCTATTCGTGTAGGTAAATGAACAATCTGTGCAAGGTCATTAGTAATTGCAAAAGCCTCACCATCTCGACCAGCTGGGTCGGTGTGACTAGAAAATGGAAGCCAGCTGGAGTTGTGAACATTAAAATCACCAAGGAAAATTACCTCACTGTTAGGAAAGTTGGACTGGAGAAAGTCAAGTTGCAAAGAGAGAAAGTCAGAGAATTCCAAGTGATTAGTGGAGTTGGGAGAATGGTAGAGACAACAGATGAATTTTACACAATGAGGTAGAGAGATTTTAAGCCAGAGAAGACAAAGAGAGGAGATTCCAAATTGCCAAGTCTCTGACAGCGAATATCAGAATGTAGATATGCACATTTATCAACTTTGAGGCAAAAAGGAATCATACAGTGAATAATTTGTGCATCTGAGATGAGCAGTAGTTCAATCAACCGATAACTGAGATTCTGTCAGAAAAAGTACATTTGGTTTGGCAGACTGCAAGTGGAAATGGACATTCAGATTAGAATTGAGACCACGTATATTTGTGAAATCAATTAGGAAGTGCTTGGGAGGTTTAGATTTTTTTGCAGATAAGCTTACTCTATTAGTTTGACAATTCATGGTGTATTCAATAGTAAGAAAAAGTGGGTGGGACATGCTGTATGAAGTAATGAAATTGCGTACGCATGGTAAGAATATACCCAGATCCTTGACATAACGTGGCCTCGACAATGCTCGCTGCATACATACTACTCGGACTTCCTCCCTTCACTTTGGCAGAGTAGAGGTATCAAGATTATACAATAGCTGATCTGGAAGCCTCCTAAAGAGTTACCAATAGGTTCGGTCTGCTTTACTAACAGCGGCCAGCCTGCGACCACTGTTTTAGAGCTGTACCCTCGAAATGTAAGGAATATTGGATCCCGCCACGATGTTCATCATAACCTCAAAAGTCGTCAATCATAATGCATGATGGAAGAGATAGGGAAGGGTTAACCGGAACTGAGCTCTAGAGTCTAAATGGGTTCCACCACTTCAAGCCTCCAATAAGCAAAGTGGTGGTATTGCACCAGTTGATGAGAGTCTTCTAACACAGAGGGGCGGCAATCCTCCATGTGGTGTGGACGCCACACCTAGACCCCTGCTTACATTGGTTCCTACCTGGGTGGTCACCCAGTGTGCTTGTGCATGGAGGTTATACCCAAGATTACTAACAGTCTCACCATCATGAAGGTGCAAGCAGAGAGTTTGGCTGTCACAGACATTCCAGACTTTGCCAAAATTGGGTCTACTTGACTTGAATGTCACCTGAATATTAGTTCCATCAACATTTTAGACTCCGAGGTAGCAAGTACAGCTTGTCTGGCCTATCTGAGAGAATGTCTGTGAGAACCTCAAGGACCTAAGGGCAGGGTGGAGGTCAACAGCAGTCCGGAGACTGGAGACCACATCATAGACTGATGAGTCTCATTTCCAGTTAAGCTGCAGTGTGAATATCTATAATTGCCAGATGCATATGCGTGTATTGGGGGGGGGGGGGAAGGAATGAATGCGTCCAAGTGGTATCTTCTTTACTGCCTGGTAACATAGAGGGGCGGCATAACTCCCCTCCTTGCAGAGAACCATCTTGCGATGTACAGTTAAGGCCTTCAGGACAGTCTCGACGCAAGCTCTGTAAGTGCTAGCCGGAACATTACCGTTAGACTTGCAATTTACTTTTAGAGGATTTTTATAAAGACTGAAAAACCAGATTGAGACCGAATATCTTGGAATAACCGTCAACCTTCAATATGATACTAAAAGAGAAAGAAGGAGACTATGGAATGAGCTGGTTAATATCTGGCAGTCTTGATGGGATACAGCTCCTGTTGGCGCAACAATGAGAAAATGTATACCAGTCGTTTCATTTATTCTTGATAAACATGTTCGATTGTGGTTCTGCATGGACATATATTCATGTTCTACCTGTTGACAGGACATGGATCGATGAGCCAGAGTCTTTAGGTTCAATTTATCACAAACAGACCTCTGTTCTTGGGGATCACCGGAGAGTTGGGGTCACATCTTGTATCATTGCTCCCTGTATGATGATCTCAGACTTCCTCTTCATGCACTTCCTAATTTTCAACTAGGACAGGAGTCATCTCTCTGCTTCAAAGCTCGTAGTCATATCTAATTCTTCAGGCTTTTGCTCAAGGCGTATTTCTTCGAAGGCATTCAGTGTCGACAGAGCTCAACAGATTGCAGTACAATGGTCCTGTTGATGCATAGCTGGTTAGATCTCCTTTAATAATAGTTATATAAACTCAAATCCTCAAGAAGTGAAATTTTTCCTCGCCCTGCAGACAAAATTAAGTGCTTTTCTTTCTTGTGTTTTTTTTTTTTCTTTAGCAGCATCACTACCTTCTTTCTATGTATTTATTTATTATTATAATTTTTTTTTTTTAGGAGCACCACTACTTTCTGTTTTTTTTTATTTGTTTACTTTTTTATTTTTAATTTTTTAGCAGCACCACTACCTTTCTTTTCATTTTACTTATTTTATTATTTTATTTATTTATTTATTATTTTTATTTTTATTTATTTATTGTTTTTACTTATTTAATTTTTATTTGTATTATTTTTATTATACATGTTTTATTTTCTTCTGCTTCATTTATTATTTTATTTTATTTTTTATTGTCCCTCTGGATTGGGCCCCCAGAGGGTCCTGACCTACCTTCTGGCAACACCAAGTGGGTCAGAGTCTCTCATGAGACAGTACATGGTTTACATGGACTGACCCACCTTCCCGTGGTGTGGACGAGTACCGAGAATCATCTGTCCAGGTGACTGATGCTTCTGCGTAGCCAAGAGGCCAGAACATAACAACAGAACACACATAATACACACAAACCTATGTCACACACACACACACACACACATCTGGCCCATTTGTAGTTATACTATTTTTCACAGAGATACGAGGCCATGTTGAAAAAACATTCTAGGAGCTGCCCTTTACATATACACATGTCCACTACATACCTAAACATCATTGCTGACTAGATACACCCTTTCATGGCAATGGTCTTCCCGTCTGGTGCCGTCTTTCAACAGGATAATGTGCCATGCCCCACCGCCTGGATTGTTTGAGACTGGTTCACAGAACATGAAGAAGACTTCCAGATATTGTCCTGGCCTCCAAATTCCCTGGACATTAATCGCATTGAGTATCTGTGGTTTGTGTTGGAACAGTAACTCCGATCTGCGTCATCTCAACCGCGGACCTTACAAGAGTTAAAGGATCTGCTGGTTACGTGTTGGTACCAGATACCACAAGCCATATTTAGAAATCTTGTAGCATCCATGCCTCGCCAGGTACGAGCTGTTTTCGCTGCACATGGAGGACCAACATCATATTAGGTATGTGGTCATAATGTTTTGGCTCATTGCTGTATATGGTCTAGGATTTTTGGTAGTGAATTATTTTTGTAAAAGTTAATATTAGTTGAAAAAGATTTATTATTAAACAGTTTCACTAAAATTGGTTTTGATACCTTTCTTAACCAGTGATAAATTATCTTATAGCTATTGCTATTTATGTTAACAGTGATTAGTCTAATTTTTGCAGATTAATACTATAATTTATTCTTACTGTATCCTAATATAATTCAGGTTTGTATATTTACATACTGAAGTTATTCCACTTATCCTCTTAGAGAAAGACCCTCTATGGCACTTGTATTATGGCAACCACCTGGTGGGTTAATTCGAAATAAAATCCAGAATGTGCTGAAATCATGTGAAGATCAAGTCTGTTCTTCAACAATTAGTTCCACATTGTCATCGTCAACGTCATCTGTCAGTTTTGCAGTTTCTCCAGACTTTACAGAAACTAATAACAACACAATAGAGGCTAATATAAATAACAGAACTGTTTATTCAAGGTATGATGTATGTTTATTATGGAATGATTAATGTTAAATTGATATTTGCACTTAACTTGTTAAACTGAATAAATTGTTTATAATTTTTTTTTCTTATGTGCTTAAGGGAGGCTATATTTGAATGATTCATTGTAAATATAATTTATGAACTCTGTTCCATTCCTAGTGACAAGCATTCTCATATATTCATAATACTATCTTCATTTCATAATTAATTTTTTTATTTATTTATTTTTATTGTCATATAATACCATTCGCAGTTAGATATTACTCCATATATCAATTAAGCACGTGTTTAACTTATTCATCTACAAGTGCATTTTTCAGATTGGTGCTACAGTTTATGAACTGTAGCAGCAACCTGAAACTGTAGCAATTGACGTCATGTACTACATGGCAGCTCATGTCAAGCAATTTTTTTTGCAATTGTTTTGGTTTGAGTGTTGCCATTACAGACCACATACTATCTGATGAGGGATTGATTAGACCTGAAATATATTTTCATAGTAGTATCTTATCTTTCAAACAGTGTCTCCTCCTTAAGTCAGGTGGCCTTTTGTCAAGGCCACCTGATTGAAAGAGAAGACGCTGCTACAACATTTTGTTTCAGGACTAACTGGCCCCTCATCAGACAGGAGTTAGTCTTATTGACAGCACTCAGACAAACCAGCTGAAAAGAAGTTATTTGATGTGAGCATACGAAATCAGGCTTCAAAGTTGTAAAATGTAGCTATAGCTGTCTGTTTTACCTGAGGTTTTTTGATGGAACCCACCTGCTATCTGCTAAGGGACTAGTTAGCTATGTCTTATCTTTTCAATAAATGGCAAATTAACCTTTTTTGACAAAGCCATCTGTTTGAAAATAGTGCAATATTAGGACAACTCATTGCAAAAGCTAGCTTGTTCTTCTGTGAGAATTAAAACCATTGCATTATCTATGCAGTTTAAATATTCTGGCTGCAAAAACAGATGTAAAGACGACAGCTCTGCAGACGTTTACTTAACTTAGCATTAGTGTTAGTAAAGGCATATGATGCAAGAAAGCAAGCTTATACAGCATCAGCCAAAAAAAAAGAAAAGAAAACATCTTCTCATTTCACCCATCTATTATTCGCTCCAAATGTTTGCCTAGATCTGCCTTGAATCTATTTAAGCTATCAGCTTCTACAACGATACATGGAAGTTTGTTCCGACTATCAACCAACCACTAGGTAAAGGCAAACTTCCGCACATCTGTCCTACAGCTGTGTTTCCTCAGTTTGAATTTATACCCTCTCAGGCGACTATTCTGATCAAGCGGATTAATCCCATCATCATTGAGCATGCTCAAACTATTCAAGACATTATACACCTCAATCAGATCACCTTGCAGGTGCGCCGACCGGGCTAGCCGAGTGGGTAAAGTACCTGCCCGGCAACCCAAAGGTCGCGGGTTCGATTCCCGCCTCGGGCTTGGATCAAAGTACTGCAAAAACCTTGGGAGGTGCAATATGGCCACAGAAGCCGATGCGCCAACAACTACCAAATCAAAAAAAAAAAAAAAAAAACCTTGCAGGTGCCTAGTCTCCGGAGACTGTAATTTGCAAAACTTAAGCCTTTCTTCATAAGAGCAATCCTTTGTTCCATTCACTAATCTTGTTGTCCTTCTCTGCCCTTGTTCCAGCAGCTCTACATCCTTCGTAAAATGAGGCCTCCAGCTCTGTATACAGTACTCAAGGTGTGGCCTGACCACACCTTGAGTACTGTATACAAGGTGTGGCCTGACCATTGCCTTATACATGGGGATAATCACCTCTCTATCGCCGACCGGGCTAGCCGAGTGGGTAAAGTACCTGCCCGGCAACCCAAAGGTCGCGGGTTCGATTCCCGCCTCGGGCTTGGAACAAAGTACTGCAAAAACCTTGGGAGGTGCAATATGGCCACAGAAGCCGATGCGCCAACAACTACCAAATCAAAAAAAAAAAAAAAAAAACCTCTCTATCCCTGCTAGAAAAATTCCTGTATATCATTTGACAAGACACCATGAGCTACACTTGCAGACCATCTGCACTGCTCACAAACTTCACATCTGACTTCACAATTATCTATGGGTCCTTTTCATCCTCTGCTAGTACCACACAGCTGATATGTTACTCGACGGTTACTGTTTCCCACATGCAGCACTTTACATTTGTCAATGTTAAACTTCAGTTGCCACCTCTCAGTCCATCTGCTCAACTTTTCTAGTTCCTGTTGCAGTAACATACTGTAATTAGGGTCATTAAGAACCATGTCAACCTTCGCATCATCTGCAAACTTAGACATTAAACCTGATATACCATAATCAATATCATTAATAGATACAGAAAACAACAATGAGTAGTGTCCATTAATTATCACTCTCTGTCTCCTCCCACTCAATAATCCCTTTCTCCTTAGCGGAATTTGCCTCCAATGCCACACTGCAGCAGGCGTCCACGTGCAAAAATATAAAAAGCCTTTCTAAGATCCAAATATATATTATCAAAATTATTCTTTGCATTCAGTTCCTTTGTGACCACATAGTATCCAATCAAATTGGTCGGAGAAGACTTCCCCTTAACAAACCCATGCTGTGTCTGAGCTATTTTTATTATTATTATTATTATTATTATTTTTTTTTTAATGAAAATCCCAAACACGAGAGATAAGAACCTATGGTACTTAGTACCGTGATTGGGTTGGAGGTTGAGAAGGCGAAAGAAGATACTTGTTGACATTAGACTTGAACTTCTGTAGACTGTAATTTTCAGGAAATACGTATGAAGGAAGGTTTTTCCAGAAAATGGCAGTTGAATGAATAAACAAGGAAGATGAAAAGTTTGTTCTGTGGATTTGAAGTTGGACAGTAAATGGATGCTCACTGGTGGTGGTGGCACGTGTTCGCACTGTTTTGAAAGAGAGAGCGGGAATTATAGAAGCCAATCCAGAAGAACAGTGCCCATGGACGTATCTATAGAAAAGGAATGCAGAAGAAACAGTACGTCTATGAGCAGCGAGTGGAGAGACTCAGTTAGAGATTAGTCATTAATTAACCTAATTGCCCTCTTCTGAATGGAATCTAGAAGCCTGAGAATGGTTTTGGGGACACCCACCAGATGTGGGAACAACATTCCACAGTAGGGCGGATTTGCGATTTGTACAGAGTGAACAGCTGTTTGGAAGAAAGTAACGCCGAGAGTGAAAGAGAAAACCAAGTTTTTTTTAGATGCAGAGGAAGCAATATTTGTAATGTGCTTGTGCCAAAAGAGATTAGAAGTCAGGATAATCCCCAAAAGAGATATATCAATTTGCCTAGAAATCGGAGTGTCACCAAAGATAAGCATGGGAGCAGAAGAATCCTTTTTACCAGATATAAGACACAACTGAGTTTTAGAAGGGTTGAAATTAACTAAGTTGTCTTTGCCCCACTGGTGAATTACCTGGAGATCGGCATTTAAGGAATTGGTAGCAGATATTCGAGAAGTTGAAACTGATTGAGCAGGGCAAGGTTTCTCAAAGTGGAATGCAATGTGGCAAAACAGTGGATAGCATTTCCAGTCAATGGAAGAAGGTCATTACTATACAAGAGGAAAAGCGTGGGGGGGAAAGAACTGAACCATTGGGGACACCAGCATTAGTGGAGAAGTTAGACAGAGAGCCATCTACCATCACCTTCAGTGAACGAGTGAGAAAACTGGACAACCAATTACACAAAACAGTTGGCGAACCGTAAGATTGAAGCTTGTTTAGAAAACCTTTATGCCAAACACCGTCGAAAGCCTTTGAGATGTCAAGAGCAACTGCTTGTGTTTCACCGAAATTTCCCTTTGAATTTGTCCATAAATGGGTAACGTAAGCCAGAATATCATCAGTGGGTCGACACTGACAGAATCCATACTGGTGATCGTTGATCAGACGGAAAGTTTCTGGGTAGTTTAAGAGTTGGCGGTTAATTGATTTCTCCATTACTTTAGAAAGAGTAGAAGTAATTGAAATGGGACGATAATTGGATGGGAGGTTTTTGTCACCCTTTTTAGAAAGCGGTTGGATATGAGTAAATTTCCAAGCAGAAAGGAAAACTCCCTTGGAATAAGAAGTGAAAGTGAAAGTGAAAAAAGGCGGCAAAGAATAGGAGTAATTTCAGGAGCCCAGGTTTTGAGAAGTAGAGGAGAAATACCTTCAGGACCTGGAGCTTTCTTAGCATCAAGATTCGTCAAAATCCTTCTGACATCCTTTTGATGGAAGACCACAGGAGGCATTGAACGGAGCATGTTGGGAAGGGTGGGAGGTGTTTTACCAAGATCATTAATACATGATTTGGAAGAAAAATGGGATACTAGCAGGTCAGCTTTATTCTTGGCTGAAGTAACAACAGAACCATCTGGTTTTTACAGAGGTAGGAGCAGAGATGGGCAAAAGTTGCGGCCAATAGCTTTGGCAGGAGATCAGAATGCTCGGCTACCATTAGGGCAAGAAGCAAGTTTTCTAATCTTAGCATGTTCAAACTCTAGTTTGGACTGATTAATAACTGCTTTACAATTGTTGCGAGCTTTGGTGTTGGCAGAAAATGAAACTGAAGAATTAGAAACAAGCCAATTATGATATGCTGCGTTCTTTTCTTGAACAGCCTTAGCACATTTATTGGAAAACCAAGGTTTAGATAAAGGACGAGATTTTAAAGTGGGATAAAGGATTCCATTCCTGCAAGAATAATTTCACTGACACGATCTGAGCAAACGTTGACATCAGGAGTTTTGAAACAGTAATCCGACACAGAAAAAGAAGAAAATAAATCTCACAGGTCATCCCATTTTGTATTCTTGTAATGCCATACAATACGAGGTTGGGATTAGCCATGAGATAAAGGCTCCATTGGAGAAGAGACAATCACCAAGTTGTGATCTGAGGTGCCCAAAGACCTCTCGCTTCGACTGTGTGCTTAGAAGGGTTGTTTCCATCTCTTCAACAGCCTTAGCACATTTATTGGAAAACCAAGGTTTAGATAAAGGATGAGATTTTAAAGTGGACTAGTAGTAGTAGTGGCATGTGATGCAAGTGAATGAGCTTATGCAGCATTAGACAAAAAAAAAAAAAAAAATTCAAAACAATCCACTCTAAATGTTTGTCCATTTCCTCCTTATATTTATTTAACCTATCAACTTCTACAACGACAGATGGAAATTTGTTCTAGTAATTAATTACCCGCTGGCTAAAGGTAAATTTCCACACATCTATTCTACATCTGTCCTTCCTCAATTTACAATTTTTGCCCCCTTAGGTTTGTAATCTGAACAACTGGAAGAATCCCATCAGAATTTAGCGTTCTCAACCTATTCAAGGCCTTATACACCTTAATCAGATCATCTCGCAGTTGCCTAGTCTCCAGCTGCTGCAATTTGCAGAACTGAAGCCTCTCCTGGTAAGAGGATCCCTTCATTCCCCTCACCAATCTTGTTGCCCTTCTCTGTACACGCCCAAGCAAATCTACATCCTTCCTAAAATGAGGTCTCCAGACCTGCACGCAGTACTCAAGGTGTGGCCTGACCATTGCCTTATACAGAGGGACAATCACCTCCTTTTCCTTCTAGCAAAATTCCTGTATATCATTGACAACACCCGATGACTTGCCCTGGCAGTCTGTCTGTCTGCATTGCTTAGAAAACTTCATATCTGACTGCACAGTTAATGTAAAGGCTTTTTAATTTTCTACCACCTTAAGTGTAGTACCACACAGTTGGTACGTTTCTCTGGGGTTACTTTTACCCATATGCAGTACTTTGCATTTTTCAATGTTAAACTTCAGTTGCCACTTCTCAGCCCATCTGGCCAAATTTTCCAGATCCTGTTGCAGTAACACAGTTTCATTAATGTCATTAACAACCCTGCCAACCTTTGTATCATCTGCAAACTTCGATACTAATGTATTGAAGTTTGCAGCTGTGTCATTAGTGTTGCATAAAGGATTCCATTCGTACAAGAATAATTTCACTGACACATTCTGAGCAAACGTTGACATCGGAAGTTTTGCAACAGTAGTCTGACTAAGGAAAAGAAGAAATCTCGCAGGTCATCCCATTTTGCATTCTTGTAATGCCAAATAACATGAGGTTGGGAATAGCCATGAGATAAAGGCTCCATTGAGAAGAGACAATTCACCAAGTTGTGATCTGAGGTGCCTAAAGGACCTCTCACTTCGACCGTGTACTTTGAAGAGTTGTTTGTGAGAAAAAGATAAAGCATATTGGCTGTATGATTAGGATTGTCCTCTATTCTTGTAGGTAAATGAACAATCTATGCAAGGTCATTAGTAATTGCAAAAGCTCAGCATGTCGACCAGCTGGGTCAGTGTGACTAGAAAACGGAAGCCAGCTGGAGTTGTGAACATTAAAATCACCAAGGGAAATTACCTCACTGTTAGTAAAGTTGGACTGGAGAAAGTCGAGTTGCAAAGAGAGCAAGTGAAAGAGCTTCAAGTGATGAGTTGGGAGAATGGTAGAGACAACAAGTGAATTTGATACAATGACATAGAGATTTGGAGCCAGAGAAGATCAAAAAGATGAAATTTAAAATTAATAAGTCTCTGATATGGAATATCATAATGGACCTATGCACAAGTACCACCTTTGAGGCGAAAGGAATCATACAGCGAATAATTTGACAACTGAGATGAGCAGTACTTGAATCAACCCATAACTGAGATTCTCTCAGAAAAAGTACATAGGGTTTGGCAGACTAGACTGCAAGTGGAAATGAACATTGTGAGATTAGAATTAAGACCACGTATATTTTTAAATTGACTAGGAAGTGTTTGGGAGGTTTAGATCTTTCCACAGATAAGCTTATTCTATTAGTTTGATAATTCATGGTGAATTCAATAGTAAGAAAAAGTGGGGGGGGGGACATGCTGTATGAAGTAATGAAATTTTTGGATATGGCGTACACATGGTAAGAATATACCCAGATCCTTGCCATAATGTGGCCTTGACAGTTCCCTCCACATACACACTACTCGGACTCCCTTCAGTCTGATTCCATCCCCTCCTAGAGTTTACATAATTAAAGAACTCTTTGCTGTTCTACCTTTGCATCCTTTGCTAAAGATTTCTTGTAATCTGTTGTTGCTTGCCTAATCTCCTCTCTGACTTGCTTACAGAACAACTTATATATATATCATAGGCTTCTGTGTCACCTGTTAATTTATATGTATCCCATGCATTTTTCTTCTCTGTCACATTGCTCATTGGTTCATGTGACATCCACTTAGGCCTAAACCTTGAATAATATTTCTTAGTTGGTATGAAAAGCCTAGTACTATCCAAGATTAATTCTTTGAATGCTTCCCATTTTGAATTTGCTGTTTGTAACATCATCAATTGGTACCACCATATAGAATTTAAATACTGTCTAAGACCACGCTAGTCACCTTTATGAAAGCAAAAACCGTTCTGTTAACCACTGATGGTAGTTACCTCTGAGTAAATCCTACTTGAGCACAATGTGATCACTGCCACCTAGTGGATCCTTTATCTGCAGATTCTTAATGCATGAAGAATCACTACTGATAATGAGATCATGAGTATTACTCCCTCTAGTTGCCTCTCAAACATGCTGCTGTAGAAATCAATCATCCAATAAATCCCTAAAAGCCTTGCTAGTATGTGTGACCAACCCACAAATTCCAGTCAGTATCTGGGAAATTAAAATCACCCATTATAAGACTCTGATTTACTGGCCCACTCTATTTACCTGTACAGTTTATTATTATACTCATCAGAGTCATTATAGAACACTCCTACTCTTAATTTCGTTCTCCCAATGCTTATGTCACACCAAACTGACTCGACACTGCACTGTCCAGCGATGTCGACTGGGTTCACTTTCTTGGATTTTGTGTTTCTTAACTAATAGCATAACCCCTCTTCCCTTCCTGTCCATCCTTTCTGTACACATTGTACTCCCCAAATTCCAGTTCTGCATTCCTTATATCTGTGTGACACCAGATCTGTGATATCCCCACAGTAATCTTCCTTTGATGTTTTGATTAACACCTCAAAGTCATCAGATTTATTTACCAAAGTCCTAGCATTAGTGTACTTGCAAGTATACATGCACTTGTTCCTATTCTTAGCTACTCTAACACATCCCATGTATTTACTTGTTTCGCAATGACTCCCAGCAGTCTCTGGAATCCCCTGCATCTTGTTTTCCAGGCTGCTGATCATTCCAATAGAAGCAGTGCAAGAATCACTTTCACCTCTGCCAGTGGCTACTGTTAATCTATTAGTCCATGTATCCCCCCAAGCTAGCAATTTTCTGATCCACCTAACACTACCTCAATAGCATCAGCAAATATTCTTGCACCCTTTTTATTTAAGTGTATTCCCTCCCTGTAGAAGAAGTTTCTCCTTTTACAAAGCATAGACCAGGCTGAGAAAAATTTTACCTTTTGAGTCTTGCACAATCTCTCCAGGTTCCGATTTGATCAACAAGGCTCTCATCATATGCTCCCTTCTTTTGTGTCTGTGCAAAATTGCAGAAACTTTCAAATTTAACCTAACTCACGGCTTTTTGCAACATTGACCTGTACTTAAATAATTCTGCCTGTCTCCTAACTTTAACTTATTGCAAATTATACATATATGGCTGGTCATCAAGACTGTACTGTACAACCTTGTCATACCTTACTTGCATGAACCAGTGACCAGTCTGATGTCACTTTGGAACAGTTGAAAGTAAGGTGGAAAAAGGTATGTGTGATTAAATCTATTGTAAGTCTCTTGCACAAATAGTAGCTTACTGATGTGCACAAAAAAAAAAAAAAAAAAAAAAGATTTAATTCCACATTACAACTGCCATTACAGTTAATCAAATAGCTTAGAAGGCTCTCCCTACTATAGTTATGACAACAAAAACAAAATTTAGCAATCTGTTTTGTGAGAAATTGTTGAATTTCTCCATAGTAAATTAATGAAATCGAAATGTAAATTTATACGATTGCACATGCCTCATTATAATTATTTTTCAAGAATAATATTTAATTTTTTTTCTTGTTCTTCCATGTAAAATTACTTTTTCTCTGAAATGTATTCATTGATATTCTATCTGATACTGTACCAGGCATGCCATGACTGTTTTTTTTGTCATTTTTTAAAAAATGAACCATTATTTATTTTTTAAACTAGCACTGTGGTTTAGTCATTATGGGTTTCAGATGTAAATAAGTTCAGGTGTTAGGGCTTAATATTCATTAAAATTCTTCTCACTACTAAGTATAGCTGCTGGCATTTTAAAATTCAGTAATTTTCAATTAGCCAAAGTGTCTTTGGCTAATACTACTTAAATAGTATTAATCTTTATTGATATCTGCATTATAAGCTACCAAAACATTGAGATATTATAAATATTTTATGTTTCTTTAATTACTTCTATTATTTTTACTTGATATTCTAGAAAAAAAATATCAGTGGAAAATGATGCATGGTCATGTTTTTTATAGGCTATAAGAATTGGTGTGCGAAAAACAGCCTGCACAATCACTTAGGTTGAGAAATAAAGTTTTAAATTACTATTTCCAATACAAAAATTATCATTTAATTTATGTGTAAAGTATTGTAGATCAAGAAAAAGAATATTATAACATGAAGCATTACATGCAGCTCAACTTTAAAATGCTAAATCATGCATTTGCAAAAATTGGACTGTGATTATTTATGATATGATTGAATTATTTATATATTTTATAATTTCTGGGAATATGGTAATATAGAGTTAAGGTTAGTATGGAATTTTGAAGGGGGGGGGGTTGAAGGAATTTTGATACACAAAAATGTTTTAAATTTTTACATCTGCAAAAATTGCCCATTGTGACCAACTGCCTTATTAAATTATTTTAAAAAATGGCTGCAGTTCTGAATATAATATTTCACTTTAAAAGAATATATAGTTTTGTTAATCAATTGAAAACAAAAATTAGATGGAGACATTCAAAAAATGTCCATGCTCCATACAACAACCAAAATTTTGGAAAAACTTTGTATCTCATTAAGATTTAAAAAAGGGATTAAGCACTTGTTAGTACTGTAAAAGCTTTATTATCTGGCAAGTGTAGGGATTAAGGTATTCTGGTTATATATGAGAATAAGGAAAAAGCTTTTGACAGCAATGGTAAAAGTAAAATTTTTGATGAAAACAAATCTAAATCATATTTTATTAAATAAAAAAAACTATAATTATTGTTACAGTACTGTAACAATAATGCCATTTTCAATGCCATTTGGATGGGTTAAATTCAATACAGATGTTAACATTATTGAACAAGTAACTGAATTTAAGTATTCAGGAAACAGGATTTCAGAATTAAAAAGGACATGGAATATAAATTACAAACTTATAATAGAATGAATGGAATGATAAAAAGAAATTTTGGCAAACAAATGACAATACAAGCAAAATTGCAAATACATAACCATCAGAGGTAGCACTTAAATAGGATAGTGAAGTATGGACACTTGGGAAGAGGGATAAAAAATGTCTGGAAGCAGCCCAAATGAAATTTCTCACACCACAATTGGCATTAACAAGACTACATCACCAAAGAAGCACAGATATAAGAGAAAGACTAAACAACATAATAGAAGAAATACAAAATTATCAGTTAAAATGGAAAGAACATGTAGAGAAAATGAGTAGGAAGAGAAACAGAAGGTGTCCCAGAAGGAGATGGATCAAAAGTTCTTTGAAGAGAGTTAATGGTACAGGCGTCATAAGCCTAAAATCCACTAAGAAAGAAGAAATTCAATGCAAATAACTACAGTATTCACTTCTCACAGACCAACTGGAATGAAATTATTTACCAAATCAGAATGGTAAACTTGTTATATGGAAGGTGACACTGTGCGGTAAGTAATTATTTTAGTTTAGCTCCCATGATTATTTTAGTTTCCATGATTTGAGGTATGACATATTTTACTGGGTGCCCTTTTCTTCATATTCTGTAATAATAATTGTTCCATAATAAAAGGAAATAAAAATATGTTATTGTAACATTTACTTGATTTTATTAATTTTTATTATTATTTTTATTTTTTATGAAAACCCCAAGCATGAAAGGTATTAGAACCTATATTACTCAGTACCATGCATGGGTTGAAGGTTGAGAAATTGAAATAAGATACTTGTTGACATAACACTATGTGCAACAGTGTCAAAAGTTTTCCTGAAATCCAAGTGCAGGTAGTTCCGACTTCAAGTTAATTTGTTCCCAGCGCATGCTCGTAAAGTGGTAATTGATTTCCCTTAGACAATGTTAAAAGTGGGTTACGTTCTGAACAATAAAATTAGTTAGCTAATTTGTTTGTTTAAACAATGATTGATTTATCCAAATAAATGAAAACATAGCCTGTAAAATCAAGCAAATTATAATTTAAAGAAATTGTTTATGACTTACAAATGTTAAACAATGTTGATTCATCATCATTGACTAAATGCACATTCGTTGGTTTATTGCACAAGGAGTCGTCTTCTTCAGAAATGCTTCAAGAGGTGTTTGTTTTCAAGATAATCTTCTTTTATTTATAAATTTCAATAAGATGTATAAGCATTTTTTAAATGGAACACACAGATTGCAACTAACTAACACAATTTGCGCAGAGTAACAAGTTTGCAAAGCTTAAAAAAAAAAAAAGAATGAAGAGAAGATTCTGAAATTTTATGTTTATTATGATTGAAGATTGCAGTGAAAGGGAAATACATTTCACCATAACAACGTAAAAACCCACAAAATTCCAGCTATCGGTATTTTTGTAAATGCAATAAGATTGAGTTTACTATCTGTTTTAGTTGATTGCACTAACAGAAAAGCCCAATAAACCAGAAAGTGCAAATCGTTTTTGAAATGTGTTTTAGAAAAATATCACAAAGGCATTCAAAATTCTAATTAACGTAACATATGATAATGATGAAAGTGTAGTGCTTTTTAATGATTTGAATTGGTAACTAATAAAAATTACATTATAAAAATAAATTTAATGACCTTTTAGAGAGATAAATAGCTTAGTTATATAGCAAAAATATCAACTTCCAAGGTCTTGGAAAGAATTACCAAAAAAAAAAAAAAAACCAAATGTGTTAGGATAAATGGGCCCGTTGTACTGGTATCCATAGGGTATAAATGATGATTAGTTGTTTAGCCAGTAAAATAATATCTTTAACATAAATAGATACTGAATATCTTTAATTACAAATAGATACTGTATATCTTTAATTACAAATAGATACTGTAGCTTTTGAGACAGATCGTGTCTCTTCTTCAACAGAAAATGGAAACTTTAGAGATAAAATTATTCTAACGGACACAGTTGTGCGTGCAGTGAGGTGTGCGAGGGCTCGAGGTAGGTCATTCAATCATAATCATTAAACTGGTGTTTATTGTTGCTGCATGGACGTAAACTGGTGTTTATTGTTGCTGTGTTATCCAAGCTAACCGTATCTCTGATACTTATCGTTCGCGACAACGGGAATTTGTCAATTTAGACAGAGAGGCGATCCTCAAGAACGAACACCCGTTCAACCATAATACGGCTTCCTTTGTTCTAAATCTGAACAGCAAACAACTAACCATCGAACAGCTTAATGTCTTGACCACTGGTATGAAGTTCGCCGTCATGCTGTCGAAGCCACCGATCACACTACTCACTATGGGAGTAGAAGCAAGTATTACCAACCTCCCTGAAGAAACTGCTAATGACATCCGTTTCAAAACTCCCTCCATCCTCCGAAGCACACGGCCCACCTGCTCAAACCTTAATCATCGTCAGCACGCTGCTCTTTCCTGTATAAGGAAGGACAGCACCATCGTCGTGCTTCCTGCTGACAAGGGACATCGCATTGTCATATTAGACCGATCAGCCTACCAAGAGAAAGCCCTGGTCCTCCTGCTAGACCCCAGCGTATACGAACCTGTGACAGTTCCGCTCATTAAAGTCTTAGGACGTCTGGAGTCATGCATCAATAAACTTGTCTATGCATGGTTTAAAGCAAAGAAAATTTCTACTCCGACTCGGCGGCTTCTTTATGCCACAGCTGCCAACTACCACAGTTTTATGGGTTACCAAAAATCCATAAGCCGGAGAGACTTATGGATATTTGGAATGTGTTCCTCTCCGGCCCATACTGTTCTGCTGCAATGCATCTATATATGAACTATCCAAATATATTGCAGAACTCCTCACACCTCTTGTAGGAAATACCACCCACACTGTCACTAACAGCGGTGAATTCATTTGCCCTATTAAAGAGCTCTCAATTTCTGACAACGCTGTTATGGCATCATTTGATGTAGTGTCGCTATTTACATCAATCCCTGTTCAACAGGCCATACACTGCACCAAGAAGCTCCTTGAGAATGACTTAAACCTTCCAAACAGAACATTCTACTGATGACATCTGTACCCCCCCCTCAACCTGTGCTTGTCATGCAGCATCTTTACCTTTTGAGGATTCCGTATACCAGCAGGTACATGGCACTGCCATGGGTGCCCCTGTTAGTTACGTAGTGGCCAACATCGCCATGGAAGATTTGGATGAATAGATATTCCTGAACCCACCAGTACCTATTACAGCATGGTGCAGATACGTTGATGATATCTTCACCGTCATCCCACGTGGCTCAGAAACATCATTGCTAGAATATCTCAATTCCCTGACTGTGTTTATCGAGTTCACTCTAGAGTTAGAAGTAGACGGATCTCTCCCATTCCTGGATATCCTAGTAAAATGCATGGGCCCACATCTAGAAACCTCCGTAAGCCTATGTGGTGCGAACAGTTCACAAACTACAGATTCGGCCATTCTCCTAGTCATCTCAACAGCACTGCCGCCTGCACTCCATTCTCCAGGGCTTGGAGCCATTCCAGCACAGATGAAGTTAGGCACAACGAGATTTCTAAGGACAGATTTGATCAATTGTGGCTACCCAACACACATATTAGACAAGTGCTTATTACAAGCACAGGAGCTCACAGTCCACTTGAGACCACCGTCAACTCAGGACAATGTACCTACTATCTAGGCATGTCGGGCCGGATCTCAAAAGTCCTCAGAGAATACCGCATAAAATGCATGCAGTTGCCTGGTAGAAACTTCCGTTCTCTAGTTTCCAATGTAAAAACCCCGGTCACCCCTCTCTTACGCAGCAGTGTAATATACTGCATAGACTGTGACAGCTGCTACATAGGAGAGACTTAGAGACGTCTTCAAGACCGCCTTGCAGAACACGACAGCGATTCGCCTTGCTGAGACTGACCAGTTCACAATCGCAGAACACTTCTAGTCCACCCACCATGACCTCAATCCCAAGTGGGAATATGAAATAATTGACCACTCCTGACACTTTCGCCACCGCCTCTGTTAGAGTCACTCAATATATTGTGTAATTCAAGAGCCATGAACTGCTGCAAAGGCATGAGACTACACCCCATCTTAGAGACAATCGTTTTAGGTTTAGACAAGTGCTGGAGAAAAACTACGCACGTCCATGCAGCAGCAATAAACACCAGTTTAATGATTGAATGACCTACCTCGTACCCTAGCACGCCTCACTGCACGCACAACTGTGTCCATTAGAATAATATTATCTCTAAAGTTTCTGTTGAAGAAGAGACACGATTTATCTCGAAAACTACAGTAACTATTTGTAATTAAAGATATTCAGTATCTATTTATATTAAGGATATTATTTTACTGGCTAAACACCTAATCATTATTTATAAACGGCGTTATTGGGTTCACACTGCAATATTTTGACGATACGATGGTGTCTCTGGAATGGATTAATATCGTAAAGCGGGGTGCACTGTATTGCATAGCTACATGTGTGGTTTGAAATGCGGTAATTATGAATGTTTAACATTCATAAATACCACATTTATGAATAAGTATCAACAATTCTGTTGATACTTTGGGGAAAAAAAATTCGTAAGCCCGGGAACTCATAAAGCGGGAACTGCCTGTTTATGATATAAAAATTATTTTTTTTTGCATCCAGTTTCTTTGTGGCCACATCATAATATCCAGTTAAATTGGTCAGACAAGATTTCCCCTTAACAAACCCACTGTATCTCAAATATAATTGCTGCCTTGTCCAGATGATTCTGTGTTATTTCTCTAACCAGCGATTCCATTATTTTCCAGAATAGAAGAACATTATTTTCTACAGCAGAAGTTAAACTAACAGGTCTGTAATTACTTGTGTCATCCTTTGTGTTCACCCTTCAGGAATGGGGATATGTTTGCACATCTGCAGTCAGCAGAGATCTCCCTTGAATCCAAGGATGCTCTCATAATTATGGTTAAGGGTTTGCTTACTTCCTTTGCTATCTCCCTTAATATAATTGGATAGATCCCATTTGCCCCAGGTGCCTTTCTTATGTTTAACTTCAACAATTTCTGTTTCACTTTCCTCTCAGTTATTACAAAATCATTTAGCACCCTGTTAGAGCTTGATAAACTTCTGGCATCCACTTTCGTACAGAATTCATCATGTGTGAATGTAGATGCAAAATACTTATTCTGTTTGTTAGCTATGTGAGCAGGATCATAAACAGTCAAATCATTGATATCAAGTGGAACAACCCAATTCATCCCCTTTCTTCTAGAGGTTTCATAAGTAAAGATGTCTGCTGTTTTTTTGTTGCATCCTTTGCCGAAGATATCTTGCAATCAGTCCTCGCTTGCCTAACCTCCTTTGTGACTTAATTATAGACTAGCTTATATCTATTATAGGCTTCTGTGTTGCTTGATAATTTATATTCTTGACAAAGTTGTCATTTGAGATCCTTGTCAGTTGATTGACAAGGATCTCATCATCTCCTCATCATCTCATCTCCTATTGTGTCTGTGCAGAATTGCCAACACTTTCAAATTTAACTCTAACTTGTGACTTTTTTCAACATTTTCCTGTACAGTCAGTTCTGCTATAACGCGATTTTCGTGTTGGCTGATGTGCGATTTCGTCTGCAAGTAACACCAGATGAACATAAAACCCAGCACCCAGCTGACCCTAATGACCTGCAGAGAAATACATACAAATTTATAAAGCTTAAAAAATGTCAAACTTCAAATGTGGGAGAGCTATGTTTCCCATTTAGTGTAGTTGTATTGGTCAGAGACTATTGTCATATGCTGTATTCACAAGATTTTCTGTTCGAACAGAAATTTCGTGAGGCGGGATAGAATTAGCAGAGGAGCACATTTCTGGAGGTCACTAGCATAAAATAATAAAAACAATTTGCAGTTCCCGGTTTATTGGGCTTTTCTGTTAGCACAGTCTAATTATAAATGGGTAGTACATTAATCATATAAAAAACAAATAAATTTTCAGAATCTTCTCTTTTGTGCATGCCATGTTCGTCATCATTGGTTGCTTATCTTTTTTATTGTTTTAAATTTTACAATCCAAAAAAAAAAAATTAGTGAACAGAAATATCAATTTGTGTGTGTGTGTGTATATATATTTTCAGGGTGATGCAAAATAAGCTGAACAGTTTGTTTTCTCTGTAACTTTAGAACGAAATGTAATAAATGAACTATTTAAATGGTGAATGAAAGCTTTATTCTTGGAAATTTTTTACATCATATGGGAAAAATAATATCGGCCAAATGACCACTCCCTTCTTGCTTGGAAACATGTGCTCTTCTCATGGTGATTTCCATTGCATTTCTCAGAGTTTCAGGAGATATTGTGGCTATCTCATGCCGGATGTTCTCTTTTAGTGCCTTTATGGTTTGAGGGTTGTTGGCATACACTTTACCCTTGAGATAGCTCCAAAGAAAAAAGTCTGGGGCAGCCAAATTCAGTGAGCGTGGTGTCCATTTCATGCCACCATTTTTCGAAATAATGCGATTGGGAAAATGCTGCCTTAGGAAGCCCATTATGGCTCAAGCGGTGTGAGCCATGACACCATCTTGTTGGAACCACATTGTAGTCTTCTGGTAGCTGTGGCATCAAAAATTTTTTAACCATTGTCCTGTAGTGCTCTCCATTGACCGTCTGAACAACACCATCATCCTCGAAGAAAAGGTCCAATGATGCGTTCGGCTGTTACGGCACACCAAACCGTTACCTTAGCTGGATGCAGTGGTCTCTGGTGAGTTATTCTTCAGTTTGGACTGTCCCAAAATCAACAGTTTTGTTTATTAACAGTCACCTAACTGAAAATGTGCTTTGTCGCTCATCATCAAATTTGAAATGAAATTCTCATTTTTTGCGAGGTTTATGAAGGCATGGGTGTATTCCAGACGTGCTTGCTTGTCTTCGTGATGAAGGGCTTGAACTAATTGAATCTTGTATGGAAATTTATGCACGTCCTTATGCAAAATTTGCTACAGCGAGCGACAAGAGATTGTCAGTTGAGCAGAGTGTCTTCTGGTCTATGTTTGGGGTTGATTTGCAACTCTCTCCCATACATGTGCAATGTTTTCCATTGATCAACCACTACAGGTCTTCCAGTGTGTCTGGCATCAGCAACAGTTCCCCTTTCTTCAAAATTTTGAACCACAGTGTAAATTGTGTTCCTACTCAGTGCCTCGTGAATGTTATAAAATTGTCTATATGCTGACTGATTGTTTTCCAAGAACATTGTGACTATTTTGGTCCACTGAGCAGTTGTGTACCTTTCCATAATTCTCTAAGATAAACCTGTAAGATAAACACAAAAAATTACAAACCTAAAAAGAACTAAAAAAGTTGATTTTTTTAAAATGCTCAGCTTATTTTGTGCCACCCTGTATAACAGTATTAATTAACCTATGTATGTAGTATCCAATCAATACAACTAAATGGGAAATATATCTCTCACACATTCAATGTTTGACATGTTTACACGTGAGCTCAACGTATAAGGTGATAATAGTGTGTTTCTGCCTTTAAGATGGAAACACACTTATTCTCACCTTACACACACGAACCTCATGTATCTCTTACCTCAGTTCACCTGCGTGTGTTATCCAACAAGTGTGGGTCTTGGCCTGTTCTCCTGCATTTGTTAACTTTTCTTCATAAAAAGTATATTCATACAGCATTCCAGACATGGGTAAGCATCCTGGTTCCAAGAATCCAAGCAGTGAGTGCAAAAGGAAAGCATTAAGTATAGAAGAGAAATTTGAAAGAATAAAATGTTTTTATTGAAATGAGAGAACGTGATATCTCGAGAGCAACAGGCTTAAGTAAACCCACATTGCACACCATCAGAGATAGTGCCACGAAAATAAAAGCTGCATGTATAGCTGGAACAACTTCAAGTGCTACAAAAGTCAATTAGAACTATTAGGCCTAAAGAAATGGAAAGGCTGCTAAGCATATGGATTGAAGACCAAACCAAGAAAAAATTGAGAAAAACACTGTTAAAAATCGAGAAAAACACTGTTAAAAATCGAGAAAAACTTCATAATGTTAAGCTGTCTGGTGAAGCTGCAAGTGCAGATGAGGAAATGCAAAGGCATTTCCACCTTTGCAGAAAATAATTGAAGAAGGTGGCTATACATTGGATCAGATTTTCAATCTAGATGAAACAGGACTCTACTGGAAATGTATACCTTCAAGGATCTACATCTCTAAGGCAGAAGCATATGCCTCATGATTTAAGACTGCAAACGATCACTTAACTGTGATGTTCACCAGCAATACCAGCGGAGACTTGAAGTTACAACCAATAGTGGTTTATCACTGTGCCAATCTGCAAGCTTTAAAAGGAATTGGGAAATCCAGCCTTGGTGTTTGCTCTTGGTCTAGAAGGAAAGATTAGATGACTGGGCAGATATTCACTGATATTTTAGTTGAAGCTTACCATGACCTTTTCAAGAATTATTGCAAGAAGAACTTAGACTTTAAAATTATAATAATTCTTGATAACGCACCAAGCCATCCTCAGACGGTTGCTGAACTCTCTCCAAATACCAAATTCATATTTTTACCTATGAACACAACCTCTCTACCTACAGCCCCTTGACTAGGGTTTGATAACAGCATTTAAGGCTTACTATTTAAGATGAACATTCAAGATGTTAGTTGCAGCTACTAAGGTGACAAGACACAAACTGTTATAGAATTTTGAAAGATATTTAACATCTTATTGTTATTATTTGGTTTTTTTTAGGGGCATTAGCAACTAAGGCCATATTGTTCCGGGGATATGCGGTGGTCATTCCCTGACCTTTCCACATCCTCCGTATTTGGTGGCTCACGGGCTCGAACCCCGGTCTAATCAAGAAGCATGTGCTATGCACTGCTGCTCCTGCCCACCTGGCTACGGAGGCGCCATATTTAACATCAAAGTTGCTATTGATATGATTGTAGAAGCCTGGAATGATGTAACAAACTACTGTTTGAATCATGTGTGGCAAAACTTATTCCTCATTTAATTCATGATTTTTGAAGGCTTTGAACCTTCAGAGCAACTAAAACAAATCAAATTGTGTTGCACTTGCAAAAGAAGTTGGTTTTGATGAAGTAGAAAATGAAGGTGTAGAAGAGCTTCTAGAGTCTCACAATGAGGATCTATCTACTGGCGACAGCAGGCTGCCCCACGAGAACAGCAGAGTTATCAGGTGCTTTAAGTGGGATTGGAAAGCACCTGCAGTGGATGGATTGAAGATAATGATTATAATGCTGAACATAGTAGGATAGTGCTTGGTGGCATTTGGAATCATACAGGCAGCTCCTGTATGAAAGGAGGCAGGAAAAGCAACAAAAGCTAGATAGCTATTTTAAGCCAGTGCAGAAAAAAGAAAAGCAGGACAGTGAGTCACACCCTTTCACATCGGGTATAAAAACATTTCGTCCTAAGAATGATAACCCTCCTACCTCTTCGCTATAACTCACCAGTTACAGCCCTTCACCACACCAACAAGCAAACTTCATATCTTGTCAAAGTAAAGTGCTATATTTAGTAATATTTATTTTTTTTATTTGAAATTTAAGATGTTTAAGCCTGTGTTAGCAATTTTATTGGGTTTCTAACTTTTTTTTTTACTGTTTTACTCACCAGGCCGAACTTTTTTTTTTTACTGTTTACTCACCAGACCGAACTTTTTTTTTTTTTTTTTTTTTCTTTTGAGTTCTCTGCCTCATCCCTATTTTTCCCATAAGTCCTGTTGTTTTAAATGCACGAAATACCATAACCCGGAGATTTTTAGGAACACATATACCACATTATAGCAGAACTGACTGTACTTGTTAAGTAAATCTGCAGATCTCCTACTATTAATTTCATTAGTGTCAACGTGTACAACAATATCATCTTTAAATGATTAGAAAATCAGTATTGCTTACTAAATAATAAATAAATTTTCTTTTTATACTCAAGACTAGTGGAGCCCTAATAGAAATGCATTGCACCTAATTTTTTGACATTACCAAAACTTCTTGTCATTAGGGTGACACCACCTTTTCCTTTCTATATTGCAGGAAATTCCAACAGTGTCTGCAGTATGCCAGCTTATGAGGAGGTGGGGGGTTATGGCAATAACGTACAGTACAAGGTTTTTGTAGCGGTTTAACTTTACATATGATAATTATTATTGCAAAGTATATATTATTTAAAAGATTTTTCATGTCAAACTTTAAAATGTAAGAATTGAGAATATTTTTTAAGAAAACAAAAACAAACATTTTTAAGAAAACAAAAAAAAAAAAAAAAAAAACTGCACAAGAACTAAAATATTTGTATTTAATCAAAAAAATACAGACAATTAAAATTGATATACACATATAAGTGAAATGTATTGTTGTATTTTATGAATAATCAGAAATCAGAGTTTTCAGTTTTGGTTCATTATTTGAATTTAAAAACATACTTTTTGTTTGACTTTGCTGCCTCGAGTATATTCTTTTCCTCAGGCGCAAATGTATAAAAGTCCCTACAAGTATATTTATAATTTAGCTTTCCCACAACTTCACCACTTTTTATTAAGTTTATGATGCTCTTATTGTAGTAGCAGTTCATAATTGAGAATACGTGTGCCACATTTGGAAGTCCATTGTCTGATTCCAGAGCTATTTGACACCATTTGATACTAACAGAAAAAGTTTGCTTGGATTTGTCATTCAGAAACAATGCAGGTGTAGGCTCTATACGAAATTCATTGTATAATTCATCCAAGTTGATAGACGCCTTCAAGTTCAAAACTATAACAGCTTCTTTGAAATCAGAATATGTTGGTTTCTTTTTGTTCAGTGATAAAAACTGGATTTTATACAGGTGGTTGTTGTTAGAGAAATCAAATAACTCTTCCAAATATCATCATGTTGTAACAACATCTCCATTTCTTCTCCAATAAACATGTCTTCTTTTCTTTGGCTAATTTTGTTTCTCAGTTTTTCCATCAGGGGTTACAGCTTTGGTGCTCTAGTATTTTCCCATTTTAGTTCTTTTATAGTGCATTTTTGAGAAAGGCATAGTATGCTGGTATTACACAATTTTACCCTTCCTAATGACAGGAAATATGATTTAACAGAAGACCAACATTCAGCAATTCTTTCACCTGGAGGATGTAAAGTTACCCATCTAGTTCCCACAAGATGCAATAAATTCTCATAGTCTTCACCAAGAAAGTCAGATATTGTTTTTAGCTTTTCAGTGCATTTTGCGGCGCCTCTGTAGCCAGGTGGGCAGGAGCAGCAGTGCTTAGCACATGCTTCTTGATTAGACCAGGGTTCGAGCCCATGAGCCACCAAATACGGAGGATGCGGAAAGGTCAGGGAATGACCACTGCATATCCCCGGAGCAATATGGCCTTAGTTGCTAATGCTCCTAAAAACCAAATAACAACAACAACAACAGTGCATTTTGCTGAAGAAGAATAGTGATTAAATATCTTTACAACAAGACTTTCAATATCAATCTGTAGTTTGGCACAAAGTATGTGCAAAGTATGTATATGAGAATTAGCACATTGAATATTTGGGTTTAGTAGTTTTAATTTCTAAAACCAAATTGCGCTTTGCAAAATTAACACTAGTATTTTCTCCAGAGTAAGAGGAAATATTATCAATGCGTAATGAATTTTCCAGGAGCATTTTTTGAATTTGTTGAGATATCCCTGCTGATGTTTGTCTAAGTCATCATAAAAATGTAGGATTTTTAAAATGTAGAATTATTTATTCAATTTTTTTTTATCTCATGTGCAGGTAAAATTTCAAAAGAGTACAAAATTACAAAAGTGTGCAATTACAAAAATTTTACTTTAACATTGTGGAAACTAGTGCAATGCTTGAACTTATTAAACCAACCATTGCTTGCCATGAACTTGGCTTGGGGTTTGCCATACTTATCCTTAATATTTTCATAAATACTTCTTGCTTTTGCTTCAGTGACCATTAGACTCAGGAGCACTTGCTTCTGAATCTGATTTTTCATCCAAATTATTATTAATAACTTTTCCATTTTCGATAGCACTTGAATGCTCTTTTGTGATCACTGTTGTTCTTAAATGCATTGATCCTTTAACATGTTCTTTTATACACACACTGTCCTTTAAAATAGTATTCACTGTTGAAGCAGCGAGACCTAATTCCCATGCAATAGATGACAAACTTTGTCTTGCTTCTTACTTCTTAATCATTTTTATCTTCATTTCTAAATCAGTTTTGTTTCTTTTCCTAGCCCTGTGACAACTTGCACTTTCCCTTCATCATTGCAATAAGTAAATAAGAATGAAGAAAAGATTCTGAAAATTTATTTGTTTATAATAGATTTCACTAATAGAAAAGTCCAATAAACTCGAAATTGCAAATTGTTTTTATTGTTTTATGGTCGTGACCTCCAGAAATGTGCTTTAGAAAAATATCACAAAGATGTTCAAAATTGATTCTTATAACGGATTATATGATAATAATGAAAGTGTAGTGCATTCTCCAGCCAGACCACATAGCCCTTCCTCTCAGCGTTTGTAAACTTGTTGTCTGTGTGTTTTGTTTTTGCATCCTTTAGTTAAAAATGATTTTTGTGTTGTGCTTATTTGACATAAATTTATATAAAATTAATACAATTTCCATTATAAAAATGATCTTTTAGAGAGTTAGAATTTCAATTTCTGAAGTCTTGGAATGAATTTAAAAAACAAAAAATGTGTTATTGGATTCACATTACGATATTTTCACAATGCAGTCAGTCCTCGTATAGCACGATAGTTGTGTTCCTAGAAACCTTCGTGCAATGCAAAATCGTGCAATATAAACAACAGGCCCTGTGGGAAAAATAGGGTTAGGTGCCGACCTCCCAAGATTGAACACACATTTGTAACTAAAACATTACCAAACACAATAAATAATCGTAATAAAATACGTAAGTATTTTGTTACGACTATTACGTAATAAAATATTGCTAATGCTTTTGCTTCTATCGTAAGCAAACTTCTTTTTTGTTTGATTTTCTATCCAAACAGATGACAGCTGTTCCATCTCTTCCAATTCTTTGTGTCTTAATCTAATGGATTTTAATTACACTTTGAGTTGTTCCTGCTATGAAAGTTTTTATTTTCTCTGCATTCTTTGTAATTCTTGGCGTTGCCTCATTTAGGCCTGTAGCGTGCAATATCACATGGTCTTTCATTTCACTCAAAGTGTTTCACAATTTAATATTTTTTTCTCTATCGACAGAGGCGAACTGGCCATAAGCCTTACCAGGGAAACCACGGTGGGTTGGAGGCCAGTGTGATTTTGGCTATAAATGCTAGTATGAGGTCACTACAAATTTTCCTCGGGTAAAAAGTTTTGGCCCAGTTCACACTTTTTAAGTATTTTACTCATTTTTAGGGAATAAAGCACAATTACAAAATGAGGAGGCATGCTTGATACAAATAAACAAAGCTGTGCGCGTGTAGCAACTGAATAAACAACACCGTAAAGGTAGAGAACTCTATTAACACCTCACTAGCTCACCTTTTACTAAAGCACATTTCTGGGGATTACTACCATAAAACAGTAAAAACAATTTGCAGTTGCTTTCCTGCTAGTGGAATCTGTGCTGGTAGTAAACTCAATCTAATTGCAGTTGCAATAATACCGATAGTTGGAATTTTACGTTATTATGGTGAAATGTATTTCCCCTTCACTGATATAAAAAAACATAAATACATTTTCAGACTCTTCTCTTCATTTCTATTGTGTTGCATTCAGTTGGGGTGATTCCGCGTCTGACTACCATTTCTTGTAAACACAACGGCGAATCGTGCATAAGCGAATTCGGTTCATGTTATATGCAATATCGTTCTCCTATTTATAAAATCGTGTATGATCGAATTCATGTAGTGTAAACACGTTTATACGAGGACTGACTGTACCTCCATTTATTCCTATGCTATGTAAAATACATTTCCATATTTTTTTCAGGTTACACTGGCCGGAAACAATTTATGTAGTCGATTATTTTGTAAGTCGGAGAGTGCCTGTATTCTGTACTGTATCAGTGTTCTACATAGTTTTGACAATTAGTCACCTAAAGGGAAACAGGATTATATCAAAAACTGTAAAGTAGGTTTTTTTTTTTTTTTTAAATTACGTATTTTTGGGAGAGTAGGGGCGCAGCAGCTTACACTTGAGCAAATACAGAATTTTACAGGATAGTCCTCATCCATACCTTGACCAAAAAGATAGTTAATAAGTTTGATTTATTTTATTATCAAGCTTATTAAATTTTAGATGTGCAGAAGTTGCTAAACATAATTTAAGTTGCATAAACTTTTCTAATTAAAATTAAATTACTTGGATGCAGGATTATTAATAATGTGAAAAGATAATTGGTACAAGTAAGGCACAGATTTGTACATACTATTGATGGCTCAAAGTTAGATAATGACTACGTTGATTTCATATCATGTAGGAACTTCATCATGAGTGCCTTGGTATTGCACTGCTCACTTTAAATAAAATGTATGCTATCCTTCCATGCCACAGTATGGGGAATGGCATACTTTTCCAACAGGTGCCTCCGTAGCCAGGTGGGAAGAAGCAGCAGTGCGTAGCACACGCTTTTTGATTACACCAGGGTTCGAGCCCATCACCACCAAATATGGAGGATGCGGAAAGGTCAGGGAATGACCATCGCATATCCCGGAGCAATATGGCCTTAGTTGCTAATGCTCCTAAAAACCAAATAACAAACAAACAAAACTTTCCCAACAAATCATATAGTTTGTTTTGTGTAAATTATGCAGTTAGCTTACTTTTTTCATACTGGGAACAGTCATGGTTCGCCATGTACATTACATTCAAAACCAGATAATGCAATTGTATTGAAAGTTTGTGGAGGAGAATGTATAGGTAGTTAGCCCATGTGAGATTCTAGATGTCAAATGTCATTTTCATTTTTAGTGCTGTTGCATTACACTTTAGATAAGTACAAAACAACAGTCATATCCATGGCTTTTCAGTCCTCCCCAAACCATGGGAAATAGCAAAAGACTTAGACTTTCTCTTACCTTGACTCTGTTTTTCCAACTGTTCAGCAGTAATATGAGATACTTTTTGTGCATCACCA
Source organism: Mastigoproctus giganteus (assembly GCF_048544385.1). Classification (NCBI taxonomy): domain Eukaryota; kingdom Metazoa; phylum Arthropoda; class Arachnida; order Uropygi; family Thelyphonidae; genus Mastigoproctus; species Mastigoproctus giganteus. The sequence goes on along the minus strand of NC_143579.1, from coordinate 153,677,886 downwards.
AGTTTCTTCCTAAAATGCAAGCATCCTTTTTTAATAAATTCTGTAATTTTTATTCTTTGCATTTAGCATTAGTAGGAAACCCCTTCCCATTTCACCAATCCATTCTCTCCAAATGTTTGCCTACTTCTGACTTGAATTTATTTATGCTGTCAACTTCCACAATGACAAATGGAAGTTTGTTCAAGCAATCAACCACTCGCTGGCTAAAGGCTGGTTTCCCCGCATCTATTCTACAACTGTCTTTCCTCAGTTTGAATTTGTCCCCTCAGGTGATTAATCTGGGAAAGAGGAAGAATCCCATCAGCATTGAGCTTGCTCAAACCATTCAGTGCCTTATACACTTCAATCAGATCACCTCGCAGAGGTGCTAGTCTCTAGACACTGCAATTTGCAGAACTTAAGCCTTTCTTCGTAAGAGCAACCCTTCATTCCACTCAGCAATCTTGTTGCCCTTCTCTGTACTCATTCTAGCAACTTTACATCCTTCCTAAAATGAGGCCTCCAAACCTGTATACAGTACTCAAGGTGGCCTGACCATTGCTTTATACAATGGGATAATCACCTACTTTCCCTACTAGCAAAATTCCTGTATATCATTGGCAATACCCCATGATCTGCTCTGGCAGCCTGTCTACACTGCTCAGTAAACTTCATATCTGACTGCGCACTTACTCCCAGGTCTTTTCATTTTCTACCACCCTAAGTGTAGTACCACACAGTTGGTATATTTCTCTGGGATTACTCCTAACCATATGCAGTAGTTTGCATTTGCCAATGCTGAACTACAATTGCAACTTCTCAGCCCATCTGCTCAGTTTTTCTAGATCCTGTTGCAGTAGCACATTGTCATTAACAACCCTGCCAAACTTTATATCATCTGCAAACTTGTAAATTAAGCCTGATATAATTTTATCGATATCATTGATAATACACAAATCAACACTGGGCCCAGCACCGAACCCTGGTGGACTCCACTAACATTAGTCCACATGGAGCAGTGTCCATTTATGACCACTCTCTGTCTTCTCCCACACAACCATCCCTTTATCCATAGCAGCAATTTGCCCTTAATGCCACAGTGCTCCAATTTGTACTGTAGCCTTCCATGTGTAACAGCATCAAAAGCTTTCCTGAAATCCAAGTATGTGATATCAAAATTCTTTTTTGCATCCAGTTCCTTTGTGACCACATCATAGTATCCAGTCAAATTGGTCAGACAAAACCAATTTGACAAGACCTTTATCAAACCCATGCTGTGTCTGGACTATAACTGCAGTCTCGTCTAGATGATCCTTTAATCAGTGCCTCCTTTAATTTCCCCAGTAGAGAAGTTAAACTAAGAGGTCTGTGATTATTCGTGTGACCCTTTGATCCCCCTTTGTGAAATGGAGACACATTTTCACATCTCGAGTCCATGGGGGACTTCGCCTGAGTCCAAGTAAGTTCTCATAATTATGGCTAATGGTTTGCTTAATTCCTTTGCTGCCTCCTTTAATATAGCTGGGTAGATTTCACCCACCCCAGATGCTATTCTTATGTTTAACTTCAACAATTTCTCCTCCACTTTGCTCTTTGTTATTACAAAATTATTTTGCTCCCTGCCAGAGTTTAAATTTCTTTTCATCTTTAAAAGAAATCTACCATAAGTGTAGCAAATTGTCAGATTTATTTACCAGCCTCCTTTTGACATATTGCACCACATAACTTAAACACACAAATAACTATGAATCTCTTTTGCTTGCATCTTGCATATTGTGGTTATTATTCAACAGTGGTTATTATTATTATTATTCTCAGTATTGGTGTTTGTCAGGTTGTTTACTCAAGATACAACTTCACTTGAAAATTCTGTATTGGTTGCTAGTTTTTGCAAGCTTGTAAATTCAGGATTTTTTTTTGTGATAATTTTAACGCTTTAAGCTACAGTTTAATACAAATTTAGCTGTTTTTTATTGTTAATGTTAGAGTGAATTTCTTAAGTATAATAGTAAGTTACATTTGGCTGAAGATATTAGAAAACTTCTAAACAGCGTGTGTGTGAATTGAAAATTCTTGTGTGAATATAGTAACATAAGGTGTTAAACGTACAAGATGGTTATGAAAGCAGGTGAAAAAATGATTGTACCAATAAAATATTTTTTTAATTTAATCAAAGCTAAAAAAGTATCAGAATTGATGTAATAGGAGTAAAGAAATTTAAGAATGTGGGAAAAAAATATTAAATTAAGTGTTAAATGGAGGAGAGCAAGCACTGTGCAAATGTCATCAGGGAACCACAAATGTGACAATCTAACCCAGATAGCATTTTGTACATCCAGATGAATGCAGATAGGGTGTAAATGATGATAATAATAATATGATAAATTTAGAAACATCATTTTGCTGTGATAAGCTGTCCTTCATATTTTCTCAGTATTCAGTTACTTTCTTTCTATTTAGTACTTAAATGATTCTTAAGTATATTTTTCACTACTGATACTTTTCAGCTGTGATATAATTTTATAAATATAATATGTGGCTTTAAGTGATTTTTTTTTATCTTGTTTGTAGCTTTTAACCTTATCTTATTTTTTATACTTTCCTTTATTTTTTTAAGTTCTGCATTGAACTTCTCACACTGCTATATTTGTACATTAATTTAGTGTGATTAATTTTATAAATATATTTTATATATGGCTTAAGTGTATTTTTTTTTTTTTTTACTTTGTTATTCTTTCCTTTATTTCTTAAGTTCTGCATTATTTGCAATGAACCTTTCACACTATTTACTATATTTGTACATTAATTAGCAATTTTTAATTTGTATCTCACTTTGCATTCTTCCTTAACTGCTTTGCACTTTGAAGATATATTTATATATCCCATTTCTACATGCATCTGCCTCCATCAACAGCTTGAATCCGAGTGATTATGTGCAAGGGTGCATGACAATGAGATTTACCATGGTTCAAGTCCTGTGACTGCTAAATATGGTGCTGTTTTTTGTATTCTTTATCTTGTGAATTCCTCTGTGGGGTTATAAGCAGAAAATTTATTTCTATATTTTATTTTATTAATACAGTTTACCTTACCCTTATATTTAAAAAAATTTTTTTTTTTTTTTTTTTTGATTTCCTTGTTATTCTCTTGTGGACAATGTGTTAAGTATCACAGAGTATAAGTGTTCCATGAGTTATGACTACTTCTTAGGCAGTACTGATTTTGAATATTTTAACACGCTTAAGGGCAACAAGATTAGTGAATGGAACAAAGGGGTGCTCTTACGAAGAAAGGCTTAAGTTTTGCAAATTACAGTGTCTGGAGACTAGGCACCAGCGAGGTGATCTGATAGAGGTGTATAAAGCCTTGAATGGTTTGAGCATGCTCAATGCTGATGGGATTCTTCCTCTTGCTCAGAATAATCACCTGAGAGCGCATAAATTAAAATTGAGGAAAGACAGATGTAGGATAGACGTGCGGAAATTTGCCTTTAGCCAGCGGGTGGCTGGTTGGTGGAACAGACTTCCATCCCTTATCGTGGAAGTTGATAGCCTACATAAGTTTAAGGCTCAGCTGGGCAGGTATTTTGAACAAACAGAGGGGTGAAGTGGAAGTGGTTTTTTTTTTTTTTTTTTTTGGCTGATGCTGCATAAGCTTGCTTTCTTGCATCAAATGCCTCTACTAATGCTAATGCTAACACTAAGAAACCTAATACCTTATTTAATCAGAATTTATTTTTTCTCAAATTTAATAATTCATGTTGCTTTACCTGGCCTAATATAAACAGCTCTGAAGTTCACTTTGAATGTTATTTATTTACTAACTTGTATTGGATTTTTACAAAAAATTTTTTTGAATTTCTGCTTTTTTTTTTTTTTTTTTTTTTTTTCAACATTGTGATTGGCAGGTATTCTGTGGTAGTCTACGAAATGTCCAAACCAGCATTGTTCTGTGTGATATTTCATCAGGGTTTGTGGTGTAAAACTAATTAACAATGTCTTTCAGTAAGATGCCAAAGAAGTATGATCTAAAATTTTAAAAGATATATGAGATTTTGGCAATAAGGTGTATAAGTATTTGAGGTGTATAAGACCTTGAATGGTTTGAGCAGGCTCAGAATGCTGATGGGATACTTCCGCTTGCTCAGATTAAGAACCTAAGAGGGCATAGATTCAAAATGAAGAAAGACAGTTGTAGAATAGATGTGTGGAAGTTTGCCTTTAGCCAGTGAGTGGTTGATTGCTGGAACAAACTTCCATTTGTCATTGCGGAAGTTGACAGCATAAATAAATTCAAGTCAGAAGTAGACAAACGTTTGGAAAGAATGGATGGGTGAAATGGGAAGGGGTTTTTTTTTTTTTTTTTTTTTTGCTGATGCTGTATAAGCTTGCTTTTTTGCATTCATATGTCTCAACTAATGCTAATAAAGTTTCGAGACTGGTGCTGAGAACTTTATTGCCACGTTTATTTTGAAAATAAATTAGATAGTATGAATCAGAGCTGTAATACTCAATATGTTCTACGTTGAAAATAATATTAGTAAATTAATAAGAGGAGTTTACCTCAATATAGTACGTGGAACACTTCCGTATGATACCCTCCAGAAATTAAAACGGAAAAAACGAAAAAATCGACAACTTACCGGTACATTAAAGTAAAATATAAATAATTAAAGTAAAATATAAATAGTTAAATAATCAATTTAACACAATTCAAAATCAATTCAAAACAATTAAAATTCAAATTAACGCAATTAAAAGAATCTAACGAAAATATTCAAAACGATTTTCCTTCCTGAAGCTGACAATGCTTTTCGACCGACTGTCGTGATCACAGGAATGAAAATTACCGAATCAGGCTAAACCTGCAACTTAAATAGTGATTATATGTCTTTGCGCATGCGCGTAAAGGTCCACGCATCGGAGATCAAATATGGCCGCCGAACATTAACAGAATTCTCGTGTAATTTAATTTCAACGGTTTCTGCAATTAATAGTCGCGTACAATTACGTTGAACGTTAAGTATTTTGGCCTCGTTAAATAAAAAAGTATGTTTTTCGTTAATGGCATGAAAGGCTAATTCTGACGCTGCTGAACGAGAAGCACGAACTGAGGCTTCGTGTTGATTTACACGAATATTAAGAGAAAACCGCGTCGAACCCTGGTAAGACGAGTCGCAATCACCGCAAGAAATGTTGTATACTAGATCATTAATTTGTGTTGCGAACGCGGAAAGAACCGAGCGATTGTTCAGTATAGTGTGTAACTTCCGTATAGGCCTAGCTATAATTTTAAATTCGGTATCTTTAAAGAATCTGTTAAGTTGTTTGTGCCACTGTTCAACATATGGGACAGAAATAAAGTATTTTTTGATATTACTATTGTTGATTGGTGTAGTATTTTTTATCCTATCCTTAGCTTGTACCCTAATTCGATTTATTGTGTTAATGGGATAACCCCTGTTCAAGAATCTGCTAGTTAATATTTGTATTTCTGAGTCCAATGCAGAATCCGTCGTTGAATATTTATAGGCATTTAGAAATTGATTAAAGATAATCGATCTTTTGTAGGTGAACGGGTGGTAGCTATTATAATGAAGAAGCATACCGGTGTTTGTGGGTTTTCGATAGATGCTAAATTGTATTTTGTTCGAGTCACGGGTAAGCGTGAAATTTAGAAAGTTTAATGACTTAGTATCCGTATCTTCCCTTTCCAATGTAAATTTGAGTCTAGAATGAATATTATTAAACGAATGTAAAATGTCTTGGATAGTACTACTATCAGTAATAACTAGAACATCGTCTAAATACCTCCCATAGTATGTGATACGGGGACGAAAAGGTGTCAAATGTATCTGCTCAATCGTTGAGAGATAGATCTCTGACATTAAGCCACTCAGGCTCAAACCCATTGGTAATCCAAAAATTTGTTTGTACACCTTGTCTCGAAAGGTGATGTAGTTAGCCTCAGCTAATAGTTTAATTAAGTGAAAAATTTCCTTAATGGGCAGCTTCGTATAATTAATCGGTGTCGAGTTTTTATTTAACATATCCCAAATAATATCTAATGTGTATTCAACGTTTACATTCGTATATAATGAGGTAACATCTAATGAGAATAAATTGTCATTGTCACCGAGTCTACAGTCTTTAAGATTATTAAATAATGTATCGTAATTCTTAATCCCAAATTGTATAACCTGTCTAAAAGGTTTTATAATATTATATACATGTGTGGCTAAGGCTGAAAATGCCGAGTTCCTGTAGGAAACAATAGGTCGAATCGGAAATCCAGGCTTGTGTAATTTTACCTGACCAAAAAGTGCAGGAATATTGTATGTTCTGGACTTCAATTCCTTCAACTGAACCATAGTAATGTAGTCGTTTTTACGATATGTGGTTAACGTTTTATTGTATTGATTTACCAAATTGGTAAACAGTGCCGGGTCCACTTCACGATAAGTGGAGGTATCAGACACAACTGAATCTAACTTATTAATATAATCATGTTTATCTAGTATTACCACTGTATCTCCTTTATCTGCCCTCTGTATAATAATGTCCTTATTTTCTCGAAGTTCTCGTAAAGCTGAACTGTCATGTGTATTCAATTTAGGAAGTCGCGTTTCTTTTATGTTATTTACTACTTGGTTAACTTGTTGAATAAATACATCTTTTTGTGGAACACTACGAAGTCCAAATTCAATATCAATTACGCATTGTTTTTTTGGCAGCTTTCGAGGTGGTAAATTATAATTTAATCCTTTGGATAAAAGTGAAATCTGGTCCTGCGATAGTGTACACGAGGAAAGATTTGTAACCTGTTGATATGTTGGTTCGTTGGATACTGGGTGAGGGGGTGTTCGTGAACTAGCCGACATATTCTCGTGGTAGTGCGTTATGTGTCTGTGGGGGGGATGTCACCCAACTCGTGTGAACTTGGTCGCAAGCTCGCGACAATGTGTTAGAATTCGCATGAACGTGTCTTGAACTATTAGATAATGTTTGCAACTTATTAACGTGTCTGTTTTTTATTTCTGAGGCTTGTGCTTCCCGTCGCAAATCTATGGAGGTCTTCAATACAGACCAATCGTTCGGATGTAGATAATTTTTTAATTTATCGCGAAGCTTCCTAACCTGGGAAAGGTATTTTTGTGTATCCGAATATCGAGATTTTAAGGCAAGCTTAACAATATTACGTGATGTCGCCAGTGATAGTTGTTTTATGCCTGAAATTTTTTGATTTAAATTCACCCTGGCAAACTTCGGAACGATGTTGTTTTGAAGGCAATATTTTAGGAAAGAAATATGGTAACTTTGGGCCGAGTACCTTAGTGTAGATTTAATGTAATTTTGTACCAAGCCATTCAAAAAATCTCCCATAATTGTGTGTATCGATTGTATACTACTGGAGAGACAGGAAGTGAATGAAATAGTCAATAAGAGTTTGAAAATTAATTAGATAGTATGAATCAGAGCTGTAATACTCAATATGTTCTACGTTGAAAATAATATTAGTAAATTAATAAGAGGAGTTTACCTCAATATAGTACGTGGAACACTTCCGTATGATACCCTCCAGAAATTAAAACGGAAAAAACGAAAAAATCGACAACTTACCGGTACATTAAAGTAAAATATTAATAATTAAAGTAAAATATAAATAGTTAAATAATCAATTTAACACAATTCAAAATCAATTCAAAACAATTAAAATTCAAATTAACGCAATTAAAAGAATCTAACGAAAATATTCAAAACGATTTTCCTTCCTGAAGCTGACAATGCTTTTCGACCGACTGTCGTGATCACAGGAATGAAAATTACCGAATCAGGCTAAACCTGCAACTTAAATAGTGATTATATGTCTTCGCGCATGCGCGTAAAGGTCCACGCATCGGAGATCAAATATGGCCGCCGAACATTAACAGAATTCTCGTGTAATTTAATTTCAACGGTTTCTGCAATTAATAGTCGCGTATAATTACGTTGAACGTTAAGTATTTTGGCCTCGTTAAATAAAAAAGTATGTTTTTCGTTAATGGCATGAAAGGCTAATTCTGACGCTGCTGAACGAGAAGCACGAACTGAGGCTTCGTGTTGATTTACACGAATATTAAGAGAAAACCGCGTCGAACCCTGGTAAGACGAGTCGCAATCACCGCAAGAAATGTTGTATACTAGATCATTAATTTGTGTTGCGAACGCGGAAAGAACCGAGCGATTGTTCAGTATAGTGTGTAACTTCCGTATAGGCCTAGCTATAATTTTAAATTCGGTATCTTTAAAGAATCTGTTAAGTTGTTTGTGCCACTGTTCAACATATGGGACAGAAATAAAGTATTTTTTGATATTACTATTGTTGATTGGTGTAGTATTTTTTATCCTATCCTTAGCTTGTACCCTAATTCGATTTATTGTGTTAATGGGATAACCCCTGTTCAAGAATCTGCTAGTTAATATTTGTATTTCTGAGTCCAAAGCAGAATCCGTCGTTGAATATTTATAGGCATTTAGAAATTGATTAAAGATAATCGATCTTTTATCGAATAGCTACCACCCGTTCACCTACAAAAGATCGATTATCTTTAATCAATTTCTAAATGCCTATAAATATTCAACGACGGATTCTGCTTTGGACTCAGAAATACAAATATTAACTAGCAGATTCTTGAACAGGGGTTATCCCATTAACACAATAAATCGAATTAGGGTACAAGCTAAGGATAGGATAAAAAATACTACACCAATCAACAATAGTAATATCAAAAAATACTTTATTTCTGTCCCATATGTTGAACAGTGGCACAAACAACTTAACAGATTCTTTAAAGATACCGAATTTAAAATTATAGCTAGGCCTATACGGAAGTTACACACTATACTGAACAATCGCTCGGTTCTTTCCGCGTTCGCAACACAAATTAATGATCTAGTATACAACATTTCTTGCGGTGATTGCGACTCGTCTTACCAGGGTTCGACGCGGTTTTCTCTTAATATTCGTGTAAATCAACACGAAGCCTCAGTTCGTGCTTCTCGTTCAGCAGCGTCAGAATTAGCCTTTCATGCCATTAACGAAAAACATACATTTTTATTTAACGAGGCCAAAATACTTAACGTTCAACGTAATTATACGCGACTATTAATTGCAGAAACCGTTGAAATTAAATTACACGAGAATTCTGTTAATGTTTGGCGGCCATATTTGATCTCCGATGCGTGGACCTTTACGCGCATGCGCGAAGACATATAATCACTATTTAAGTTGCAGGTTTAGCCTGATTCGGTAATTTTCATTCCTGTGATCACGACAGTCGGTCGAAAAGCATTGTCAGCTTCAGGAAGGAAAATCGTTTTGAATATTTTCGTTAGATTCTTTTAATTGCGTTAATTTGAATTTTAATTGTTTTGAATTGATTTTGAATTGTGTTAAATTGATTATTTAACTATTTATATTTTACTTTAATTATTTATATTTTACTTTAATGTACCGGTAAGTTGTCGATTTTTTCGTTTTTTCCGTTTTAATTTCTGGAGGGTATCATACGGAAGTGTTCCACGTACTATATTGAGGTAAACTCCTCTTATTAATTTACTAATTTGAAAATAAATGGAAGTGGTATGTTGTAGTTAAACTTCCTCCAACAGATGATAGGACAGAAATTGTCCAGTAGGTTGACAGGTTGCAAGTAACAAGCAGTTCCATTAGTAGTTAGTGTTAACCTTCCATGTCACAATTTTGCAATGGACCAACGAATGAACATCAAATTTTGCTTTAAACTGGCCTGATGTAACCGAGTGGTCATACAGAGTGCAGTAGCATTCGCTCTTTGAGTGGACTAAGGTTCAAGTTCATAACTGTTAAATATGATTAACAATTGTATTCACAATTTATTACAAACTCCTCTGACCTGGTAGTCATTAGCATTAGTGGAGGCATATGTCGCAAGAAGGCAAGATTATACGGCATCATCCAAAAAAAATCCATTTTCCATTTCACTCATCCATGCGCTCCGGCAACAAAAACATACAAAATGTTAAAAACCGTTTATGGTGGTAAAACATTAATCGAATTGTATAAGCAGTTCTAAGACAGACATAAAGATGTTCATGATGACCCAAGAAGTGGGCATCTGTCAACCTCTTGAATTGAGAGAGAGAGAGAGAGAGAGAGAGAGCTTCATTTAACATTGGCAAAAAAAAGCATGCTGTAGTATGATAAGTGGAAGTAAGGAGTATTAATCCTTGTACTGTGTTGTTGCATTATGAGATTATGTACTTTTCTTAATGATGTTAGCTTACAATAAAACATACAGTAGTTGATTTGACCATACTTCAGATTCATCAAATTTGACTATACACCTAACATGGCTGTATAAACCTATGAGAGTTTGACTTCTCATGCTCTTTGTAACCATAATACAACCTATGTAGTTGCTAGTTATTTTTGAATTGAATATTATAATTCTGGCTCTCTCTCTCTCTCTCTCTCTCTCTCTCTCTCTCTCTCTCTCTCTCTCTCTCTCTCTCTCTCTCTCTCTCTCTGCCCCCCCCCCCTGCAGAAACCATTCTGCTGATGGGGAAACATTCACCAGCAAATCAAATATCCAGCAGCTACATGCAGCCAACATATCAATAAATTCCCATATACCCCAGTAGTTGTATATTGACAATCAAAAGCAGATATATCTGTAGGTTCTGCAGTGGTTCTACTCACTTGCATTATCACACTCTCATCTAATTGCAGCATCTACACTGCTAAGCTTTATACAATCAAGATGGCTCTAAAACATGCAAGCAACATGCCTAGTCAGCAGATATTGCTATACACTGACTCGTTGAGTGTACAAAATTCCCTACGACATAACACTCCCTCTATGCACCCAATTTTGAAACAAGTCAGATCTTCTAATACATCTTACAGAAAATGGAAAACAGTTATATTTTCCTGGTTTCCAGGGTGGAAAAAGCAGATAAAGCTGCGAGAAATCCCCTAAACACCATTTTATTATTGGGTTGGACTCGTATATGGATTGCAGACGAGTAATTTGGCAGGCATAAATGCTAACATGGCAAGATCAGACTCAAAATAAGTTACTTCAAATCAAGCAATCTCCACAACTTTGACAGTTCATATGAACTGTTAAATATGAGTTGTACTTGAAAAAACACATATAGGTTACATACATCATTTACTAATAAGTAAAGATCCTCCTATCTGTTCCTGCTGTCACTCCCTACTTACGGTGAAACATTCTTCTTGACTGTCCCCACTGGCAAGCTGCTTGATGAATTGAATCTTTTAAATCTATTTCAGCTCAGCAAAACTCCTTGGAGCTCAGTAATCTCTTCAGCTGATTTCTTTAAATATCTGAAAGTATATGATAAACTTTAAGATTCATCATCTCTGGTAATAGGCACAATTTGGCTGCAGTTGCTGTTTTGATAAAAATCCCCATGTCAGTCAACATCTGCTTAACCCCAAGTTAGGGGTATGAGGTCAATTCGACTCCAGAGAATATTTCAGAAATTCATGCTCCACACAGCTGAAACTTGTAATTGTTACTATAATAAATGTTCAGAAAATATTGAAAATATAGGTGGCATAAAAAAAAAAAAAAAAAGTGAACAATTTTGGATTATTTTTTTGCTGATTTTTCAAATGTAGGCATGTGGAGTCTAAATGATCCCAGGAGACTAGAGGAAGAACAATCCTTTTTATATCTCTTGACAGGTTAATAGTTTCCTCATTACTGTGCAATGGCTGCTTATTCTTATGAGCCGACAACTAATTATAAGAGTCTTAACGTTATAAATACCTTCAGTAAGGCCTGTACTGGTTTTACTATAGTGTGGTTATAAATTAATTTTATGTAAAAATATGTAAATGTTTTGACATAAACATATTAATCTTCATAACAGAAAATATAATAACCAAGTTTTGTTATGGAGCCTCTAAGGAAAATGTGAATAAGGAACAAACTGATAAATGTTATGCAAATTAATTTGTACATATAATACTAAAAACACTTTGACAAAGAGAAACATTGTATGCTATTATTCATATAAGGAATGAGAGCATATAAAACTCTGGGGGGGTGGGACTGATTGATGCTATCCAATTATATTAAAAGAAGCAGTGAAAGAAGTAGTCAGACTTTTAGTCATAATAACAAGAGCATTCTTAGATTTAGAGGAAGTTCTTACTTCCCTTCTTGTCTGAGAAGATCGATAATTATATATTCCAAAAGAATCCTTCTCAGGAGATTTGTGTACAGCAAATATGGTTCATTAACAAAAAAATATGAAGGGAATTTCTGTGCCTGGACAATTTTGGTAGAGGTGAGATTTTGGAAGGTTCAGTTAACTTTTCTAAATATTCTGCAGAATTCTGATTTGCAGAACACTCGTGTCGCTTGAATAACTACAAATTCCCACATCTACAAATAAAAACAATCTGCATTTGTAGGATAGTTGAATTAAATCTTTTGAATTGTATTGTAACAATGAGGAAAGTTCCATGCCTATTCATACATCTTCAGTAATTTATCCCCATTTCTCTGTTAAATACTCTTCTCAGTATTAAGCTAAGCTATACATACGATCTACTCTTCCAGATAAATTGAAGTACTGTATATCCCATATTTCCTTGCAGACTTATTACAGCAGAAGCAATTTTTGTTGCACTGACTCTTAAATTTATAATGCAAATATAGTTCCAGCTGCCAAAAATATGAAAAACTTAATTATTATTTTTTTAATTTTATATTTTAAAGAATTAAACTATCATTAAATTTGCCTGATACAATTTGAAAATTACCGAATTTCATACTATAACATTTTCATTAAAGGAACAAAAGAAGTTTAAAAGAAGTTAATTTTTTCAGTAACTGTAAAAGAAGTGGACCAATTTAAGAATTTCTATGCAAGTAACCAAAACAAACCATCTGGTTTAGGAACTCTGAATAAATTACAATGATATTTAATTAATGCAATGGTCATCATTCTGGACTGTGCATCAATTTGCAAGTAAGTAAATTGCTATATTAAGATATATATACACATATATATATATATATATATATATATATATATATATTCAAGTAAACCTCGTATAACACACGTTAGTTCGGTTCCTATAAAATCTTGTGTAGTGCAAAACCGTGTTATATGGGACTAAGAACCAGTACAAAAAGGGGGGTTACATTCCAGAAGCTAACAAAAATACATTTTTTTTTATAACTATCATAAACTTAATTTTTATTAAAAATAGTAATAACTGAAATGCCTTACAATGGGATACATATATGTCAGATAATGTACGTTCATTTAATTTTCTTCCTCTTCATCGCTGCTAAGCACAATCAAATGAGAACGTTTTCTCTGTTGCAGAATATCTTCACCTTTTGAACTTTCTTCTGCAGCATCTAGATTTTGTGTATCTTCTGCTCTCTTTTAAAAATCAGTATTCTGGGATTGTTTGCATTTGCTTGATAGATCTTGCTGATTTGTAAATTGGATGGTATTGGAGCTAAGCATTTTTGAAGCTCCCTTTTGAACTTTGTGTTCCTTTTAGTCAAAGGATCTGCATTCAAAAAATAAGATTCTCATTGCTCGGCTAAGTTTGTCTTCCTGTGCTTTTTTAGTGTAAAATTTGGAACTTCAGAATTTTCATCTGTGCTGTCATCCTTGAATTGATTTAGTTTACCTCCGATTCTATTTCCAACAAATCTGCTTTGCCAGTGTCTTTTACTGCCAGTAATTCTTGAATGGCTTCAGTAGTCATATCATCAAAACATTCTCCTCCTACCGACTTAGCAAGTTCTACTATCGCACTGATTTCATTTTCTGCCAGATCGACCATATTTTCTGATTGAACTCACTTTGGCCATGCAATTTCCAATACCCATTTGATGCTGACGGTTTTACTTCTTTGAGCGATAAAGCTATGATTCCGATACAGTCCACAATTGAAAAATGTTGCCATGCCTCCATCACTTCAATAGATTTGGAATCAATTTTTCCAAAATCCATTGTAGCAATTTTCTGAGGGAATAAGTTTTAAAGGTAGATATAATGCCCTGATCTAATGGCTGAATTAAAGATGTTGTATTAGGTGGTAGGAACATTACTTCAACATTTCGGATGACTTAAATCTTTTGGATGGCCTGGCACATTATGCAATAGTAATTAAACTTTGAATCTAGATTTTTTGGCTTTAAATAGTTTTCCATAGCTGGCACAAAACAATTCAGAAACCATTCTTTAAATAAATCGGCAGTTATCCAAATTATTCCAAAGTTTCTTAGGCATAATTTAGGGCTGGAATTTAATTCACAACAAAGAAATTATTCCAGCATGGTTCTTAAGAACAAAGTTTAGTAAAATATACTAAATTATAAACGATCAAATAAAAACCAAAATAACCTTACAAAAACCTTAAAGGTCACGAACTGCATGCTTCGAAAAGTCAAAATTTTTTATGGTTTCAAACAAGCACCAATTCAGTAGCACAGAACCTAACATGGAGATTTCCCAACAAAATAAAATACGGGGCTTTCCCTTTTTTTTTTTTTTTTGCAGAACGACTAGTGAGTCAATGGCGGAGATTCACAACAGGGTTTTCTCCGCACAAAAGCTCAAAAATACCATGTTATATGAGATTTGTTGCAATTCTCTAACCATGTTAGAGGGAAAAAGTGCTATATAAGTACCGTGTTGTGCAAGGATTGCTGCAATTTATCAATCATGTTAGAGCGAAACCGTGTTGTAGAAGTACTGTGTTATATGGGGATTGCCTGTATATATATATATATATATCAAGGTAAAAAGAATCGACATATAAATAATTATGGAAAAGTCTAAAAGCTTGAAACATGTTTTTTAACTTGAATGAATTGTTAATTAAAATTAATATTATTATTTTAAACTATGCTAATGTCAATGTTATTACTCATTTTAGATAGAAGAAAAACACTGAGGGAAGCAGAAAATGCACAGATCTTCACTGAATAAACTCAGAAGCATCAAGAAGAGGATGAAAAACAAAGATTTCAGTCAAAAAGTCAAGAAATGAAATTGTTCTATTCCTGAGTGGTTTTTTCCCCCCTGCCTCTTGTCTCTTTTCAAAAACATCATCTTAAGATCAGAGCACATAGTTGGTCCATTGAAAATTTCCTTGTGCAAAAAAAAAAAAAATTTAAATAAACTGTTATTCATCTCATGATTTGCTAGATCATTGGTTCCCAAACTCCATGATCACAACCCAATTTGAGTCTCAAATTGGTAGGGTACTGCTAACATTTGCCTAAAGATAAAAACGAGAACTAATATACCTCAATTTTTTATTGATGCTTCGGTGATTTTTTTTTTTTTGTGTTGTTCAGAGTGGCTGAATATAGTGCTAAAAGTTGGTGATAATTTTTGATCAAATAGTTATTTCTTGACGTTTACATTTTTATTGCAGGTATAAAGCACGCATAAAAAATGATAATAGGAACCCATTTCTTTCTCACTTAATTTTTTAGGCCATGCTGAACACTATTTTTTAACTCATAAAATCTTCTTTTTGAAAAATTAGAAGGCAACATAGTGGTTCATATCGATACATGTAAAAGCCAGTTTTTTTTTTTTCCCTTTAAGTCTTCTTCAGAGTTCATCGAACAGTTGGGCTTATGTGTGTAGCATTAGTAGTGGCATATGATGCAAGAAAGCAAGCTTATAAAAAAAAACCTTCCCATTTGCTCCAAAAGTTTGTCCAATTCTTCCTTGAATTTATTTAAGCTATCAACTTTCACAATGACAGATGGAAGTTTGAACTGGCAGTCAACCACTTGCTAGCTAAAGGCAAATTTTTGCACATCTATTCCGCAACTGTCTTTCCTCATTTTGCATTTATGTCCCCTGCATAATCTAAGCAAGCAGAAGAATTCCATCAGCACTGAGCTTGCTCAAACCATTCAAGGCCTTATACACCTCAATCAGATCACCGCACAGGTACCTAGTCTCCAGACACTGCAATTTGCAGAACTTAAGCTGTTCTTGGTAAGAGCACCCCCTTTGTTCCTCTCATCAATCTTGTTGCCCTTCTCTGTGCTCATTCCAGCAGCTCTGCATCCTTCCTAAAATGAGTACAAAAAGATAGTAAAATACAGGGAAGTTTTCCTTCAAATTGATGAATGTTTTTATTGGAGATTATCCTCAGCTCATGGTTTCCATATTACCATAGGAAATATAATCTAAAGATGATCAGAAAACACCAATGTTGCACCAGTTTTCCTTCATGGGAGGAAAAGACTTTGAAGAATTCCTCTTTTGCAATCCACTTTCCATTATGACAATGGGGAAAAGATCTTCAAACTGGTTGACAGTTTCTTTAAGAAACCTGCCCTTGATTGGATTAGCTGCACTGATGAAACTCCAGCTGTGATGGAAAGTCAAGTGGGATTTTACACCTGGGTTAGCAGTTCAATCTGAATTTGTGATCCATTTCTTTCTCATTGAGGAAAATCTAGGAATCCAAGAAATGAGCTAGAGCTGCATGTAGTTTTAAAGATGTTACTCATAAACCATATCAGAACAAGGTTCATCTAAACTTGTGGTGTTTGGAAGATGTGTAAAAATGGGATCTGAGTGGCAAAACCTGTTTCTAATTACTGAAATCAACAGGTATCTTATGGAAAGATCTTTTAAGCTTTAGACTTGAACCTGAAATTTTTCTTTTGAGAAGAAACATTTCTTCCACAACCGAAATTCACTGAAAAGAAATATGCAAGGTTGCAACCAAACCATGGTTGATATGGGTGAAAAATTTTCATCCCTTAAGAAAAACTCAGTCTTGGCTGTTAAAAAAAAAAAAAAAACGGCCAAGGGAAAGATTTTAGCAGCATTCCCTGAGCTGGCACAGAATATTCCCTTTAGAAGAGCAAATGGATCAGAAATTTGTTCATCTTGAATGTTAATGAATTTGGTGATGATATCCTTGGGTTTCTAGGCAGGAAAATAAAAGTTCAAAGGCAGAGTAGCCAAACTTTTGTGACTGGCATTCTTAGTTTGTGGGCCAGCCTGAAAGATAAACAAATTCTCAGCTGGGAAGCCAAAAAATAAAAAAAATGAGCTTTCTGCTTAAAAGTTCTGCTGAATTTTCCTATACATATCTCTGTGAAGCAGAATTCTCAAGTTTCATGTCAGTCGAGAGCATGATGAGAAATAGTGTTGCCTCATATACTTCATTGGACTGATTCATCTGAGCTTAAGGTTAATGTATTTGTGAGCCCTCTTGAACATAAATTAAATGTTATAAATTAAATCTCATAAGTAGACACCAGATTATATGCCCTAATTAAGCTACCTTATGAAATTATTCCAACAAAAATTTAAATTTGGTGTTGTATGTTTTTAGTTGGGACTGGATTTCATAAAGTAGCACAATCAGGACAAGTAATCCGGTGTCTAATATGAAATTTAATTCATAATACTTTGCTAATGTCAAGTGGGCATGATTTGCTGCATTCTTTCCCCCTATGTTAAACCAAGATGTGGCCAGCTAAATGTAAAGACACATCACTATTATGTTTATTTCAAGTAAATTAGTGCTTTGCATGAGTCTTTGTTCTTAAATAAATTTAAAAACTTTTATAGATTTCTATGACAATGGCTGAATTCAATTTTTCTTTTTTTAAATTTATGCAGTCGAAAGATCTTAAAATTAAAAATTTTAAAATTAAATTGTTAAGTACATTTAAACTTAAATTCTGTTAAGAACATTTAAAATTAGAAAGAGTAGGTGATTGGTATAGATATTTTAGTTGTTACCTTTGATATGATTCCATAAATCTGTGGTGATTTTCTACCTGATAAGTAGATAACCAGTATCATTTTGGTTGTAAGGCAAATGTGACTTAATTTTGGGTTGTGGACAAAAAAAAAGTTTGGGAACCACTGTGCTAAATGAACAGGAAATGGAATGGTCAGTGATATTCACTTGTGTGCCTCCACTCCAGCATCTGCTTCTATGTCATCAGCTCTGAGTAATCTTCCCAAGTCTGACAAAAACAATTTATACCTTGAAGACTCAGCTTACTTTACTGGTTCTTAAAAATATGAATGTAAATGATAAATATTGTAATAAATAGTAAGATTCAGCATACTGTTTTGTTCAACATACCTCAAAGTAACAAATAACACTGGTCAACAAAATAACCTTTTTCATGAAGGATGTAAACACTTTTCTAAACTAGTTTTGCATGCTAATTTCAAATATGCCCCCCAGCACATATAGTTTTTGCAATATGGCTGCTGATATTATCAGTAAAGTTTAGATGACTTCATTACAAAACTGTAGATGTGTCAATTAAATGTTATGTGGATGATTTCCTTTGGCACACTTTTTCTGGCATGTAGCAATACAACTTCCAGCAGTAGTCTGCCAGTGTACTTTGGTAGCAGATTTCCAGTGATTTAGTGTCTTCATGAAATCATTTCCCCTGCTTGTCACTCACCATGCTAAGGTTTTGGGAAATAAGTCTAAGTGCAAGAAATGATGTTTCACCTAGATACAACATCTCTTTATGCATGAGAAACCTTTTAATCAAAAGGTTTCTACAAAGGCATTTAAAAGCCTACCATGAACTTAGTTTTAATATGTGGAGGCGGTTTTCAAAGCTTTCTTCCTGCAGAAGCTCTGATCTGTAGGATCTCATTCCTACAGAGATTCCCTCTTTCACAGCACTGATCTTTGTGGAAATTTCTCGCTTAACATGTTAACTGTATCACGATGCACATGTGCATCACTGCATTTTTTAATTCATATGGAAAGAAAATCACCTGACTTTAGAACAGTTTTATTCCAATTTGACAAGAAAAGCCATATATTTTTGTCAAGCAACCTTTGCCACTGGATGACTAAATCAGCCAGTGTAAGAAGAAAACCTAAATATGTCTGTGCCCTCCCAAATCCAGATTGACCCATCCCGTAGTTTTCATTCCCAAGTCAAAAAAGTGATATAAAGAGCATACAGTGAAAATGTTATGTAATGAGATCCTCTTGGATTCATTTTGCCCATTGCTTTCACAGACTCTTTATTAGGCTAAATTTAATATGGAGAGGTGGAAGGAATATTTTCATTGGATCTACTAATTGAACATACTGCACACTGATAGTTTGTTATTGTTTTGTTATTTGGTTTTTAGGAGCATTAGCAACTAAGGCCATATTGCTCTGGGGATATGCGGTGGTCATTCCCTGACCTTTCCGCATCCTCTGTATTTGGTGGTGACGGGCTCGAACCCCAGTCTAATCAAGAAGCGTGTGCTACACACTGCTGCTCCTTCCCACCTGGCTACGGAGGCGCCTTCACACATAGTTCATGGCACATATGTTCATATGTTCATGGCACATATGCTCTTTGAGGCTAGTCACATCTGATATAATGGTCTGCAGTAGAATGGCTGTCCCATAGGAAACAGTATTTTGTGAACCCTTCTTGCATGCCTGTTAACATATCAGTGACTTTGAGGCCACCACAGATATTCCATTTATGAGTGCTGTACTGAATTACTTCCAGTGTCTTCATGTTATAGTATATTTCCATTAGATGAACAGAGTGGGCATTGGTGGGTGGCATTAAGTTCTCATTTTGCAGAAACAATTTCAGACTTCATTATAAGGAATCAATGAAGAGGTACCATTCAGATGTATTGTGAACTTGCGAAAATTTCTTAAATTGTTGATCTCATTTCAGCAGAAGAGCAGATTGTTTACTCTAAAGGATGCCACCAAAACTTAAGTTTCTTTTTCAACAGGGCGACACTTCGATGTAGTGTTTCTGCTTTAGTCTCAAGATGAGAAGTATGGTGTTATTTGATGGGATTCTTCCTCTTACTCAGACTATGTACATAGTCTGAGTAAGAGGAAGTTTCAACAGTTACCTGTACTTAACAAGTACAGGTCACTGTTGAAAAAAAGCCGTGAAATAGGGTTGAATTTGAAAGTGTCTGCAATTCTGCCCAGACACGATAGGAGGGAGTATATGATCCTTGTCGATCAATTTGGCCCTGGAAAGATTGTGCAAGGCTCAAGGGGTAGAATTTTTTTCAGCCTGGACTGTACTTGTTAACAGGAGAGATTGCTTCTACAGGGATGGGATACACTTAAATAGAAAGGGTGCAAGAATATTTGCTGATGCTATCGAGGCAGTGTTAGGTGGGTCGGAAAACTGCTAGCTTGGGGGGATACAAAGACGAATAGATTAACAGTAGCCACTGGCAGAGGTGAAAGAGATTCTTGCACTGCTTCTATTGGAATGAGCAGAAGCCTGAAAAACAAGATTCAGCTTATTTCAGAGACTGCTGGGAGTCATTGCGGTACAAGAAAACACATGGGTTGTGTTAGGGTAGCTAAGAATAGAAAAAGGTGCATGTATACTTACGTGTACACCAATGCTAGGAGTTTAGTAAATAAATTTGATGAATTTGAGGTATTGCTCAAAACATCAAAGGCAGATATTGTTGGGATATCAGAGACTTGGTGTCACACAGATATAAGGAATGCAGAACTGGAATTTGGGGAGTACAATGTCTACAGAAAGGATAGACTGGATAGGAAGGGAGGAGGGGTTATGCTATTAGTTAAGAAATACATAAAATCCAAGGAAGTGAAGCAAGTGGACATCGCTGGACAGTGCAGTGTCGAGTCAGTTTAGTGTGACATAAGCATTGGGAGATCAAAATTGAGAGTAGGAGTGTGCTATAGGCCTAATGACTCTGCTGAGTATAATAAGAAACTGTACAGGGAAATAGAGTGGGCCAGTAAATCAGAGAGTCTTATAATGGGAGATTTTAATTTCCCAGATATTGACTGGAGTTTGGGGGCTGGTCACTCACACACTAGCAAGGCTTTTGTGGATTTATTGGATGATTGTTTTCTACATCAGCATGTTCGGGAGGCAACCAGAGGGAGGAATACTCTTGATTTGATTATCAGCAGTGATTCTTCATGCATTAAGAATCTGCAGATAAATGAACCACTATGTGGCAGTGATCACAGTGTGCTGAAGTGGGATTTACTCAAAGAGGTAACTACCATTAGGGGTAAAGGGAAGGGTTATTGCTTTCGTAAAGGCGACTACGATGGACTGAGACAGTATTTAAATTCTATACAGTGGGACCAACTGATGATGTTACCAACAGCAAATGCAAAATGGGAAGCATTCAAAGAACTTATCTTGGAAGCTACTAGGCTTTACATACCAACTAAGAAATGTTGTTCAAGGTTTAGGCCTAAATGGATGTCAGATGAACTGATGAGGCATATGCCAGAGAAGAAACATGCATGGGATACATACAAATTAACACATGACACAGAAGCCTATGATAGATATAAGTTGATCTGTAACCAAGTTACAAAAGAAGGTTAGGTAGGCGAAGGTAGATTACGAGAAATTTTTGGCAAAGGATGCAAAGAAAAATAGCAAAGAGTTCTTTACTTATGTAAACTCTAGAAGGAAGGGGATGAATCAGATTGGTCCACTTGATATCGATGGGTCAACTGTTGATGATCCTGCTCAGGTAGCTGACAAACTAAATGAATATTTTGCATCGACATTCACACATGAGGAGTTATTTAGCGAGGGCAGAGGTGTATTCAACTTTAGCAGTAAGCTAGAGAATCTTGTAATAACTGAGAGTAAAGTGGAGGAGAAACTGTTGAAGATAAACACAAGAAAGCCACCCGGGGTGGATGGGATCTATCCAGTTATATTAAAGGAGGCAGCAGAGGAAGTAAGCAAACCCTTAGCCATAATTATAAGGGCTTCCTTGGACTCAGGGGAGGTACCCGCAGACTGGAGATGTGCAAATGTGACCCCAATTCATAAAGGAGGATCAAAGGTTGACACAAGCAATTATAGACCTGTGAGTTTAACTTCTGTTCCAGGAAAATTAATGGAGGCACTATTTAAAGAAGCACTGCAGGATCATTTAGACAAGACTTCAGTTATAGCTCGGACACAGCATGGTTTCGTTAAGGGGAAGTCTTGCCTGACCAATTTGATTGGATACTATGATGCAGTCACAAAGGAACTGGATGCAGGAAATAACTTTGATATTATATACTTGGATCTTAGAAAGGCTTTTGATACTGTTGCACATGGAAGACTGCTGCACAAATTGGAGCAGTGTGACATTGGAGGCAAATTGCTGCTGTGGATAAAGGGTTAGCTGAGGGGGAGAAGACAGAGAGTGGTAATCAATGGACACTATTCATCGTGGACTAATGTTATTAGTGGAGTCCCTCAGGGCTCAGTGTTGGGTCCATTATTGTTTTCTGTATTCATAAATGATATTGATGATGGTATATCAAGCTTAATGTCAGTTTGCAGACGATGCAAAGGTAGGCAGGGTTGTCAAGGACACTACTGACACTATGCTGCTGCAACAGGATCTGGAAAGGTTGAGCAGATGGGCTGAGAGGTGGCAAATGAAGTTTAACATTGACAAATGTAAAGTACTACACATGGGAAACAGCAACCCCAGAGCAACGTATCAACTCTGTGGTACTACGCTGACAGTGGTAGAGAATGAAAGGGACCTGGGGGTAGTTGTGCAGGCAGATATGAAGTTCTCTGAGCAGTGCAGACGGGCTGCAAGAGTAGCTCATGGTGTATTGTCAATGATATATAGGAATTTTTCTAGCAGGGATAAGGAGGTGATTATTCCCTTGTATAAGGCAATGGTCTGGCCACACTTAGAGTACTGTATACAGGTCTGGAGGCCTCATTTCAAGAAGGATGTAGAGCTGCTGGAACAAGTACAGAGAAGGGCAACAAGATTAGTGAATGGAACAAAGGGGTGCTCTTACGAAGAAAGGCTTAAGTTTTTGCAAATTTTTGTTCCATTCACTAACTTATGCCCTTCTCTGTACTCATTCCAACAGCTCTAAATCCTTAAAATGAGGCCTCCAAACCTGTATACAGTACTCAAGGTGTGGCCTCACCATCGCCTTATATAAGGGGATAATCACCTCCATATCACTGCTAGAAAAATTCCTGTATATCATTGGCAAGACACCATGAGCTACTTTTGCAGACTGTGTGCACTGCTCAGCAAACTTCATATCTACCTGCACAATTACCCCCAAGTCCTTTTCATTCTCTACCACTGCAAAGTGTAGTACCACAGAGTTGATACATTACTCTGAGGTTACTTTTTTTTTTTTTTTTATGTAAACACCAAACACGAGAGGTATTAGAACCTATAGTACTTAGTACCATGCTTAGGTGGAGGTTGAGAAGACGAAAGAAGATATTTGTTGACATTGGATTTGAACTTCTGTAGACTGTAATTTTCAGGAAATACGTATGAAGGAAAGTTGTTCCAGAAAATGGCAGTTGAATGAATAAATGAGGAAGATGAAACGTTGTTCTGTGGGTTTGATGTTGGACAGTAAATGGATGTTGGCTGGTGGCGGCATGTGTTCGGACTGTTCTGAAAGAGAGCGGGGATTATAGAAGCCAATTCAGAAGAACAGTGTCCATGGAAGTATCTGTAGAAGAGGCATGCTGCAGAAACAGTACGTCTATGAGAAAGCGAGTGGAGAGATTCTGTTAGAGATGAATCATTAATTAACCTAACTGCCCTCTTCTGAATGGAATCAAGAAGCCTGAGAGAGGTTTTGGGGGCACCACCCCAGATGTGGGAACAATATTCCATGGCAGGGCGATTTGCGATTTATACAGAGTGAGCTGCTGTTTGGAAGAAAAGTTAACACCAAGAGCGAAAGAGAAAACCAAGTTTTTTAGATGCAGAGGAAGCAATATTTGTAATGAGCTTGTGCCAAGAGAGATTAGAAGTCAGGGTAATCCCCAAAAGAGATATATCATTTTGCCTAGAAATCGGAGTGTCACTAAAGATAAGCATAGGAGCAGAAGAATCCTTTTTGCGAGATATAAGACAAGACTGAGTTTTAGAAGGGTTGAAATCAACTAAGTTGTCGTTGCCTCACTGGAGAATTACCTGAAGATCGGCGTTTAAGGAATTGGTAGCAGATTTTTGAGAAATTGAAGCTGATTGAGCAAGACAAGGTTTCTCAAAATGGAAAGTGGAATGCAATGTGCTATCATCGCAAAACTATGGATAGGATTTCCAGTCAATGGAAGAAGATCATTAATATTCAAGAGGAAAAGAGTGGGGGAAAGAACTGAACCTTGGGGAACACCGGCATTAGTGGAGAAGTTAGAAGACAGAGAGCCATCTACCATCACCCTCAGTGAGCGATCAGAGAGAAAAACTGAATGACCAATTACTAAAAACAGTTGGCAAACCATAAGATGGAAGCTTGTTTAGAAGACCTTTATGCCAAACATGATTGAAAGCCTTTGAGATGTCAAGAGCAACTGCTTGTGTTTCACCGAACCTTTCCATTGAATTAGTCCATAAATGGGTAACATAAGCCAGAATATCTCCAGTGGACTGACACTGACGGAATCCATACTGTCGATCGTTGATCAGATGGAAGGTTTCTAGGTGGTTTAAGAGTTGGCGGTTAATTGATTTCTCCATTACTTTAGAAAGAGTAGAAGTAATTGCAATGGGACGAAAATTGGTTGGGAGGGATTTGTCATCCCTTTTTAGGAACTGGCTGGATATGAGAAAATTTCCAAGCAGAAGGAAAAACACCTTTGAAATAAGAAAGTGAAAAAAGGCAGCAAAGAATAGGAGTAAGTTCAGGAGCACAGGTTTTGAGAACAAGTGGAGAAATACCATCGGGACCTGGAGATTTCTTAGCATCAAGATTCGTCAAAATTTTTGTGACATCCTATTGACAGAAGACCACAAGAGGCATTGAATGGAGCACGTTGGGAATGGTGGGAGGTGTTTTACCCAGATCATTAATACATGAGGTGGAAGAAAAATGGGATGCTAGCAGGTCAGCTTTATCCTTGGCTGAAGTGACAACAGAACCATCTGGTTTGGACAGAGGTGGGAGCAGAGATGGGTAAAAAGTTGCGGCCAATAGCTTTGGCAAGAGACCAGAATGCTTGGCTACCATTAAGGCAAGAAGCAAGTTTTCTACTCTTAGCCTGTTCAAACTCTAGTTTGGATTGATTAATAACTGCTTTACAGTTGTTGCGAGCTTAGGTGTAGGCAGAAAATGAAACTGAAGAATTAGAAACAAGTCAATTACGATATGCAACATTCTTCTCTTGAACAGCCTTAGCACATTTATTGGAAAACCACGGTTTAGATAAAGAACGAGATTTTAAAGTGAAGTGTGGGATAAAGGATTCCATTCCTGCACGAATAATTTCACTGACACGATCTAAGCAAATGTTGATATCAGAAGTTTTGAAACAGTAATCCGACCAAGGAAAAGAATAAAAAAATCTCACAGGTCATCTCATTTTGCATTCTTGTAATGCCAAACAACACGAAATTGGGAATAGCCATGGGGTAAAGGTTCCATTGGAGAAGAGACAATCACCAAGTTGTGATCTGAAGTGCCTAAAGGACCTCTCACTTCGACCGTGTACTTAGAAGGGTTGTTTGTGAGAAAAAGATCAAGCGTATTGGCTGTATGATTAGGATTGTCTGGTATTCTTGTAGGTAAATGAACAATCTGTGCTAGGTCATTAGTAATTGCAAAAGCCTCAGCATCTCGACCTGCTGGGTCGGTGTGACTAGAAAATGGAAGCCAGCTGGTGTTGTGAACATTAAATCACCAAGGAAAATTACCTCACTGTTAGGAAAGTTGGACTGGAGAAAGTCAAGTTGCAAAGAGAGGAAGTCAAAGAGCTCCAAGTGATTAGTGGAATTGGGAGAACGGTAGAGACAACAGATGAATTTGACACAATGAGGTAGAGAGATTTTAAACCAGATAAGATCAAAGAGAGGAGATTCCAAATTGCCAAGTCTCTGACAGGGAATATCAGAATGGACATATGCACAAGTACCACCTCTGAGGCGAAAGGAATCATACAGTGAATAATTTGGGCATCTGAGATGAGCAGTAGTTGAATCAACCGATAACTGAGATTCTGTCAGAAAAAGTACATAGGGTTTGGCAGACTACAAGTGGAAATGGACATCGTTGAGATTAGAATTGAGACCACGTATATTTGTGAAATGAATTAGGAAGTGCTTGGGAGGTTTAGGTCTTTTCACAGATAAGCTTGCTCTATTAGTGTGACAATTCTTGGTGTATTTAATAGCAAGAAAAAGTGGGTGGGACATGCTGTATGAAGTGATGAAATTTTTGGATATGGCATACATAGGGTAAGAATATACCCAGATCCTTGACATAACGTGGCCTCGACAATGCTCCCCGCATACACACTACTCGTACTCCCTCCAGTCACTATCTGGCAGAGTAGAGGTAACAAGATTATACACTAGCTGATCCGGAAGCCTTCTAGAGAGTTACCAATAGGTTCGGTCCGGTGTACTAACTAGCAGCCAGCCTGCGAACACCGTTTTAGAGCTGTACCCTCGAAATGTAAGGAATATTGGATCTCGCCACGATGTTCATCATAACCTCAAAAGTCATCAATCATACTGCATTATGGAAGAGATAGGGAGTGGGGAATGATTGACCGGAACGTAGCTCTAGACACTAAACATGGGTTCCACCACTTCAAGCCTCCAATAAGCAAAGTGGTGGTATTGCACCGGTTGATGAGAGAGTCATCTACCACCTAGTACTGCCTGGTAACATAGAGGGGCGGCATTCCTCCATGTGGTGTGGGTACCACACCTCGACCCCTGCTTACCTTGTTTCACACCTGTGTGGTCACCCACCATGTACTTGTGCATGGAGGTTATACCCAGGATTACTAACAGTCCCATCATCATGAAGGTGCAAGCAGAGGATTTGGCTGTCACAGACCGTCCAGACTTCGCCAAAATTGGGTCCACTTGACTTGAGTGTCACCCGAATATCAGTTCCATCAGCGTTTTAGACTCCCAGGTAGCAAGTACAGCTTGTCTGGCATATCTGAGAGAATGTCTGTGACAACCTCAAGGACCACTTGCTACTGCTTCCCATATGTGTAACTTTACATTTGTTAATGTTAAACTTCATTTGCCACCTCTCAGTGCAGCACCGTACTGTCATTAACAACCCTGCCAACCTTCATATCGTCTGCAAACTTGGACATTAAGCCTGATATACCATCATCAATATCATTTATAAATACAGAAAAGAACAATGGACCCAACACTGAATCCTGAGGGTCTCCACTAATAACATTAGTCCATGAAGAGCAGTGTCCATTGATTACCACTGTGTCTTCTTCAACTCAACAATCCCTTTATCCATAGCAATAATTTGTCTCCAATGCCGCACTGCCCCAATTTGTGCAACAGTCTTACATGTGCAACAGTATCAAAAGATTTTCGAAGATCCAAATATATGATATCAAAATTATTCCCTGCATCCAGTTCCTTTGTGACCACATCATAGTATCCAATCAAATTGGTCCGACAATACCTCCCCTTAACAAACCCGTGGTGTGTCCGAGCTATAACTGAAGTCTTGTCTAGATGATCTTGGAGTGCTCCTTTAACCAGTGATTAAATTTCCCTGAAATTTCCCTGAAACATTAATTAATTTAATTTCCATTAATTTCCCTGAAACAGAAGTTAAACTAACAGGTCTATAATAACTTTTGTCATGCTTTGATCCTCCTTTGTGAATTCAGGACACATTTGCACATCTCCAGTCCATGGGTACCTCCCCTGAGTTCAAGGTAGCTCTCATGATTATGGCTAAGGGTTTGCTTACTTCCTTTGCTGCCTCCTTTAATATAACTGGATAGATTCCATCCACCCCAGGTGCTTTTTTTATGTTTATCTTCAATTTCTTCTCCACTTTCCTCTCAGTTATTACAAAATCATCTAGCTCAATGCCAGAGTTTAACTCACCTCTGGCATTCCCCTCCCTGAATAACACCTCATGGGTGAATGTATATGCAAAATACTCATTTAGTTTGCTAGCCACCTGAGAAGGATCATCAACAGTTCAGCCATCAATATCTTGTGGACCAATCTGATTCATCCCCTTCCTTCTAGAGTTTACATACATAAAGAACTCTTTGCTGTTTTTCTTTGCATCCTTTGCCAAAGATTTCTCATAATCTGCCTTTGCCTGCCTAACCTCTTTGTGATTTGGTTACAGACGAGCTTATATGTATTGTAGTCTTCTGTGTCAGCGATCATATATATCCCATGCATTTTCTTCTCTGCCACATGTCTCATTAGATCATCTGACCTCGATTTAGGCCTAAATCTTGAACAATATTTCTTTGTTGGTATGTAAAGCCTAGTAGCTTCCAAGATTAATTCTTTGAATTTGCTGTTGGTAACATCATCAGTTGGTCCCGCCGTATAGAATTTAAATACTGTCTCAGACCATTGTAGTCACCTTTATGAAAGCAAAAACCTTTCCCTTTACCCCTGATGGTAGTTACGTTACTTCTTTGAGTAAATCCCACTTAAACACACTGTGATCTGCCACCTAGTGGTTCCTTTATCCACAGATTCTTAATCGATGAAGAATCACTACTGATAATAAGATCAAGAGTATTACTCGCTCTAGTTGCCTCCCAGACACGCTGATGAAGAAAACTATTATCTAATAAATCCACAAAAGCCTTCCTAGTGTGTGAGTGACCAACCCACAAATTCCAGTCAATATCCCAGAAATTAAAATCCCCCATTATATGACCCTCTGATTTACTAGCCCACTCTATTTCCCTGAACAGTTTTTTATTATTCGTATTAGAGTCATTAGTCTTATAACACACTCCTACTCCCAATTTTGATTTCCCAGTGCTTATGTCACACCAAACTGACTCGACACTGCGCTGTCCAGCAATGTCGACTGGCTGCACTTCCTTGGATTTTATGTGTTTCTTAACTAATAACATACCCCTCCTCCCCGGCTATCCTTCCTGTACACATTGTACTCTCCAAATTCCAGTTCTGCATTCCTTATATCTGTGTGACACCACGTCTCTGATATCCCAACAATATCTGCCTTTGATATTTTGACCAACACCTCAAATTCATCAAATTGATTTACCAAACTCCCAGCATTGGTGTACATGCAAGTATATGTTCAACTGTTCCTATTCTTAGCTACCCTAACACAACCCATGTGTTTCCTTGTACCGTAATGACTCACAGCAGTCTCTGAAATCCCCTGCATTTTGTTTTCCAGGCTGCTGCTCATTCCAATAGAAGCAGTGCAAGAATCACTTTCACCTCTGCCAGTGGCTACTGTTTACCTATTAGTCCGTGTAACCCCCCAAAGCTAGCAGTTTTCCGAACCACCTAACACTGCCTTGATAGAATCAGCAAATATTCTTGCACCCTCTCTATTGAAGTGTATCTCATTCCTGTAGATGCAGTCTCTTCTGTTAACAATCTCTACAGGTCCGAATTGATCGACAAAGCTCTCATCACATACTCCCTCCTATTGTGTCTGGACAGAATTGCAGACAATTTCAAATTCAACCCTAATTCACGGCTTTTTTTTTTTTCCCAACATTGACCTGTACTTGTTAAGTAATTCCTCTGGTCTCCTGCTTTTAATATCATTAGTGCCAACTTTTACAACAATATCACCTTTTGTGCCCTTAAAAGATGATATCTGCTCTACATCAACCTTTGACCCTGGGACACATACACTTGTGCTGTTCCACCTATCCTTTTTACACAATATGTTCTCTGTTTCCCTGAAAACAGGCACCGACAACTACTAGTTCCTGTGGGACCAGCGTATTCTGCCTTGGGGGTTGCCACTGTTTTGCATGATGTTCAAGTGCAAGCTCTGGTGTTGATGTGGGCAGCTGAGAGCTTGTTGGGCCCCTCAATTTAGATCCTTCGAGGGCATTCACTCTGTCTTTCAAGCTCTCATATAGGCCCATAACAACGCTGAGTTGTCTGATTTCCTCACACTCCTTACATCGTGCACACACAAGGACATTCCCTTTGTCAATATCATGTCCCATTCCTGATTGCTCCACAAACATCAAGGAAGCAGTGCATTTTAAAAGGCTGTGATTCAGAGGGCAACTCCCCCCCAGTTCTCCCCTGAGCCTCAGCACTCCCATTAGCTTGAGCCTTTTGCTTTGCTGCTGTGGTCTGAGTCATGATTTCGATTCAACTTCAGTACAAAATTATAACCCTAAACTTGTATCCCAATGCAGTGTGTGTGTATTTTTTTTTTCAGTATCGAGTATTATCTCTGAGTTTCGTTATATAACTTCCGTATCAAGTTATGTATTAATTAATAATGTTACGTTTGTAAAATCTAAGTGGTTATATGTATTTAGTTAAAAAAGTACTTTAATTGATAATGAAGTTTAACAAGATTAATAAATTTTACTGATTAATCGATAATACTGTATTCTACACTAAGCTAACACTATCTAGTACGGGATATGACGTATTGATGCTATCGAGGCAGTGGGTCGGAAACCTGCTAGCTTGGGGGGAGACAAAGACCAATAGATTGACAGTAGCCACTGGCAGAGGTGAAAGAGATTCTTGCACTGCTTCTATAGAATGAGCAGAAGCCTGAAAAACAAGATGCATGGTATTTCAGAGACTGCTGGGAGCCATTGCGGTACAAGTAAACGCATGCGTTGTGTTAGGGTAGCTAAGAATAGAAACAGGTGCAGGTATACTTGTGTGTACACCAATGCTAGGAGTTTAGTAAATAAATTTGATGAATTTGAGGTATTGCTCAAAACATCAAAGGCAGATATTGTTGGGATATCAGAGACGTGGTGTCACACAGATATAAGGGATGCAGAACTGCAATTTTGGGAGTACGTCTACAGAAAGGATAGACAGGATAGGAAGGGGGGAGGGGTTATGCTATTAGTTAAGAAACACATAAAAACCAAGGAAGTGAAGCCAGTCGACATCGCTGGACAGTGCAGTGTTGAGTCAGTTTGGTGTGACATAAGCATTGGGAGATCAAAATTGAGAGTAGGAGTGTGCTATAGGCCTAATGACTCTGATGAGTATAATAAGGAACTGTACAGGGAAATAGAGTGGGCCAGTAAATCAGAGAGTCTTATAATGGGAGATTTTAATTTCCCAGATATTGACTGGAATTTGGGGGCTGGTTACTCACGCACTAGCAGGGCTTTTGTGGATTTATTGGATGATTGTTTTCTACATCAGCATGTTCGGGAGGCAACTAGAGGGAGTAATACTCTTGATTTGATTATCAGCAGTGATTCTTCATGCATTAAGAATCTGCAGATAAATGAACCACTAGGTGGCAGTGATCACAGTTTGCTGAAGTGGGATTTACTCAAAGAGGTAACTACCATTAGGGGTAAAGGGAAGGGTTATTGCTTCCGTAAAGGCGACTACGATGGACTGAGACAGTATTTAAATTCTATACAGTGGGACCAACTGATGATGTTACCAACAGCAAATTCAAAATGGGAAGCATTCAAAGAACTTATCTTGGAAGCTACTAGGCTTTACATACCAACTAAGAAATATTGTTCAAGGTTTAGGCCAAAATGGATGTCAGATGAACTAATGAGGCATATGGCAGAGAAGAAAAAGCATGGGATACTTACAAATTAACACATGACACAGAAGCCTATGATAGATACAAGTTGATATGCAACCAATTTACAAAGGAGGTTAGGCAGGCGAAGGCAGATTACGAGAAATCCTTGGCAAGGGATGCAAAGAAAAACAGCAAAGAGTTCTTTACTTATGTAAACTCTAGAAGGAAGGGGATGAATCAGATTGGTCCACTTGATATTGATGGGTCAACTGTTGATGATCCTGCTCAGGTAGCTAACAAACTAAATGAATATTTTGCATCGACATTCACACATGAGGAGTTATTCAGCAAGGGGAATGCCAGAGGTGTATTCAACTCTAGCAGTAAGCTACAAAATCTTGAAATAACTGGGAGTAAAGTGGAGGAGAAACTGTTGAAGATAAACACAAGAAAGGCACCCGGGGCGGATCGGATCTATCCAGTTATATTAAAGGAGGCAGCAAAGGAAGTAAGCAAACCCTTAGCCATAATTATGAGAGCTTCCTTGGACTCAGGGGAGGTACCCATAGACTGGAAATGTGCAAATGTGACCCCAATTCACAAAGGAGGATCAAAGGCTGACACAAGTAATTATAGACCTGTGAGCTTAACTTCTGTTCCAGGAAAATTAATGGAGGCACTGGTTAAAGAAGCACTGCAGGATCATTTAGACAAGACTTCAGCTATAGCTCAGACACAGCATGGTTTTGTTAAGGGGAAGTCTTGCCTGACCAACTTGATTGGATACTATGATGCAGTCACAAAAGAACTGGATGCAGGGAATAACTTTGATATTATATACTTGGATCTTAGAAAGGCTTTTGATACTGTTGCACATGGAAGACTGCTACACAAATTGGAGCAGTGTGACATTGGAGGCAAATTGCTGCTATGGATAAAGGGGTGGTTGAGGGGGAGAAGACAGAGAGTGGTAATTAATGGACACTGCTCATCGTGGACTAATGTTATTAGTGGAGTCCCTCAGGGCTCAGTGTTGGGTCCATTATTGTTTTCTGTATTTATAAATGATATTGATGATGGTATATCAAGCTTAATGTCCAAGTTTGCAGACGATACAAAGGTTGGCAGGGTTGTCACGGACACTACTGACACTATGCTGCTGCAACAGGATCTGGAAAGGTTGAGCAGATGGGGTGAGAGGTGGCAAATGAAGTTTAACATTGACAAATGTAAAGTACTACACATGGGAAACAGCAACCCCAGAGCAACGTATCAACTCTGTGGTACTACACTGACAGTGGTAGAGAATGAAAGGGACCTGGGGGTGGTTGTGCAGGCAGATATGAAGTTCTCTGAGCAGTGCAGGCGGGCTGCAAGAGTAGCTCATGGAGTATTGTCAATGATATACAGGAATTTTTCCAGCAGGGATAAGGAGGTGATTATTCCATTGTATAAGGCAATGGTCAGGCCACACCTAGAGTACTGTATACAGGTCTGGAGGCCTCATTTTAAGAAGGATGTAGAGCTGCTGGAACGAGTACAGAGAAGGGCAACAAGATTAGTGAATGGAACAAAGGGGTGCTCTTATGAAGAAAGGCTTAAGTTTTGCAAATTACAGTGTCTGGAGACTAGGCACCAGCGAGGTGATCTGATAGAGGTGTATAAAGCCTTGAATGGTTTAAGCATGCTCAATGCTGATGGGATTCTTCCTCTAGCTCAGAAAAATCACCTGAGAGGGCATAAATTCAAATTGAGGAAAGACAGATGTAGGATAGACGTGCGGAAATTTGCCTTTAGCCAGCGGGTGGTTGGTTGGTGGAACAGACTTCCATCCCTTGTGGTGGAGGTTGATAGCCTAAATAAGTTTAAGGCTCAGCTGGACAGGTATTTTGAACGAACAGAGGGGTGAAGTGGAAGTGGGTTTTTTTTTTTTTGTTTTTTTGGCTGATGCTGCATAAGCTTGCTTTCTTGCATCAAATGCCTCTACTAATGCTAATGCTAATTGTTTAACAATGGTGGCAAGTTACGAATGGTAAATCTACGGACACTAAGTATTAATTAACTTTCAAAATCTCGCTATCTAAATTCAGAATAAACCAAGGAACTTGAGTAGGTCTATAAGCTTCTTATAGAAAATAATTTACAAGTTAAGTTACAAGTGAAATGACTTCAAATTGTTTCAGCATGCTAGATTTAAACATTTTCTTTTGTAATGGTGTTATGAAACAAGTTGGAAGATTTCATAGACTATGATGAACAGAAAGTTTTTAAATTTAAGGTTTAGTGCTTTATTTGAAATGTTACAATAGTATGGGTAGTCTTTCAGAAAACTTGCAAACGGATTATGAATTTTTTAATAATGATGTTGTGGTTTACAGGTCAATTGATGCATTATAAGCGAAGTTGTCAATTAGCAAAATATTTTTTTGTTATCAGAAAGAGAGAGTGAGTGAGGACAAAGAGTGAATCAATTGTGAGTAGAAATGATGCAATTTATACGCTTTGAAACAATTAGAAATTCTTTAGTGTTAGTTCATATTAGTGATAAACATTTTGATATGAATTCAGCTTTGTAGAAAAATAAATATATTTTTTTGAATATTCTGTGTTTAAAAATGAATAGAAGATTTAAACACCATATGCCATATCATTTTAATATACTGCAACTTTTCATTGCTTAAATTTGAATTGATTCTCTTTTCACAATTTACATTTTATTTTTATGTTTTGCACCAATTGTACTTCCATTAATTTGTTACAGTCAGATCTCACTGATGATATAAATTACTGAAATTATATTTTACTAACAAAGAAGAGTCCAAGAACCATCTGAGTTCACAAACTTATTTATCTGTCACTTAAAATAACTGCACCCAGCTCCACTCTAACCAAATGTTTTGATTGACTATTTTAACATCCATTCTTTCACCATGTACATCCATTCTTTTGCCTCTGGAATAAATATTTTATTGGTTTTTGGGATAAACCTCTTTAACACTTCTTTTTTCTGCCAAAGGTTTAAAACTGGCATTAACATAACTGCCAACTCTCCAAATTTATGATGCCTTTGACTTTATTGCTTGATGTGACACCTTCTACATCTCATCATTGCAACATAGTTTTTCTGTATTTTTTGCAATAGCAACTTTTTTTGTTTCTTTTTACAAAAAAAAGATTAGTAGAATTATGTCAATCTGAATTTTTTAAAATTTAAATATTTATATTTATTATTGTTAATGAATATGGTATTAATAAGCAGCAAAGAATAGTTTGCTGTAATTATTCAGTCAGCCCCCCCTCACCAAAAAAAACGAACTTTATTCCACAGCCGTTTCATTTACAAATCAACGCACACGATATTGCCCAAATATGATATGCTGTCCCAATTAGAAAGAAATAAATACCAGATAATATATTGCTGTAATTATTTAGTTAGCCACAAAAAAAAAGGTAACTTTATTCCACATTTACACACAATGCACATGATATCCTTCTATTGGAATGAGCAGCAGCCTGGAAAGCAAGTTACTGAGAATTTCAAGAACTGCTGGAAGTCATTATGTAACAAGTAAATACATGGGCTGTGTTAGGGTAACTAAGAGTAAGAACAGGTGCATGTATACTTGCATGTACACCAATGGTAGGAGTATAATAAATAAATTTCATGAATTTGAAGTGCAGCATGTTTGAGAGGCAACCAGAGGGAGTAATACTCTTGATCTGATTATCAGCAATGATTATTTGTGCATTAAAAATCTGGTAGCAGTGTACTGACTTGGGATTTATTTAAAGATGTAACTACCGTCAGGGGTAAAGGGAAGGTTTTTGCTTTTGTAAAGGTGATTACATTGGTCTCAGACAGTTTTTAAATTCAATACAGCAGGCCAACTCATGACGTTACCAACAGCAAATTCTAAATGGGAAGCATTCAAGGAATTAATTTTGGAAGCTACTAGGCTTTTCATACCAAGTAAGAAATACTGTTCAAGGTTTAGGCCTAAATGGATGTCAGATGAACTAATCAGGCTCCTAGCAGAGAAGGAAATTCCCATGGGACACAAATTATCAAGAGACGCAAATGTCTATGGGAGATATAAGCAAGTCTGTAATCAAGTCACAAAGGAAGTTAGGCAAGCGAAGGCAGATTATGAGAAATCTTTGGCAAAGA
Source organism: Mastigoproctus giganteus (assembly GCF_048544385.1). NCBI lineage: Eukaryota > Metazoa > Arthropoda > Arachnida > Uropygi > Thelyphonidae > Mastigoproctus > Mastigoproctus giganteus. The sequence continues at coordinate 153,642,203 of NC_143579.1, read as the reverse complement.
ATGTAAAGAAAAACAGCAAAGACTTCTTTATCTAGAAGGAAGAGGATGAATCAAATTGGTCCACTTGATATCATTGGTTCGACTATTGATGATCCTGCCCAGGTTGCTCACAAACTGAATGAGTATTTTGCATCTACATTCACACATGAGTTATTTATGGAAGGCAATGTCAAAAGTTTATCAAACTCTATCAAGGAGCTAAAGGATTTTGTGATAACTGAAACCAATGTGGAGGAGGAATTGTTGAAGTTAAATATAAGAAAGGCACCTGGGGTGGATGGGATCTGGCCCTTTATATTAAAGAAGGCAACAAAAGAAGTAAGCAAACCCTTAGCCATAATTATGACAGGATCTTGGATTCAGGGGAGGTCCTAATGGACTGGAGATTTGCAAATGTATCCCCTATTTTTAAAGGGGGTTCATAGGGCGACCCGAATAATTACAGACTTGTTAGTTTAACTTCTGTTTCAGGGAAAATTATGGAGATAATGGTTAAAGAAGCATTGCAGGATCATCTAGACAAGACTGCAGTTATAGTTCAGACATAGAATGGTTTGTTAAGGGGAAGTCTTTTCTGACCAATTTAATTTGATACTACAATGTGGCCACAAAGCAACTGGATGTAAAAACTATTTTGATATAATATACTTGGATTTCAGGAAAGCTTTTGATACTTTTGCACTTAAAAGACTGCTCTTCTAATTAGAGCAGTATATCATTAAGGGCAAGTTGTTGCTATGGATAAAGGGATGGTTGAGTGGGAAAAGACAGTTTTAATCAATGGACTCTGCTTTTCATGGTCTAATGTTATTGGTGGATTCCCTCTGGATTCAGTGTTGAGCCCATTGTTGTTTTCTATATTTATCAATGATATTGATGAACATATATCAGTCTTAATATCCAAGTTTGCAGATAATATGGCAAGATTGTTAATGACAGGACACTACTGAAGCAGAATTTTGAAAAGTTGGGCAGATGTACTGAGAGGTGGCAATGAAATTTAACATTGATATATGCAAAGTACTGCATATGGGAAGCAGTAACCCCAGAGTAACTTACCAACCATGTGGTACTACACTCAGGTTAGTGGAGAATGAAAAGGATCTGAGGGTAATTGTGCAGTAAGATTAATTAATTAATCTAATTAGATATGAAGTTTTCAGAGTACAGACAGGCTGCCAGAGCAGCTCATGGGGTGTTGTCGATGATAGACAGGAACTTTGCTAGCAGAGATAAGGAGGTGATTTTCCTCTTTGTAGAAGGCAGTGGTCAGGCCACACATTGAGTACTGCATACAGGTCTGGAGGCTTCATTTCTGGAAGAATGTAGAGTTGCTGGAACAAGCACAGAGAAGGGGAACAAATGGAGCTTTAACCAAGAAATGCTTAAGTTCCGCAAATGGCAGCATCTGGAGTTTAGGCACCTCTGAGGTGACATGATTGAGATATATAAGGCCTTGAAGACAGTTTTAGAATAGATGTGGGGAAATCAGCCTTTTGCCAGCGAGTGGTTGATTGCTGAAACTTCCATCGGTTGTTGTAGTTTGATAGTTTAAATAAATTCAAGGAAGAACTGGACAAACTTTTGGTGCGAATGAATGGTGAAATGGGGAATTTTTTTTTTGTCTGATGCTGTATAAGCTTGCTTTCTTGCATGATATGCCTATGCTAATGCGGTGCAAGTATTATATGCTATCTCAATTTAGAAAGCAATAAAGATTAATAAAAGAATTAAGTTCATTTAAAACTAGTATCGTTAAATATTTATATTCAAAGAAAACGAATGTATGGGATGCCATACCCCTTAACTTGTATTACCAATGGTCTAGAAATGAGAGTCCTTCACCATCAGCAAATTAGTAAAGGCAGTCTTCCTTGTCAATTGCAATTTTAAAAGACCAGTGAGAGACAGTATGTCATGGATGTAAAAACAAGTTGACAAATCACAAACTGATCAATAGCATAGCAGAACATTGACAGCAAACTTTACTATGTTAAAAAAATAATCATTTAGTGCAGTTTTACCAGTATTATGCTGTTGAGGTGATTTGTGAACTGAATTGAGGTGTTAAAACCTCACATATTTAATGCACTCAATGCAGAAGCTGTACGACTCTATGAATAAATTTGGTTAATTGTGAATATTTAATTTGGCAGCTAGCTTACTTTCTGTTTCGAAGTTCCAAGACCAAAGCATGATTTCATTATGGCAGCAGCAGTTGGACATCTGGTTTAAAACATAATTCATAGTTAGCAGGTTGCCAACTGAATTTTTGGAAGTGTTAAGTTAAATATTATTTAACTTGTAACTTAAATATAATAATATTTGGAAAACCAATTCACCGTACAGTAGTGATTTGGTGAGCAAAGTTTTTGATTCAAACTAAAATGAATTGATTTTGTATGTGTGAGGTGGGAACACTTTCCAGTGCTTCTTGATATCATTGAAAATAAAGATATAGATATTTTGTAGTATCAATTCTTCCTTCGTAATGAAGAAAGAATTAATTACAGTGGTCCTTCGTGAATGAACAATTACAAAAGGAAGCTTGAAAACAAATTATTCCAAGTTATGCTTGGCATCTTAACAGTTCCTTATAGTAATTCTGAATGTGAGAGAATATTCAGCCAGGTGGGGGGGGGGAAATAAAAAGGAAGAGTTTTGATCTGGTGAAGCTTTGGAAATGCTCTTGAAGCCAAATCTAGACAGCAGGGCCATTGTTTTATTAACAAAATTTGACTTTTTCTTGAAGCAGTCATAGTCAGTTGAGGCCTAAGAAATATACATCATTCCAAATGGAAATCAGGAATAAAAATCCCAGGGAAACCAATGTTTAAAAGTATATTGTACTGCTGAAGAATTTTATGGGTATGTTTTTATATTTAATGCATGTGTTGTCACTCAAATTTTCTAGTGCATGTTAGCTTTAAAAAAAAAACTGCTTTTTTTTTTTACCTGGTTTGCCCAGAAAAAACTTCTCTCTCTCTCTCTCTCTCCTGCTTACAGTTACCCAACCTCCAGCTTTTTGGTTGGTAGCTGTGATGTGCAGCACGTGTAGCTACATGCCTAAAGCACAGCTAGGGTTTTACACAGTCAAATTTTAGCTGTTATGTGTCGGAAATATAGGCAGTTCTCTGAGCTACAAACATTGGTGCATACAAACAACATACAGTAAACCCTCGCTAATCCGGTTACAGTTAATCTGGATGTCCGATAATCTGGATCGAAAGGTGAAAATTCTGTTCACAGTTGAGTACTTTGAAAGACACATGGAATTTAGGAAGGCAGATGAGTAACTGTCACTGTGCGCTGATTGTGCAGAGAGAGAGAGATGAAACATACATTATGTTGTCTTGCACGTTGTTCAATATCGTTGTTAACTCTGAGTCGGATGTGCTATTGCTTATATCGCTTCATATACGTTCATTTGTATTTAAGTGGTATTCATAGCAATGATCAAATTGCATTGACGTGCACACCAGTGTCACCTGATAAATGTATAAAAAGACAATTAACAGCATAAAAACCATTGTTTTTTTTTATAGTTTTATATACAGTTGGACCTCTCTTTAACGAACTTCCATATATTGAAATTTTCTATGTAGCGAAATTTTTTGATTTCCGTTTGGTCATTGCATTGAAAATAGTTTCCATATAACAAAAAAAATTTCCATATAATGAACTGATTTCGAGAGACCCAGTATCATTATTCACACCTCTGGCCTTTAGGCAAAAAAGCTGATGCTGTAGAAAGCACGATTTAAGAGCTAAAAGGATTAAGCATTAATCACTTTAGCTTTTCATAGCTAAAGCTTTAATTCCACGAATTAAGAGCTAAAACATTTTACAATTTAATGGTGCCTGTAAAATCCTGCAGAAGGAAACTGGCCAACCACAGTGTGGGATAGAAAAGGATGGAAGTTTGAGAGAGACCTTTGCCCAGCAGTGGGTCAGCAATGGCTAAAAAGAAGTAAAACCTATACAACTTATACTCTACTATGCCAAGAAGTCCCGCTGGTCAGCTGTGCACAGCCACTGGCAAAGATTAAGGCATATTCCCGACGTGGGCATTGGCTCTGGTCAACCTATTTTCTACCATTAGCATCCTATTAGAGAATTAGGAGAGAGCAATTTTCCTTTATCTCGGAAATTCATCTGTTGTTTCAAAGAAATGAGTCATCCACACTTTCACTGAATTTCACCTGTCTCTACATGGCAGCTACAAGTGGTCCCTAATTTCAGCTTTAACTACTGTGCAAGTAACCTTACAGTGTCTAAGAGGAAATCCTTGAGTGTAGTGTGAAAAAGCGGAAGTGCTTAATAGTGTAGATCGTGGAATTAAAAAAAAAAAAGAAATTGCTTTAAAATTTGATGTCCTGTCGGTACTGTGTCAGCCATTCTGAAAAACCTTGTTTCTGTTCTCAAACTGTTTGAGGAAACGGGACTCATTCGGAAGCTTGCAAAATTATGATAATGCCTAATTTTGCAAGCTTCCGGATGAAAAACTGCTTCATCTACATCTTCCCATTTGGGAAGATGTAGATGAAGCAGTTTTTAAGTGAATGAAGTTGATTTGAGACCAAAACATGCTGATATCAGGCCTATTAATAAAATCAAAGGCTATGGAATACACATCTTTTCTGGGGCACAAAACATTCCAAGCCAGTTCTGGTTGGCTGGACAAATTTAAAGAGTGTCATGGCTTACTCAAAAAAGTTATTTCTGATGATTGCAACTCCACTTTCATCAGTTATTTCTGATGAAAGTGGAGTTGCAATCGAAGAAGACTACGTCCGTTGGAAAGAAACAATTTTGAAAAAATTAAGGACTGAGTCCTAACACACATTCAACGTTGATGAGACATGTCTATTTTTTAAATGTTTGCCGAACAAGACACTGACTTTTAAACGTGGAAAATGTTTAGGTGGTAAAAATAGAGAGAATTACACTCTTGGTTGCAAATATGGCTGGTAATGAAAAACTGAAGCTTTTGGTAATAGGCAAAAGTAAATAACCTCAATGTTTCAAAGGAGTAAAGTCGTTAAGAGTTGAACTACAACAAAAAAACCTTGAATGACAAGTGAAATTTTTGAGCAGCGGATTTTAAATTTCGATAGAAAAAGATGATGAAAGAAAACAGAAAAATCATGTTGATTATCGATAACTGTCCTGCCCACCTTCACTCGGTAATTTCGAAGCTTACAAGTGTGATTCTTGTTTTCTTTCTTTTAAATAATTCGTCTTGACTGCAGTCAGTGGACCAGGTCATTATCAAGAATGTGAAAATGCACTACTGAAGGCACATACTGAAATAAAATTATACTGAGAATAGAAACCAACCAACTTATAGATTCTGTTATAGATTTGTGGATGTGCATATCAGAGTTGGTGAAAATGTGGAGTCAAGATGTGATGGAAGCAATGATTAAAAATTAACGGAAATGAGAGGGATAAACTACTAGAAGACATTGGGCAATCTTGGGAAGAGTTCCAAGCTACGTTTGATCAGTGGAGAAATTGTTCCTGACGAATTTTTAGGAGTTGATAATTATGTCATAGTAGTTGAAATCCGAGTGACGCCCAACATTTTGGAGCGTATTTAAACAACTAGTGACAATATCAGCGATGAGTTGGATGAAAATGAGGGTAATAACCTTCCAAACAAATGTTGGCAGCATTTGAAACTTTGCATCGAGGCCTTCAGTGGGAATAAAATGTAACAGAAAATATATCTGATTTAAAGTTTAAACAGATGTGAACATTTTCACGAACGGGGTACAGTAGAATCCAGTGTACAACAAAAATTACCAAATATTTTACCACATAATTCTTAAAGGTGTACTAATAAATCGTGGGCATCGTGGAAGCAGTCATTTCTTAATATGTATGCATTAATAAATTGTTTTAAAATGTTAGAAAATTTATTCATTCTCTCTTCTTTCCCGTCTTTTATTTCTGAATTTACAGTATTTTTCACTGTTGAAAAGGTCATATTTCTTTATAATGAATTTTTTCAAGGGAACGAATGATTTTGTTATATAGAGGTCCGACTGTATTTTCATCAGCACTGCCTATATCATTAAATTTTCCATTTATTTGTGTTCTAAGTTTTTTTTTTTTTGTCTTTTAGGGATATCTTTTGCTCACTAATCTGGATGACCTCTCCCCCTCAATTACTCCGGATTAGCGAGGGCTTACTGTATAAAATATTATGTTGTTACAGTATACTGTAACTAAAGTGTATGATAAAAGCTTTTAAAAATATGTTATGGCTAACTGACGCAGTGAAAGCATTACACTGCATCTGTAATTGGTAATGAATAGGAAACTGAAATTATTCTAAACTAACTAGGGTTTAATAAAGCATAAATTAAGATTAAATTAAAATTGATTGAAATGTGGATAATTTTATGTATTCCTTGATGCAGTACACGTTTCTGGCTTATTTATTCCTGTATACGTACTGTACAGTATGAAACCGAAATTAAAATGACTTTAAACAAAAAGTAAAAATTTATTTACATTTATGTAATGTCAGTGCAACGCTTTAGATATCTTAAAATACCGTGTAGATGGACTAATAATAAAATAGCAAATGCTTAAAAAAAGCGGTACTCACCTTGAATAAATCTGCATGGTTTAATTAAAAAGGGTTGGTTAATATTTAGGATGAATAGTTGAGTTAAAAAGACTAAGGGAGGGACAAAAAAAAAAAAAAAAATAGGTGTTACTTCGGAAATAAGAATAAGCGCAAGGAAGCAGGTGTGTACACATCTAATCCTTAGTTGTCATTAAAGTAGGGAAAAAATAGTTGAGATTAAATAAATAATGTAGTTGGTCAATAGTCATTATGGGCACTTTTGTTGGATTACAACGTCTTCAGTTGGCAATTGAGTGGGTAGAGAACGCGCGTGATATTTAAGAAATTATTTATACTCTCGTGATGCACTTTTTGACATGCGGTAACCTCAACCGTGAGATGTTCCAAATCAGTGAAAGGTTGAAAGGAAGTTTAGTGTTTAAGACTTTGAGATTGGAATGGTGTCGATACCACTCAATGGCTAGTGCTTCGTATTGAAGAATCCTATAGCTGGATTTAAGTTTAATAATAGACATGGCAGAACCGATGAGAAGGGCGTGGTTATGAGTTTGAGCAAGAGTTGTTGAGTTCTGTAACGGTTTGGTTAGTCATAAGACTGTAGTGGTGGTAGTATGCACGGGTATTAGAGGTTTTGGATGAGCTATATTTTGTAGTAGTGCTTCCAATATAGCAGGTGTCGCAGTTTGGCTGGCAATTGATAAGGTATATTTTATTATTAAGATCGCTGATAGGGTATTTATGTGTGTCTTTGTAAGAGCTGAAGAAAGATCCGAGTTTATTGTAAGCAGAAAAGACAAGAGAGATATCAGTATCGTTGCATATATGCTGGAACTGTCCTACTAGTTTACTGTGATAGGGGAGGACTATGTGGATGTTTGTATTATTGTTATGTGCGATCGAGTTATTAATTTTATTTTTGGCGATGGCAGTTGCATGTAAGATAAGTTGATGGGGGTGACCTCTGGCTATGAATTTATCAGTGAGATATTGGATTTTGTTGTATAGGTCATTTTGTGAAGAGCTAAATTTTAGAGCGTTGTAGATTTGGTTGTATAATACGGCTTTTTTAGTGTTAAGGGGGGTGATGTGAAGCGAAATGTATTTGCCAGTATGTATGTTTTTCCTGAAAATTTTTGTACTTAGTTTTGTGCCTGTTATGTAGATGGTGAGGTTGAGAAAATTGATCTGGTTGTTTTGGCCAATTTCAAGGGTGAATTTAAACGTGTCATGTACAAAATTAAGTTTTGAAAAGAGATTGTCGATGCTAGGTCTATTGCCTATTACAAGGATGTTGTCAGCGTAGCGAATGTATAATTTTAATTCAGAGGGAAAGGGGTGTAGAATTTTGTTCTCAATGGTTGCCAGGTAAATTTCGGACAAGGGTGCCAAGATACCTAAACCCATCGGTAAGCCAAATATTTGTTGAAAAATTTTGTCGTTAAATCTGAAGTATCTGGCATCTAATAAAAGTGTAGTGAGTTCCAGCATGTGGTCTGTGGAGAGAGAGAGGTCCATTCTGTTAAGGTGTCATCGGCTGCTAGGAACTCACGTAAAGCTTGTTGGGTGAATGGTATATGGACATTGATATAGAGGGATGTGACGTCGAAGGACGCTAATATGTCACTGTCGGATATTATGATATTATTGATTTTTTGGAAGGCTTGATTGGTGTTGTTAATTTTAAAAGTGGAAAATCTAGTAAGAGGGGATATGATTTTGACTAGGAAGGTAGATAAATTGGCAAAAGCTGATTTGCTATAAGAAACTATTGGTAGGAAATATTCTTAGGAAAAACAATTCTTAGGAAACTCAGACAAAATAAAGAAATTAACCTTTTCACATTACAACAAATAGGAATCCACAACAATATCCTTCCCCATATGTTCGGGATCATTAAGTTACATTAACCCCGGGGACTCACATCTGGTGAGTATGGGCTTGGCACACCCAGGGTCCTGAGCTGGATATCATCATTCTTCTCTTTCTTGGTGATTCCCTTCTACTGTTTACTCTCTTGATACCTCGGGAGCTTTATTTTTCCTGGTGCAGCATAAGCCTCAGGCTTCCTTGCACCCTATGGCTATTAATAATAATAATAATAATAACTGACCATCCATTAAGACCAGTAGTTTCATATAGCAAATCAGCTTTCACCAATTTATCTACCTTCTTTTTTTTTTCTTTCGTCCTTCCCTTAGTCTTTATAACTCAACTCTTCATCCTAAATATTAACCAACCCTTTTTAATTAAACCATGCAGATTTATTCAAGGTGAGTACAGCTTTTTTAAGCATTTGCTATTTTATTATTTATGTGATGTAAAATGATAATAAAGACCAGAATGGTTGATATGGTCTTACTCTTGTAGCATTTAAAAAAAAAAATAGACAATTTTAATTCTGTGTGTGTGTGTAAAAATGGACAAGGCCTTTTAAAAATAGCTGCACTATACTTCATGAGACTTACTTAGCACTAGCTCTGTCTAGGATATAGTTCTTCTCTAGTTAATAAAGCCCAAGAAGTATCTTAGTCCATTATAGCCTCCCCCCCCTCTTTAAACTGAAACCACTACCCTTTCCTTTGACCAGAATTTTTTTAGACATTACCCATTTTATGTCATTGTGGTCACTACCTTTCCTGAAATCATATCCTTTATACTGTCCAGTTCCATAGAATCAAATTGATATTTAAGCCTCTTGTACTGTGTCTGATACCATTTGGTATACTGTTAGCCCACAATTTCCATTTATAAGAGGTAAGTCATCTATAATGAGTCAGTAATACTTGCCCACTCAAGTTGCTTAAAAGAGATATTTATCATACTCAGCAATTTTGAAATTCTGTTTGTTTTCTGAAAAGCCCCTTATGTATGAGGATTTGCAATTTAAATTGGGCCTATGCCAAAACATGTTCTGATATTTCAGCTTTCAGACATCTGTAACTGGTTTAGTTTTCATATCTATCACAAACTGGAAATGCAAATCAAACATTCATATCTGAAAATGAATAATCGGATAAAAGTATTGCATCGTTAAGTAGAAGCTACTTTTCTTGTGAGTGATGATAGCCAAAGAAATTGGGAATAGTGCCATTACAACAAATGAAAGTTGTATCAGATGCTGGGCGAAGAAAAATAATTTTCAAAAGTAAAAGGTCCTAAGGCCTCTGGTAGTGAAAGCAAAATATCTGACGATTGAAGAAAATGTGGCGCCTCCATAGCCAGGTGGGAAGGAGCAGCAGTGCGTAACACACGCTTCTTGATTAGACCGGGGTTTGAGCCCGTCACCACCAAATACGGAGGATGCGGAAAGGTCAGGGAATGACCACCGCATATCCCGGAGCAGTATGGCCTTAGTTGCTAATGCTCCTAAAAACCAAATAACAAACAAACAAATATTGAAGAAAACCTTTGAATGTAAGCGAATAAAAAGTATGTGTTTTGGTAATGATATTGGCTGAAATAGCCAATAAAAGGTATTAGCAATTATAAAATGAAGTTCAAGGATTCAAAGGCAAATTATGACAATATTTTCTTTGCAGAATCAATGTTTGTATATATTTCAGATTGTAAACTGGAAATGAAAGAAAATCACGTACTATATATTCAGTGTTTAAGTTGACATTTTAAGAATTAAAAATTCATCTGTAATATAAAATCTTAAGCTTGAATCAGAGCATGTGCTTAGAGTTAGAAAGACAGAATATAATACCGAGGTATTTATAAGTTACTACATATATTTTTACACAAATGTGCACTATGGTTCTCTTCTTAATACTCATGCATTTGTCCATTTTTTTTTTATCAAATGAAAGCAGTTTGTGGAATTTGTCAGAAGTTATGTTTTCAGGTTTTTTTTTTGAGTTACTGAAAATTATATTTTTTTGCCTTTTTTTCGAATTCTTTCAAGTGAACTTTCAAGATAGTCAATTTCTTATAGCAAAAGTACTTTCACACCAAGACATGGTTTACAGAGAATCCATATTTCGGTACAGTACTAAACAGGTTACAAGGATTGTCTTGGTTATATAAACCGAGCATGCCATGTTGTCATATACATTTGTAGAGTTTGACCTTTTTAAGGGAGTACGGTGTATATTTACCACTTTCTTTATAGCTTGCTGTGCAGTTTAATAAAATGTCACAATTTATACTTTTAAAAGAAAGAACAGAAATAACTGAATTAAAAAAGTAGACGATGCATCATAATGCAGATTTTATTATAATACACCAGAATGTGAAATGCAAATGATTACAGTTAAAAAAGGGAAAGGGTTATATACTTATGACAAATACAGGCAGTTCTCGCTTTACGAGTCCCCCCCCCCCCAAGTATCAAGTATCAACAAAATTGAAAATATGAACATTATAATTGCAAAAAAATGAATGATAAATATTCATAAATACTGCATTCCAAACCACATGCGTAGCTATACAATACAGTTTACCCAGCTTTACGATATTAATCAGTTCCAGAGACACTATCGTAATGTGAACCCAATAACACATTGTTTTTCGGTAATTCTTTTCAAGATCTCGGAAGTTGAAATTTTCACTGTACCATATAACTAAGCTATTTATCTCTCTAAAATGTCATTTTTAAGGTCACAAGCATGACCTTAAGGCCATATAAAAGGTTGTGAGCGTGGTTTGTAAATTGTATTAGTTACCAATTCAAATCATTAAAATGTACTACACTTTCATCGTTATCACATGTTCCATTATAAGAATCAATTTTAAATGCCTTTGTGATATTTTTCTAAAGCACATTTCTGGAGGTCACGACCATAAAACAATGAAAACAATTTGCACTTTCCGGTTTATTTGGTTTTTCTTTTAGTGCAAGCAATTATAAACGGGTAGTAAATTTGATCTTCTTGCATTTGCGAAAATACCGATAACTGGAATTGTGTGGTTTTTTACGTTATTATCGTGAAATGTGTTTCCCCTTTACTGAAATCTTCAATCTTATAAAAAACATAAATAAATTTTCAGAACCTTCTCTTCATTTCCTTTTTTTTCTTTTAAGCTTCGTAAACTTGTTACACCATTGCAACTAACACGATTAACTAACTTAATCATGTTAGTTGCAATTTGTGTGTGCCGTTAAAAAATGCTTATGCATGCAATCGCAAAATTTATAATTAAAAGAGATTATCTTGGAAACAAATGCCTCTTGAAACATTTCTGAAGAAGTCGGCTCCTTGTGCAACAAACCAATGAGTGCCGAGCCAATAATGAGTTATCACAGAGTGTGCATTTAGTCGATGATGGTGAAGAATAAACATTCTTTAACATTTGTAAGTCGAAAATAATTTCTCTATTATTATAATTTGCTTGATTTTTACAGGCAACGTTTTCATTTCTTTTGATAAATTAATCATTGTTTAAACATAAACTTAGCTAACTAATTTCACTGTTGAGAACGTAACCGCTATTTTTAACATATCTACGGGAAATAAATTCCCGCTTTATGGGTGCGTGCGAGGAACGAATTAACTTGTAAAGTCGAGAACTACCTGTATAATCTTTAATCTTTAATGCCCTTCACGGCCAATGATTACAGTTAAAAAGGGAGAGGGTTATGTACTTATATGACAAATATATGATTAAGCATGGATTTTTAAAGCACAAAATGGAAGTTAAGTGATACATTGGAATATACACCGAGCCGAAACATTATGACCAGCAAGTCGTTATGCAAATCGAAGCAACTGCATGTCAATTACAGCCTGTGCATGGGTCAGGACACGGTATAAAAAACTAATAATGAGCTCTGTTAATCAGTGTTACTCTTGTTCTTCAGATGGAAAAGGCAGCAGACTTAAGTGAGTTTCACAAAGGCCAAATTGTAATGGTCAGATGACTTGGCCAGCATATCCAAAACGGTGCGGCTTGTCGGGTGCTCATGGTCAGTCATGGTTAGTAACTACTGAAAGTGGTCTGAGGGAAAATGCACAAACTGCCGGCAAGGTGTTGGATGACCACATCTCATCGATGCGAGCAAAGGCTCTCCGCTCTCCCAGATGGTATGTGGCAACAGAAGGGCGACTGTGGCACAACTAGCCGGTAATTGGAATGCTGGTTATGGGAGTAATGTGTCAACACACAGCACATTGAACCCTGCTGAAAATGGAGCTGTGTAGCCGCAGGCTTCTCTGAGTGCCCATGCTAACCACGGTTCACCTGTGACAGCACCTACAATGGGCACATGAGCATTGAAACTGGACCTTGAGTGATTGGAAGAAAGTAGTCTGGTCCGATGAATCATGTTTCCTGTTGCACCATGTGGACGGCCAGGTACATTTGCGTTGTTTACCCAGGGAAGTGATGGCGCCTGGATGTACCATGGGACGAAAACAAGCCGGTGGTGGTGGTGTCGTCACACTTTGGGCGATGTTCTGCTGGGATATCCTGGGTACAGTCATCCATGTGCCGAGCACTCAGACATTTGCCACCTACCTAAACATCATTGCTGACCAGGTACACCCTTTCATGGCAACGGTCTTCCCCTCTGGTGGTGCTGTCTTTCAGCAGGATAATGTGCTATGCCACACTGCCCGGATTGTTTGAGACTGGTTCGCAGAACACGAGGAAGGCTTCCAGATATTGCCCTGGTCTCCAAATTCCTCAGACATCAATCCCATCGAGCCTCTGTGGTTTCTGTTGGAATGGCAACTCTGATTGCAGCGTCTCAACCATGGACCTTACAGGAGTTAAAGGATCTGTTGATACCAGATACTACAAGACATATTTAGAAATCTTGTAGCATCTATGCCTTGCCAGGTACGAGCTGTTTTCGCTGCACATGGAGGACCAACATCATATTAGGTAGGTGGTCATAATGTTTTGGCTCATTGGTGTACATACAGTGAAAAGCTGCTGGACAATGCCATCAATGAAAAAAAAAAAAAAAAAAAAGACATAAATCTGATCACAAGAACTGATGACAATGATGCATGGTATTTAAAACTGCTTCTGTACATTATTCTGAAAGTGAGCTATCTTTTTAGGTGCATTAACATATGTACATAATGCACTTGTTGTCTTTACCATATCATTTGGACCTTTTAAAAAGATTTGTCGAGCTATTCCTGAATTCATTAAAGTCCAATAGAAATCCAAATTATTATTTCTTTGTTTGTCTGTATAATAACTTGACTCCCCGGATGGATTTTCACGAAATTTTATATTTAGGCCTTTTAGAAATATTTGTTCAGCCATCCCAAATTTCATTAAAATTGAGCCAATATAAATCCAAATATTATCTGTTTTTTTATACATATCACATAGATATCCATATACTGTATATTGTAGCTGAAGCACTGGATATTATATTATTGCCGTGCACAGGTTGAAGGAATGAATGAGCAATGTTGGTGGGTGTGCAGAAGCAAAATTTTCTCAGTTCTTATATAGAAGGTACTTTTTGCTCATATTTTTTTGTTAGAAATCAAAAATTATAACTGTTTATTACATGAACTATTACCGTATTTTCCGGCTTATAAGACGCAGTTTTTTTTCGCGAAGAAATACTTGGAAAATCACCCTGCGTTTTATGTGGTCAATGTCAGGTTAGGCCTAAAGACTATCGGCAATGCATTTTCAATGATGCAGTGCTGATAAACTGAGTTCTGAAAACTTCCCTTTGAAATTCACACAATTTTACTTAATATTTATCTGTTGAAATATATTTTTAACAATTATCAGTGGTTACAATCTATGGCAACAATACATACCAGTAATCTTTTTTTCGTGGAAAATTTGTTGAAATCTGCGTGATATGAATCTCACAAGCAGACGTAAGTAAAAACTTGTTTCATTTTCCATGTGTTTGTTTCCTCCATAATATGATCTCGCGCTTTTATGGTATGGCGGACTAATTAGACTGGATTGGGATTTTTCAATTCCAACCGTCTTTAACAAAGAGAAAGTGACGCCTGTATTTGTCTTAGGGTGAGTAAGAATTTCTGTTACATTACTTCTGTCAGCTTTTTTCAGAAACAAACATTTCATTATTGGTTGAACATTTACCCAAGCCTATACCATTATTTTGAGAAAAATATATTACCGTATTTAATTTTATTATTATTATTTTCTTTATCAATAATTTTTTTATAAATTTCAGGACACCTTGTTATGATGGAGTTGTTGAGAAGGCATTGCTAAACAATTGCCTTTAAATTACAAGTAATAGAATTTGCAATGCAATATGGGAACCATGCTGCTGAAAGACATTTTGGACCACCTCCTACTGAGAAAATGGTACCTGCCTGGTGAAAGCAAGAGGAGAAACTTCGACAAGCAATAAAGTCAAAACACAACCTTCGCAAGCGAAAAGCTAGATGGGAGGAACTGGAGAATGAGATGAAGACGTGAGTTACAGATCAGAGGAGCCAAGGTATTGTGGTAACGACTAAAAATATTATTTCTGAAGCTAATGAAGCTAAATTGAGGGAAGCTGCAAGAGGGCATGATGACTTTACAGGTGCTATAGATTTATGAAGAGACACAGATTAGTGATGCGAACAAGAACAAAAATAGCACAGAAAATGCCTGAGGAGTATGAAAACAAAATTATTGATTTTCACCGATATATTATCAAAGTCAGAAAAGAAAATGACTTTGAACTTAGTCAAATTGCAAATATGGATGAAGTTCCATTGACGTTTGATGTTCCCTCTAATAAGACAGTTGATTTAAGGGTGCTAAATCTGTGACCATTAAAACTTCCGGCAATGAGAAATCCCATTTTACAGCAGTACTAGCATGTTGTGCTGATGGTACCAAGTTACCACCATAACTAATATTTAAAAGGAAAACAATGCTGAAAGAAAGCATTCCAGCAGGAGTTTTTATTCAAGTTCACCCCAAAGGATGGATGGATGAGCATGGCATGAGGTTTTGGCTGGAAATGGTGTGGTCATGCCATCCTGGTGGACTTCACACGAGAAGCGACGGCTTCTCGTGTGGGATCAGTTCCGGTCTCACCTAACTAATTGTACTAAGATAAGATTAAAAAGTTTAAACACGCAAATGGCTGTAATTCCTGGAGGGTTAATGGGTCAATTACAACCCCTGGATGTATAAATAAATAAGCCTTTCAAGGACTACATGGGTGAAGAATGGAATAAATGTATGATGCTCCCACAGCATGAACTAACATCAACAGGGCACATCAAAAGACCTACCATTGTACAGGTTGCCAGTGGATCAAAAATGCTTGGAATGAAATTAAAATAGAGTCAATAGTACGATTGTTTAAGAAGTGTGGCATAACCAATGCTCTTGACGGCACGAAAGACGATCTTTTGTATGAGGAAACAGATTCATCTGACTCAGAGATTGCTTATAACATGGACGATGGTGACATAGAATATCTTGAATATTATGATGATTTCATTAAGAACAAATAAATATTTTTAAAAATTTCTTGTTTTATGAATTGAATAAAAACTCCATGTTGTAAGTCCATTTAATAAAAAAAGTTAAAAAAATAAATGTAACTTCATTTAATTTATTTTTAATACCTACCCCCTGATTACATCCCATATCATGCCATGTTGCCATATTTGTTTACATCAGTCGGTAAAAGATCACTTCTTAGTTTCACTGTAAACTGTATTGAAGGATAATAGAAGGGTTATTATTTTTTCCCAAATATGTGGCCAAAACTAGGGTGCGTCTTATAAGCCGGAAAATACGGTACTATTTGTGGTGGTTTTTTTTTCTTCTTTCTGTCTGTCAGAAATGGAGTGTACACCTTATTTGGGTGCACAGTATTCAGATAAATATCCATACATAATTATATACAAGACATGTGTTAATTCTACACATTTACATTTAAATATTTTTATTATTAAATAAATATAAAACTTATGAAATTTAAAAAATCCAAAAAAGAACATTTGAAAAGTTAGTGAAAAAAAATATATATATATATTATTACTTGAGACATTACAATTAATGTCATAAGGGAATGAGATTCTCCTGTTGAACCAGAGTGAAAAAAATTGTATTGGTAAGTGAAAAATTCCAAATGCTTTTATTCCAAAATATCTTTTTAGAGAGAGGAATGCTTAAGGAAAATTTATGTAAGAGTTCTTTGTTCTGGTATCAAAAAGTTTGTTAAACAACTTTGCTGACCCAAGGCAGATAAAAATAGTGAAGATACCAGAAGAAATAATGAAAATACACAATGTCTGCAAAGACTGTCTCTGCAATTTCTACATTTCACTACATCATTATTTCAATACATTCATTCTTTATTTACCTCATAAAACTTGTTGATGCCCTTTTCAAATGAACTGTGAGCAAGCAGAAAGAGATATACGACCACTGCAGACATCTTGATTTTTTTTTTTTTTTTTTTCCACTTGCAGTTTTTTTTTCAAGTATCTTCGCTTACTTCAGTTTTAGGTTGGTAAAAAGCTTATTCTCAAAGAAAGTATCTTTTAACTTTTTATAATTTGTACGATTTGCTGAAATGGAAAATTTCTTTTGGAAATGTTCTTGTTTCCTACCTTCCCAATAGGCTTAAAATGGACTGAATTACTATAAAATGTTGATAATTAATTTGTATTAAATAATGCCAAATTACATCTGAATATGTTAGTATTTTAAATGCAATTTTATACATTTTATTTCTTTCTTCCTTCCCCTACTCTCTCTCTCTCTCTAGTGTTCAACATATGGCGGCCACTGTACATGTTGATGGGTCACACCTTGTGTCCTCGTTAGTTCCTCCTTTTTCCAGTGCCTCACAGATATATGATGTGGATGATGATATGGACCTTTAAGGACATTTAAATTTTGTACAGCCCTTTTCAGATATGTTATTTTTAATTTAACAGGAAAACATCTAACGTATCTATAAAAAAAGTATATAAATATCATTTTTATATTAAAAGGGATAGGTAGCATTTATAACATTAACCCAACATATGTATGTGTTAGATGATTGGAAGAGAATTACTTCCAGGGTGCTTTTTTTTCTCTATCTCATTTTTTATAAGAATCTTTAATTGAATAAAAAATAACCTCTGTGCTGATGTTAGTATTATGATTATGTGAAATCATTTTTTCCCTTCATATTAATACACTGTATTAATATAAAAATTAATATTTTACCCAGCATCATCAATGGGTTGTCAGATGTAGTACTGGAGCCCAGTAAGTACTGAAATGGCCATCTGCATTTGTAAACCTATTTTATAGCTCAGGTAAAAGAAAGATGCAGTTTTATGAAAAGGAATTATTGCTTAACTCGTAAGACTACCATAAGTTGTCTTTTGCTGCACTACTAATAAGTAACACTTCTTTAAAAAGAGAAGTATAATGTTACTTATTAGTGTGGATAGGGTTACATCCTACCCCTCCACTAATAAATAACACCCCAGGTGTAAACATACACTAATAAGTAACATTATACTTTTGTTTTTAGAGAAGTGTTACTTATTAGTAAGAGTGCAGCATAAGACAACTTATAGTAGCCTTACAAGTTGAGATAATGCCTTTTCATGAGACTCTGCATCTTTGTTTTACCTAAGCTTTAAAATAAGGATGCAAATCCCTATTTTACTGTACAGTACTGTATTATTTACAGGCCAGGGCTTTACTTGCTCCTATTCAAAAAATACAATACCTTTCGTGCAATAAAAATTTTTTGATTGTCCTTCCCCCACCCCCCCCCATTTCAAAAAAAAAAAAAAAAGAGAGGCTTGAATTAGACAATGAATAATTTAGAATGAAATTCAATATTGTTATATGGACTTCTCATATGTGGCATTTTCAGCATTTTTAATAGATAATTGTTTAAATTCCTCTCCTCTCAGTAGCTACCTCCTTTGCATTTAATGTTTGATTTCAAACGTTTATTCGGTTTTCCTCTATAACATCTAGTTAATGTGATGAGACCAATTACATGAACATGGTGAGACTGATTATAATACTCGCATGTCTTTTCAGTTAACCTATAATTATTATTTATTTATTCATTATTATTTTTATACATTCATATTCATGTAATTGTTTGTATATGTAACTATATCCTTCTTATTTCATAATTACATAATTTCATTATAAATTGTTTCTGGTAACATCTGGAAAATTACTAAACATACATTCATTGTCATGCATCATGTCATGTCATGTTATTGAAAGAGTAAAAATCCCCAAAAGATCTGCTTTGTGGATGGAACTAATCTCAATGGTACATAATCATGATGGATATTTGGAAAATTTAAAAGTTATACTTTGGCTGGCCTCTAGGTAACCAGAATAAAAGCATAGGCATCACATTATTTGTACTTTTCTTTTCTTTTCTTTTTTTTTCAAATGGATTGTGTTGACTAGTTGAATGCAAGGAAAAAGTTAGTTCCATATGAATGGATACTTAACAAACAAACGCCCATGATATGGAGAGAGAGCTGTAAGTCAACGATGGTGATACTTTTGTAATATAAATGTCACATTCTCAGCAAATAATAAGTGCAAGACTTCAACAAAACCTAGTTAAACAGTCATGAGACCAACCTCAGGATAGACGTGTGGAAATTTGCCTTTAGTCAGCGGGTAGTTGGTTGGTGGAACAGACTTCCATCCCTTGTCATGGCAGTTGATAGCCTAAATAAATTTAAGGCTCAGCTGGGCAGGTATTTCGAATGAACGGAGGGGTGAAGTGGTAATCCCATGCATTGGTATTATGTGAATTCTGGTATCTCCATAGCATTGGTAGAGGCATATGATGCAAGAAAGCAAGCTTATGCAGCATCAGCCAAAAAAAAAAAAAAAAAAATACTTCCCATTTCAACCATCCATTCACTCCAAACGTTTGTCTAGTTCTGCCATGAATTTATTTCAGCCGTCATCTTCTACAATGACAGATGGAAGTTTGTTCCAGCAATCAACCACATGCTGGCTAAAGGAAAATTTCCGCACATCTATTCTACAACTTCTTTCCTCAATTTGAATTTGTCCCCTCACGCGATTAATATGGACAACAGGAACAATCCCATCAGCATTGAACTTGCTCACCATAGTCAGATCACCTCACAGGTGCCTAGTGTCCAGACACTGTAATTTGCAGATCTTAAGCTTTTCTTCGTGAGAGCAACCCTTTGTTCCATTCACTAGTCTTGTTGATTCTCTCTACTTGTTCCAGCAGCTCTACATCCTTACTAAAATGAGGCCTCCAGAACTGTATACAGTACTCAAGGTTTGGTCTGACCATTGCCTTTTACAAGGGGATAATCAGTTCCTTATCCCTGCTAGAAAAATTCCTGTCTATCATTGACAAGACACCATGAGCTACTCTTGCAGCCCGTCTGCACTGCTCAGAGAACTTAATATCTGCCTGCACAATTACCCCCAGGTCCATTTCATTTTCTTCCACTGTCAGTGTAATACCACACAGTTAATACGTTACTTTGGGGTTACTGCTTCCAGTATGCAGGACTTGATATTTGTCAATGTTAAATTTAAGTTGCTACCTCTCAGCCCATCTGCTCAACTTTTCTAGCCCCTGTTTCAGCAGTGTACTGTCATTGGTGTCATTAACAACCCTGCCAACCTTCGTATCGTCGGCAAACTTGGACATTAAGCCTAATATACCTTCATCAATATCATTAATAAATACAGAAAACAACAATGGACCCAACACGGAACCCTGGGGACTCCACTAATAACATTAGTCCACGAAGAGCAGCATCCATCGATTGCCACTCTCTTCCTTCTCCCAACCATCCCTTTATCCATAGCAGCATTTTTCCCTTAATGCCATACTACTCCAATGTGTACAGTAGTCTTCCATGTGCAACAGTATCAAAAGCTCTCCTAAGATCCAAGTATATGATATCAAAATTATTTTGTGCATCCAGTTCCTTTGTGACCACATCATAGCATCCAATCAAATTGGTTGGACAAGACTTCTCCTTAACAAACCCATGCTGTGTCTGAACTATAACCAAAGTGTTGTCTAGATGATCCTGCAGTGCTTCTTTAATCAGTGCCTTCATTAATTTCCCCGGAAGAGAAGTTAAACTAACAGGTCTGTATTTAATTGTGTCACCCTTTGATCCTCCTTTGTGAATTGGGGTCACATTTCTACATCTCCAGTCCATGGGTACCTCCCTCCCCTGAGTCCAAGGAATCTCTCATAATTATGGCTAAGGGTTTGCTTACTTCCTTTGCTGTCTCCTTTAATATAACTGGATAGATCCCATTCACCCCAGGTGCCTTTTTTAAGTTTATCTTCAACAATTTCTCCACTTTGCTCTGTTATTAAAAAAAATCATTCAACTCACTACCATAGCTTAATACACCTCTGTTATTCCCCTCCTTGAATAACTTCTCATGTGTAAATGTAGATACAAAATACTCATTCAGTTTGTTAGCTAACTGAGCAGGATCATCAACAGTTGAACCATCGATATCAAGTGGACCAATATGATTCATCCCCTTCCTTCTATAGTTTACATAAGTAAAGAACTCTGCATCCTTTGCCAAAGATTTCTCGTAATCTGCCTTCGCCTGCCTAACCTCCTTTGTGACTTGATTACAGAACAGCTTATATATTTCATAGGCTTCTGTTTCACCTGTTAATTTATACGTATCCCAAGCATATTTCTTCTCTGCCATGTCTCATTAGTTCATTTGAAATCCATTTAGGCCTACACCTTGAACAGTATTTCTTATTTGGTATGAAAAGCCTAGTAGCTTATAAGATTAAATCTTTGAATGCTTCCCATTTAGAATTTGCCGTTGGTGACATCATCAGTTGGTTCCACTGTATAGACTTTAAAAACTGTCTCAGAACTCCGTAGTCACCTTTATGAAAGCAAAAACCCTTCCCTTTACCCTTGATGTGAACCTTCGTATCGTCTGCAAACTTAGACATTAAGCCTGATATTTTTGCTTTTAGCCACTTGGTAGTTGCTTGCTAGAACAAACTTCCATCTGTAGTTGTGGAAGTTGATAGCTTAAATCAGTGGGTTTCAACACCTTTTTTTAATAACGGCACCCCTAAGTTATTTATTTTATTTTGCGGCACCCCTACTCAATTTTCTGCCTGTTAGATCCAATTCTTTCTCTGCATATATATATATATTACAATAATATTTATTTATAGTTATTACAATAATATAATTATAAAAATTACATTTCATAATACAAATTATGTTTATACAGTATATAATAATTTTATTCTTTATATAGATGTACTAAATAAACATCAATTATAAATCACCACAAAATTAAAAAGATACTGTACACCGTTTTATAATTAAATAAACATATAAATTTAAAAAAATAATAAGTTTAGTAACTTAAACCCAAATTACGTGGCACCCCTGCAATGTTGTTGTGGAACCTCTGTTGAAAATCACTGGCTTAAATAAATTCAAGGTAGAACTAGACAAACATTTGGAACAAATCAGTCAGTGAAATGGGAAGGATGTTTTTTTTTTTTTTTTTTTGGCTATTGCTGTATAAGCTTGTTTTCTTGTATCATATGCCTCTACTAATGCTAATATACAGGAATACCTCGCATAGCGTGGTTTTGCTGTAGCACGGTTTACAAATTGAAAAAATAATTAACTGCGTTTATGCACCAATACATTTGATATGTATGTATGTATTGTAATGCCAGCACGTAGGCCAATGCGTTATGGATTCGAGGCCATGCTGTTGTCACAATTCCCATTATATACGGACTCTGCTAGCTTTGATAGATTAGTAAACACTCTAGATTCCAAGCGGTGATCTCGTTGATTGTGTGTAAACTGTACAAATATTTTTCGCTGTGTATTTTTATTAAAGATTATTTTTTAAAAACGTTACACCTTTATACGCAAATTTGAGTGGAAAGAAGAAATGTAATGGCATTGAGTGTTCTAGATCCAAACATCGAACGAGATATGAAAGTAAAGCAGGCATTGCAAAATGACATTCGATGTTATAAAGAGATGTATGCAGATGAAAAGAACTGTGCAAACTAAGCCGAACAGTTATTTTTCAAAATAAAAATACACTTATATTCTTTTGGTATGTACATACTGCAATAAAAATCATTTGTACTGTATTTACTAGTATTTTTCATTTTTATCATTTTAGTTTCTTTTTTTTTGCAAGAATTTTGTGTGCATCAATTTATAGTAAACAAACACCTATATCATTTTGCAACTCGACTCATATAATCAAATTGTCGAAACGAATTACATTAAAATACATACTAATAATACCTCGATCAGCGCGTGGTATATTTTTGGCACGAATTAACCGCGCTATGCGAGGTATTCCCATACCTACATCAATAACATTAATAAATACAGAAAACAATATTATACCCAACACTGAACCCCGGGAAACTCCACTAATAACATTAGTCCACGAAGAGCAGTGTCCATTGATTACTACTCTTTCTTCTCCCACTCAAACATCCCTTTATCCATAGCCGCAACTTGACCTAAATTAATGCCACACTGCTCCAAAAGCCTATCAAAAGCCTTCCTAAGATCCAAGTATATGTATCAAAATTATTCTTTGCATCCAGTTCCTTTGTGGCCACATCATAGTATCCAATCAAATTAATCAGACAAGACTGCCCTTTAAACAAACCCGAGCTGTGTCTGAGATATAACTGAAGTCTTGTCTAGATGATCGTGCAGTGCTTCTTTAACCAGTGCCTCATTAATTTTCCAGGAACAGAAGTTAAACTAATAGGTCTGTAATTACTTGTCGCCCTTTGATCCTTCTTTGTGAATTGGGGTCACATTTGCACTTCTCCAGTCCATGCGTACCTCCCCTGAGTCCAAGGAAGCTCTCATAGTTATAGCTAAGAGTTTGCTTACTTCCTTTGCTGCTTTCCTTAATATAAATAAAATAAATAAATTTTCTGTTTATACTCTGGCACGACAACCAAGTCAGTAGAGTTTACAATAAACCGGCAATACAAATATTTATTGTATTTAGTAGTCATCAGCTTAAACCCCAGTTTACTCAAGGAACACGTGCTATGCACTCTTGCTCCTGACCACTTGGCTATGTCAGGCCTACTGGATAGATCCCATCCACCCAAGGTGCCTTTCTTACGTTTATCTTCAACAATTTCTCCTCCACTTTGCTCTCAGTTATTACAAAATCATCTAGCTGACTGCCAGAGTTTAATTCACCTCTGGCATTCCCCCCTCCCTGAATAACTCCTGTTTGAATGAAATTGCAAAATTCTCGTTTTATTTCTTAGCTACCTGAGCAGAACCATCAAGAGTTGGGCCATCAATATTAAGTGGACTAATCTGATTCATCCCCTTCCTTCTAGAGTTTACATAAGTAAAGAACTCTTTACTGTTTTTCTTTGCATCCTTTGCCAAAGATTTCTCATAATCAGCCTTTGCCTGCCTAACCTCCTTTGTGACTTGGTTACAGATGAGCTTATATCTATTGTAGGCTTCTGTGTCACCGATTATATGTATCCCATGCATTTTTCTTCTCTGCCACATGTCTCATTAGTTCACGTGTCTCTCCCATTTAGGGCTAAACCTTGAACAATATTTCATAGTTGGTATGAAAAGCCTAGCAGCTTTGAAGATTAATTCTTTGAATGCTTCCCATTTTGAATTTGCTGTTGGTAACATCCTCAGTTGGTCCCACTGTATAGATTTTAAAAACTGTTTTGACCACCGTAGTCACCTTTACGTAGCAAAAACCTTCCCCTTACGGTAGTTACCTTTTTGAGTAAATCCCCCATCAGTACACTGTGATCACTGCCGCCTGTGGCGATTGTTTCTTCTCCAATGGAGCCTTTCCCTCATGGCTGTTCCCAACTTCGTGTTGTTTGGCATTACAAGAATGCAAAATGGATTGATCTGCGAGATTTCTTTTCTTCTTTTCCTTGGCTGGATTACTGTTTCAAAACTTCTGATGTCAACGTTTGCTCAGATTGTGTCAGTGAAATTATTCTTGTAGGAATGGAATCCTTTATCCTACACTCCAGTTTAAAATCTTGTCCTTTATCTAAACCTTGGTTTTCCAATAAATGTGCTAACGCTGTTCAAGAGAAAAATGTTGCATATCATAATTGGCTTGATTTCAGTTCTTCAGTTTCATTTTCTGCCTATGTAAAGCTTGCAAAAATTGTAAAGCAGTTATTAATCAACACAGGCTAAGAGTAGAAAACTTGCTTCTTGCTCTAATGGTAGCTGAGCATTTTGGTCTCTTGCCAAAGCTATTGGCTGCAACTTTTGCCCAATTCTGCTCCCACCTCTGTCAAAACCAGATGGTTCTGTTGTCACTTTGGCCAAGGATAAAGCTGACCTGCTAGCATCCCATTTTCTTCTAACTCATGTATTAATGATCTTTTTAAAACACCTCCCACCATTCACAAAACACTCCATTCAATGCCGTCTGTTGTCTTCCGTCATAAGGATGTTAGAAGGATTTTGCCAAATCTTGATGCTAAGAAAGCGTCAGGTCCCAATGGTATTTGTCCACTTGTTCTCAAAACCTGTGCTCCTGAACTTACTCCTGTTCTTTGCCACCTTTTTTCACTTTCCTATTGTAAAGGTGCCTTTCCTTCTGCTTGGAAATTTGCTCAAATCCAGCCATTTTCTAAAAAGGATGACAAATCCCTTCCATCCAATTATCGTCCCATTCCAATTACTTCTACTCTTGCTAAAGTAATGGAGAAATCAATTAACTGCCAACTCTTAAAACTACCTAGAAACCTTCCATCTGATCATCAATCGCCAGTATGGATTCCGTTAGTGTCGATCCACTGGTGATATTCTAGCTTATGTTACCCATTTATGGACAAATTCAATGGAAAAGTTCGGTGAAACACAAGCAGTTGCTCTTCACATCTCAAAGGCTTTCGATTGTGTTTGACCAAAAGGTCTTCTAAACAAGCTTCCATCTTATAGTTTGCCAACTGTTTTTTGAAATTGGTTATCCAGTTTTTTTTCTTATCGCTCACTGTGGGTGATGGTAGAAGGGCTCCATCCATCTTCTAACTTCTCCACTAATGCTAGTGTTCCCAAAGTTCAGTTCTTTCCCCCACTCTTTTCCTCTTGTATATTAATGACCTTCTTCCATTGACTCGAAATGCTATCCATAGTTTTGCCGATGATAGCACATTACATTTCACTTTCCAATTTGAGAAACCTTGCCCTGCTCAATCAGCTTCAACTTCTTCAATATCTGCTACGAATTCCTTAAATGTTGATCTCCAGTGGAGCTAAGACAACTTAGTTGAATTCAATCCTTCTGAAACTCAGTCTTGTCTGATGTCTCACAAGAAAGATCCTTCTGCTCCTGTGCTTACCTTTGTTGACACTCCGATTTCTAAGCAAGTTTATATATCTCTTTTTGGGACTACCATGACTTCTAAACTCTTATTTTCAACAAGCACATTACAAATATTGCTTCCTCTGCATCTAAAATACTTGGTTTTCTCTTTTGCTCTCAGCGTTACCTTTCTTCCAAACAGCTGCTCACTCTGTATAAATTGCAAATCCGCCCTGCCATGGAATATTGTTCCCACATCTGGGGTGGTGCTCCCAAAACCTCTCAAGTTTCTTGATTCAATTCAGAAGAGGGCAGTTAGGTTAATTAATGATTCATCTCTAACAGAGTCTCTCCATTCGCTGTCTCATAGACATTCTTTTTCTGCTGCATGCCTCTTCTACAGATACTTCCATGGGCACTGTTCTTCCCAATTGGCTTCTATAATTCTCGCTCTCTCATTTTCAAAACTGTCCGAACATATGCCGCCACCAGCCTACATCTATTTACTGTCCAACTTCAAACTCACAGAACCAACTTTTCGTCTTATTTGTTCATTCATTCAACTGCCATTTTCTGGAACAACCTTCCTTTATACATATTTCCTGAAAATTTCAGTCTACAGAAGTTCGAGTCTAATGTCATCAAATATCTTCTCTCGTCTTCTCAACTTCCAACCCAAGCACTAAGTACTTAGTACAGGCTGGCTTCGATTAATGCGATTAATTCGTTCCGCGAGCACATCGTGCAAAACGGAAATGTGTTAATCGAATACAATAATCAATAGGAAATATTATAATTTGTCCTTGACCTGGAATATCCGTAAAGAATTTTAAAAATACCTTTTAAATAACTTTTTAACTGTATACAATGTAAAAGATAATGAAAATAATTATGGAATTAAATGTTTATTGCATAAAACTGCGGTTCCCAAATTGTGCGCCACGGAATATTTTAAATTTTCGAGGGAAACATCGATACTTCACATCTGTCGGACACCACGCAAACTATTAGCTCTAGGTAGTTCACAGTTTCAACATTTCTTATAAGTTGTTTGGACCTAATTACTTAATAAACGGAACTGTTAGGTATTTCTTTTGGTCTAGGTGCGCCATGAAAAAATTACTGAGAAAGTTTGGAAACTCTGACATAAAAATACACAATGAAGAAACAACTGTTGCGGAAATATTTGACAGTATTGATTTTCTCTTTTCATCAATCAATTTCCGATAGCCGACAACAATCTTCTCTGGGCTCTGCAAAATAAATATCGCAGAGAACCTCAAAACAATACTTTTGTTTGAGGTTCTCTGCGATATGAAAGATTTCATCTAGTTCTTTTGCCGTTATCTCCTTTGCGGTAACATTTTCTTCTGGCTCATTTAAAAATTTGAATTTTTAAATGAAAGTCTGCATTGACTTTATTAGTGAGAGACAAACAAGTAACACGTCTTCTTCCGATGGCTAATGGAATGCATTGAGGCAGGCAGCAGGCAAACGTTTGTTTATTGCCTGTCCCACGTGCGATACAAATCTTTTTCAACTATCGCATAAAAAAAAAAATCGCGTTAACTGGAAATTTGCATCTTGTAAAGTGAAAAGTGGTATAATTTTTTCAAATAGCGGTAAATGAAAAACGTGTTAATTGAACTCATGTTATGCGAGGCCTGGTTGTACTATAGGTTCTAATACCTCTCATGTTTGGGGTTTTCATAAAAAAAAAAAAACCTAGTGGTTCCTTCATCTGCAGATTCTTAATGCATGAAGAGTCACTACTGATAATCAGATCAAGAGTATTACTCCCTCTGGTTGTCCCCTAAACATGCTGCTGTAAAAAAACAATCATCGAATAAATCCACAAAAGTCTTGCAGGTGTGCGAATGACCACCCCACAAGTTCCAGTCTATATATGGGAAATTAAAATCCCCCATTATAAGACAATGTGATTTACTGACCCACTATTTCTCTGTACAGCTGTTCACTATACTCATCAGAGTCATTAAGCCTATAATGCATTCCCGCAAGGTTCAGGGGGTAGAAAAATTCTACCCCCCCCCCCCCCCCCCCGAGCCTTGCACAGTCTCTCCAGGGCTGAATTAGTAATAGTAATTGTGGCATGTGATGCAAGAAAGCAAGCGCATGAGCTCATGTAGCATCATCCAAAAAAAAAAAAAAAAAAATTCACACACCCATTCTTTCTAAATGTTTGTCCAGTTCCTCCTTAAATTTATTTAACCTATCAACTTCCACGACAGATGGAAGTTTGTTCCAGCAGTTAACTGACCACTGGCTAAAGGCAAATTTCTGCACATCTATTCTACAGTTGTTTTTTCTGAATTTGAATTTATGCCCCCTTAGGTTCGTAATATGAACAAGTGGAAGAATCTCATCAGAATTCAGCGTTCTCAACCCATTCAAGGCGCCTTATACACCTCAATCAGATCACCTCCCAGGTGCCTAGTCTTCAGCCGCTGCAATTTGCAGAACTTAAGCCTTGAATGGGTTAAGCCTAAGAATTGATTGACAAGGCTCTCATCATATACTCCCTCTTATCATGTCTGAGCAGAATTGCAGACACCTTCAAATTCAACTCTAACTTGTGGCTTTTTCTAAACATTTACCTGTACTTGTTTAATTCCGCCCTTCTCCTACTTTTAATATCATTGGTGCCAACGTGTAAACATATATCATCTTTTGTGCCCTTAAAAGGTGATATCTGCTCTACAACGTCATCAGAGAGATGGGAGACATACCATGGAGACATACCATGGTCCTGTTCCACCTATCCTTTTTGCACAATATATTCTCCGTTTTCCTGACAGTAGTCAATGACAACTAGTTTCTGTGGGACCAGCGCATTCTGCCTTGGAGATTATAGCTGTGTTGCCTGATGTTCTCGTGCAAGCTCTGGTGTTGATGTGGGCAGTTGAGAGCTTGATGGGCTCCTCAATTTAAGTGCTTTGTGGGCATCTACCCTGTTCTTCAAAAAACTGTCATAATGGCCCATAACAATGCTGAGTTGGTGCCTAATTTCCTCACACTCCTTACATCGAGCATACACAGAGACATTTTGTGTATGCCCCCCCCCCCTCAGTTCTCCTGTGAGCCACAGTACTCCCGCTACCTTGAGCCTTTTGCTTTGCTGTTCTGGCCTGATGCATGATTTCGATTCAGTTTGAATACAATTCAAATATTACACTAAACTTCTATCTGTATGCAGTAACAACACTATATATATATTTCAGTATTGAGTTTTATCTCCTTCTGAATTACGTTATATTAATTTCGTGTCTCCTATAAAGTTTGTTATCTGTACTAAGTTATAGCGTTACGTTTATAAAATCTAAGTGTTTATATGTATTAAGTTAAAACATTACATTTGTAAAATCGAATTATTTATAACAGATAATAAATTTAACTATTTATTGCCACCCATGTGGTTCGAACTCTCACTCCAGCTATCTATGCCAAATCAATATTATTATTGTTGTACGTTATGTCTACGTGACAAGTTAAATTATTAAAACATACAAGCAGTGCTATAATTTATAGTTTATAATCATCTGCGACACTGATTACATTGCTACACATTATGTAGAAACTTCCAGTATCTGCTATACCGATACGAAAATCAATGGTGGCAGATTCAATTGCTACTGCTGATACAATGTTGGCAGAATCGACTGTGGTGTTGTATGAAATTACAAGGCTAGTTAACGAATAACTGCACCAAATTAATCGGAAAATCACAAAAAATACTATTCTAATAAATTGAAATCAAAAGTTATACCAAAACAATTTCAAATCAATAAATAAAAAAAAAGTCAACAGCGGCTTTGAACATGACTGGCTCCCACTAGCCTTGTCACCTGACAAAGAGACATTAGAGCTGGAGATGTTTTCTCAAGATGAGATGAGTGATCTCATTAGAGATCCAACCCTCTCCAAAGATAAAGCCAAACTTCTTGCTTTGATGTTATTCTTAACCAAGTTAAGAATAACATCAAAGTGTCTTACTGTCAAAAAAAAAAAAAAGAAACAAAGTTTTGGTAACATTCTTTACAGTAAACGGTCTGCTCCACTACTACCACGATATTAATGAAATTTTTAAAGAATTTGTCATAAGTACACATTACATCTGAATGGTGTCTCTTTGACTTCTCACAGCAAAATCTTAAAGCCATCTGTCCCCGTTGCCCATTTTGTTCAACTGAAGGAAACATACTGTAACATGAAGACAGTACTGAAGCAATTCAATAGAGATATTCAACTCAACAGTGGAATATGTCTACCTCAAAGTCATCGTTATGTTAATGGGCATGCAAGAAGATTTACAAACTATTTTTGTTTCTTATGGCTGTGGCACAGCCATTCTGCTGCAGACCATTACATCGTGTGACTAGCCTCAAAGAAGCAGATATGATCTAGGAATGAGTAGTGTATAGTATGTTCCATTAGTGGATCCAATAAAGATTTTCCTTCCATCTCTCAACATTGCAATTGGCCTGATGAAGAATTTTGTAAAAGTGATCATTAAGGTGAATTTGAGCAAATTTCATTACTTAAGTGAGATATTTCCAAAGATCAATTCTCTGAAAATGAAAGAGGGACTCCTTGTTGGGTTCAGAGAGCTCCTGCTGAACAACAGTTTTGAAAAATGCCTCACTGTATTAGAACTAAAAGTGTAGAAACTCTGTGGTTAAGCACAGGTCTCACATACACAGAGGTGGAGTTCAGAAACTGTTCAGTGCATGTAAAGAAATGGGATGTTGTATGTTCCTGAAACTTCATTTATTGCACTTACATTTTGACTTGTTTTCCAAAAATCTTAGCACAGTAGCTCCGTAGCCAGGTGGGAAGGAGCAGCAGTGCATAGCACACGCTTCTTGATTAGACCAGGGTTCGAACCTGTCACCACCAAATACGGAGGATGCGGAAAGGTCAGAGAATGACCACCCCATATTCCCGGAGCAATATGGCCTTAGTTGCTAATACTCCTAAAAACCAAATAACAACAACAGCAACACAGTGGGTGACAATTGGATGGGGGAGGGGTGATTCTGTTATAGACATTAGTCAATGAAAAATCACTACCGAAGTTTCTGCAATAAATGTATATTGGCAGACTACAGCATGCTGGATGTACCTCAGTATTCTGGACAAAGTGTACCAGAGGAAATTATCTGCATAACATTTTTAAATTGTACATAACTCATTTATAATATTGCTCTGTATTATTTTAACTATGTGTATAAACTGGATTGGACTTAAAACTGCAAAAGTGATAAAAATGTAATTGTAGCCAGTCTTGTCTGTTTAATAACAAAATCATCTTAACTTGTTCTGATATTATCATCAGTCGTATTGCGAAAACTACATATGCTTGAAAAACCAAAAACATATTTGAAATCATGGTGTAAAACTGGTTTAGAAAATTGTTTACATCCTTGTGGAAAGAAGGGAGAGTTTCATTTTGTTGACTACTGTAAAAACTGGATCTGGTTTTCTGTTGGAACATCATTCTGAAATCTTTCTTCCAGTTAATAATAATTTAATTAATACAAGTTATCAGTACCATGGGTAAATTGTGTATATCGTAATAAAATACAAGAAACTATACTTTAAAGTTATATGCTTCCTTTAATGATTTCTAAAATTATTATAATATTTTTAATTTTATTCAGTTATTCAGTGTCGCCTGTTAAATTTCTTGCAGACCATAGTTTTTTAATTAAAAAGTAAACAAAACTACAAAAATATATATATACGGTAAGTGCCAGTTATAGTGATCACTGGTTATTAGAATCAGTCCTTTAGAGAATCAAATTTCAAAGAACCAATTCAAATCGATAAAATGCACTACACTTTCATTTATTAGAATTGCATCTTCAGATATAAGTACAGTCAGTCCTTGTATAAAATGTGTTTACACTACATGAATTCGATCATACACAATTTATAAATAGGGGAATGATATCGTATATAACGCAAACTGAATTTGCTTATGCACGAATCGCCTTTGTGTTTACAAGAAAACAGCAGTCAAACGTGGAATCACCCCAACTGAACGCAACACGATAGGAATGAAGAGAAGATTCAGAAAATGAATTTATGTTTTTTATATCAGCGAAGGGGAAACTCATTTCATATAATAATGTAAAAAGCCACACAATTTCAGCTATTGGTATTATCGAAAATGCAATTAGATTGAGTTTACCCAGTTTATAACATATTCCACTAACAGGAACGCAGCTGGAAATTGTTTTTATTGATTTATTATAGTAACCCCCAGAAATGTGTTTTAGTAAAATGTGAGCTAGTGAGGTGTTCATAGTGTGTCTCTGCCTTTACTGTGTTGTTTATTCAGTTGCTACACGCGTGGCGCCTCCGTAGCCAGGTGGGAAGGAGCAGCAGCAGTGCGTAGCACACGCTTCTTGATTAGACCGGGGTTCGAGCCCGTCACCACCAAATACGGAGGATGCGGAAAGGTCATTCAGGGAATGACCACCGCATATCCCGGAGCAATATGGCCTTAGTTGCTAATGCTCCTAAAAACCAAATAACAACAACAACAGCTACACGCGTGTGGTTTTGTTTATGTGTATCAAGCGTGCCTCCTCATTTTGTAATTGTGCTTTATTTCCTAAAAAATGAGTAAAATATTTAAAAGGTGTGAAAAGGAAGCATCCTGGTGAACCACACTACAGATTCAGAGAGAAAAAGAAAAGCAATATCGATAAACAGAGGCGGACGGGATCAAAAATTCTTACCCAGTAAAATTTGTAGTGGCCTCATACTAGCATTTATGGCCAAAATCACACCAGCCTCTGGGGTTTCCCCGGTAAGGCTTATGGCCAGTCCGCCTCTGTCGATAGAGAAAAAATATGAAATTTTGAAATGCTTTGAGTGAAAGCAAAGACCATTTGATATTGCACGTGCTACAGGCCTAAATGAGGCAATGCCGAGAATTACGAAGAATGCAGAGAAAATAAAAACAACTTTCATAGCAGGAACAACTCAAAGTGTAAAACAAATCCATTAGATTAAGACACAAAGAATTGGAAGAGATGGAATGGCTGTCATCTGTTTGGATAGAAAATCAAACAAAAACAAGTTTGCTTACGATAGAAGCAAAAGCATTAGCAATATTTTATTACGTAATATTCGTAACAAAATATGTGTTTTGTAACGTTTTGGTTACAAATCTTGGATGGTCGGCACCTAACCGTATTTTTCCCATAGGGCCTGTTGTTTATATTGCACGATTTTGCATTAGTATTAGTAGAGGCATATGATGCAAGAAAGCAAGCTTATGCAGCATCAGCCAA
This sequence comes from Mastigoproctus giganteus, assembly GCF_048544385.1. Lineage (NCBI taxonomy): Eukaryota > Metazoa > Arthropoda > Arachnida > Uropygi > Thelyphonidae > Mastigoproctus > Mastigoproctus giganteus. The sequence continues at coordinate 153,609,002 of NC_143579.1, read as the reverse complement.
AAAAAAAACACTTCCACTTCACCCCTCCGTTTGTTTGAAATAATTGTCCAGCTAAGCCTTATATTTATTTAGACTATCAACTTCCACAACAAGGGATGGAAGTCTGTTCCACCAACCAACTACCTGCAGGCTAAAGGCAAATTTCTCCACATCTATCCTACATCTGTCTTTCCTCAATTTGAATTTATGCACTCTCAGGTGATTATTCTGAGCTAGAGGAAGAATCCCATCAGCATTGAGCATGCACAAATCATTCAGGGCTTTATACACTTCTATCAGATCACCTTGCCTATGTCTAGTCTCCAGACACTTTAATTTGCAAAACTTAAACCTTTCTTCGTAAGAGCAACCCTTTGTTCCATTCACTAATCTTGTTGCCCTTCTCTGTACTCGTTCCAGCAGCTCTACATCCTTCTTGAAATGATGCCCCCAGACCTGTATACAGTAGTCTAGGTGTGGCCTGCCCATTGCCTTATACAAGGGAATAATCACCTCCTTATCCCTGCTAGAAAAATTCCTGTATATCATTGACAAGACACCATGAGCTACTCTTGCAGCCTGTCTGCATTGCTCAGAAAACTTCATATCTGCCTGCACAATTACCCCCAAGTCCTTTTCATTCTCTACCACTGTAAAGTGTAGTACCACAGAGTTGATACGTTGCTATGGGGTTGCTATTTCCCATATGTAGTACTTTACATTTGTCAATGTTAAACTTCATTTGCCACCTCTCAGCCCATCTGCAAAACCTTTCCAAATCCTGTTGCAGCAGCATAGCGTCAGTAGTGTCCCTAACAACCCTGCCAACCTTTGTATCGTCTGCAAACTTGGATATTAAGCTTGACATACAATCTTCAATATTATTTATAAATACAGAAAACAATAATGGACCCAACACTAAACCCTGAGGGACTCCACTAATAACATTAGTCCACGATGAGCAGTGTCCATTGATTACCAGTCTCTGTCTTCTCCTCCTCAACCACCCCTTTATCCATAGCAGCAATTTGACTCCAATGTCACACTGCTCCAATTTGTGCAGCAGTCTTTCATGTGCAACAGTATCAAAAGCATTTCTAAGATCCAAGAATACAATATCAAAGTTATTCCCTGCATCCAGTTCTTTTGTGACTGCATCATAGTATCCAATCAAATTGGTCAGGCAAGACTTTCCCTTAACAAAACCATGCTGTGTCCGAGCTATAACTGAAGTCTTGTCTAGATGATCTTGCAGTGCTTCTTTAACCAGTGCCTCCATTAATTTTCCTGGAACAGAAGTTAAACTCACAGGTCTATAATTACTTGTGTCAGCCTTTGATCCTCCTTTGTGAATTGGGATCACATTTGCACATCTCTAGTCTATGGGTACCTCCCCGACTCCAAAGAAGCACTCATAATTCTGCCTAAGGGTTTGCTTACTTCCTTTGCTGCCCCTTTTAATATAACTTGATATATCCCATCCACACCAGGTGCCTTTCTTCTGTTTATCTTCAACAATTTCTCCTCAACTTTACTCAGTTATTACAAGATTATCTAGCTTACTGCCAGAGTTGAATGCACCTCTGGCATTCCCCTCCCTGAATATCTCCTCATGTGTGAATTTAGATGCAAAATATTCATTTAGTTTGTTAGCTACCTGAACAGGATCATCAACAGTTGAACCATCGATATCAAGTGGACCAATCTGATTCATCTCCTTCCTTCTAGAGTTTACATAAGTAAAGAACTCTTTGCTATTTTTCTTTGCATCCTTTGCCAAAAATTTCTCGTAATCTACCTTCGCCTGCCTAACCTCCTTTATAACTTGGTTACAGATCAACTTATATCTATCATAGGCTTCCGTGTCACATGTTAATTTATACGTATCCCATGCATTTTTCTTCTCTGCCATATGTCTCATTAGTTCATCTGACATCCATTTAGGTTTAAACCTTGAACAATATTTCTTAGTTGGTATGTAAAGCCTAGTAGCTTCCAAGATAAGTCCTTTTAATGCTTCCCATTTTGAATTTGCTGTTGGTAACATCATCAGTTGGTCCCACTGTATAGAATTTAAATACTGTCTCAGACCATCGTAGTCACTTTTACAAAACCAAAACCCTTCCCTTTACCCCTGATGGTTGTTACCTCTTTGTGTAAATCCCACTTCAGCACACTGTTATCACTGCCCTCTAGTAGTTCCTTTATCTGGAGATTCTTAATGCATGAAGAATCACTACTGATAATCAAATCAAAAGTATTTTTTTCCTCTAGTTTCCTCCCGAACATACTGATGTAGAAAACAGTCATCCAATAAATCCACCAAAGCCTTAATAATGTGAGAGTGACCAACCCACAAATTCCAGTCAATATCTGGGAAATTAAAATCCCCCATTAGAAGACTCTCTGATTTACTGGCCCACTCTATTTCCCTGTACAGTTTATTATTATACTCATTAGAGTCATTAGGCCTATAGCACACTCTTACTTTTAATTTTGATCTTCCAATGCTTATGTCACACCAAACTGACTCGACACTGCACTGTCCAGCGATGTCTACTGGCTTCAATTCCTTGAATTTTATGTTTCTTAACTAATAGCATAACCCTTCCTATTCTTTCTGTACACATTGTACTCCCCAAATTCCAGTTCTGCATAATTATATCTGTGTGACACCACGTCTCTGATATCCCAACAATAACCACCTTTGATGCTTTGAGCAATACCTCAAATTCATCAAATTTATTTACCAAACTCCTAGCATTGGTGTACACGCAAGTATACATGCACCTGTTCCTATTCTTAGCTACCCTAACACAACCCATGTGTTCTCTTGTACTGCAATGACTCTCTGAAATATCCTGCATCTTGTAGTAGTGGCATGTGATGCAAGAAAGCAAATGTATAAGCTTATGCAGCATCAGCCAAAAAAAAACAAAAAAAAAAAAAAACACACCATTCCCTCCAAATGCCTGTCCAGTTCCTCCTTAAATTTATTCAACCTATCAACTTCCACAACGACAGATGGAAGTTTGTTCCGGCAATTAACCACCCGCTGACTAAAGGCAAATTTCCGCACATCTATTCTACCTCTGTCCTTTCTTAATTTGAATTTAACCCTTTAGGTTTGTAATCTGAACAAGTGGAAGGATCCCATCAGAATTCAGCGTGCTGAACCCATTCAAGGCCTTATACACCTCAATCAGATCACCGCGCAGGTCCTAGTCTCCAGCCACTGCAATTTGCAGAACTTAACCCTCTCTTGATAAGAGGATCGCTTCATTCCCCTCACCAATCTTGTTGCCCTTCTCTGTACACGCTCAAGTAAATCTACATCTTTCCTAAAATGAGGCCTCTAGACCTGTACGCAGTACTCAAGGCGTGGCCTGACCATTGCCTTATACAGAGGGATAATCACCTCCTTTTCCCTGCTAGCAAAATTCCTATATATCATTGACAAAACCCCATGACCTGCCCTGGCAGCCTGTCTGCATTGCTCAGAAAACTCATATCTGCCTGCACAATTACTCCCAGGTCTTTTTCATTTTCTACCACCTTATGTGTAGTACCACACAGTTGGTACGTTTCTCTGGAGTGAGTTCTACCCATATGCAGTACTTTGCATTTGTCAAGGTTAAACTTCAGTTGCCACTTCTTAGCCCATCTGCCCAAATTATCTAGATCCTGTTGCAGTAGCACACTGCCATTACTGTCATTAACAACCCTGCCAACCTTTGTATCATCTGCAAACTTCAACACTAAGCCTGATATACCTTCATCAATATCATTGATAAATATACAAAACAACAGTGGACCCAACACGAACCCTGTGGGACTCCACCAATAACATTAGTCCAAGAAGAGCAGCAAATTGATTGATTACCACCCTCTGCTTCTCGCACTTAACCATCCTTTTATCCATTGTAGCAACTCACCCTTAATACCATTCTGCTCCAATTTGTACAATAGTCTTCCGTGCCCAACAGTGTCAAAAGCTTTCCTGAAATCCAAATATATGATATCAAAATTATTTTTTGCATCCAGTTCCTTTGTAACCACATCATAATATCCTATCAAATTTGTCAGACAAGACTTTCCCTTAAAAAACCCATGCTGTGTCTGAATTATTGCTGCAGTGTTGTCTAGATGATCCTGCACTGCATCTTTAACTAGCGACTCCATTATTTTACCCGGAACAGAAGTTAAACTAACTGGTCTGTAATTACTTGTGTCACCCTTCGATCCCCCTTTGTGAATTGGGGATACATTTGCATATCTCCAGTCCGTGGGAACCTCCCCTGAGTCCAAGGATGCTCTCATAATTATGGCTAAGGGTTTGCTTAGTTGCTTTGCCGCCTCCTTTAATATAACTGGATAGATCCCATCCACCCCAGGTGCTTTTCTTACGTTTAAGTTCAACAGTTTCTCTTACACTTTGCTCTCAGTTATTACAAAATCATTAAGTATCCTGCTACAATTTGATAACCTTCTGCCATTTTCAAACCTTAATAATTCCTCATGTGTGAATGTAGATGCAAAATACTCATTCAGTTTGTTTGCAAATCTGAGCAGGATGATCCTGCTCAGATTTGCTATCTGAGCAGGATCATCAAGTTGCATCCACGATTAATTCCTTGAATGCTTCCCACTTAGAATTTACTGTTGGTAACATCATCAGTTGATCGCACTGTACAGAATTTAAAATCTGTCGGAGACCACTGTACTCGCCTTTACGGAAGCAAAAACCCTTTCCTTTACCCCTGATGGTAATTAAATCTTTAAGTAAATCCCACGTCAGTACACTGTGATCACTGCCACCTAGTGGTTCTTTTATCTGCAAATTCCTAATACATGAATGATCACTGCTGATAACCAGATCAAAAGTGTTACTTTCTCTGGTTGCCTCTCGAACATGCTGCTGCAGAAAACAATCATCCAGTAAACCATGCCAGTCTTGCCAGTGTGCGAGTGATCAATCCACAAGTTCCAGTCAATATCTTGGAAGTTCAAATCCCACATTATAAGACATTCTGATTTACTAGCCCACTCTAGGCTTCCACAGGAACTAGTAGTTGTTGGTAACTATTGTGAGGGAAATGGGGAACATGCTTTGTAAAAAGGATAGGTGGAACAGGACCAGGGTATGTCTTCTTCTTCTTCTTGTTTTCCAGGCTTCTGCTCGTTCCAATAGAAGCAGTGCAAGAATGACTTTCACCTCCGCCAGTGGCTACTGTTAATCTATTAGTTCTTGTATCCCCCCCCAAGCTAGCAGTTTTCCGACCCACCTAACACTGCCTCGAAAGCATCAGCAAATATTCTTGCACCCTTTCTGTTTAAGTGTATCCCATCCCATCCCTGTAGAAGCACTCTCTCCCGTTAACAAGTACAGACCAGTCTGAAAAAAATTCTACCCCTTGAGCCTTGCACAATCTTTCCAGGGCCGAATTGATCGACAAGGCTCTCATCATATACTCCCTCCTATTGTGTCTGGGCAGAATTGCAGACACTTTCAAATTCAACCCTAATTCATTGCTTTTTTTCAACACTGACCTGTACTTGTTAAGTAATTCTGCCGGTCTCCTACTCTTAATATCATTAGTGCTAATGTGTACAACTATATCACCTTTTGTGCCCTTTAAAGATGATATCCGCTCTACAACTTCATCAACCTTTGCCATTTTCAGACATATCCTGGTTCTGTTCCACCTATCCTTTTTACAAAGCATGTTCCCCATTTCCCTGACAATAGTCACCAACAACTACTAGTTCCTGTGGGAGAGGAACCATTGCACGAGGGTTTCTGGGAACACAACTATCCTGCTATACGAGGATTTACTTGTATCAGTTTCGAACGCCTCTGTGATATTTGTCTAAAGCACACTTCTGGCAGTCGCAATAAACAGTAAAAACAATTTACAGTTTTCGGTTTACTGGGCCATTTTGTTTGTACAATCTATTGTAAGCAGGTAGTTACTACAGCTTTAACAGAAGAAGAAATTGCACAGTCTGTTATTGGTAATTTCATCGAGGAGGAGGAGGAAAATGAAGATGAATCTGAACGAATTCCATTTACAAAATGGCAAATTTCTGAGGCTATAGCCGTCCTGAAGAGAGCGTTGGAAGAAACTGGTGCAAGTGATCGTGAATATATCTGTTATACAATATTGAAAAATTTATAAATAGACTTTATATTGATAATTAAAAGTATATTCTAAAATAAGTGACTATTTAAATTTATAATCATTTACAAAGTGTTATGTTTAATTAATGTGTATATTAAGCTATGTACACAAATATAAATTTATTTTTAATTTGCTAACCTGTGGATAATATTCTTCCGATTTGCACGCATCATTTAATTGTTAATAAAGTGTAAATCCTTGCTTTATATCTTTATTTTTATAGGCTATGGATAATATTCGTTGATTTTTGCTTATTAGAATCGCCATTTATTAGAGTCAAAATTTCCAAACGTGATCACTATAACCGGCACTTACTGTATATTATTAACATATGAGCATTAGTATTACTAGAGGCATGGGATGCAACAAGAAATCAAGCTTATGCAGCATCAGCCAAAAAAAAAAAAAAAAACAACAGCAGCAACAACCCCCCCCATTTGTTCCAAATGCCTGTCCAGCTCAGCCTTAAATTTATTTAGGCTATATGCTTTCACAACAAAAGATGGAAGCCTGTTCCACCAATCAACTACCTGCTGGCTAAAGGCAAAATTTCTGCACCTCTATTCTACAACTATCTTTCCTCAATTTGAAACTGTGCCCCTCAGGTTCTTAGTCTGAGCAAGAGGAAGAATCCCATCAGCATTCAGCTTGCTCAACCCATTCAAGGCCTTACACACCTCAATCAGATTACCTCGCAGGTGCCTGCACTGTAATCTGCAGAACTTGAGCCTTTCTTGGTAAGAGCACCCCTTTGTTCCCCTCACCAACCTTGTTATCCTTCTTTGTACGCGTTCTAGCAACTCATCCTTCCTAAAATGAGGCCTCCAGACCTGTACACAGTACTCTGTGTGGCCTGACCATTGCCTTGTATAACGGGAATATTACCTCCCTGTCCCTGCTAGCAAAATTCCTCTATATATCATTGACAAGACTCTCCATGATCTGCCCTGGCCACCTGTCTGCACTGCGCAGCGAACTTCATATTTGGCTGCACAATTACCCCTAGGTCTTTTTCACTTTCCACTTCCCTGTGTAGTACCACACAGTTGGTACGTTTCTCTTCGGTTCTTACAACCCATATGCAGTACTTTGCATTTGTCAATGTTAAACTTCAGTTGCCACTTCTCAGCTTATTTTTCCAACTTATCTAGATCCAGTTGGCGTAGCATACTGTCTTTACTGTTGTTAACAACACTGCCAACCTTTGTATTATTTGCAAACTTGGACATTAAACTGATATACCTTCATCAATATCATTGATAAATATATAAAACAAAAATGGGATGGGCCCAACACCGAACCCTAGGGACACTAATAACATTTGTCCACTGATTACCACTCTCTGTCGTCTCAAACTCAACTATTCCTTTATCCATTGTAGCAATTTACCCTTAATGCCATACCTCTCCAATTTTTACAGCAGTCTTCCATGTGCAACAGTATCAAAAGCTTTCTTGAAATCCAAAATTATTTTTGGATTTCAAGAAAGTTATCATAATTAAAATCAAAATTATTTTTGGCATTAAATTCTTTTGTGACCACATTGTAATATCCAATTAAATTGGTCAGACAAGACCTCCCTTTAACAAATCCATGCTGTTTCTTAACTATTAATGCAGTCTTGTTTAGATGATCCTGCAATGCTTCTTTAACAACCAGTGATTCCATTATTTTTCCCTGGAACAAAAGTTAAACAGGTGTGTAGTTACTTGTGTCATCTTTTGAACCCCCTTTGTGAATTGGTGGTACATTTGCACACCTCTAGTCCATGGGGATCTCCACTGAGTCCAAGGAAGCTCTCATAATTATGGCTAAGGCTATAACTATTGCTTACTTCCTTTGCTGCCTCCTTTAATATAACTGGATAGATCGCATCGACCCCAGGTGTCTTCCTTATGTTTAACTTCAACAATTTCTCCTCCACTTTGCTCTCAGTTATTACAAAATCACTTCGCTCCCTGTTAGCATTTGATAAACTTCTGGCACTCCCCTCATTGAATAACTCCTCATGTGTGAATGTAGATGCAAAATACTCATTCAGTTTATCAGCTACCTGAGCATAATCATCAATAGTAAACCCATCTATGTTAAGTGGTCCAATCTGATTCATCCCTTTCCTTCTAGAGTTTACATACGTAAAGAACTCTTTGCTGTTTTTCTTTGCATCCTTTGCCAAAGATTTCTCGTAATCTGTCTTCGCTGGCCTAACCTCCTTTGTGACTTTCTTACAGACTAATTTATACCTGCCATAGGCTTCTGTGTCACTTGATACTTTATATGCATTCTTCTTCTCTGCCACGAGCCTCATTATTTCATCTGACATCCATTTAGGCCTAAACCTTGAACAGTATTTTTTAGTTGGAATGAAAAGCCTAGTAGCCTCCAAAATTAAGTCCTTGAATGTCTCATTTAGCATTCAACGTTGGTAACATCTTCAGTTCATCCCACTGTACAGAATTTAAAAGCCGTCTGAGACTTCTGCAGTCACCTTTATGAAAGCAAAAGCCCTTCTCTTTAGCCTTGATGGTAGTTATATCTTTAAGTAATTCCCACATCTGTACATTGTGATTACCCAGTGGTTCCTTTATCTGCAAATTCTTAATGCATGAGTAATCACTGCTGATAATCACATCAAGAGTATTACTCCCTCTGGTTGCCTCTCGAACATGTTGCTGTAGAACACAGTCATCATATAAATCCACAAAAGTCTTGCTAGTGTGCAAGTGACCAACCACAAGTTCCAGTCAATATCTGGAAAGTTAAAATCTCCCATTATAAGACATTCTGATTTACTGGCCCACTATTTCTCTGCACAATTGCTCATTATACTCATATTCATTAGGCCTGTAACACACACCTACTCTCATTTTTCCTTTCCCTGTGCTTATTTCACACCAAACAGACTCAACACCGCATTGCCCACCAACATCAATTAGATGTATTCACTTAATTTTAGGTGTTTCTTAACTAACTGCATAACCTCTCCTCCCTTCCTGTCCTGTCTATCCTTTCTGTACACACTGTCCTCCCCAAATTCCAATTCTGCTCTGATTATATCTGTGTGACACCGTCTCTGATATCCCAACAATATCTGCCTTTGATGTCTTGACTAGCACTTCAAGCTCATCAAATTTATTAACTATACTCCTAGCATTGGTGTATATGCAAGTATACGTACACCTGTTCCTAGTCTTAGTTACCCCAACACAGCCCATGTATTTACTTGTTCCACTATGACTTCCAGCAGTCCTAGAAATCTCCAATACCTTGCTTACTAGGCTGCTGCTCATCTTAATAGAAGCAGTGCAAGAACCACTTTTGCCTCTGCCTGTGGCCAACGTTGACCTTTTAGTCTGTGTATCCCCCCCCCTCAAGCTAGCAGTTTTCCAACCCACCTAACACTGCCTCGATAGCATCAGCAAATATTCTTGCGCCCTTTCTATTTATGTGTACCCCATCCCTGTAGAAGCAGTATCTCCTGTCAACAAGCACAGACCAGGCTGAAAAAATTGTACCCTTGGAGCTTTGCACAATCTCTCCAGGGCCAAATTGATTGACAAGGCTCTCATCATATACTCCCTGTTATTGTGTCTGGGCAGAATTGCAGACATTTTCACATTAAACCCTAACACGCGACTTTTTTTCAACAGTGACCTGTACTTGTTGAGTAAATTTGCAAATCTCCTACTCTTAATGTCATTAGTTCCAACGTGTACAACAACATCACCTTTTGTGCCCTTAAAAGATGATATCTGCTCTATAACGTCGTTAACTTTTGTCCCTTGCAGACAAACTCTGTTCCTGTTTCTACGTACAAGTATTAACATACTTGTATGTAGAAAGTCAAAAGTGATTAATTAATGCCTCTTTAAAAAACGAACTATAGAACTATTTGAAAATAAACAATTGAAATTAATGTTCTTCCTTTTTTTTTTTTCACTTGGCACTGTTTTATTATGTTATTTTTATGTGTAATAAATAATATAGTAACAACTGAATCTCATTATTCATGAATAACATATGCTCTGCTCTGCTCAAAATTTGAGTACAACAAATACTACTTGAATGTCAACTTTTGAACTCCATGTTGTAATAAACATTTATCAGTCATGGCTTTGTCATCTGGTAGATATGTTCTACTGTTGACTGTAGTTAACTAATAAAGCAATTTGCTTGTTTCTTATAATGTTATGCTGACATATGAAAATCAGAACATGGCTCTTCAGTCTAGTTTACCTCACATCCATGTGCTGAGGTCATTACTGCTAGATATGTTGAAGAATGTGTTGGAACAAACTTCCATCTGTTGTAGTGGAGATCAGCAACTTAAATAAGTTCAAGGCCAAACTGGACAAGCATTTGGAGTGGATGGATGGGTGAAATGGGAAATTTTTTTATTATTTTTTTTTTTATTTTGGTTGGTGCTACATAAGATTGCTTTCTTGTATCATTTGCCTCTACTAATGCTAAATTCTAAAGCTAATACTTCCAAATCAACTTTGGAAATAGATTCCAAGTTAAATTGAATTATAAAGATGATTTTGAATTAGTTATGCGCATTCCTAATACTAAGGTCATGGAAAGTCTAATGCAAGAGAAGGTTCTGTTCTATTGTTCAGTGAGGAAGTAATTTAGTGCTATATATGGCTTCATGGTATACAAGTTCTCATTGTGCATGGAGGTTATACCCACGATTACTAACATTCCCACCATCGTGAAGGTGCAAGCAGAGGATTTGGCTGTCACAGACCGTCCGGACTTCGCCGAAATTGGGTCCACTCGATTTGAGTGTCACCCGAATATCAGTTCCATCAGCGTTTTAGACTCCCAGGTAGCAAGTACAGCTTGTCTGAGAGAATGTCTGTGACAACCTCAAGGTGTCCCCACATGCCACACTAAATACATCCAAAGGCGTAATTTCAGAATGGGACCTAATGAATGTCTCCGAGGAAGAAATTGTTCAGGAACTGCAGGATCAGAAAGTCACGTAGGCCAAAAGAATTATGATGAAAAAAGTTGGCTAGCTAATTTCAACTCGGAGCATCATACTAACATTCAGGTCACCCAACCTACCTTCGTCGGTGAAAGCAGGGTATTTGCATTGTCGCATTCGCCCATATATTCCAAACCCAATAAGATGTTATAAGTGTCAGAAATTTGGACACTCACAAACAGTCTGTTGAGGTGACTCAGTATGTTCAAACTGTGGTTTGAAAGAGCATACTCAAGCTAACTGTAATGCCCAGTCTTTGCTTTGTCCCAGCTGTAAATGCAACCATCCAGCCTTCTCCAAAAATTGTGAACAGTGGAAATACGAGAAAAAATACAGAAATACAAAATAGAAAAGAAAGTCTCATTCCCAGAAGCATGAAAGCAATTGCAACTATAGATGCCTAGACGTACATATGCCGAAGCCTCTAAAAAATTTAATTCAGTATCAATCCAAACTGATACATCAATTCCACCAAACATCTCCATTTCTGAAATGGCTTGATCTTTGCTCTCTTCTACACTGCAATCATCAAAGCAACATATTTCAAGCAGGGCTAACAATACACCAGTCACCATACCACCTGCTGCCCATGCTGCTCCTGTAAGACCCATTCAAACAGAGAAGCCAGATCCCGTTAGCAAACAGCCTATTGATTCCATCCTTATGGATATCAATGAAATCCCCAGTCAAGATGAAACAGAAGCCATATTGGACCTCCATCCAGGGGATGAAATAGACACGAGACCAATTTTCTCAAAAAGAGATAAATTAAAAGTGACTGCGTCAAACAGACTTTTAAGAAACAGACAGACTCGGCTCCATCTAAATCTAAACAATGAACAATGTTGTCCAATGGAATTGCAGAGGCTTGCTTAGCAATATTGATGACTTCCAGGAAATAATTACACGTCATAATCCAGTTGGCATCTGTTTACAGGAGACATATTTAACTCCTAAAGTATCTCTCGATCAAAAATTATACTCTTTTCAGAGAAGATAGACCGGTTACAAGTAAAGCTCACAGTGGGGTTGCTATTCTCATAGATTCAAGAGTCCCCTGCAGACGTATTCCTTTGAAGCTGTTGCTATGCGAATAGCAATTGGAGTCGCTATAACACTTGTTTCTATCTATCTGCTGCCCAATCAGCCTTGCACTATTCATGAACATGAAGATTTAATTCTGCAGTTGCCAACCCTTTCTATTTATTGGGCAACTTCAATGGACACCATCCATTGTGGGGCTCTCCCAATGCAGATGGACGGGGACAACTTATTGAAATGCTCATTGACAGGCAGAATTTAACTATCCTAAATACTGGTTCACCAACTTACATCCATCTCCCAACAGGAATTGTGTCCTCAGTAGATCTATCTATCTGCTCTCCGATCCTCTTTCCTTGTATTGAGTGGACAGCTCTGGATGATCCACTCAACAGTGACCACTATCCACTAATCTGTAAAATTCAAACTTCACACTCTGTGACTTCAGAAAACTGCATGAAATGGAAATTTTCCAAGGCTGATTGGGCAAAATATACTTATCATATATCCTTTGATAATCAGATCATTGAATCTTGTCCAATTGAGATAGTAACCAACCATATCACTAAACAAATCCTAGCAGCTGCATCTATTGCCATCCCACAGTCACAGTCCCGTAGAACCATAAATTATTGGTGGAATGAGGACTGGAAGAGTGCCAAAAAAGAAAAAAAGCAAGCCTGGAATATATTCCGCAAACATCCTACTACCAATAATCTTATAAATTATAAAAAACTCAGAGCCAAGGCTCGCCATATCAGGAAAAAAAAAAAAAAAGCAGAAAGAGACCCCTGGGTTCAATTTGCAAATTCAGTTAATAAAAATACAGATTCTAGAATAATATGGAGAAAAATAAAACAACTAAATGGCAAATTTCCTCCTCTATCCTCCCCAGTTATCAACTGGAATGGACAGGAGCTGTGTACTCCTGCAGAAATTGAAAGCTCTGTATTCTCACAGTTGTCTGCATACGACCAATCATTTCAAAAGTTTAAAGCTTCAGCTGAAAAATCTCGATTGAACTTCAAAACCAAATCGTGTCTATTGGCCTCTTACTATGATCGAACTTGAAGGAGCTATATATACTTCAAAGAACAGTGCTGCTGGTCCAGATGGAGTGTATTTTTTTAATGCTTAAACACTTAGTTAAAAAGCATTATCCTTGCTGCTGACTTTCTATAATTGTATTTTCACTGAACATTCATTCCCCACTTGCTGCCATCACTCCTATGTACTGGCAATTCCCAAACCAGGGAAAGATCACTCTATTCCTCACAACTATAGACCTATTTCTCTTACTAGCTGCTTGAGTAAAACCCTGGAAAAAATGATACACCACTGACTGACCTGGTATCTTGACTCCAAATATCTAATCTCTGATAGCCAATTTGGTTTCAGGAAAAATCTATCATCCCTGGATCTCATGGTCAAAGCTGAAATGAACACCAGGAATGCGTTTATCCAAAACGAGCATCTCGTTATGGTATGCCTTGACATAGAGAAGGCCTTTGACACCACTTGGCGTTTTGGCATCTTGAAAGATCTTCATTCCCTTGACCTCAGAGGCCACTTACCATATTTCATACAAAACTTCCTTCAGCATAAAACTTTTCAAGTCCGCTATCGGCAAGTCCTCTCGCAAATCTATATACAAGAGGAAGGAGTCCCACAAGGCTCAGTTCTGAGTTCTACATTATTTGCAATAAGAATAAATAACATAACCAAATGCATGCCCAACTCTGTAAACACATATCTCTATGCTGATGACCTGACTGTTTCCTGCAGTTCACAGAATATGAACTTCATCGAAAGGCAACTACAAATCTCACTTAACAATATTGAACTATGGATGACACAGAATGGATACCTGCAATAAGGCCTCTAAGGTTGGAATTATTCATACCACAAATTTAAACAGATACGCTAACCGTTTAAAACTGATTTAATAATAAAATAACATAATACAAAAGACTAAAATAATATTTACAAAAATTGATTATTTACAAAAAACTAGTTTAAAACAAAAATAAAATTAAATAAGTTAAAACGCATTAAAATACAAATTTAAAAGCGATAAAAACACTATTGAAGCTTTCAGAGGTGTCTGCCTCCTTCCTCAGCAAAAATGAAACTTAAGCGACACATCCTTAAATACCAGGTTCATGGCACACTTGGATGACCAGGTGCATACTCGGTATTCCTTTCACATGTACCAGAACCGGAATTGGTCTGGGGACGTGGAAAACTAAAACGTTTATCTCTGGCAAAAACCACAGTCTGTCAGTAACTCCTCTGTCTCTGTTCATGCTATTATTGCCAGAGGATTCAATCCACAGACTTTCCAGCCACTTGCGGTCCCAGAATCTATGCGCCTGGTCAAAGATGACAGCGTTGTCGGGGGGGATCTGATGTTGTTTCCCAAATGTTGTTTTTCCTCATAGCACATGGGGTAGAATGTGTGAAGTTGGCTTTACAGAAGGATAATACCTTAAGTGCTAGATCCCACCTAAACATAGAAGATATATGTTGAGCTGTTGAATTATGTACAACCTTGGTTTTCCAAGGAGTGATGTATAAACCGGTTCACGGCACAGCCATGGGTTCTCCAATCAGCGCCATTGTCGCAAATCTGGCTATGGAGGAATTAGAGAATAGGGTTTTTGAGAGATTGGAGTTCCCTATGCGTAAGTGGAAACAATATATCAATGACACGTTCACTATTGTAAAGAAGGGGAGAGAAGATGTGGTCTCGTTTCTCAATGGTTTTTCCCCCTTTATAAAATTCACCTCAGAGGTAGAAATAGATGGCACCCTCCCATTTCTGGACATAATGGTATATAGGGGAAGGCCCCAGACTTAGAACCAAGGTTAGCATTAGCAGAGGCATTTGATGCAAGAAAGCAAGCTTATGCATGTTGGGCACAGACTGCCCAACATAAAAATAGTATGGCCAGAGCACTTTTGGGTAGGGCGAGGACACATTGCAGCACCTCTGAGGAGGGGGAGAAGGAAATTAGGCAAATTACGACGGATTTTATGAGGTGCGGTTACCCCCAGAGGGTCATTGATAAATACAATAGAGAGGAAGAGCCCAATCGGGTAGTTCCACCTGTACCGCTTACCACAGTGTATGTTCCCTACTATCCGGACTTGTCAGATCGCATTGCGAGGATGCTTCACAACTTCAGACGTGCAGCTCCCGGGCCTGAGGTTGCATACAGTAGTGTCACAGGTCAAAGACCCCCATTACTAGGGATTCTAGTAGTGGGGTTGTATATGAGATCACATGCCTGGATTGTGGGGGAGACAGGATGGCGTCTTAAGGATCGTCTGGGGGAACATTCAAGAGCAATACGGACCGCAGAGCTCAATAAATCCGCCATTACTGAGCACTATTGGGAACAACAACACCAGATCTCCCCCGACAATGCTGTCATCCTTGACCGGGCACATAGATTCTGGGACTGCAAGTGGCTGGAAAGTCTGTGGATTGGATCCTCTGGTAACAATAGCATGAACAGAGACAGGGGAGTTAGGCTTCACCCTTTTTGAGACAGTGGTTTTTGTCAGAGATAAACGTTTTAGTTTTCCATGCCCCCAGACCACTTCCGGTTCTGGTACACGTGAAAGGAATACCGAGTATGCACCTGGTCATCCACGTGTGCCGTGAACCTGGTATTTAAGGATGTGTCGCTTAAGTTTCATTATTGCTGAGGAAGGAGGCAGACACCTCTGAAAGCTTCAATAATGTTTTTATCGCTTTTAAATTTATATTTTAATGCGTTTTAACTTATTTAATTTTATTTTTGTTTTAAACTAGTTTTTTGTAAATAATCAATTTTTGTAAATATTATTTTACAGTCTTTTGTATTATTTAATTTATTTTATTATTAAATCAGTTTTAAACGGTTGGCTTCTGTTTAAATTTGTGGTAAGAATGGATACAGACTATCACATCAGAAATCTAGTGTCATTCATTTTTGTAACAAACGAAAGATGCATCCTGAAACAGAGCTTCACTTAATGAATCATCCTATATCAGTCATGAAAAGTATTCATCTCCTCGGCCTGAATTTTGATAGTAAGCTTAATTTCTTAGAACGTGTCAGATATCTGTAGACTACTTCCTAGAAAAAAATGAATATACTCAGAGTTCTTTCTTTGACAACATGGGGTGCAGATTGCTATACCCTGCTTCAATTGTATAGAACTCTAATAATTAGGTCTTGTCTTGATTATGGTGCCCTAGTCTATGACTCTGCCAGGGAAAACGTGCTAACATGCCTTGCACCTATTCAACATTCTGCCCTCAGGATTGCTACAGGTCCATGTAGGACATCGCCAGTACAAAGCGTTTATATTGAAGCCCATGAAGTTCCACTCTGTTTCAGAAGAAAGGTGTTACTTCTAAATTATGCAGCTAAAATTCGAAGCATGCCTACCCATCCAATTTGGCCTATACTTAGTGATCCACAGTATAAAATTTTCTATAGAAATAAACCCAGTGCAGTTCAGCCTACTGGTATCAGATTACAGGCACTATCAGAAACTTGGAATGTACATCTCGAAAAAGTCCTCCAAGATCCAACCTGTTCAGTCGCTCCATGGGCCTATATTAAACTAACCTGCAACATTTACTTCCTAAACTGGGGAAAACATTCCCTTGCAAATATCAATATACAACAACTCCATACTGTTCACACAGAGAATTATCCTCTTTTTACAAAAATATATACTGATGGATCAAAGTCTGATAGTGGAGTAGGTGCCGCAGCAGTTTCCCCTTTTAACACCATCTCTGTATCACTTCCCACCAAATTCAGCAGTTATATAGCCGAGTTATTTGCCATCAAGCTTGCTCTAGAAAATATTTTCCATCTGTCCATCAAAAAGAGGATAATATGTATGGGCTCGCAGAGTACACTTATAGCCTTACAAAACACCTCCTCACCAAAGAATTCTTTAATAAAAACTATAAGATGTATGTTGATACATATTCAGGAATGCCAGCTAGTAGTTATCTTTTGCTGGATCCCGGGCCACACTGGGATATCTGGAAATGAATGTGCAGACTATACCGCCAAACATCCTTCTAATTCAGATTCATCATGTTCTCTCATTCCATATGCTGACTACAAAAATAATATATAAAGAATATGTAAGGAATAATGGACACTTATATGGCAAACTAAAACAGATAATAAGCTCTTTCAAATAAAACCAGATCCACAGTTATGGGCCTCTAGCTTCCGGGAAAACAGAAAGGAAGAAGTAATCATAGCCAGATTAAGAATTGGTCACAGTCACATTACCCACCTATTTCTACTCACAGGCAATGATCCTCTTCAGTGTACACACTGCAATTCTCAACTCACAATGAAGCACATTCTTGTTGAATGCCCAGCAACTCTCTTTCAGTTTTCTTCCTAATCTTAAAGAATCTTTGAAGCTTTGTCATATCATAGGTAACGATGCCAGCCAGCCCCACAGAATTTTTCTCCTTTCTCAAACAGATGAACTTATATGATTGTTTCTGACTGAACAGTCATCACTGATAGGCGCAATATGGCCTGAGCAGCCCTTGCACCAAAAAATAACAACATCGAATACATACTTATGACAATCCTAATAGAATATAATTGAGATTAATATTTTTCAATTATCTAGGTTCTAGCTTTCCCAATTACCACTGACAGTTGGTGCTCAGTTTTACTCGCTGTTACTGCTCTTGATCTACATATTCATAAGGAATGCCCAAATAAGGGGGCACTATCATCCAATGTTAATCATCAAATGTTAAAGAGGAAAGCTACTGATATAAGGATAGCAAGTGTCCAATTTAGAAATAATTGTTGGTGACCATAAAAAAGATAACTGATTATGGCCAATATTCCTATTGTAGAAAACATTTGGCCAACAGATTAGCACTGTACATTTTAATGGGCAGAGGTCAAAAGCATAATGGGACAAGTTACACAAGTTATGGTTTGAGAAAAAGACTGTTTGTTTGTTATTTGGTTTTTAGGAGCATTAGCAACTAAGGCCATATTGCTCCGGGATATGCGGTGGTCATTCCCTGACCTTTCCACATCCTCCGTATTTTGGTGGTGACGGGCTAGAACCCCGGTCTAATCAAGAAGCATGTGCTATGCACTGCTGCTCCTTCCCACCTGGCTACGGAGGCGCTTCCTTGAGAAAAAGATCAATTTTTATTACTGCTTCAGGAATTCTATATGCTAACGGTTTTCATATTTCATTATAGGGTAGTTCAATCAAGTATTGAGATTTACAAGGCTGTTATTATCATAAGAAAGAGCAGTTTTAGTTTTATTGTGACAAAACTTTATTTTTTGATATTCTTCCATAACATACGAAATATACACACACAATACATACAATATGTGGCAGATAGGTTACTGCATCAAAGTATTAGTAGTGGCAAATGATGTAAAAGCAAGCTTATAGAGCAACAGCCAAAAAAATAAAAATAAATATAAATAACCCAACCACACTTCCCATGTCTTTTCCTTTTAATGATTTCTCTTGTTCTTCCGTGAATATATTCAAACTACTCAATTCTACAGCACCAGATGGAGATTTTTCCAACAATCATTTACCCACTGGCTGAAGGCAAATTTCTACACTTGATACTGCAACTATCAAGTGCAGAAATCTTTTCAGTCAATGCTCATTTGTGTGTATGCAGTGTGAGAAAGTAAAAGGATTCCATCAGGTTTGAGTTTATTCCATCAATTTAAGCTTTCAGCACCACAAATACTTATTGGAGGCTTGAAGTGGTGGAACCCATGTTTAGTCTCTAGAGCTAAGTTCCGGCCAACCCTTCCCTATCTCTTCCATCATGCAGTATGATTGATGATTTTTGAGGTTATGATGAATGTCGTGGCGAGATCCAATATTCCTTACATTTCGAGGGTACAGCTCTAAAACGGTGTTCGCAGGCCGGCCGCTAGTTAGTACACCGGACTGAACCTATTGGTAACTCTAGGAAGCTTCCGGATCAGCTAGTGTATAATCTTGCTACCTCTACTCTGCCAGATAGTGACTGGAGGGAGTCCGAGTAGTGTGTATGCGGGG
The DNA here is from genome assembly GCF_048544385.1 of Mastigoproctus giganteus. Classification (NCBI taxonomy): domain Eukaryota; kingdom Metazoa; phylum Arthropoda; class Arachnida; order Uropygi; family Thelyphonidae; genus Mastigoproctus; species Mastigoproctus giganteus. Next base: position 153,589,712 of record NC_143579.1, on the reverse strand, counting down.
AGCATTGTCGAGGCCACGTTATGTCAAGGATCTGGGTATATTCTTACCACATGTACGCCATATCCAAAAATTTCATTACTTCATACAGCATGTCCCACCCACTTTTTCTTACTATTGAATACACCATGAATTGTCAAAATAATAGAGCAAGCTTATCTGCGAAAAGATCTAAACCTCCCAAGGACTTCCTAATTCATTTCACAAATATACGTGGTCTCAATTCTAATCTCAACGATGTCCATTTCCACTTGCAGTCTTCCAAACCCCATGTACTTTTTCTGACTGAATCCCAGTTATCAGTTGATTCAACTACTGCTCATCTCAGATATCCAAATTATTTGCTGTATGATTCCTTTCGCCTCAAAGGTGGTACTTGTGCATATGTCCGTTCTGATATTCCCTGTCAGAGACTAGGCAATTTGGAATCTCCTCTCTTTGATCTTCTCTGGCTTAAAATCTCTCTACCCCATTGTGTAAAATTCATCTGTTGTCTCTACCGTTCTCCCAACTCCACTAATCACTTGGAGCTCTTTGACTTCCTCTCTTTGCAACTTGACTTTCTCCAGTCCAACTTTCCTAACAGTGAGGTAATTTTCCTTGGTGATTTTAACGTTCACAACTCCAGCTGGCTTCCGTTTTCTAGTCACACCGACCCAGCAGGTCGAGATGCTGAGGCTTTTGCAATTACTAATGACCTAGCACAGATTGTTCATTTACCTACAAGAATACCGGACAATCCTAATCATACAGCCAATACGCTTGATCTTTTTCTCACAAACAACCCTTCTAAGTACAAGGTTGAAGTGAGAGGTCCTTTAGGCACTTCAGATCACAACTTGGTGATTGTCTCTTCTCCAATGGAACCTTTATCTCATGGTTATTCCCAACCTCGTATTGTTTGGCATTACAAGAATGCAAAATGGGATGACCTGCGAGACTTCTTTTCTTCTTTTCCTTGGTCTGATTACTGTTTCAAAACTTCTGATGTCAACGTTTGCTCAGATCGTGTCAGTGAAATTATTCTTGCAGGAATGGAATCCTTTATCCCACACTCCACTTTAAAATCTCGTCCTTTATCTAAACCTTGGTTTTCCAATAAATGTGCTAAGGCTGTCCAAGAGAAGAATGTTGCATATCGTAATTGGCTTGTTTCTAATTCTTCAGTTTCATTTTCTGCCTACACCAAAGCTCGCAACAATTGTAAAGCAGTTATTAATCAGTCCAAACTAGAGTTTGAACAGGCTAAGAGTAGAAAACTTGCTTCTTGCCCTAATGGTAGCCGAGCATTCTGGTCTCTTGCCAAAGCTATTGGCCGCAACTTTTGCCCATCTCTGCTCCCACCTCTGTCCAAACCAGATGGTTCTGTTGTCACTTCAGCCAAGGATAAAGCTGACCTGCTAGCATCCCATTTTTCTTCGAGCTCATGTATTAATGATCTTGGTGAAACACCTCCCACCATTCCTAACACGCTCCATTCAATGCCTCCTGTGGTCTTCCGTCAAAAGGATATCAGAAGGATTTTGATGAATCATGATGCTAAGAAAGCTCCAGGTCCTGATGGTATTTCTCCACTTGTTCTCAAAACCTGTGCTCCTGAACTTACTCCTATTCTTTGCCGCCTTTTTTCACTTTCTTATTCCAAAGGTGTTTTTCCTTCTGCTTGGAAATTTGCTCATATCCAGCCAGTTCCTAAAAAGGGTGACAAATCCCTCCCATCCAATTATCGTCCCATTGCAATTACTTCTACTCTTTCTAAAGTAATGGAGAAATCAATTAACCGCCAACTCTTAAACTACCTAGAAACCTTCCGTCTGATCAACGATCGCCAGTATGGATTCCGTCAGTGTCGATCCACTGGTGATATTCTGGCTTATGTTACCCATTTATGGACTAATTCAATGGAAAGGTTCAGTGAAACACAAGTAGTTGCTCTTGACATCTCAAAGGCTTTTGATCGTGTTTGGCATAAAGGTCTTCTAAACAAGCTTCCATCTTATGGTTTGCCAACTGTTTTTAGTAATTGGTTATCCAGTTTTCTCTCTGATCGCTCACTGAGGGTGATGGTAGATGGCTCTCTGTCTTCTAACTTCTCCACTAATGCCGGTGTCCCCCAAGGTTCAGTTCTTTCCCCCACTCTTTTCCTCTTGTATATCAATGACCTTCTTCCATTGACTGGAAATCCTATCCATAGTTTTGCCGATGATAGCACATTGCATTCAACTTTCCATTTTGAGAAACCTTGTCCAGCTCAATCAGCTTCAAGTTCTCGAAAATCTGCTGCCAATTCCTTAAATGCCGATCTTCAGGTAATTCTCCAGTGGGGCAAAGACAACTTAGTTGATTTCAACCCTTCTAAAACTCAATCTTGTCTTATATCTCGCAAAAAGGATTCTTCTGCTCCTGTGCTTATCTTTAGTGACACTCCGATTTCTAGGCAAAATGATATATCTCTTTTGGGGATTACCCTGACTTCTAATCTCTCTTGGCACAAGCACATTACAAATATTGCTTCCTCTGCATCTAAAAAACTTGGTTTTCTCTTTCGCTCTCGGCGTTACTTTTCTCCCAAACAGCTGCTCACTCTGTATAAATCGCAAATCCGCCCTGCCATGGAATATTGTTCCCACATCTGGGGTGGTGCCCCCAAAACCTCTCTCAGGCTTCTTGATTCCATTCAGAAGCGGGCAGTTAGGTTAATTAATGATTCATCTCTGACAGAGTCTCTCCACTCGCTTTCTCATAGACGCACTGTTTCTGCTGCATGCCTCTTCTACAGATACTTCCATGGGCACTGTTCTTCTGAATTGGCTTCTATAATTCCCGCTCTCTCTTTCAAAACAGTCCGAACACGTGCCGCCACCAGCCAACATCCATTTACTGTCCAACTTCAAACCCACAGAACCAACTTTTCATCTTCCTCATTTATTCATTCAACTGCCGTTTTCTGGAACAACCTTCCTTCATACGTATTTCCTGAAAATTACTATCTACAGAAGTTCAAGTCCAATATCAACAAATATCTTCTTTCGTCTTCTCAACCTCCAACCCAAGCACGGTACTAAGTACTATAGGTTATAATACCTCTCGTGTTTGGGGTTCTCATAAAAAAAAAAAAAAAAAAAAAAAAAATCATATTTCCTAGTGGGTTCCTGGTCTCCATGTATTAAAGTTTGCAGAACTGAAGCCTTTATTGATAAGAGTATCCTTTTGTTCCCCTGACTAATCTTCTTGCTTTTCTTTGTACCTGCTCCAATAGATATAGAGCTTTCTGCAAATGAGGCTTCCAGACAGCATTATATGCCTCTTGCATTTTATATGCTTTCTTGCATTATGCCTCTTGCATTTTATATGCTTTCTTGCATTATATGCCTCTTGCATTTTATATGCTTTCTTGCATTATATGCCTCTCATTATATGCCTCCACTAGTGGAGGCATATAATGCAAGAAAGCAAGCTTATAACAGCATCAGCCAAAGGGGAAAAAAAAAAAAAAAAAAAAAGAATCCCCATTTCACCCATCCATTCACTCCAAAAGTTTGTCCAGTTCTTTATTGAATTTATTTAAGCTATCAATGTTTGCAACAACAGATGGAAGTTTGTTCCAGCAATCTACCACCTGCTGGCTAAATGCAAATTTGCACACATCTATTTTCAATTTGAGTTTATGTCCCCTCAGGTTTGTAATCTGAGCAGGAGCAAAAATCCCATGAGCATTAAGCATGTTTAAACCATTCACCCATCTACCTTGAATTTATTTAAGCTGTGAACTTCGGTGACAGATGGAAGTTTGTTCCAGCAATCAACCACCCGCAGGCTAAAGGCAAATTTCCGTACATCTATTCTACAATTGTCTTTCCTCAATTTGAATTTATGCCCCTCAGGCAATTAATCTCGGCAACAGGAAGAATCTCATCAGCATTGAGCTTGCTCAAACCACTCAAGGTCTTATACAGTTCAGCTCGTAGTGCCTAATCTCCAGGCACTGTAATTTCCAAAATTTAAGACTTTCTTTGTAAGATCAACCCTTTATTCCATCGTTATTTGGTTTTTTAGGAGCATTAGCAACTAAGGCCATATTTCTCCGGGATATACAGTGGTCATTCCCTGACCTTTCCGCTTCCTCCGTATTTAGTGGTGACGGGCTCGAACCCCGGTCTAATCAAGAAGCGTGTGCTACGCACTGCTCCTCCTTCCCACCTGGCTACGGAGGCACCCCTTTGTTCCATTAACTAATGTTGTTGCCCTTCTCTGTAGTTGTTCCAGCAGCTTTACATCCTTCCCAAAATGAGGCCTCCAGACCTGTATAAAGTCTCTAGGTATGGTCTGACCATTGCCTTTTACAAGGGGATAATCACCTCCTTATCCCAGCTAAAAAGATTCCTGTATATCATTGACAAGACACCATGAGAACTCTTGCAGATTGTCTGCACTGCTCAGAAAACTTCATCTCTGACTGCACAATTACCCCAAGTACTTTTCATTCTCTACCATCCTGAGTGTTGTACCACACAGTTGATACTGCTACTCTTATGTAGTACTTTACATTTGTCAGTGTTAAACTTAAGTTGCCACCTCTCAGCTAGGGCTCATAATTTCGGTATTTTTAATTTATGAAACCACAATACCAGTATTAATACTGGTATTCCAAAAAAAAACATTTTTTGCAATAAATTTTGATGAAAATTAGGTGCAATAAAATAAGGAAAAAAACAAGCAGTTACTTGAATTCACATTTAAATCAAACTTTTATTGCAAAAATTATTAAACATACAGTTATTCTAAAAACAAAAAAAATAAGCATTCAAACTACCTATCCGAATAAAGTGAACTCCTAAGAAACTCAACGTTTATCGTTAAACTGTATCTAATTTTGGTACATATTTAATTAGCGGCAGAAAATGTCCTTATGGATTCTGTACTGGTTGGTGCTTTGTACTGAGATAGTTAGACAAGTTGCAGTTTAACCCTCCCTTTATTATCTCATCTTCAAAAAATCTTATTCCCTATTTATCAAAAATAAAAAAAAATTTCCTTTTTGACTTTTTATGGCGCTATATCCATATTAACGAAAGAAAGGGACTGACAATTAAGCTTGGTGAGGAAACAAAATCTAAGTTGTGAGGGGGGGGTTATTTATTTATTAATTTTTATTTCCTTGTACCTTAGTATCACAGTAAGTGGCCATTCTCATGATTTTCGTACAGCAGCACCCCTCAAGCACTAAGCCCCACAAGCTACATGATTGTGTTAAAAAAAATGAGAATTTCCAGGAGCTGAGGAATATCACCCTCACATGAGTATATATATATATTATATGTGAGCTGTCAGTTTTTCAAGCGCAATGACACAAATATAAAACAAAAGTCATTAATCATACAAATCTACTTAAATTACATAACTGGTGTTTGTTGTTCATTTATGTCTTATCTATTCATTTTTCTCATTTAATCTGTTAATACATGCTATCATTTCCATAAAATTTCTTTCTCTACAGCTTTAAACACTAAACTAATTAAATCTTAATTACTTCCTCATATTTGTCTTAATCACTAATATCAATTCTCTTCACAACAGCAATCCATAAGTCACTAACTTAATGCTAACAAATCCATGTTATCTCTCTTAATTTAGCAATACCAATTTTCTTTACAACTTCAACCAATAAACCACCTCAATACTAAACATTTCTTGGATTTATTAGATGACTGTTTTCTACAGCAACATGATCAAGAGCAACCAGAGTGAGTAATACTCTTGATCTGATTATCAGTAGTTGATACTTCATGCATTAAGAATCAGCAGATAAAGGAACCACTGGGCAACAGTGATCACAATATATTGATCTGTGAATTATTTAAAGATGTAACTACCATCAAGGCTAAAGGGAAGGGCTTTTGCTTTGGTAAAGGTTACTATAGAGATCTCAGACAGTTTTTAAATTCCGTACAGTGGGATCAACTGATGATTATGCTACCAACAGTGAATTCTAAATGGGAAGCCTTCAGGGACTTAATTTTGAAGGCTACTAGGCTTTTCATTCCAACTAAGAAATACTGTTCAAGGTTTAGGCCTAAATGGATGTCAGATGAATTAATGAGGCTAGTGGCAGAGAAGAAGAATGTATAGGATGCATTTAAAGTATCAGGTGATAAAGAAGCCTATGACAGGTATAAACTAGTCTGTAATCAAGTCACAAAGGAGGTTAGGCAGGCGAAGGCAGATCATGAGAAATCTTAGACAAAGGATGCAAAGAAAAACAGCAAGGAGTTCTTTACTTATGAAAACTCTAGAAGGAAAGGGATGAATCAGATTGGAGCACTTAACATAGATGGGTTGACTATTGATAATCATGCTCAGATAGCTGATAAACTGAATGAGTATTTTGCATCTACATTCACACATGACGAGTTATTCAATGAGGGGTGTACCAGAAGTTTATGTTTGTTATTTGATTTTTAGGAGCATTAGCAACTAAGGCCATATTGCTCCGGGAACATGCGGTGGCCATTCCCTGACATTTCCGCATCCTCCGTATTTGGTGGTGACGGGCTCGAACCCCGGTCTAATCAAGAAGCATGGGCTATGCACAGCTGCTCCTTCCCACCTGGCTACGGAGGTGCTCCCCCCCAGAAGTTTATCAAATGTTAACAGGGAGCTAAGTGATTTTGTAATAACTGAGAGCAAAGTGGAGGAGAAATTGTTGAATTTAAACATAAGGAAGGCACCTGGGGTGGACGGCATATATCCAGTTATATTAAAGGAGGCAGCAAAGGAAGTAAGCAAACCCTTAGCCATAATTATGAGAGCTTCCTTGGATTCAGGGGAGGTCCTCATGGACTGGAGGTGTGCAAATGTATCACCAATTCACAAAGGAGGTTCAAAATGTGACACAAGTAACTACAGACCTGTTAGTTTAACTTGTGTTCCAGGGAAAATAATGGAATCACTGGTTAAAGAAGAATTGCAGGATCATCTAGACAAGACTGGAGTAATAGTTAAGACACAGCATGGGTTTGTTAAAGGGAGGTCTTGTCTGACCAATTTGATTTCTTACTATGATGTGGTCACAAAGGAACTGAATGTCATAAATAATTTTGATATCATATACTTGGATTTCAGGAAAGCTTTTGATACTGTTGCACATGGAAGACTGCTGTACAAATTGGAGAGGTATGGCATCAAGGGTAAGCTGCTACAATGGATAAAGCAATGGTTGAGTGGGAGACAACAGAGAGTGGTAATCGATGGACACTGCTCTTCGTAGACAAAGGTTGTCAGTGGAGTTCCCCAGGGTTCGGTGTTGGGCTCATTGTTGTTTTGTATATTTATCAATGATATTGATGAAGGTATATCAGGTTTAATGTCCAAGTTTGCAGATGATACAAAGGTTGGCAGGGTTGTTAACGACAGTAAAGACAGCATGCTACTCCAACTGGATCTAGATAAGTTGGGAAAATGGGCTGAGAAGTGGCAACTGGAGTTTAACATTGACAAATGCAAAGTATTGTATATGGGTAGCAATAACAGAAGAGAAACGTACCAACTGGGTGGTGCTACATTCAGGGAAGTGGAAAGTGAAAAAGACCTGGGGTAATAGTGCAGCCAAATATAAGTTCCCTGACAGTGCAGACGGGCTGCCAGGGCAGGTCATGGAGTCTTGTCAATGATATATAGGAATTTTGCTAGCAGGGACAGGGAGGTGATAATCTCATTATACAAGGCAATGGTCAGGCCACACCTAGAGTACTGTGTACATGTCTGGAGGCCTCATTTTAGTAAGGATGTAGAGTTGCTAGAACGAGTACAAAGAAGGGCAGCACGATTGGTGAAGGGAACAAAGGGATGCTCTTACCAAGAAAGGCTTAAGTTCTGCAAATTGTAGTGTCTGGAGAGTAGGCACCTATGAGGTGATCTGATTGAGGTGTATAAGGCCTTGAATGGGTTGAGCAAGCTGAATGCTGATGGGATTCTTCGTCTTGCTCAGACTAAGAACCTGAGGGGACACAGTTTCAAATTGAGGAAAGATAGTTGTAGAATAGATGTGCGGAAATTTACCTTTAGCCAGTGGGTAGTTGATTGGTGGAACAGGGTTCCATCTTTTGTTGTGGAAGCTAATAGCCTAAATAAATTTAAGGCTGAGCTGGTCAGGCATTTGAAATGAATGGAGGGATGAAATGGGAGTTTTTTTTTTTTTTTAGCTGATTAAGCTGATGCTGCATAAGCTTGCTTTCTTGTATCATATGCTTCTACTAATGCTAATGTCCTTATTTCTCCTGTTTCTTCAACCTTACTCTAAAATGATCTCCCACTTTATCTAAGTACCATTTTCAAAACAACACAGTTCAGAGGACATACCTTCCTTCTCTTTCATGGTGGGATTCCTTTGTGTGAGTGAGTTCCTCTGAGTGCGGTGATATCTCTCTCTCTCTCTCTCTCTCTTCTTAGTTGAACTTTGCTTTATAGCTCTTCCAGTACTGTCTTATTTCAGGATTTCGAAATAACTTCTTAGTTGAACTCTGCATATCTGCTGTATAGCTCTTCCAGTACTGTCTTGTTTCGGGAACAGTTCTCTGTTAATACTGAAGGAAATTACCACAGCCATAGTAGAAGCCAGGGCACTATCTGGCTGGCTTGTTATACAACTTCCGGTTTAACTTCTAGCAGAGAAACATGCCCAGCAGAACCCTTCCTATATAGTTGGACACTCCCAGAACTGGACCCGAACTGAACCCAGAACTACCACTGGAAGTCTGCAATCCCTCCGAACAACAACCAATAACCTCTCTTTTGGTGCAAGTACCTTATTTATTTCCTTCTCATTTATTTATTTATTTATAGAATTTATTGCAAGTTACAATCGCCACCTGTACTACTTTTTTATACGCAAGTTTTTGTGCAAACCCCAGAGGGGTTTGCACGCATTTACATATCTCGCCCTATCTAATTTAAACCTGACCCATTCACGGTGTTATTCTTTAAACTCGCTCTTCTTCCTTAGTGGGAAAAACAGAATATTTTTTCCCCACAACGAAACGCTTTCATCTTTTATCTCAAGATCACCTGTTCACAATACCTTTGAACTGCTCCATACCGATACCCTTTCCCAAAATGTACTAAGTGTCGCATCCTCAAGCAGCGGTATAATAGAGGGATTAAACTATTGTTCAGAAGCTTTTAATTTTAACCCTTCTGCACCATTGTTCACCATATTCCTTAATTGCATTACCAGGCCTACTGCCACTAAGGGAAATATTTCCCTTATTCCTTAAGTGCTTTACTTCCACATGCACTATACTTACTATGAGAAATATATTTGTTAAGATTTTGTCTTAGAGTTTCATGATGTTTTCGGGTTTCCGTTGCATTTGTACTATGTATAACAATCCCTCATTTCTAAATTCAGCAGTATTAATGATTTATTGTTGTCGACTTTATAACCTTTATGTGAATAAATCGTGGATAATTATTTTTTAAATTAGTACCGAAAAATCGGTGTTTTTGTATCAATACCGGGATTTGAATACCTGGAAAAAAATGACCGGGATCTTGGTATTCTAAGCCCTACTCTCAGCCCATCTGCTCAACTTTTCTAGATCCTGTTGCAGTAGTGTACTGCCATTAGTGTCATTAACAGCCCTGCCAACCTTCATATTGTCTGCAAACTTAGACACTTAGCCTGATATTTTTGCCTTTAGCCACTGGGTAAAATAAATGAATTCAAGGCAGAACTAGACAAACATTTGGAATGAATCGATCAGTGAATTGCGAAAGTTTTTTTTTTGGCTATTGCCATATAAGCTTGATTTCTTGCATCATATGCCGCTAATATACATTAATAAAAATACAGAAAACAACAATGGACCCAACACGGAACCCCGGGGGGACTCCACTAATAACATTAGTCCCTGAAGAGCAGTGTCCATTGATTATCACTCTGTCTTCTTCCACTCAACCATCCCTTTATCCATAGCAGCAACTTGACCTAAATTAATGCCATACAGCAGTCGTCCATGTGCAGCAGTATCAAAAGCCTTCCTAAGATCCAAGTATATGTATCAAAATTATTCTTTGCATCCAGTTCCTTTGTGGCCACATCATAGAATCCAATCAAAATAATTAGACAAGACTTCCCCTTAAACAAACCCATGCTGTGTCTGAGCTATAACTGAAGTCTTGTCTAGACGATCCTGTAGTACTTCTTTAACCATTGGATCCATTAATTTCCCCAGAAGAGAAGTTAAACTAACAGGTCTTGTCACCCTTTGATGTCTCATTAGTTCATGTGCCCTCCATTTAATTTGTGAATTGGAGTCACATTTGCACATCTCTAGTCCATGGGTAGCTCCTCTTAGTCCAATGAAGCTCTCGTAATTATGGCTAAGGGTTTGCTTAGTTCCTTTGCAGCCTCCTTCAATATAACTGTATAGATCCCCTCCACCCCTGGTTATGTTTATTTTAAACAATTTCTGCTTCAGTTTGCTCTCGGTTATTACAAAGTCATTTAGCTCACCGACAGAGTTTAATACAGCTCTGGCATTCCCCTCCCTGAATAACTTCTCGTATGTAAATGTTTATGCAAAATACTCATTGTTTGTTAGCTACCTGAGCAGGATCATCAACAATTGAATCATCGATATCAAGTGGACCAATGTTATTCATCTCCCTCCTTCTAGAGTTTACATAAGTAAAGAACTCTTTGCTGTTTTTTCTTTGCATCCTTTGCCAAAGATTTCTTGTAATCTGCCTTTGCCTGCCTAACCTGCTTTGTGATTTGATTACAGACCAGCTTATATATTTCATAGGCTTCTGTGTCACCTATTAATTTATATGTATCCCATGCATTTTTTTTCTCTGCCACATGTCTCATTAGTTCATGTGCCCCCTCTATTTAGGCCTAAACCTTGAAAAATATTTCTTGGTTGGTATGAAAAGCCTAGTAGCTTCGAAGATTAATTCTTTGAATGTTTCTCATTCAGAATTTGCTGTTGATAACATCGTCAGTTGGTCCCACTGTACTGAATTTAAAAACTGACTGAGACCACCGTAGTCAGCTTTACATAAGCAAAAACCTTTGCACTTATGGTAGTTACTTCTTTGATTAAAACCCACATCAGCACACTGTGATGACTGCCATGTAGTGGTTCCTTTATCTGAAGATTCTTAATACATGAAGAATCACTACTGATAATCAGATCAAGAGTATTGTTCCCTCTGGTTTCCTTCCGAACATGATGCTGTAGAAAATAATCATCCAATAAATCCACAAAAGGCTTGCTAGTGTGCGAGTGATCAACTCACAAGTTCCAGTTATTATATAAGAAGTTAAAATCCCCCATTATTAGACAGTTTGATTTACTGACCCACTCTATTTCTCTGTACAGTTGTTCATCATATTCATCAGAGTCATTAGGTCTATAACATCTACTCTCAATTTTGCTTTCTCCCAGTGCTTATGTCACACCAAACTCACTCAACACTGCACTGTCCACCCATGTCAACTGGATGCACTTCCTTAGATTTTATGTGTTTCTTACCTAATAACGTAACCTCTTCTCCCTTCCTATCCTGTCTGCATTTTCTGTATACATTGTACAATGTGCACTTTCTGTACATATTGTACTCCTCAAATTCGAATTCTGCATTCTTTATATCTGTATGACACCACATCGATATCCCAACAATATCTTCATTTGATGTTTTGACCAACACCCCAAATTTATCAAATTTATTTAATAAACTCCTAGCATTGGCATAAGTGCAAGTATACATGCACCTGTTCTTATTCTTAGCTACCCTAACACTGTCGATTTGTTCTGCGATGACTCCCAGCAGGCTGCTGCTCATTCCAATAGAAGCAGTGCAAGATTCACTTTCACTTCTGCCAACGGCTACTGTTAATCTATTAGGCCATATATCCCCCCAAGCTAGCAGTTTTCTGACCCACCTAACATTGCCTGCCTCAATAGCATCGGAAAATATTCTTGCACCCTTTCTATTTAAGTGTATCCCATCCCTGTAGAAGCAGTCTCTCCTGTTATCTAGCACAGACCAGGCTTGGAAAAATTCTACACTGCGAGCCTTGCACAATCTCTCCAGTGCCGAATTGATTGACAAGACTCTCATCATATACTCCCTCCTATCTTGTCTGGGCAGAATTGCAGACATTCAAATTCAACCCTAACTCCTGCCCTTTTTTCAACACTGACCTGTACTTGTTAAGGAATTTCGCCGTTCTCCTATTCTTATCATTGGTGCCAATATGTACAAAAATATCACCTTTTGTGCCCTAAAATGATGATATCTGCTCTACAACATCATCAGCTTTTGCCCCTCACAGGCATACACTTGTCCTATTCCACCTATCCTAATTGCACAATATATTTCTAATTTCCCCGACAACAAATAACTCCTGTGGATTCAGCACATTCTGCACTGCTGTGTTGCCCCATGATCAAGTGCAAGTTCTGGCTTTGATGTGGGCAGCTGAGAGCTTGATAGGCCCGCAATTTAAATCATTCTAGGGCATCCACTGTGTTCTTTCAGTTCTTATAAAGGCCCATAACAATGCTGAGTTGGCACCTAACATCCTCACACTTCTCACATCAAGCACACACCAAGATATCCCTCTAGGCCAGTGTTTCCCAACCTTTTTTGTGTTGTGACCACCACCACATTTGCATAAAAAGGCATTTTTAATAGTGTAAAGAAAACCCATTAAAAAAAGATTTTTCAGAATATAATTCTAACCCAATATTTAATGCGATGTTTGTACTTGCATCTGGCAACCAGCTTCAAAATTTGTGGCTGAGTGTTTGTTAAAGCCAACCTCATGTCATCCTTAACATTCAGTCTGTTTCTTGCCTTTGTTTTTATATGAAGAAGCATTGAAAATCCACTCTAGTAGAGATATGTAGAGGCAAATGGAAGTAAAACTCGAAAGCAATTCTCTTAATTTATTATAACATATAGGATTTCTATATTCTTTCCTTCTTTTTCACATCTACAACTTTTCTTATAAATGCCATCCTTCCCCTATTAGTTTTTGCCATTTGGATATGACTGATATATAGCACCAGAACTGATGCCATTTGGATATATAGCACCAGATAGATATATAGCACCAGACTGATATATAGCACCAGAACCAGGTGCCATTTGGATATGACTGATATATAGCACCAGAACTGATCAGCAATTTTTCATAAAACAAATTATGTGCCGAGGAATCATTCTGCAGATCCAGGAATTCATCCTGTACTTCATTGGGAATGCTGGCTACATTCAGGGAAGCAGAGAATGGGTTTCCTACCAGTGCAGCTTCTTCTTCTGTAAGCTTAGGGAAGTATCGCTGAAATTCCTTTTCAACGTGCCCAGTAATCTCCTCCTTCAGATTCTCATCCAGTTCACCTTCAGAGTTTTTCAAACATGGTAAATGTTTCCAAGATTTACTTTCCGATTTATTTTGTTCCTTTCCCTAAAGGTGCAGGTTCAGCTTATTTACCTGGTCTAAAATATCTGCTAAGTAAGCAACTCTTTTCTTCCAAGCTTCATCATTAAAGTAAGCCACAAGGTCATGTCTCCATTGCACTTCCAGGAACAACTGTATTTCATCTGTCAACTCAAAGACACAATTTACAACATTTTTTTTTCGACAACCAGCGTACAGCAATATAGAAAAGAACCTTGTGATCAGAATTCATGTCTTTACAGAGTTATTTAAACAGACAGGTGTTGAGGGCTCCAGATTTGATGTAATTCACAATTTTGATCAGAGAATCAAGTACCTCTTGCAGAGGAGCTGGAAGAGTCTTACTGGCAAGAGCCAGTTTCGACAGTCCGTATTCGATAGTGTTATTCACACATCGAAACATCGATTAAAAATGAATTTTGATTTGAATTTTGCACCATATTGAATATTTTTTTTTAGTTTACCATTTGTACCATAGAATTTTATTCTAATGATAACAATGCATTTGTATATTTTATTTTTAGGGAGTGAATCATGGTCCACCGCAGGGGAAATTTGAAAAAAATATTCAAGGCCCACTATAGCAAATAATTAAAATAATATAAAATGTTTAATATGTATGAACACGGTGGGCTTTTAATATTTTTTAAGTATTCGCTGCGGTGGACCTTAAGTCACTTCCTTTCATTTATCAAAAATCAGTGTTACAACCACTATTAGAATATTGCAGCGTAGCCATATTGAAATAAATGTGTCAAAAACCTTTGTGGTGAAATTTCCTATAAAAGTAATTGCAACTAAAAATGACGGCGGCGACCCGCCCCAGAAAACACTTTGCGAACCTCTTGGGGTTCACAACCCACAGGTTGGGAACCAGGGCTCTAGGCAATATCATGTCCCATTCCTGATAGCTCCACAAACATCAAACAAGTACATTTCAAAAGACTGTGATTCAGAGGACAACCATCCACACTTTGGTTTTTCCCTGACCTACAGGCTCCCTTGGGCCTACCTCATCCATACTTTGTTAGAGTAATGCTGCTTTAACCCACTTAGTTTTACTCTTTTATTTGCTTCTCTTCCACTGCTATGGACAAGTATAGCAATGCAGTTCTTGATACATGGTCAGGTGTAGTCCCCCTAATGAAATACCCAATCATGTATTAATATTTACTTTAGCTAACATCAGATTTTTGCTACCCCCTTTTTTCGACTTATAGCTAAATTTGCCCACCTATTTCTGATACTGGCTAGTTCACTTCTTTTTGTTTAATCACTTTGTATTAATTATTTTACTTCACAGTTCTCTCCTCTCTAATTGGCATCTCAATTCAGTCTATAATTCTTTTAATTTATTATAACATATAGGATTTCTATATTCTTTCCTTCTTTTTCACATCTACAACTTTTCTTATAAATGCCATACTTCCCCTATTAGTTTTTGGTATTTTGTATAAATTTCACTTCCATCTTTGCACTTTTATTAAACTAGTTAATTCCTTCATGCATATATATACAGTCAGGTATGCTACAATGAACGAATGGTACAAAGAACAGTTTTTATCAATAAAATCAGGAGGCTACAAAGAACTTGGAGGAATACTATCAGCCGACATAGCACACGCATGTGTATCACGTGTCGGGCTTCCCTCTTTGATTAGAGAGCGTCAGTTATCATCTTTGTTACCGTTTGTAAGATTCAGTTATCTGCTTATTTGCCCTTTAGCTTTAGCTATATAATTTTAGCCATGAGCCGGAAAAATAGTGTGTGAAAGCAAATTAACTTGGACATTAAGAAAGAAATAATTTCCAAGAGAGAAAGTGGAAAAAGTATACGAGATTGAAGTACTGAATATGGTATGGCAAAATCAACAATCAGTGCAATTTTATAAAAAAAGGAAGAAATAAAAAGTGCACAGGTCGCGAAGGGAATCTCTACGTTAAGCAGTTCACGTAATATCACTTTAAAAGATGGAAACTCTTCTATTAGTGTGGATTAATGAAACACAAATGGCAGGTGATAGTCAATGATTATTTGTGAAAAGGCCAAACAATTTTTTTTATGAAAACCCCAAACACAAGAGGTATCAGAACATATAGTTCTTAGTACCGTGCTTGGGTTGGAGACTGAGAAGACAAAAGAAGATATTTGTTGGCATTAGACTTAAACTTCTATAGACTGTAATTTTCAGGAAATATGTATGAAGAAAGGTTGTTCCAGAAAACGGTAGTTGAATGAATAAACCAGGAAGATGAAAAGTTGGTTCTGTGAGTTTGAAGTTGGACAGTAAATGGATGTTGGCAGCATGTGTTCAGACTGTTTTGAAAGAGAGAGCGGGAATTATAGAAGCCAATTCAGAAGAAGAGTGCACATGGAAGTATCTGCAGAAAAGGAATGGAGCAGAAACAGTACATCTATGAGACAGCAAGGAGAGAGACTGTTAGAGAGGAGTCATTAATTAATCTAATTGCCTTCTTCTGAATGGAATCTAGAAGTCTGAGAGAAGTTTTGGGAGAACCCCCCCCCTCCAGATGTGGGAACAATATTCCATGGCAGGGCAGATTTGCAATTTGTACAGAGTGAACAGCTGTTTGGAAGAAAAGTAATGCCGAGAGAGAAAGAGAAAACCAAGTTTTTTCGATGCAAAGGAAGCAATATTTGCAATATGCTTGTGCCAAGAGAGAGAGAGAAAGAGAGAGAGAGATTAGAAGTCGGGGTAATTCCCAAAAGAGATATATAATTTTGCCTAGAAACCAGAGTGTCAGCAAAGATAAGCATAAGAGCAGAAGAATCCTTTTTGTTAGATATAAGACAAGACTGATTTTAGAAGGATTGAAATCAACTGAGTTGTCTAGGAAGAATTACCTGGAGATCGGCATTTAAGGAATTGTTAGTGGGAATTCGATTGAATCTCATTAAGCAGGGCAAGTTTTCTCAAAAGGGAAAGTGGAATGCAATGTGCTGTCATCGGCAAAACGATGGATAAGATTTCCAGTCAATGGAAGAAGGTTATTAATATATAAGAGGAAAAGAATGGAGGAAAGAACTGAACTTTGGGGGACACCAGCATTACTGGAGAAGTTAGAAGACAGAGAGCCATCAGAGAGTCATCTGCCATCACCCTCAGTGAGCGATCAGAGAGAAAACTGGATAACCAATTACTAAAAACAGTTGGCAAACCACAAGATGAAAGCTTGTTTAGAAGACCTTTATGCCAAAAATGATCGAAAGCCTTTGAGATGTCAAGGGCAACTACTTGTGTTTCACTGAACCTTTCCATTGAATTAGTCCATAAATGGGTAACATAAGCCAGAATATCAACAGTGGATTGACACTGATGGAATCCATACTGGTGACTGTTGATCAGACGGAAGGTTTCTAGATAGTTTGAGTTGGCAATTAATAGATTTCTCCATTACTTTTAGAAAGAGTAGAAGTAATTGCAATGGGGCAATAATTGGATGGGAGGAATTTGTCACCCTTTTTAGGAACTGGCTGGATATGAGCAAATTTCCAAGCAGAAGGAAAAACACCTTTGGAATAAGAAAGTGAAAAAAGTCGGCAAAGAACAGGAGTAAATTCAGGAGCACAGTTTTTGAGAACAAGTGGAGAAATACCATCAAGACCTGGGGCTTTCTTAGCAGCAAGATTCGTCGAAATCCTTCTGACATCCTTTTGATGGAACACCACAGGAAGCATTGAATGGAGTATGGTAGGAGGTGTTTTACCAAGATCATTAATACACGAGTTGGAAGAAAAATGGGATGCTAGCAGGTCAGCTTTATCCTTGGCTGAAGTGACAATAGAACTATCTGGTTTTGACAGGTGGGAGCAGAGATGAGCAAAAGTTGTGACCAATAGCTTTGGAAAGAGACCAGAATGCTCGGCTACCATTAGGGCAAGAAGCAAATTTTCTACTCTTAGCCAGCTCAAAATCTAGTTCGGACTGATTAATAACTGCTTTCCAATTGTTACGAGCTTTGGTGTAGGCAGAAAATGAAACTGAAGAATTGTAAACAAGCCAATTATGGTAAGCAGTGTTCTTCTCTTGAACAGCCTTAGCATATTTATTGGAAAACCAAAGTTAAAAAAAGGACGAGATTTTAAAGCTGAGTGTGGAATAAAGCATTCCATTTCTACAAGAATAATTTCACTGACACGATCTGAGCAAACATTGACATCAGAAGTTTTGAAACAGTAATCCGACCAAGGAAAAGAAGAAAATAACTCTCGCAGATCATCCCATTTTGAATTCCTGTAATGCCAAACAACACGAGGTTGGGAATAGCTATGAGATATATCGGCTCCATTGGAGAAGAGACAATCACCATGTTGTGATCTGATTTGCCTAAAGGATCACTCACTTCAACTGTGTACTTAGAAGGGTTGTTTGTGAGAAAAAGATCAAGTGTGTTGGCTGTATGGTTAGGATTGTCAGGTATTCTTATAGGTAAATGAACAATTTGTGGACGGTCATTAGTAATTGCAAAATCCTCAGCATCTCGACCAGCCAGGTAACTAGAACCTGGAAGCCAGCTGGAGTTGTGAACATTAAAATCACCAAGGAAAATTACCTCACTGTTAGTAAAGTTGGACTGGAGAAAGTCAAGTTGAAAAGAGAGGAAGTCAGAGAGCTCCAAGTGATTAGTGGAGTTGGAAGAATGGTAGAGACAACAGATGAATTTGACACAATGAGGTAGAGAGATTTTAAGCCAGAGAAGATCAAAGAGAGGAGATTCCAAATTACCAAGTCTCTGACAGGGAATATCAGAACAGACATATGCATAAGTACCACCTTTGAGGCGAAAGGAATTATACAGTGAATAATTTGGGCAATTGAGATGAGCAGTAGTTGAATCAACCGACAACTGAGATTCTGTCAGAAAAAGTGCATGGAGTTTGGCAGACTGCAGGTGGAAATGGACATCGTTGAGATTAGAATTGAGACCACATATATTTGTGAAATGAACAGAATTTGAAAGTGTCTGCAATTCTGCCCAGATACGATAGGAGGGAGTATATGATGAGAGCCTTGTCGATCAATTCGGCCCTGGAAAGATTGTGCAAGGCTCAAGGGGTAGAAATTTTTTTCAGCGTGGTCTGTACAGGCTGGCCTCGATTAACGCGATTAATTTGTACCGCGAGTACTTCGCCCAAAACGGAAGCGCATTAATCGAATATAATAATCAATAGGAAAAATTATAATTGGTCCTTGATCTTCTGGAATGTCCATAAAGAATTTTAAAAATACCTTTTAAATAACTTTTTAACTGTATACAATGTAAAAGATAATGAAAATAATTATGGAATTAAATGTTTATTGCATAAAACAGGGCACCTCCCTAGCCAGGTGGGAAGGAGCAGCAGTGCGTAGCACACGCTTCTTAATTAGACTGAGGTTCGAGCCAGTCACCACCAAATACGGATGATGCGGAAAGATCAGGGAATGATCACCGCATATCTCGGAGCAATAGGGCCTTAGTTGCTAATGCTCCTAAAAACCGAATAACAAACATAACAAACAGGCATAAAATAGCGGTTCCCCAACCGTGCGCTGCGGAATATTTAAAATTTTTGAGGGAAACACAGCGATACTCGACATCTGTCGGAACCGCACGAACTACTAGCTCGAGGTAGGTCACAGTTTCAGCATTTCTTATTAAATTGTTTGGACCTAACTACTAAAAGGAACTGTTAGGTATTTCTTTTGGTCTGGGTGTGCCTTGAAAAAATTACTGAGACACTAAGGGCGCTGTGAACCGAGAAAGTTTGGGAACCTCTGACATAAAATACACAATGAAGAAATGACTGTTGCGGAAATATTTGAACAGTGTTGACTTTCTCTTTTCATCAATCAATTTCATATATATTGCAGAGAACCTCAAACCTTTTGTTTGAGGTTCTCTGCGATACGAAAGATTTCATCTAATTCTTTTACCGTTATCTCCTTCGCGGTAACATTTTCATCTGGCTCATTTAAAAATTTGAATTTTTATGCAAATGTGCATTGACTTTATTAGCAAGAGACAAACAAGTAACATGTCTTCTTCCAATGGTTGATGGAACACACCGAGGCGGGCAGCAGGCAAACATTTGTTTATTGACCGTACGACTTGCAGTAAGCTTAACGCGCCATTCAAATCTTTTTCAACTATCGCATAAAAAAAAAATTGTGTTAACTGGAAATTTGCATCGTGAAAAATGGTATAATTTTTCAAATAGCATTAACTGAAAATTGCGTTAATCGAACTCGCGTTATGCGAGGCCTGGCTGTACCTGTTAACAGGAGAGACTGCTTCTACAGGGAAGGGATATGCTTAAATAGAAAAGGTGCAAGAATATTTGCTGATGCTATCGAGGCAGTGTTAGGTGGGTCGGAAAACTGCTTAGCTTGGGGATACAAGGACTAATATATTAACAGTAGCCACTGGCAGATGTGAAAGTGATTCTTGCACTGCTTCTATTGGAATGAGCAGCAACCTAGAAAACAGAATGCAGGATATTTCAGAGACTGCTGGGAGTCATTGCAGTACAAGTAAACACATGGGTTGTGTTAGGGTAGCTAAGAATAGGAACAGGTGCATGTATACTTGCGTGTACAACAATGCTGGAAGTTTGGTAAATAAATTTGATGAATTTGAGGCATTGCTCACAACATCAAAGGCAGATATTGTTGGGATATCAGACACGTGGTGTCACACAGATATAAGGAATGCAAAACTGGAATTTGGGGAGTACAATGTGTACAGAAAGGCTAGACAGAATAGGAAGGGAGGAGGGGTTATGCTATTAGTTAAAAAACAAAATCCAAGGAAGTGAAGCCAGTCGACATCACTGGACAGTGCAGTGTCGAGTCAGTTTGGAGAGACATAAGCATTGTTAGATCAAAATTGAGAGTAGGAGTGTGCTATAAGCCTAATGACTCTGATGAGTATAATAATAAACTGTACAGGGAAATAGAGTGGGCCAGTAAATCAGAGAGTCTTATACTGGAATTTGTGAGTTGGTCCCTCACACACTAGCAAGGCTTTTGTGAATTTATTGGATGATTGTTTTCTACATCAGCACGTTCAGGAGGCAACTAGAGGGAGTAATACTCTTGATCTGATTATCAGTAGTGATTCTTCATTCATTAAGAATCTGCAGATAAAGGAACCACTAGGTGGCAGTGATCACTGTGTGCTGAAGTGGGATTTACTGAAAGAGGTAACTACGATCAGGTGTAAAGGGAATGATTTTTGCTTTCGTAAAGGTGACTACTGTGGTCTGACACAGTATTTAAATTCTATACAGTGGGACCAACTGATGATGTTACCAACAGCAAATTCAAAATGGGAAGCATTGAAAAACTTATCTTGGAAGCTACTAGGCTTTACATACTAACTAAGAAATATTGTTCAAGGTTTAGGCCTAAATGGATGTCAGATGAACTTATGAGACATATGGCAGAGAAGAAAAATGCATAGGATACATATAAATTAACTTGTGACACAGAATCCTGTGATAGATATAAGCTGATCTGTAACCAAGTTACAAAGGAGATTAGGCAGGCTAAGGCAGATTACAAGAAATCTTTGGCAAAGGATGCAAAGAAAAATAGCAAAGAGTTCTTTACTTATGTAAACTCTAGAAGGAAGGGGATGAATCAGATTGGTCCACTTGATATCGATGTTTCAACTGTTGATGATCCTGCTCAGGTAGCTAACAAACTAAATGAATTTGCATCAACATTCACACAAGAGGAGTTATTTAGCGAGGGGAATGCCAGAGGTGTATTCAACTCTGGCAGTAAGCTAGATAATCTTGTAATAACTGAGATTAAAGTGGAGGAGAAATTGTTGAAGATAAACACAAGAAAGGCACCTGGGGTGGATGGGATCTATTTAGTTATATTAAAGGAGGCAGCAAATGTGACCCCAATTGACAAAGGAGGATCAAAGGCTGACACAAGTAATTATAGACCTGTGAGTTTAAGTTCTGTTCCATGAAAATTAATGGAGGCCCTGGTTAAAGAAGCACTGGAGGATCATCTAGACAAGACTTTAGTTATAGTTCGGACACAGCATGGTTTTGTGCATCATAGTTTCGAATCAAATTGGTCTTGCCTGACCAATTTGATTGGATACTATATGCAGTCACAAAAAAACTGGATGCAGTGAATTTTGATATTATATATTTGGATCTTAGAAAGGCTTTTTATACTGTTGCACAAATAGGAGCAGTGTGGCATTGGAGGCAAATTGCTGCTATGGATATAGGGATGGTTGAGTGGGAGAAGACAGAGTGGTAATTACTAGACACTGCTCGTCGTGGACTAATGTTATTAATGGTGTCCCTCAGGTTTCGTTGTTGTGCCCATTGTTGTTTTCTGTATTTATAAATGATACTGATGATGGTCATCATCATCATCAGCCATTTTCAATCCACTGCAGGATGAAGGCCTCTCCAGCAACTTTCCAGTTCCTTCTGTTTTGAGCACTGGCCATCCATTTACTACTCAAAAACTCATGAATTTCATCTGTCTATCTCCATCGTTGTCTTCCAGGTTTTCTTCTAGCTCCTCTTGGGTACCATTCTGTTATTTTCTTAGTCCATCTGTCATCATGTCTTCGAGCTATGTGTCCTGCCCAAGACCATTTTAGTTCTTTAGTTTTGATAAGAATGTCCTTTACTTGATTTTGCTGCCTAATCCATGTGTTTCTCTTCTTATCTAACAGTCTGATTCCCAATATAATTTGTTCCATTCTTCGCTGTGTAGTTCTTAGCTTCTCTTCCATTCTTTTGGTGAGTGCCCAAGTTTCACTTCCATAAGTCATGGTGGGGAGTATACATTGATCCATTATTTTACGTTTCAGACAAACTGGGATATTGCTCTTCAGTATGTGACTATATTTCCTGAATGCTATCCATCCAAAATTTATTCTTCTCTTGACTTCCAGCCATTTATCATTATTACAGCTAATAACTTGTCCCAGATAAGTATATGACTCCACCTTTTCAATTACTGCTCCTTCAATCATTATTTCCCTTTCTGTGGCATACTTGTTCATCATTACTTTTGTTTTAGCCATATTCATCTTTAGTCCAAAATCCTTACGAACTGTGCATAACTGATTAAGATTTTCCTCTAATTCTTTGGGATCGTGGCTTATGACCACAATGTCATCTGCAAATCGTAAATGGTTTAGGTACTCTCCGTTCACATTGACTCCTTTCTGCGACCAGTCTAATCTTCTGAAAACTTCCTCAAGGGCAGCAGTAAACAGCTTCGGAGATACTGTGTCTCCTTGTCGAACTCCTTTCTCAATTTTAAATTTGCTACTGTCTTTGTCTAGTCTAATAAAGGATGTAGCACTCTCATATATTTTCTTCAAAATCATAATATATGGAGTATCTATGCCTTGTCTTTCCAGTGCCAGAAACATTGCCTTATGCCGTATGGAGTCAAATGCCTTTTCATAATCCACAAATGCCAGGCATAATGGTGTTTTATATTCATTTGCTTTCTCCATTAGCTGTGATATTACGTGAAGGTGATCCATAGTTGAGAATCCTGTCCTAAAGCCAGCTTGCTCTTTCGGTTGATTCTCATCAAGTATTCTTTCTAATCTGTTAGTAATGACCCTTGTGAACAACTTGTAGATATGGGATAACAAGCTAATTGGTCTATAATTTCCAATTTCTGATTTATCTCCTTTCTTATGCAGCAAAACTATGATTGCATTATTCCACTGCTTAGGCATCACACCTTTTCTAATGTACTTTGTGAAGAGCCTTGCCAGTTTTTGTGTTATGTCTCTTCCTCCCAATTTTAACAACTCTACAGTAACTTCATCTTCCCCCGGGGCTTTCTGATTCTTCATTTTCTTCAATGCATGTTCTACCTCATCAGGAAGAATATCGGGTATGTCGTATGTGTTGCTACTTTGCAATCCATCCTCCCCACTGCTGGTATCATTCCTCGCTCCTTGTATAATTCTCTATAGTAGTCTTCTGCTATTTGAATTATGCCTTCTCTGCTGTTTATAAGTACACCATCGCTATTCTTCAGTTTCAGTATCATTTGTCTTTCTGTATTACTGCTCATGGCTGCTGATTTAAATCCTTTGTTTTCCCTTAATGCTTGTTCTACTTTTCTTGTGTTAAATCTTCTTATGTCCTCTCTGAGTCTCTTTCTAATGGCTTTGCATAACTCAGTATACTCAGTTTTCTCCCTGCCAGTGTTTTTCTTGCTCTTCATTTGTCGTCTTTGGTTCATCATGACAAGTGTTTCTTGACTAATTTTTTCTTCTTTGGAATTCTGTTTTCCTATAGGTTTCTTGGGCTTTATCACTTTCAGAAAGTTGTAATATTCCTCGTCGATATCTTGGTCCTGAGCAGTCTGCAGAAGCTCAAACTTGTTCTTAAGTTCCAGTACATACTGCTTTTTCTCCTCCTCAGTTATTTCAAAGACCTTTGTATTATTTACTCGAGTCAGTTTTTTCCTTTCCTTTCCTTTCCTACATCTATATCAAGTATATCAAGTGTACATATCATATATCAAGTGTACATCTTACCATTCTGTGATCACTTCCAACATTTAATTTATTCAGGACGGTAACATCGTTCACAATATATCTTCTGTTAGTGAGGATGAAGTCGATTTCATTAGTTGTTAATCCATTTGGACTCTTCCATGTCCACTTTCTGTTCACCCTTTTCTTGAAAAAAGTGTTCATTACTGACAGTCCTTGAGATTCTGCAAATTCCACAAGTCTTTCGCCTCTTTTATTTCTTTCACCAATTCCAAAATTTCCTATAGTTCCTCTTTCTGCGCTGTTTTGCCTTTTTCAACCTTAGCATGGAAGTCCCCCATAATAATAGTGTAGTGGTTTTCTGCTCATCTAGAAGACTCACAATTTCAGTGTACATTTCAACCTCTTCATCCTCATGGCTCGATGTTGGTGCATAAATCATTATAATCTTTAGCTTGTACCTCTTAGAAATGTTGAATATTAGTCTTGACACCCTTGGTGATGTACTTTTGAATTCCAGAATGTTGTTTTTAAAATGTTTATGGACCAGAAACCCAACTTCACGTTCACTCCTTTCACTGTTTCCATTGGTGTACAGCAGATTTCCACTTGATAAACTTATAAGTGATTCATTTCTTCTTCTTGTTTCAGCCAAACCGATGATATTCCAATTCACATTTTCTAATTCCTTTTCCAGCTCTAATATCCTGTCTTCACCGATGAGTGATCGTACGTTATAACAGGCCAAGTTCAATTTCCGTGCATGGCAGCCTGGTCTGATGATGGTATATCAAGCTTAATGTCGAAGTTTTCAGTCGATACAAAGGTTGGCAGGGTTGTTAAGGACACTACTGATGCTATCCTGCTGCAACAGGATCTGGAAAGGTTGAGCAGATGGGCTGAGAGGTGGCAAATGAAGTTTAACATTGACAAATGTAAAGTACTACATATGTGAAACAGCAACTCCAGGGCAACGTATCAACTCTGTGGTACTACACTGAGAATGGTAGAGAATGAAAAGGACCTGGGGGTTTTTGTGCAGGCAGATAGGAAGTTTTCTGAGCAGTGCAGATGGGCTGCAAGAGTAGCTCATCGTGTCTTGTCAATGATATGGAGGAATTTTTCTAGCAGGGATAGGGAGGTGATTATTCACTCATATAAGGCAATGGTCAGCCCACACCTTGAGTACTGTATACATGTGTGGAGACCTCATTTCAAGAAGGATGTAGAGCTGCTGGAACGAGTACAGAGAAGGGCAACAAGATTAGTGAATGGAACAAAGAGTTGCTCTTACGAAGAAAGGCTTAAGTTTTGCAAATTACAGTGTCTTGGAGACTAGGCACTGGCGTGGTGATCTGATAGAGGTGTATAAAGCCCTGAATGGTTTGAGCATGCTCAATGCCGATGGGATACTTTCTCTTGCTCAGAATAATCATCTGAGAGGGCATAAATTCAGCTTGAGGAAAGACAGATGTAGGATAGATGTGCGGAAATTTGCCTTTAGCCAGTGGGTAGTTGGTTGGCGGAACAGACTTCCATCCCTTGTTGTGAAAGTTGATACCCTAAATAAATTTAAGGCTCAGCTGGACAGGTATTTCGAAGGAACAGACAGAGGTGTGAAATGGAAGTGTTTTTTTTTTTTTTTTGGTTGATTCTGTATAAGCTCGCTTTCTTGCATCATATCCACCTTTACATCAGAAAATCGTAACAATGGATTTTGGAAAAAATTGATTCTGAAACTATTGAAGGCATGGAAACATTTCTCAATTGTGGAATGCTTCAGAATCGTATCTTTATCGCCAAAAGAAGTAAAACCATCAACGTTATATGCGTGTGGAAAAATGTATGGCCAGAGTCAGTTCATTCAGGAATGTGGTCGAACCGGCAGAAAAGGGAATGGGTGTGATAGAAAAACTTGCTACAGCAGTAGGAGGGAAAGGTTTTGATGATATGACTACTCAAGCCCTCATGGGTAGCACAGTTGATAGAATCACCCTCCTCCTCACACTGGCTGGAAAAGACCTGAGTTTGAATTCCGTCAATGAAGGGAGGAAGTTTTTTGGGTCTTTTTCACAACGTGGCTGAGTTAGTTCCTGTTATAGAATCATCAAAACGTTTAATTTTTCTGAACTCACTCTTTTGTTCACTCTCAATATCCAAGACTGAAAAAATTTGATCATAGGCCAAGCATTTTGCTTGGCCTCATAATTGCAAGGAAGTTGAACTCCTTTAAAACATCTTGGCTTGGAAAATTTACCAACCATAAGTGGGCACAGTTTTGTCCTAATATCTGTATAATATCACAACAGAACCAGTATGACAGTAGCTAAAATAAATTTTAATACGGTAAATAGGAGCTTTTGGGATAGTGTTATCACTTTATCAGCTAAGCACATACATACATGGAAATGCAAACATAACATAAAACATTAGGAATGGAATAAACTAAAATAAACAGTGCATGTTCAGATAACTGAAAGAGCGTGAACATGTTTAATCACTATGTCAAATCAGGTTATTGTTGTTGTTGGTATATGGGCTGACTGCCAGCGTTTGTCGTACTTTAACACTACAGACTCAAATTGGGTGTAGTCTTGTACTTTTATAGTAGTGATGAGATTGGTCAATCACCTCGCTGTTGCAGCTGGGATTGAGGTCATTGAGTCAGCTAGGCAGATGGACCTATCTATGTTCTACCACCTCACAGAACATGATAGGTCCATCTGCCTAGCTGACTCTGCAATTGCATTTCTGGTCAACTCAACATGATTTCAATACCAGCCGCAACGAGATGATTGACCAATTTCTTCACTACTATCACCACCTGTGGTCAGAGTCCCTAAACATAACTAGCTGTCGCAAAGTTTTAAACCGCAATAGAGGTACAAGAAAGACTACACCCAATTTTGGAGTTTATAGTGTTAAAGCACAAAAACGCTGGCAGTCAGCCCATATATGTGCTGGGTACCAACGACAATAACCTGATTTGACATAGTAAGTGATTAAACATGTTCATGTGCACACTCTTTGTTATCTGAACATGCAATGTTTATTTTAGGTTATTCCATTCCTAACGTTTTATGTTATGTTTACATTTCCATGTGTGTGTACTTAGCTGATGAAGGGATATGCTATCCTGATAGCTCCTATTTACTGTATTAAAAATATTAGCTACTGCTTTCACTGTTTATGTTAAGTTATGGAATCCAGTGCTATTCTATTTATAGTGATTAATTATTTACTTAATTTTTCACCACTATAAGACTCTCCTCAAACAGTAATTGCTTTGTTTTGCAGCAAATTATAAAAAAAAAATTATATACCTATTGTATCAAGATTAAAAATATCCTTTGCTTTATATTTTTCAAGAACGGACTGTACAGAATACAGTCAGCTGGCCTTTTTTTTTTTTTTTTTTTTGTCAACTGATCCAGACTCTCCATAAACAGTTTGCAAAACCAAGTTATTCCCACTCATGAATCTCTGGAGCCAGCCACTGTTACATTTGAAGTCACTAATCTCATATTACTCAGCTAGATCATCAGCCTCCTTTTCTTGCAAAATTGGACCTGGAAAATTAGATGCATATATTTTGTTGCTACAACTTGAGAAGTTTTGTTTCAAGCTCATGTTTTGCACCATGAATTTCTTTGATTTTTCAGTATTGCAGGTAGAGTAGAGAAAGGAATGTAGTATTCTTTTGCAATTTCCAGGCTCAGTTCACTATGTTTATGCCATAAATGCTAGATGAAGTTTAATTTAATTAATATAATAATGAGGCTTTGAATCAGTGATATGAGTTGATGTCCAAAAGACAACTCATACCATTTTAATGGAATAGCACAAATAATATATTATAAAAAAAATACTTTTTGAACACTATTCAATGACTGCAACTGATGTTTTTTGGAGTATATTTATGTTGTATCTACCAAATAACTGTTATTATTTATTTTTTTTTTAAATGTTTACATAAAAGCAAATTAACAAGTTACTGCTGGGTTTTGGGAAATGCAGAACTGGATAGTCACATGAATGCTGTTCATGGGATAATACTAGGACAATTGTGCCCAATTTTGTATTAACCATACAAAATGGCATTGTTTATTTCTCATGGGGTAAAAACAGACTTGGAATATATAACTCAACTTTGCAATAAACAAATATGATCATGCAGAAAAAGCTTATCTTTTCTCAGTGGATTGATATATGCTTCATACAAACAAGAATTTTGTATAAACTTAGAGATTCATTAACAAGATTGTACTGTATTAAGGTAACATTTTATTTTAAATAGCACTTTCTGATGGCTGAGTTCTTAGCACAGGAGTATAGTGGCACGTATGTTTGAATTGATTGCGATTTGATTCCACTTAACTAAATATGGTAACGTTTTTGCTTTGCCTGCCTTGTAAACTCCTCTGACCCTACGTGATCACCCTTGGACAGAACACGAAGAAAGGTGCATTCAGTATAACGGATGATTGACATTTTAAATATCATTCATGAAATTAAGGGAGCTTGCAAAAAATGCAAAGCTAAACAGATTATGCCTTAGGTTCAGTTCGGATCAACTCCTGGTCTATGAAAAATCATTTGCAGTCCAATTGTGGACTACCAAACTGGACCATGGTAGACAACTCAGTTCTGGCCTACCTTAGGGTAAATGTGCTCTTCCCTCCCTTGCTGTGCTCCTTAAACTATTAAAACAAAAATTCTTCCCCCAACTCTTCCTCCTACAAGATAGCATATCTTGGGGGTGGAAGAGCAGTGATGGGTTGACAGAGTTTCAAAATAACATCAGGTTTGAGGTAAGGATGCATCCTGTCACAACTATTATTTATAGCTACCATGTACAATGTAGAGTGGCAGAACAACTTGGACAAGACCAGATGAAAGGCATGCTCTTTGCAGATTACCTCTGTACATGGGGAGAGAGCAGGGAACAAGTGCAATGGAAAGTTGATATGTGTGCTAGTATGGCCAATGAATTTGGACTGGTTTTCAGTCAGGAGAAGAGTGAAGTAATTGTTCTAAAGAGGAGTAGTGAGCCTGAAGGATACATTACAATGGTAAGGAAAGAGCTAAAAATGGTTAACAATTTCAAGTATATAGGAAGCACCATTAAAAAGACTGCAGTGATAGACAGAGAAATAGGTAGGATACAAGCAGGTGGGAATTTCTATAGGCAGACAAGATATCTGATCTGGAACAGACCACTGAAGAGTAAAGCCTATTATGTACCAATTGTGACATATGCTTCTGATACTTGGACTATGAGTCAAAAGGATGAAAGCAGAATGCAGGGGGCAGAAATGAGATTTGTGAGGAGCACATCTGGAAAGACAAGAGGTGACAAAATCAGAAATGATTCAATTAGAGAGAGAGAGAATTCGGGTTGAAAACCTCCAGAATCGATTGAAAGGTCCTGTTTGAAATGGTTTGGGCATGTCAAGAGGATGAACAAGGATGTTCGAATTACAATTAAGGGACAAAGGACCAAGGGGGAGGCAAAGAATGAGGTGGAAGGACATGATAAAGACTGATGTCATTAAGAGAGGAGGAAACTGGAGTGAAATCAATGATGGATAGGAGTACACAGACAGGCATGGTGCCTAGGCTTCTTATGTCGACCCATGGAATAGTGGAACAATGACAATTGATGATATATATATATATATATATATATAACCCCCCCCCAAAGATGCTCTTGCATGGCTATAGCCCAAGTACGTACAACGTAGTGTTTAAACAACCTAAGAAAGCAAACACAAGTTCTGCATGAAAGCACTCTTATAAAGAATGCCACAGTAACATTTTCAGGGTTTTTCAGTGCTCAGGGAACATTGTAACCACCTTGTTCTTCAATAAAACTGTTCACAGAATTTTGCTTATAACATTTTCAATATCTCAGTGGTACACCCAGAAACTTTGTTTGTGAGACTTATGTTCTGCATTAGTAGCTTTTACAAGCATCAACACATGACGGTACAATTTCATAATATGAAATAAAATGTTCTTGGGGAGGGAGTTTGTTTTAGTCCCATATACAGTGGAGCTTCGACTTATAATGGCATCCGATAGTCTCGGTAACCAATATACCTTCCATATGATATCTTATTTTAAGGTCCGATGACTTTCCGATATAGCTGGAAATTTTCATCACTCATAACAATTATTCTCAACAAATTAGCATCTTTGTTACTGTTCAATGCGTGGCATGTGGAACATCACTCGCACAATTGTTTCAGATCTATGACGATCTGAAATTTTAAGCCTTTGCTTGTGTGTGTCACTCTAACACCCCCAGAATATTTAAACAACAAAAGGTCAACAAAGGCATACTGGGAGTGTTTTGGTGCAGTAACAAGAAGGCTTGGGTTACAGGATACTGTATGTCTTCAGTGAATTGGAGTTTCGGTTTTGTGGAACAAATTACCATCGGATGTTAGACCCACTGTAATCATGGGTGTGCCTATGCACCACCTGATTCTTTGTACTTATTTCTTTTTATTAATCACTATGGTTTTAACCATTATTTATCCTACAGTCAAAAACTATTCTCTGAATTTTCTTTGTTTTCTTGTAACAATTGAACCAAGTGAGTATGTTATAAAGAAAAGCTTTCTTTTTATTATTTGTCATTTCTGCTTTAAATTTTGCATTGGAGTCATAGTTCTGTAATATAATAGGCTTTTGATTTCTTTAGCTGTCACTGCAGTACCAAGTACTTTTCTCAAGTTGTTTAATACAGGATAACAGGCTGTAATAAAACCTGTTTTCAAATATTTCTAACTTCATGTATGGTTGCTAAATCATTTGCTATTGCACAAATTTTAAAGATGGTATAGAATTTTATTTTTTATAGCACAGCTTATACGGTAAACCCCCGCTATTCGCGGTATCTGTATTCGCGGTTTCGCGATTGCTGATTTAATATAAAATGAAACCTAAAAAAATGTGAATTTTAAAGCGCCGTGAATATTATCCGCCATAAAAAAACATGGGCGTGGCTACAATTATCTTTCCTGGTCAAAACAGCGCTCAGTGGGTGTGGGGGGAGAGGGGTGACAAAATCGCGAGCGTGGATGTTTCTCGCTAATCCTTGTTCAGTATGTGTTATGCGCTTGTAATGGAAGTTTTTGTCATTTGCTTTTAATTTATATGCTTATAAATTAAATAAATTTATCAATTTATAAATTGATATGCTTACAAAAGTGATAAATCTACCGTTTTGCAGTGTAAAACACTTTTTCGAGTGTGTTAACGGACGAAAGTGACTTTATTGTGGACAAGTTCTTTCTAACCCGTACAAAAATATGGCTACGAATAACAAGAGGAAATGAGAAAATATCAAAGAAGGTGATGACATTAGCGAATAAAATTGAGCTATTAGACAAAATTTCTAATGGTCAAAGTGTCTCCTCAGTGGCAAAACATTATAAAATCAATGAGTGAACGTTACGATCAATCAAAAAATCGGAAGAAAAAATCCGTCGTAGTGTCCGTGAAAACGCGCTAATTGTTTCAAAAATTTGCTCTGTAACTCGTGATGTTAAATTAGGAAATATGGAAAAGGCTTTAAATCTGTGGATAGAAGACCGAACTCAAAATAAAATTCCGTTAAGTTCACTCATCATTCGTGAAAAGGCAAAACTCCTTTATCAACACTTTAGCAAAACTGGTGATAGCTCTGGCGGGATAAGTTTTTTAGCCAGCAAAGTGCTGGTTTGAAAGATTTGTTTGAAATTTCTAATAAATATTACATTTAATATTAAATTGTTTCTTATTTTCATTTCGATGAAATATGCTTGCATTTCACTACTGTCTATGTACATAGTCATATTATGAAGGTACATATAACACATACATAGACAAAATTTTAGACTAGTTTTTCTTATATATTTCTTACTTTGGAACGGAACCCCTTTTTTACTATGGGAGCCATAACTCAGTATTCGCGTTTTCGGTATTTGCGACATTTCTCAGGAACGTAACCCCCGCGAATAGCGGGGGTTTACTGTAATCAAATGGTCTAAAAAGATTTGCACACAGTCATTTTTCAAATATATTTTGTCCCTTTTACATTTCAGTTACATTTTATTATCCACAATTTGTTTAATGTAGCACCATCTGGAAATTCATCATATATGATATCACATCCAGCTGCTTTTTAATTGTACTTTTTTACATGCAGTAACCACATAACATGACATTTTTGAGTGAATAAACTTTCACATACATTTTGTTTGGAGTATTGTCAAGTAATGTGAAACAATAATTCAATAAAATAACATACGCAACAAAATTCAAACTAGTACCATCTCATAAATTTTACTTTCACCTTCTACAGTAGTCATGCACAGGAGCAAAGAATACTCTGGAATTAAAATCACTGTAATTATACTACCTGTGTGTCTGTTCTAACTACCTTGCTCTATAACCAGGTATTAAGCTGAATGTTAAGAAATTGGATAGCATTAGAGAATGGATATGCTCGCTGATATTGAATCATTTTATTAATTTAAGTGTTAAATTAATTTGTATATAAATATTTATTTATTGATTTTTAAATTGTGGGGAATACACAGCTATACCTTTTGTCTAGAGAGATTTCCTCACTCCCTAAATGAAAGGCAACCACTATGCAAAAATACTATTTTGCATAGTGGCTACCTAATATGCAGCAGTAAAATGTTAGGCTCTCTGCATTCTGGAAAATTCCATCACTAATGATAATGGGTCCTCCCCCCCCCCCCCTAATGCTAAGTAATACTATTCACCATATAGTGGGATTGGATTAACCGGGACACTTAAAAAGTCCAAATTAAAAAAAAAAAAAAAATCATAAAATTCAAGTCATGACTAGAATAGGTATAAACATAATTTTGCAAGTTGTAAATAAGTGACAAGGAGTGGCATTATAAGTCATTGGGAAATTAATGTGCCTATTATCTTGTCCCCCTGCTGTCTTCATACCTGCATCTTAAAAAAAAAAAAAAAAAAAAAACCGAAATGTTTAGTTTGTTTTAGTGCATCGCGTCAATTGTTGTGTTTCGTTATGGGGTATCGAAACCATATCGGGATTTTTTTTTTATAGTAAAATTTTTTTTTGTATAGAAATCGCAAAAATGATGGGTAAACGCAAAAGAGGTGTGCTTTCAGTTAAACAAAAATTTGAAATTATTCAAAAGTTTGAAAACGGTGCATCCGTTAAATCTTTGATTGACCATTATAATGGTGACCAAACCACACGCGACATTGCAAAAAATAAAGGGAAGCTCTTCGATTTAAAATCAGCATCGTATTGGACACGTGAGTAGCAAGTACGTGATAAGTTGTTTTATCCGTTGCCATATTTTTTTCCGTAGGTTGCTTAACATTTTTCAATACAATAAATCCCCGACTTATGCAACTACGGATTTACGTAAATTTGTTTTCACTCAATTTTTTTTTTTATTTTTAGAATTGTAAAATTAAAAAAAAAAATAATAATAAGCAATCAATAACGACGATCACGGCACCCACAAATGAGATCGAAGTAACAAGCAAAAAAATAGGAAAAAAAAAGAGAAGATTCTTACAAATATTTATTTTTTTTATTTATATGACTGAAGATTTCAGTGAAGGGGACACACACTTCACCATAATAATGTAAAAACCCACAGAATTCCAGCTATCAGTATCATCGCAAATGTAATAAGATCGAGTTTACTTCCCGTTTATAATAGATTGCGCTAACAGAAACGCCCAATAAAATGGAAAGTGCAAATTGTTTTTATTGTATTTTGTTAACCTCCAGAAATGTGCTTTAGTAAAATTTCATTTTGACCGTTATCACAGTGCTGACTAAGAGAATAAGTGACAGCGCTACTAGTAAATCTACCAACAAAAGGAACGCGATTGATTTGGATCAGAAAATTAAACTAATAAGAACGTATGGAAATGGTCAAACATTAACAAGTATTGCACTGAATTCAGATTTGTCAATAATAATATATAGTAGCAATATGTTACTAGTCATCCTGAGTTACGTAAAACTCTACGAAGTAAGAAGTCCTGGAATGTATCTCTTACGTATGTCGGTGACTCCTGTATTTTTGGATCACAGGGGAAATCGATTATCCGGAATTTGTTTTTTACCATCTATCCCGGAAAATCGAGAGACTACTGTACTTCCCTCCTCAAACAGGTAACTATCCAGTTGACCTTTGAATTTTTTGAAACTCAGCCTTAACTACCTGTGAGGATAACTTGTTCCAGCAATTAATGACTCTCTGGCTAAAAGAAAACTTCCAAAAATCTAATCTAAACCTCGACCCCTGTAATTTGAATTTATGACACCCTAGTTCTGGAATTATTTATATGAGTGAGAATTCCACCTTCATTCATTTTACTAATTTTTCTCAGAGCCTTATAAACCTCAATCAGGTTGCCTTTCATGTGTGATTGCAAAGCTCTATAGACTACATACTTGGAGTCTTTCCTCATATGGTTATCCTTCTGCTGATCTCACCATTTGCATTGCTCATATTTGGACTGTTTCAAGAAGCTGAATGTTTTTTTCAGATGAGGTCCCCCAATGCTTGAACACAGTATATTCCAAATGTAGTCTTCAATTCCTTATACAGTGGGATTGTAACCTTCCTATTTGTACCGGATAAAGTTCAATAAATCATTGATAGTACACTATGGACTTTCCTGGTTGCCTGTATTCGTAACTCCCAGATCCCTTTTTAATTTAATCCCGTCAGGTAAAGTAGAGTTTCCAAAGAGGTCCCGCCAATACCCTTCATTCATTTTCCACCTAAGGAGGCTACAGATCTATTACATAAGGACCTTGAGGATTATTTGGTTAAAGAATCCAATAAAGTGCCTAAACAAGTGTCCAAAAATGTTCTTCGGTACTGAGCCAGCCCTGAACATGCTTTAAATACACTCTTAGAGAATCTAACTTCTAAGAATCTAGATTAGTTAGATTTCTAAGAATCTAACTAATCTAGCTTCAAACTAAACTGGAAGAAAATGAAAATCATGTCTCTCTCTTCCTACACCTATTTTCACCACCTTGACTTATGCTCAAGTACTACATGGTTCAGCTAGTTCCCCAGCACCTGAATTAAAGGCCATCGCTTCCTCAGCAGGCACCATTGCAAGTAAGTCTGCTTTGGCTCATGCTCAAAAGAATTTTATTTTAAAGGCAGGAGAATATAACAGCCTTCTGATATAACAGCCAGCCAAGCTGTTATATCAGAAGTGACCAAGGCATTGGAAATAAAAGCTGAGGCTTACTTGTAATAAGGGTATTGTTATAAACCTGACTCTGCGGCTGATGAAGCAAAGATTGCATCCATACCAGCTTTGGCTAAAGTGGGAATCTCCTCATCCCCCTGAAAAATCAGACCCAGCCTTTCTTATTTTTGATGTGGAGAAGGACTTATCCAAAGAAGAGTTTCTTGAAGATCTTTACTTCAAAAATCTGCAAGACCTCGAAATTACAATTTAGGATCTTACCAATGAATTGATTTTTCATTTTACCAGTAAGTCTATATCCAATTGGTGTTTTTCCTTGGCTATATAAATATTCAAGTTATAGCATCTCCATATTGGGTTTACTGCCCATAAATTTAGATCTTTTGTGGTGGTGATCAAATGTTACACTTGCATAGGCTTTGGTCACATGACTACCATGTGTAAACAGGGGTTCCCTGCTTGTGGTCACTGCTCCAAGCATGGCCATGTGTTTAGCAAATGCCCAAGTAAAGCTGAACTTCCAGTAAATTGTAAATCTAGAAAGGACTCTGTCATTGTTTGAAATCCACAATGTCCAGAGTTTATAAGAGCTAAAGAACTGACTATGAGTAATATACCTTATACCCATTCTCCTACTGCAGGTGGCTCTATTACTTCCGACTTGCATATCCTTCAACGTAATGCACACAAATCTCATCTAGTTCAGATGAAGTTTGGCAATATCTGGATGTTCACAGTTTGATATAGTGGCCCTTCAAAAACCATATCATCAAGGCAAAGTTTCTGGCTATCCTCTGTCCACTCATTTCATTCAACCTGATCATGCTGAGCCATGATCAGGCTTACATGTGTTATAATGAATGCTAATTTGAATGTCTTCAAAATCAATAACCTCACCACACATGCTGTCTGCATTCATGTTTCAACTTTCACCATTTCTTATTTTTTAGTTTCTTTATACTGTCCACCTACTTATGATATCACCATTTATCTTCAATACCTTGATAATGTTATTGTTACTGTTGGTTCTGCACACCTTTTCACCATGTCAGATGTCAATACAAAGTCTCTACCCTGGTTTTCATCATCTTCTGATGATAAAGGCAGACTTATTGAAGAATTCTTACTCTCTCATCACCTTGTTACACTCAAGCCTGTCTCTGCCTTCAGCTTTCCTATCCAGATACTTCTTTTCATCTGCATGACCTTCACCACTTTCCCCTTAAACTTATATTATGGTCTCGTTTTCATGATGCTCTTCAATTCTCATTCTCGGACTCTGTGATGAATACTATCACTAACTATTCTGCATTTGACTATGCAATTATATGCCCAGGACATTTTGTTCAAGGCCTTCTCTCATGCTGCTAAAAGTGCTACCTAAGCACCATGATGGAGTCATGACTTGACCATATTACGCTGTTGTGTTCTGTGCTTGCCAGTCCTTCCAATGACATTGTTTAAGCTGGCACATCGAGTAGACATCGATGCAGACATCGAGTAGCTTAAAAATTAATATCGCACCTCAAAAGGCAATATTCAAGGCCATAAAAGACAGTAAAAGTTCTACTCAGAGAACATTTGTTC
Source organism: Mastigoproctus giganteus (assembly GCF_048544385.1). NCBI lineage: Eukaryota > Metazoa > Arthropoda > Arachnida > Uropygi > Thelyphonidae > Mastigoproctus > Mastigoproctus giganteus. Next base: position 153,552,889 of record NC_143579.1, on the reverse strand, counting down.
TCCAAGTGGATCTTTTACTGTCTTTTATGGTAATTCTGTCTTTATGGTTTTTACTGTCTTTTAAGGTAATACTGACCCTTGGGGTCTGGTTCGTCGTCTCTCTAGAAACAAGGTTCACCCTCCAGAAATTTACCAGTCTTGACTCACAATGCCAATGCCATACTTGATGCACTTCTTCCCTCAGATAAGCCCTGCTATGATCTTCCTATTCATCAACAAATTAGATATTTCAACAGGGCCTATATTACTTCTGAATCCACTCCTTGCTTCAGCCAGACAGAGGTTGATTTGGCAATCTCTAAAATCAATAATAATGGTTGTCCTGGACTTGATAACCTCGGGGATATTTTTACCAAGCGACTACACAAACTCCATCCATCTGTCTATATTACACTTTATAATAAATGTTTGAGTGAGGCAAATTTTCCTGCCCTTTGGAAGACTGCATTGTTAAAATTAATTTCCAAACATACTTTTACTTCTGTTAAAGCCTATTGTGTTAACACTTCAGTGACTTACTGCTGCCTGTGTAGATTATCTACTTCTGACCACACTGGTCAGAAGCCCTCTGACCAGTTTGGTTTTAATGCAGGGCATGGAACTGAAGAGGCCTTGGTTGCACTTCTTATCAGAGTATACAACTGCATGTTTAAATATGCTATGGCACATGGCTTGAGCTATAGCATATAGCTATGCTGTAGCTCAAGACTAATACTCAAGATTTCTAAGAGGTACAAGCTAAAGATTTATAATGATTTATGCACCAACATCAGGCCATGATGATGAAGAGGTTAAATTTCATACATCGAAATTGAGAGTGAGCAGAAAACCCACTACACTATTATTATGGGGGACTTCAATGCTAAGGTTGGAAAAAGGCAAAACAGCGCAGAAAGACGAATTATAGGAAATTTTCGAATTGGTGAAAGAAATAAGAGGTGAAAGACTTGTGTAATTTGCAGAATCTCAAGGACTGTCAGTAATGAACACTTTTTTTCAAGAAAAGGGTGAACAGAAAGTGGACATGGAAGAGTCCAAATGGATTAACAACTAAAGATCGACTTCTCCTCACTAACAGAAGATATATTGTGAATGATGAAGATATTGTGAATGATGGTACTATCCTGAATAAGGTAAATGTTGGAAGTGATCACAGAACAGTAAGATGTACACTTGATATAAATGTAGGAAAGGAAAAAACTGACTTGAGTAAATAATACAAAGGTCTTTGAGATAACAGAGGAGGAGAAAAAAGCAGTATATACTGGAACTTAAGAACAAGTTTGAGCTTCTGCAGACTGCTCAGGACCAAGATATCGACGAGGAATACTACAACTTTCTGAAAGTGATAAAGCCCAAGAAACCTATAGGGAAAAAGATATCCAAAGAATAAAAAATTAGTCAAGAAATACTTGTCATGATGAACTGAAGACGACAAATGAAGAGGAAGAGCACCGACAAGGAGAAAATTGAGTATACTGAGTTATGCAAAGCAATTAGAAAGAGACTCAGAGAGAGGACATTAAGAAGATTTAGCACAAGAAAAGTAGAACAAACGTTAAGGGAAAACAAACGATTTAAATTAGCCGCCATGAGCAGTAATACAGAAAGACAAATGATACTGAAACTGAAGAATAGCGATGATGTACTTATAAACAGCAGAGAAGGCATAATTCAAATAGCAGAAGACTACTATAGAGAATTATACAAGGAGCGAGGGAATGATGCCAGCAGTGGGGAAGATAGACTGCAAAGTAGCAACACATACGCCATACCCGATATTCTTCCTGATGAGGTAGAACATGCATTGAAGAAAATAAAAAATCATAAAGCCCCGGGGGAAGATGAAGTTACTGCAGAGTTGTTAAAATTGGGAGGAAGAGACATAACACAAAAACTGGCAAGACTCTTCACAAAGTGCATTAGAAAAGGTGCGACGCCTAAGCAGTGGAATAATGCAATCATAGTTTTGCTGCATAAGAAAGGAGATAAATCAGAAATTGGAAATTATAGACCAATTAGCTTGTTATCCCACATCTACAAGTTGTTCACAAGGGTCATTACTAACAGATTAGAAAGAATACTTGATGAGAATCAACCGAAAGAGCAAGATGGCTTTAGGACAGGATTCTCAACTATGGATCACCTTCACGTAATATCACAGCTAATGGAGAAAGCAAATGAATATAAAACACCATTATGCCTGGCATTTGTGGATTATGAAAAGGCATTTGACGCCGTACAGCATAAGGCAATGTTTCGGGCACTGGAAAGACAAGGCATAGATACCCCATATATTATGATTTTGAAGAAAATATATGAGAGTGCTACCTCCTTTATTAGACTAGACAAAGACAGTAGCAAATTTAAAATCGAGAAAGGAGTTCGACAAGGAGACACAATATCTCCGAAGCTGTTTACTGCTGCCCTTGAGGAAGCTTTCAGAAGATTAGACTGGTCGCAGAAAGGAGTCAATGTGAACGGAGAGTATCTAAACCATTTACGATTTGCAGATGACATTGTGGTCATAAGCCACGATCCCAAAGAATTAGAGGAAAATCTTAATCAGTTATGCACAGTACGTAAGGATTTTGGACTAAAGATGAATATGGCTAAAACAAAAGTAATGATGAACAAGTATGCCACAGAAAGGGAAATAATGATTGAAGGAGCAGTAATTGAAAAGGTGGAGTCATATACTTATCTGGGACAAGTTATTAGTTGTAATAATGATAAATGGCTGGAAGTCAAGAGAAGAATAAATTTTGGACAGATAGCATTCAGGAAATATAGTCACATACTGAAGAGCAATATCCCAGTTTGTCTGAAACGTAAAATAATGAACCAATGTATACTCCCCACCATGACTTATGGAAGTGAAACTTGGGCACTCACCAAAAGAATGGAAGCGAAGCTGAGAAGTGGACAGTGAAGAATGGAACGAATTATATTGGGAATCAGACTGTTCAATAAGAAGAGAAACACATGGATTAGGCAGCAAACTCAAGTTAAGGACATTCTTATCAAAACTAAAGAACTAAAATGGTCTTGGGCAGGACACATAACTCGAAGACATGATGACAGATGGACTAAGAAAATAACAGAATGGTACCCAAGAGGAGCTAGAAGAAAATCTGGAAGACAAAGGCAGAGATGGATAGATGAAATTCATGAGGTTTTGGGTAGTAAATGGATGGCCAGTGCTCAAAATGGAAGGAACTGAAAAGTTACTGGAGAGGCCTTCATCCTGCATTGGATTGAAAATGGCTGATGATGATGATGATAGCTATTTTTGTAAATTTCTGTGGAGCCTTTATCTCTCTTTGGTGGGACCATTTTTTTCCTTCCCTCAGGGTTGCTCATTTCTTCTTCTTCTTTTTTTTTTTTTTTTTTTTATGAAAACCCCAAACACAAGAGGTATTATAACCGTTATTACTTAGTACCATGCATGAGAAGATATTTGTTGACATTAGACTTGAACTTCTGTAGCCTGTAATTTTTAGGAAATATGTATGAAGGAAGATTGTTCCAGAAAACGGCAGTTGAATGAATAAATGAGGAAGAAGAAAAGTTGGTTCTGTGAGTTTGAAGTTGGACAGTAAATGGATGTTGCCTGGTGGTGCCGTGTTCGGACTGTTTTCAAAGAGCGGGAATTATAGAAGCCAATTCAGAAGAGCAGTGCATATGGAAATATCTGTAGAAAAGGAATACAGCAGAAACAGTATGTCTATGAGACAGAGTGGAGAGACACTGTTAGAGATGAGTCATTAATTAACCTAATTGCCCTCTTTTGAATGGTGCCTAGAACCTTTAGAGAGGTTTTGGGGCACTACCCCAGATGTGGGAACAATATTCCATGGTAGGGCGGATTTGCAATTTGTACAAAGTGAACAGCTGTTCGGAAGAAAAGTAACGCAGAGAGTGAAAGAGAAAACCAAGTTTTTTAGATGCAGAGAAAGCAATATTTGTAATGTGCTTGTGCCAAGAGAGATTAGAAGTCAGGGTGATCCCCAATAGAGATATATCATCTTGCCTAGCAATCGGAGTGTCAGCAAAGATAAGCATAGGAGCAGAAGAATCCTTTTTGCGAGATATAAGACAGGACTGCATTTTAGAAGGATTGAAATCAACTAAGTTGTCTTTGTCCCACTGGAGAATTACCTGGAGATTGGCATTTAAGAAACTGATAGCAGATATTTGAGGCATTGAAGCTGATTGAGTAGGAAGAGGTCTCTCAACTGGAAAGCAGAATGCAATGTGCTATCATCAGCAAAGCTATGGATAAGATTTCCGGTCCATGGAAGAAGGCCACTAATATACAAGAGGAAAAGAGTGAGGGGAAAGAACTGAGCCTTGCGGGACACCAGCATTAGTGGAGAAGTTAGAAGACAGAGAGCCATCTACCATCAGTGTGCGATCTGAGAGAAAACTGTAAAACCAGCTGGCAAACCATAAGATGGAAGCTTGTTTAGAAGATCTTTATGCTAAACACGGTCAAAAGCCTTTGAGATGTCAAGAGCAACTGCTTGTGTTTCAGCAAACGTTTCCATTGAATTTGTCCATAAATGGGTAACATAAACAAGAATATCACCAGTGGATCGACACTGACAGAATCCATACTGGTGATCGTTGATCAGATGGAAGGTTTTAGATAGTTTAATTGTTGGCAGTTAATTAATTTCTCCATTACGCTAGAAAGGGTAAAAATAATTGCAATGGGACAATAATTGGATGAGAGGGGTTTGTCACCCTTTTTAGGAACTAGCTGGATATATGCAAATTTCCAAGCAGAAGGAAAAACACATTTGGAATAAGAAAGTGAAAAAAGGCAGCAAAGAACAGGGGTAAGTCCAGGAGCGTAGGTTTTGAGAACAAGTGGAGAAATGCCATCAGGACCTGAAACTTCCTTAGCATCAAGATTTGTCAAAATACTTCTGAAGGAAGACCACAGGAGGCATTGAATGGAGCGTGGGGACACCAGCATTAGTGGAGAAAGGAATGGTTGGAGTTTAACCAAGATCATTAATACAAAAGTTGAAAGAAAAATGAGATGCTAGTAGAGCAGCTTTATTCTTGTCTGAAGTGACAATAGAACCATATGTATTTGACAGAGATGGGAGCAGAGCTGGGCAAAAGTTGTGGCCAGTAGCTTTGGCAAGAGACCGAATGCTTGACTACTATTAGGGCAAGAAGCAAGCTTTCTACTCTTAACCGGTTGAAAATCTAGTTTGGACTGATTAATAACTGCTTTAAAATTGTTGCGAGCTCTGGTTTAGGCAGAAAATGAAGCTGAAGAATCGGATACAAGCCAATTACAATATGCAACATTCTTCTCTTGAACAACCTTAGCACATTTATTGGAAAACCAGGTTTAGATAAAGGATGAGATTGTAAAGTAGTGTGGAATAAAGGATTCCACTGACATGATCTGAATAAACGATGACATCAGAAGTTTTGAAACATTAATCCGACCAAGCAAAAGAAGAAAAGAAATCTCGAAGGTCATCCCAGTTTGCATTCTTATAATGCCAAACTCGGTTAGGAATAGCCGTGTTTGGATCTGTGCGACTAGAACACAGAAGCCAGATGGAGTTGTGAACATTAAAGTCACCAAGGAAAATTACCTCACTGTTAGGAAAGTTGGACTGGAGAAAGTCCAAGAATGAGGTAGAGAGATTTTAATCCAGAGAAGATCGAAAAGAGGAGATTCCAAATTACCAAGTCTCTGAGAGGGAATATTGAAATGGACATATGCACAAGTAACACCTTTGGTGCGAAGAGAATCATACAGTGAATAATTTGGGCAACTGATAGTTATCTGACAGAACCTCGGTTATCAGTTGAACCAACTGATAACTTAGATTCTGTCAGAAAAAGTACATGGGGTTTGGCAGACAAGTGGAAATAGATATCATTGAGATTGGAACTGAGACCACGTATATTTGTGAAATTGAACTAGGAAGTGATGTTTATTATCAGAGAAATGGGGACATCTTTTAAGGGCATAAAAGGTTATATAGTTGTACATGTTGGCATTAATGATATTAAGAGTAGGAGACCGGCGGAATTACTTAACAAGTACAGGTCACTGTTGAAAAAAAAAGCTGTGGATTAGGGTTGAATTTGAAAGTGTCTGCATTTCTGCTCAGACACGATAGGAGGGTGTATAAGATGAGAACCTTGTCGATCAATTTGGCCCTGAAAACATTGTGCAAGGCGCGAGGGGTAGAATTTTTTTCAGCCTTGTCTGTAATTGTTAACAGGAGAGACTGCTTCTACAGGAATAGGATACACTTAAATAGAAAGGGTGCAAGAATATTTGCTGATGCTATGAAGGCAGTGTTAGGTGGGTCGGAAAACCGCTAGCTTGGGGGGGGGGGATACAAGGATTAATAGATTAACAGTAGCCACTGTCAGAGGTGAAAGTGATTCTTGCACTGCTTCTATTGGAATGAACAGCAGCCTGGAAAACAAGATGCAGGGTATTTCAGAGACTGCTAAGAATCATTGCGGCAGAAGTAAACACATGGGTTGTGTTAGGGTAGCTAAGATTACAAACAGGTGCATGTACACTTGCGTGTACACCAATGCTAGGAGCTTGGTAAATAAATTTGAGGTATTGCTCAAAACATAAAAGGCAGATATTGTTGGGATATCAGAGACATTGTGTCACACAGATAGAAGGAATTCAGAACTGGAATTTGGGGAATACAATGTGTACAGAAAGGATAGGAAGGGTTATGGCATTAGTTAAGAAACACATAAAATCCAAGGAAGTGAAGCCAGTCAACATCGCTGGACAGTACAGTGTCGAGTCAGTTTGGTGTGACATAAGCATTGGGAGATCAAAATTGAGAGTAGGATTGTGCTGTAGGCTTAATGACTCTGATGAGTATAATAAGAAACTGTACAAGGAAATAGAGTGGGCCAGTAAATCAGAGAGTCTTATAATGGGGGATTTTAATTGCCCACATATTGACTGGAATTTGTGAGTTGGTCCCTCACACACTAGCAAGGCTTTTGTGGATTTATTGGATGATTGTTTTCTACATCAGCATGTTCGGGAGGCAACTAGAGGGAGTAATACTCTTGATCTGATTATCAGTAGTGATTCTTCATGCATTAAGAATCTGCAGATAAAGGAACCACTAGGTGGAAGTGATCACAGTGTGCTGAAGTGGGATTTACTCAAAGAGGTAACTACCATTAGGGGTAAAGGGAAGGGTTTTTGCTTTCGTAAAAGCGACTACGATGGTCTAAGACAGTATTTAAATTCTATACAGTGGGACCAACTGATGATGTTACCAACAGCAAATTCAAAATGGGAAGCATTGAAGAAACTTATCTTGGAAGCTACTAGGCTTTACATACTAACTGTTGTTCAAGGTTTAGGCCTAAATGGATGTCAGATGAACTAATGAGACGTGGCAGAGAAGAAACATGCATGGGATACATATAAATTAATGGATGACATGGAAGCCTATGATAGATATAAGCTGGTCTGTAACCAAGTCACAAATGAGATTAGGCAGGCAAATTATGAGAAATCCTTGGCAAGGGATGCAAAGAAAAACAGTTCTTTACCTATGTAAACGCTAGAAGGAAAGGGATGAATCAGATTGGTCCACTGGATATTGATGGTTCAACCATGAATATCCAGTGGACCAATTGAGGATCCTGCTCAGTGGCTAACAAACTAAATGAGTATTTTGCATCTACATTCACACATGAGTTATTCAGGAAGGGGAATGCCAGAGGTGAAGTAAACTCTGGTAGTGAGCTAGATGATTTTGTAATAACAGAGGAAAGTCGAGGAGAAATTGTTGAGGAAAAACATAAAAAAGGCACCCCGGGTGGATGGGATCTATCTAGTTATATTGAAGGAGGCCGCAAAGGAAGTAAGCAAACCCTTAGCCATAATTATGAGAGCTTCTTGGGCTCAGGGGAGGTACCCACAGACTGGAGATGTGTAAATGTGACCCCAATTCACAAAGGAGTATGAAAGGCTGACAAGTAATTATAGACCTGTGAGTTTTAACTTCTGTTCCAGGAAAATTTATGGAGGCACTGGTTAAAGAAGCACTGCAGAATCATCTAGACAAGACTTCAGTTATAGCTTGAACAACAGTATGGTTTTGTTAAGGGAAAGTCTTGCCTGACCAATTTGATTGGATACTGTGATGCCGTCACAAAAGAACTGGATGCAGGGAATAACTTTGATATTTTATTTGGATCTTAAAAAGGCTTTTGCTACTGTTGCACATGGAAGACTGTTGCACAAATTGCAGCAGTGTGGCATTGTAGGCAAATTGCTGCTATGGATAAAGGGATGGTTGAGGGGGAGAAGACAGAGTTGTAATCAATGGATACTGCTGATTGTGGAATAATGTTATTAGCGGAGTCCCTCAGGGTTCAGTATTGGGTCCATTGTTGTTTTCTTTATTTATAATTGATACTGATGATGGTATTTCAAGTTTGCAGATTTGCAAGGGTTGTTAAGGACACTACTGACGCTATGCTGCTGCAACAGGATCTGGAAAGGTTGAGCAGATGGGCTGAGGGATGGCAAATGAAGAATAACATTAACAAATGTAAAGTACTACATATGGGAAACAGTAACCCTAGAGCAATATATCAACTCTGTGGTACTACACTGAGAATGAAAAGGACCTGGGGGTAATTGTGCAGGCAGCTATGAAGTTTTCTGAGCAGTGCAGATGGGCTGCAAGAGTAGCTCATTGTGTCTTGTCAATGATATACAGGAATTTTTCTAGCAGGGAGGAGATCGTGATTATCACCTTGTATAAGGCAATGGTCAGACCACACCTTGAGTACTGTATACAGGTCTGGAGGCCTTATTTCAAGAAGGATGTAGAGCTGCTGGAACGAGTACAGAGAAGGGCAACAAGATTAGTGAATAGTAGTAGTAGTAGTAATAGTAGCAGTGGCATTTGATGCAAGAAAGTAAGTGTATGAGCTTATGCAGCATCAGCCAAAAAAAAAATATATCACACCATTCCCTCCAAATGCTTGTCCAGTTCCTCCTTGAATTTATTCAACCTATCAACTTCCACAATGACAGATGGAAGTTTTTTCCAGCAAGGTGATCTGATAGAGGTGTATAAAGCCTTGAATGGTTTGAGTATGCTCAATGCCGATGGGATTCTTCCTCTTGCTCAGAATAATCACCTGAGAGGGCATACAAATTGAGGAAAGACAGATGTGCAGGAATTTGCCTTTAGTCAGCAGGTAGTTGGTTGGTGGAACAGATCTCCGTCCCTTGTTGTGGAAGTTGATAGCCTAAATAAATTTAAGGATCAGCTGGACAGGTATTTCGAACGAACGGAGGGGTGAAATGGTAGTGTTTTTTTTTTTTTTTTTTTTTATTTGGCTGATGCTTCATAAGCTTGCATCACATGCCTCTACTAATGCTAATTTTCTGAAAGTGTTTGGGAGGTTTAGATCTTTTCACTGATAAGTTTGCTCTTTTAATTTAGTTTACCTTACTACTCTACAACCTAACCTGCAACTACTTTCTGGTACACAGCAGCTTAGTCACTCCGTCTCTCAAGGATACTCACAAGGTTCAGTGTTTGGTCCACTTGTTTGAGATTTGGTACTAGATGAGTGGCTTCTACATTCAAATCCCAATGCTTCTAAAATCACATATGCTGTGATCTTATACTTCTTATCCTTGGTTATTCTTATTCTTCTTTGGTAAGTACTACTAGTAGCATCATGAGTGCTCTTGGTCCATTATTAATTAACTTACCATTTCTCGTGCATGATAAGACTAAGCTTCTTTATCTTAAAGGCAACCTTAACATTTTCAGGCCTCTGACTATTAAACTTTTTAGTTGATCTCTATCGGTGGTCAACTCGCATAAATTTTTGGATATTTTTCTAGGTCCTAAGTTAACCTTCCAGAAACATGCTTGCACCTTCACAATAAAACAGTCAAGTATACTTCTATGCTTGTCCATATGTCACATCAGTCCTGTCTTTTGTACAAAGTGGCGTTTGTTCTGATTCTGTTTACGAATGTTCGATTTACGAACATTTGTATAACCAATGTCACAATTCTTTCAAAATTTCTAGTCACTGATACAGTCCCTTATAAAACGAAATGCCAAACATATAGTGAACATAATTGTAAGATTTAAATAAATAAACACTTTAAAAAATGTATTTATTACAATAATTATCAGAAAATTGATAATTTTACTGAACTGTTTTTGGTTAATACAAACAAATCTAGCCTGTAAAAAAAAAAAAAAAAAAAAAAACTTTGGTTTAGATGCCACGTAGAATGTTTTCTCATGGGAAATAAATCAGTGATCCCCCCCACCCCCCGCGCTATTATAATATAATAATATCATCACTTGTTGCCTAGGTTATCTTAGCCCATCAACTGTTGGTTCACTTAGGGTCTGGGAAAGGGAAGCCTCCTCACCCCTTCCTCTTCCAGTTGCAAAGATACTTGAAATGGATAAAGCAGCACTGTGAACAGCAAACAATGCACTTCGATATTTTGCATTGCACAACAACAAACTTTCTCAGTTGTTTTATAGACACCGTTAGCGACACATCTAAATTCTGAAGTAACAGAAGACTTGATATTCCACAGCCTCCCAGAACATTTACAAGGCAGAAAATGGCTGCAGCTTTTAAATCAATTTCTGAGGGGTTGACAATCTTTGAAGAAGACACAAATACAGAAAGAATTGCAAAAAATGAAAAGGTGTTTATGACGGTCTGGCATGCTACAGTGAGATTTTTGAAGGAAAAAAAAAAAAACTAACTGTGCGATCTTCTATAAAAACATTTTAAAAAAGGGGAAAATCCATTATCAGATGCCCTTCCATTACCTCATCTGAACCTTGTCACTTATGTGGAAAATATTGACGAGTAAAGGTTATATACATATCTACAGTACATATAGTATATTGGTACTCATTTTCTTTATTTATATTTTGTAACTCTGTTTTTAATTAAAATTAACAAGTACGATATCTTGTTTTATTATTCTTTTCTTATTTTATTTTATGTATCGTATACGATAAACCATAACACGTACATACATTATAATAAAACATGTTGTATAACCCATTCGATGTTTAGTACATGGTTTTATTGCTTTAAAATGGCTGCTAACGTATGCACATCATAAAAGTTCAGGAATGGAAGATACATAATGAACAGTCTTGGAACAGAGCTCGTTCGTAAACAGACAGTTGCCTGTACTAAGAAGGTTGTTATCCAAGGGAAACTCTCTTCAATTCAAAGACGTATGCCTTTAATAATGAGTCATTCCTGTTGCAGTCTTGACAGCTGCATTACAGGTTTTAAATGATTGCCTATCACTGGACCTCCAAATCACTTATCAAAGCTTTTGATATTACCTTAGACACATGCTATTTTCATTGACTTTTTAGACTTAGCTGTTAATATCCACTGCGATCCTAAAACCGAAAAAACTTCTTACTGGAACCACCTAGTTAAAGATAGGTAGTTTTCTTCCAGAGGTATGTCACAAGAAAGTTTATTCCATCCTTGTCCTTTGTCTTACAAAACTCTGTTCTAAAAAGGTTCAGTCTGAGTAGTCCCCACACACCTTTTCTTCTAACTAACCATGGTTCCTTTCATGCTAAACTAGCTATGATTAACCAATATGATTTTGCTCCCTCTAACTTTGGCAGCCCAGAAGACTGGTAACATGTTCTTTTCACCTGTCCATATTACTTGGATCTCTGTCTGCCAACCATTTTCTCCAGGCAATGAGTCATCTGCCTTGGACTGCAAATAAAAATATAATCTGCAAGATTTTTCACAAAGTCTTCACCAGACGTGGACAACTCATCAGTAGTGCTTCAATTCTGTGAACTATTTCTATTTCAGCTCTACCTCCAGTCCAGGCCATCACCTGCATCGTTGCCATTTCGTGATACTACCACCATATTTAGGTCAAGTACCATCTTCACCACCACCTTCGACTTGGACAATTCCTAATCTTACTTTTACAATGCTAAATGATCACTATTTTCCTGTCTTTTTATCTCAGTCTGGTCCGATGGTGAGATCATCTGCTGACACATTTATCCTCTGTGGAATCTTTATCTCTTCCTTCTCTCCCACTTTAATTCATGTCTTTTCCTTTTGTCCATCTATGAAGTGTTTACTTTTTTTTTTTACCTTTTATACTACCTCCTTTTACTGTTATTCTTTCCTCTATTATGTTTGTGGCACTAGCCTTCCACTGGTGCAGGATTTTTATTCTATTCTATCCATTTTATTTTTTATAATTTTTATTACTTTACTATTCCATTTTTTAAATGGTTTGGACATTCAGTATATGGCACTCAAGGTGTGCTGTGGTTCGTGCTCAGTTGTGGCGTAGATGGTTATCAGGATGCACCTCCCTGGTAGAAAAGTGGCCAGAAACAACTAAACAACATATGTACAACACAAACATAGATTACACGTTTCAGGCCTTTCTGGAGAGTTTTTGTATCATCACAGTGTACCATGGCAGAGTTGAAGTAGCATTTGGAAGCCAGCTTATATAAGATACCATATCTATGTGTCTAACCCCACTAAGTAAAAGACCTTGCATTTAGCAACATTAAAACATAGCTGCCACTTTTCTGACCATCTTTGAATCTGTTTAAATCATGAAGGAGCTGTGCTTGGCACAAATCATTAACAACTCTGCTAATGCTTACATCATGCCTTCTATCTCTTCGTCAGTGGTCCAAGAACCAATCCATGGAGGGCCCCACTCCTGACATTACACCAATTGAAGAATATCCATTAATCAAAACTGGGTGCCTTGCAGCCACCCAGCAATCCATCTTAGAATCCCAGCCTGTTCATCAAGCTTATACAGTAACCTCTGATGTAGGGCAGAGTAATTGCTTTTCTAAAATCCAAATAAACTATGACAAAATAACCTACTAAGTTAGTTAAATATGATTTTCCTTTAACAAAGTTGTCCTTCAGAATGCCATATATATATCTAAATGTTCCTAGATTGCACTCTTAACCATTGCCTCTGATTTTTCCTACCAGTGAAGTCGGAATAACTGGTCTGTAGTTGCCAACTTCACTCTTGAAACCACTTTTATGTATTGGCAATACTTTGGAACTTCTCCAATCCAAAGGAATCTCCGTGAGTCTAAAGATGCCCTCATAATTAACCTCAATGGATCAATACACTAGCTCATGCTCTCCCTCAAAACTACAGGGTATATGCCATCAACTCCAGGAGCCTTACTTGCTTTTTGTGCTCCAAAGTTTTTCTAATAAATTATCATCTGTAATTATGACATCAGTAATTTCATACGGCTCAGTGTCACTCACATAGCCTCTTCACAGCATGGAGGGTCTTTCATCAGAAAAGATGCAAAGTACCTATTGAATTCGTCTGCAACATCAGCTGGGTTAACTAAGACTTTCCCACACTCAGTACACAAGAGTCTGATCTGATTAGCTTTCTTCATTTTATTCACATACATCAAAAATTCCATGTCCCCATTCTTTGCTCTCTTAGCCAGTGCTGCTGCAGATCAACCTTATTGTACACTTCAGTGCTTTTTATCACTAACTGTTCCATAGTATCTTTTTCTGCTATATTTGACCAGCCAGCTCTGCAGTTATCAATTTCGGCATCCTCCTCCTGCAATATTTTCTTAAAGGTATGTATGAATTCATGGCTTCTGTGATTTTTGTTTTAAAAGTATTCTGTAATTGAAACGTATTTGCTATCTCTCAAATTCACAGATGCCATATATCACATTAAACTGTCAAAGTCCCCACCTTCTAAAGTTAAAAATAGTGCCTTTAACATATTTCTTCATCTTCCAGCTGATGATTGCATGATCACTTCCTGAAATTGATTCCTGTACTTTGGGCCTTGAGATGTCATCTGAATCATTAGTAATGATGAGTCAAGAATATTCTTACCCCTAGTACTTTCTCTAATGTGCTGGTACAAACAATAATCATCTAGTTCAGGCCCGGGCAAACTATGGCCTGCGGGCCGCACATTTTTGTGTGTCCCGCGCACTTGAATTGTATTTTCGAAAAAAGTTTAGTTATTTTATGCCTTTTGCGACACCTTTTTGAAAAATAAATTTGTATATGTAATACATTATAGAATTTGTCGACTTGTAAATTGTTTTATCATCTCTGTATTCTTCAAATTGAGATAGAATTTGAAATTGTGCGCAAACCAGAGCAAGCCAATGGGCGCTTTTATAATGGTATAATTTGCAATTATAAACTAACCGTGTGAAACTACGGTAACGGACAGCCGGTGATGATGACAACGGCTTTGCTGCGGTGCCAGAGTAATAGGATAGGACTGCTGACCGGCCGCAGTTCCAATCTGTTCTCTCTGACGGTCATCCCGCAGTTAGTTTTTTTGCGTTATCTTCAGTTATCATCTTGGTGCCAGTAGTGATAAAAATATTTACGCCCTTTTAAAAATGAATAAAAAATGAAAAATTCAACCAGAGCATCGTGTCTTCAATGAAGAGTGGAACACAAATTATTTTTTTGCTAACATAAATAACAAGACTATTTGTCTCATCTGCCGGGAGAGTGTCTCAGTGTTGAAAGAGTACAATATTAAAAGACATTTCACTATTAAACATTCCAAATATTGTGCCAATTTAACTCCAGAAGCAAGAAAGAAAACTGCTGATGGATTGATTCAAAATTTATCTCAACAACAAAATGTGTTGATGGGGCTAACTAAGGAACAAGAAGCTATTGTAGAGGCAAGTTTTGTTATTTCTCATATAATTGCAAAAAGCAACAAGCCTTTTTCTGATGGAGACTATATTAAAGAATGTATGGCTAAAGCTTGGAGAATTATATGTCCTGACATTAAACACTAATTTGAGAATAAGTTTATCTCGGTGAACCATAGTAAGAAGAATTGAATATATCGATACAAATTTGAATGAGCAATTATTATCAGTATTAGAATCCATAACATGGTACTCGATAGCTCTCGATGAAAGTAACGACAAAAGAATACTGCACAGTTATTAATTTTCATACATGGACGTCCCTCTAATTTTGAAATTATCGAAGAGCTTCTTTCGATGGAATCTCTTAAAGACCAAACAATAGGAGCTGATATATTTGAAAAATGTTTAACAAGATATAAATTTACAATCGAACAAAATGGTAAGCGTAACAATTGAGCACCAAAGAAAATTCAGGATAAAATTTGTGACAATTATCCTGATTATAATTCAATTACAATTCATTGTATTATACATCAAGTACAGTAAACCCCACTATTCGCGGTATCTGTATTTGCGGTTTCGCGGACGCTGATTTAATATAAAATGAAACCTAAAAAAATGTGAATTTTAAAGCACCATGAACATTTTCCGCCATAAAAAAACATGGGCGTGGCTAAAATTATCTTTCCCAGTCAAAACAGCGCTCTGTGGATGACAAAATCGTGAGCGTGGATGTTTCTCGCTAATCCTTGTTCAGTATGTGTTATGCGTGGAAGGTTTCGTCGTTTGCTTTTAATTTATATGCTTATAAATTGAATAAATTTATCAATTTATAAATTGATATGCTTACAAAAGTGATAAATCTACCGTTTTGCAGTTTAAAACAGACTTTTTCGAGTGTGTTAATGGAAGAAAGTGACTTTATTGTGGACAAGTTCTTTCTAACCCGTACAAAAATATGGCTATGAATAATGAGAAATGTGAAAAGATCAAAGAAGGTGATGATATTAGTGAATAAAATTGAGTTATTAGACAAAATTTCTAATGGTGAAAGTGTCTCCTCAGTGGCAAAACATAAAATCAATGAGGCAGCGGTACAACAATCAAAAAATCGGAAGAAAAAATCTGCCGTAGTGTCCGTGAAAACGCGCTAATTGCTTCAAAAATTTGCTCTGTAACTCGTGGTGCTAAATTAGAAAAAATGGAAAAGGCTTTAAATCTGTGGATAGGAGACCGAACTAAAAATAAAATTCTGTTAAGTTCACTCATCATTCGTGAAAAGGCAAAATTCCTTTATCAACACTTTAGCGAAACTGGTGATAGCACTGGCGGGATAAGTTTTTTAGCTAGCAAAGACGCTGGTTTGAAAGATTTGTTTGAAATTTCTAATAAATATTACATTTAATATTAAATTGTTTCTTATTTTCATTTCGATGCCATATGCTTGCATTTCACTATGTACATAGTCATATTATAAAGGTACATATAATACATACATAGACAAAATTTTAGACTAGTTTTTCTTATATATTTCATACTTTGGAACTGAACCCTTTTATTACTATGGGAGCCATAACTCAGTATTCACGTTTTTGATTTTCGTGGCATTTCTCAGGAACGTAACCCCCGCGAATAGCGGGGGTTTACTGTATTATGTAAAAATGTGTTAAATCATTTCACATCTTGTATTATTCAGGCCCCTGGATCGTATTAAATTTACACTAGTAAATTTAATACGATCTAGGGGCCTGAAACACAGACAATTCTTTAACTTTCTTCAAGATATTGAATCCATGTACACAGATATTCCTTATCATAGCCAAATTCGATGGCTTAGCTTAGGAAAAGTTCTTCGGCAAGTATGGGATCTTAAAGATGACATCATTCTATTTTTAAAAACTGAAAAAAAAAAATATTATGGACTTTCCCAAATTAACTGATAACTGGATTTGTGATTTTGTGTTTACCCTGGACATCGTGACACACTTAAATACTTTCAACACCATGTTACCAGGGAAAAATTTATACGCCCATGATATGGTAAAAAGTTTGGATTTCAATTAAAACTCCAGTTGTTCCTTCAATATTTATTGATTAACAAGGTAGAACACTTTCCAAACATGAAGTGCTGAAGATTTCAGAAAATAAATTTGAAAAATATTGTGAAATTATCAACGCTTTGAATGAAGACTTTTCACAAAGATTTGGCAACTTCCAAAAAAAAGTGAGACAAGTTTGGCGATAAGTGCACCAAGTAAACTACAACTTCAGATTATAGATCTGCAGTGTGATACCGATTTAAGGGAATTGCACTGTCGTGAGGAAATCTGTAAATTTTACAATACAGTCAGTCCTCATATAGCACGATAGTTGTGTTCCTAGAAACCCTCGTGCAATGCAAAATCATGCAATACAAACAACAGGCCCTATGGGAAAAATAGGGTTATGTGCCGACCACCCAAGATTGAACACACATTGGTAACCAAAACATTACCAAACACAATAAATAATCGTAATAAAATACTTACGTATTTTATAACGATTAAAATACGTAATAAAAAATAATAATTTTTTATAATATTTTTTATTATTATTATATTATATAGTAAACCCCCGCTATTCACGGGGGTTACATTCCTGAGAAATGCCGCAAATACCAAAAACGCGAATACTGAGTTATGGCTCCCATAGTAATAAAGGGGTTCCCCGTTCCAAAGTATGAAATACATAAGAAAAACTAGTCTAAAATTTTGTCTAGGTTTGTATTATATGTACATAGTGAAATGCAAGCAAGCATATGGCATCGAAATGAAAATAAGAAACAATTTAATATTAAATGTAATATTTATTATAAATTACAAATCTTTCAAACAAGGGCCTTTGCTAGCAAAAAAAAAACTTATCCCACCAGTGCTATCACCAGTTTCGCTGAAGTGTTGATAAAGGAGTTTTGCTTTTTCACGAATGACTTAACGGAATTTTATTTTGAGTTCGGTCTTCTATCCACAGATTTAAAGCCTTTTCCATTTTTTCTAATTTAACATCATGTGTTACAGAGCAAATTTTTGAAGCAATTAGCGCGTTTTCACGGACACTACTGCGGATTTTTTGATTGATCGATGGTTGACTCATTGATCTTATAATGTTTTGCCACTGAGGAGACATTTTCGCCATTACAAATTTTGTGTAACAAGTCAATTTTATTCGCTAATGTCATCACCTTCTTTGATATTTTCACATTTCCCTTGTTATTCGTAGCCATATTTTTGTATGGGCTAGAAAAAACTTGTCCACAATAAGTCACTTTCTTCCGTTAACACACTCGAAAAAGTCTGTTTTACACTGCAAAATGGTAGATTTATCACTTTTGTAAGCATATCAATTTATAAATTTATTCAATTTATAAGCATATAATTTAAAAGCAAACATCGAAATCTTCCATGACAAGCGTATAACACATATGGAACAAGGATTAGCAAGAAACATCCACGCTTGCAATTTTGTCACCATTCTCCCCCCACCCACTGAGCGCTGTTTTGACCAGAAAAGATAATTTTAGCCTCGCCCGTGTTTTTTTCATGGTGGAAAATGTTCACGGCGCTTTAAAATTCACATTTTTTTTAGGTTTCATTTTATATTAAATCAGCAACTGCGAATAGCGGAGGTTTACTGTATTTTATTATAATATAATAAATAAGAAATACATAAGTATTTTTTACGAATAAAATATTGCTAATGCTTTTGCTTCCATCGTAAGCAAACTTGTTTTTTGTTTGATTTTCTATCCAAACAGATGACACCCGTTCCAATTCTTTGTGTCTTAATTTAATGGATTTTAATTACACTTTGAGTTGTTCCTGCTATGAAAGTTTTTATTTTCTTTGCATTCTTTGTAATTCTTGGGGTTGCCCCATTTAGGTCTGTAGCAGGTGCAATATCACATGGTCTTTCATTTTGCTCAAAGCGTTTTACATTTTTTCGCCATCGACAGTGGCGGACTGGCCATAAGCCTTACCGCAAAAATGCTGGAAGCCGGTGTGATTTTGGCCATAAACGCTAGTGTGAGGACACTACAAATTTTTGACCCAGTCCGCCTATGTTTATCAATATTGCTTTTTTTTTTTTTTTTTTTTTTTGTCTGAATCTGCAGTGTCTTCACCAGGACGCTTCCTCTTCACACCTTTTAAGTATTTTACTCATTTTTAGGAATAAAGCACAATTACAAAATGAGGAGGCACGCTTGATACATATAAACAAAGCTGCGCACATGTAGCAACTGAATAAACAACACCATAAAGGCAGAGATACACTATTAAGACCTCACATTTTACTAAAGCACATTTCTAGGGATTACTACCATAAAACAAAAACAATTTCCAGTTGCATTTCTGCTAGTGGAATCTGTTATAAACTGAGTAAACTCAATCTAATTGCATTTGCAATTATACCGATAGCTGAAATTGTGTTGGTTTTTATGTTATTATGGTGAAATGTGTTTCCCCTTCACTGATATAAAAAACAAATACATTTTCAGAATCTTCTCTTCATTCCTATCGTGCTGTGTTTAGTTGGGGGTGATTCTGCGTTCGACTGCCATTTCTTGTAAACACAAAGGTGAATCGTGCATAAGCGAATTCGGTTTGTGTTATATAAGATATCGTTCCCCTATTTATAAATCGTGTAATGTAAACACGTGTTATACGAGGACTGATTGTACTCTTAATTCAGAAAAATTCAACGAAGTTAAAGATTTTGCCCGAAAAATGTTGGTTATTTTTGGATCAACCTACATATGTGAATAAACATTTTCCATCATGAATCTAAATAAAAATTCTTTATGATCAAGCATCACTGATGAACATTTACAAGCAGTTTTAAGAATCTCAACTACAAAATTAACACCCGAAATTAAAAAAATGTTAAAAGATGTAAAACAGTTCCATTCATCTCATTAAATTCTTGGTTGTTAGAGAATAATTTTTTTTTTTGTTATATATCTTCCTCATGATAACAATATATATCTAAAAATAGTATTTTACATTTATTTTGTTTGTTATTTGGTTTTCAGGAGCATTAGCAACTAAGGCCATATTGCTCCAGGAATATGTGGTGGTGGTCATTCCCTTGACATTTCCGCATCATCCGTATTTGGTGGTGACGGGCTCGAACCCCTGTCTAATTAAGAAGCATGTGCTACACACTGCTGCTCCTTCCCACCTGGCTACAGAGGCGCCAGTATTTTACGTGCGGCCCACCCTCTGTTTTAATTCCTAATGTGGTCCTTCAGCCAAAAAGTTTGCCCAGGCCTGATCTAGTTCATTCAAAAAGTTTTTCCCAATGGTGAGTTTCTCTTCCATTTATTTCAATCAGTCTGGATGCAGATTAAAGTCACCCATAATAAGAAATTCATGTTTGCTTACACATTCTATTTAAATGTAAAGATTCTCGTCGTATTCTTTACAATCTTCTGGTCTGTAGATTACTACCACTCTAGTTATTCCTTTGCCTCCAACCGCACCACAAATTCTATGTTGGCAGACAAAACTTCAGACAGCAAAAGCTGTTTTTGTGCTCAGTAAGAAGCACGACCCCTCCACTTTGTCCTTCCTAAATATATTATATACACTGTAGTAGAATTGGTCATCCCCAATTTCCGGGTGGCATCATGTTTCTGTTAGCCTTATATCAGCATTAGTTGTCTTAACCAGGATTTCAAATTCAGCCATTTTATTGACAACACTCCTGACATTACTGTTGACACAGTTTAGACAAGTAATGTTCTATAGTTTACTACCCTGACACACCTCTTGAAATTATTTGGGTTTGTATTCCATGCTTTATCTTCTCCCTGATTTGAAACATTGCTACCCAGAGAACATTTTTATCAGAATCTTCTCTGTTGTGGCAACAAACAAGTATTCTTGAGGTGAGTGCAAGCATTACTTTGATCCATATGATCAAATAAATGTGGATCTATATTACCCTTCTTCCCCCCTAACTAGTAGTTTCCCCGAATCCTCTGGTATCCTCAATGATACTGGCAAAAATCCTTGCATCACCTTTGTTCAAACGAAGATCACCTCTATAAAAAAAAAATTCCTTCCACCTACAAATGCAGGCCATGCTGTGATAAAAAAATCCCCCCCCAGAGCCTTGCAGATTCCCTTATGTCTCAAGTTAATCCACAAGGTTTTTAGCATATAATCACTGCTATCGTGTCTGGGCAGAATTGCCGACATGTACACATTCTTACCTAACTCTCGGCATTTTTTCAGCAAAGTCCCATATTTATCCAGCAGATTATTATTATTAGCCATATGGTGCAAGGAAGCCCTGAGGCTTATGCTGCATCAGCCAAAAAAAAAAATCCCAAACCAAGTTATCCTGAGAGAGAGAGAGGAATCATCAAGAAAGAAAAGAATGATGATACCCAGCTCAGAACCCTGGATGAACTCTCAAGCCCATACAAAACCAGATGTGAGCCTCTTGTGGTGGGGGGGGTTATTATTATTTTTTTTTTGGTAGTTGTTGGCGCATCGGCTTCTGTGGCCATAATGCACCTCCCAAGGTTTTTGCAGTACTTTGATCCAAGCCCGAGGCGGGATTTGAACCCGCGACCTTTGGGTTGCCAGGCAGGCACTTTACCCACCCGGCTAGCCCAGTTGGCGTGCGGGGGGGGGGGGGGGGTTATGTTGCATATATTTAATATTATTAGTCCCCACATAAATAATAATGTGCTCTTCATCATCAACTGTTGCTCCTGATGTGTATTGAAGTGAGCTCTTAGAAATTAGTGTGCCAATTTTGCTCCTCCCAAAAATCATTAGATCTCCCCAGACGAAGCTGTCGTCATCGACCATGCTCATAGATTTTGGGACCGCAAATGGCTTGAGAGCTTAAGAATTTGTTCATCCGAAAACAATACCATTAACAGAGACAGGGGAGTTCATATGCATCCCCTCGTTGAGACTGTAGTACTCGGACGGGGTGACCGATTCCGCCTGGCACGATCCCAAGCCACTTCCGGTTCTAGTACGCATGAGGGGAATACCGCCCACGCTGCGCCTGTGGAATCACATCAGCCGTGAACCTGCTATTATTTAAGGATGTGCTACAACTAAAAACGTACTGTTGAGAAAGGAGGCGGATGCCTCCTTCGGTATCCAGTGTTTTAAAGTTTTTTAACATATTTTAACACTTTATATTGCTTTTATTTGTATTATATATTTTATTGTAAATAGTTTTAATTGTAAATATTTATTAAAGTATTAAAGGTAAATTATTATTTTAATACAACACGGTTGGTGTATCAATATAATTGCTTGCGAATGAAAATACAGATCTAGTTTTACTCAAGGTATTTTTTAAGTAATAGTTTAAAATAACCTGACAGATCTTGTATGTCTGTCTGTTTTTGTAACTTTTTGTTTCGTGGGGGTGCCATACCTCACAGGTGTTGCTTACATTTCATGTTTATATTTCAATTCCCATTCTAGTTAAAGACCAGTTTAGTGCTTTAACTTTGTAAATATAGCATCATCTCAGTCATGGATGGATATGTTGGGGCTTTTGAAGAGTAATTAGGTGCAAACATATGAGAACTCTATAGGATTTGTTCCCTGCAACTCTTCTTGTTATCACTTTTGTGCAGACTTTTGTGAATTGAATAAGTACTCCAATTTTTTTCCTAATTAAAATTACAGAATCTTCACATACACTAAAAACAGTTTCAATTTTTATACAAATATTAATGACATTTTTATATATGCATATTGGCCTACTTCAGCAGGCTGATGTTTTGCCCTCCCTCCTTTTTTTCACTGTTCATGATTTGCATTGGTTTGTTGTAATGCATGCATATATCTTATGCCTATGCAGAATATAATGATGTATGTCATACTATTTGTCTTCTAAGATGATAAAGAGGCATTCTTCTGAAAGCTTAATATATATTTTGTTTTTGTTCTTATTTCCTTTAGTACTTTTGTAACTTTTAGCATCTGTATATATTTTATTAATATTCTTAATAAATTTCCATGTATTATATTTTTCCTGTATTTTTAATAAAGTTTTATTTTGTGCTTCTGCATTTCATTGGTAGCAACAAGATTTCAGTTTAAAAAACAGCAGTATTGTCAACTTTTTTTTATCATTTATTTATTTGGAAATAAAAACAAACAAACATCGATTATGAAACAAGTTATTTGGTTACGTATGGGTATACAGAAATGTAAGAAATATTATGTGAACACAAAGAAATCAAGCTGAGAATTCAGGTCTCTTTGGAGTTCAGGAAAACATTACCAGTGTGTTGAATTATGTACAAAAAAAAAAAAAAAAAAAACATTTTTCTTGCATCCAGTATGCATCCGAAATTGATGTTTTGAGAAGTGACAAATAAAAGGCCAGTCTTCTGTTTATAATGATAACAAAGGAGGGGGGGAGATGAATTATGTACAATGCATGATGTCAGCAGAAAGAAATGGGCAAATACTGTTGTTTATTCTAAACAGTACAAAGAAAAGCAATACTTTTTTTTTTTTGCAGAAACCGAATATCATGAATGATGAAGAGAGAAGGTGATCATTAATAGCAATTATTACCTGTGATGCAAGGGAAAACAGACAGGAAGCACCTAGAACGAGCAACGAAATTACTGAAAAATCAAAACCAGGTCCAAGGAAAAGGTGCTATTTCTGTGTAAAAAAAAAAATATATATATATATATTATCATTGAATTATATTAAATATTAACATAAGTTAAATTGTAATAAAGTGAATAAATAAATAATTAAGCATTCATTAGAGGCAGCGACATGCAATTCCTCCATATGAGGCTGAAATACATCCAATATTCTAAATTAAATAAAATAAAACATAAGCCAGTAGTATGGCAAAAACTGTAGAGCGAAAATTAAAATAAAAATAACCCAAATAAACAAACGAACGAAAAGAAAGAATAGACATAAATAGTAGCCCGGAAACCCTTATAATTTCGAGTTTTAAATCTAATTAACAAAAACTGTACAAATTTTAGGATAATGCCAATTACATATAAATTTAGCGGTAACCCCCCCCCCCCCCCCCCCCGAGAGGTACCAGTTCCAGAAGACGTGAAATATCACCAAAAGAGGGTTAAAGGAACTACCAAACGATAAATCAAAATAAAATAGACTGACCATTATGCCCCATATCGACAGAGGACCACGAGGCCAATAATGGTCATGGAATCGCTGCATTTCAATCGCTATACAAATCGTCGCCATGGTGAAAAGATCGAAGTACCAATTCACCCTCCCTTCTCCGATCAATCCACCAATGCAGAGGATTTGCACGGCGGTGGTCCTTATGCAGCAAAAAATAAACTATAGAACAGCCAGCACTCTATAGCAGAGCCACACCACTGACATACTGTAAGCTGAATCAGCTTATATAAAAAAAAAAAGGAAAATAGATGGCAACACAAGCGTTGCTAAATTAGTATATCGACCCATTACTATTGAATTATATTAAATGTTGACGAAAATTAAATTATAATAAAATGAATAAATAATTAATTAAGCATTCATTAGAGGCAGCAACTTGCAATTCCTCCATATGAAGCCGAAATATATACTATCATTGAATTATATTAAATATTAACATAAGTTAAATTGTAATAAAGTGAATAAATAAATAAATAATTAAGCATTCATTAGAGGCAGCAATGCAATTCCTCCATATGAAGCTGAAATACATCCAATATTTTAAATTAAATAAAATAAAACATTAGCTAGTAGTATGGCAAAAACTGTAAAGCGAAAATTAACATAAAAATAACCCAAATAAACGAAAGAAAAGAAAGAACAGACATAAATAGTAGCCTGAAAACCCTTATATAATTTCGAGTTTTAAATACAATTAACATTTAAATCCAATTAATTCCATGACCATTATTGGCCTCATGGTCCTCTGTCGATATGGGGCATAATGGTCAGTCTATTTTATTTTAATTTATTTTGATTTTGTTATCGTTTGGTAGTTCCTTTAACCCTCTTTTGGTGATATTTCACGTCTTTCGGAACTGGTACCTCTCGGGGGGGGGGGGGGGGGTTACCGCTAAATTTATATGTAATTGGCATTAACCTAAAATTTGTACAGTTTTTGTTAATTGGACACCACTGACATACTGTAAGCTGATTCAGCTTACAGTATGTCAGTGGTGTGGCTCTGCTATACAGTGCTGTCTGTTCTATAGTTTATTTTTCGCTGCATAAGGACCACCGCTGTGCAAATCCTCTGCATTGGTGGATCGATCGGAGAAGGGAGGGTGAATTGGTACTTCGATCGTTTCACCATGGCGACGATTTGTATAGCGATTGAAATGCAGCGATTCCATGACCATTATTGGCCTCGTGGTCCTCTGTCGATATGGGGCATAATGGTCAGTCTATTTTATTTTAATTTATTTTGATTTTGTTATTGTTTGGTAGTTCCTTTAACCCTCTTTTGGTGATATTTCACGTCTTTCGGAACTGGTACCTCTGGGGGGGGGGGGTACTGCTAAATTTATATGTAATTGGCATTATTCTAAAATTTGTATAGTTTTTGTTAATTGGATTTAAAACTCGAAATTATATAAAGGTTTCCGGGCTACTATTTTTATGTCTATTCTTTCTTTTCGTTCGTTTGTTTGGGTTATTTTTATGTTAATTTTTGCTCTACAGTTTTTGCCATACTATTGGCTTATGTTTTATTTTATTTAATTTAAAATATCGGATATATATATATATTTTGTTTATATTGTCATTTTTTTTTTTTTTTTTTTTTTTTTATATTTTTCAGCATAATTAATAAACATTTTGTTTAAAAAAAAATTAAGTATAAGGCATTTTCATTTTTGTGTCCTTATTGATTTTATACCATAAAATCAATATTCAGAAATGTATTATTGATTTTATAAACTCGAAAGTGGGAATAAACTAATACTTTCAAGCTCCAGTTCAATGAAAATGATGTATAAAAAAAAAATAAATTAATTTAAAAAAAGTTACACATAATTAATCACCCATTCATGAAGGGTAAAGCATTGATATAATGAAAGCAGAATTTAAAAAAAAAAAACCAAAAATTTTCCAGAAATAAAAAATTACATAAGAGACTCTCCACATTCAGAGTGCCCTTTTTGGGTGTGCCAGCTGACAGGTTATTATTAGCCATATAGTGCAAGGAACCCTGAGGCTTATGCTGCACCAGCCAAAAAAAAAAAAATTTCCATGTTACCCTGAGAGAGAGAGAGAAGTAGAAAGGAATCACCAAGAAAGAGAGGAATGATGATATCCATCTCAGGGTGCTGGTGGTGTGCCAAGCGCATACTCACCAGATGTGAGACCCTGGGGTTAATTACTTTACTGAAATTTACATTATTTAAATAATTCAACGAATTTAAGAAAATATGTTAAAAATTAAAGTAAAAATTCTGAGCAAAAGCTTCACAAGTTTTATTGAACGCTTGTGTTTATTTTGTAAAAGTCCATTTTTGTAGAGCAAAACAAAGTTCACTTACTTAGTTTAAAGCTGTCAATTTTCCATATATCTATTCAGTATGTAAATTTTAATGTAAACTGTATAGTTAATTATTAAAATGTCAGTTGTATAATTTATTAAAAACAAAATAGTGAATAAAGCATTAAGTTTAATTAATAAATTTTTTTTTATAATAGGTATATTTACAATTTGTCTTTCTTGACCATGTAAAAACCTTAATTTTAACATTTGACATAATCCCTTTTTCACCAATTTTAGATTCTAATAAGTTATACTTTCAGCTAACAAAAGGACATTCACATAAGAATGTGACATCAAGCTATATTACGTAACCCCTTTCATGATTAATGGATTGGATTATACACTTGATTCTGATTGGATGAATTCTATGCACAGTTTGTTCTGTGCCCTGCAAACTTGGTGAGAGCTGTAGTTTAAATAGAGCTGAAACACGAACAAAACTAATGTAACAATCCCACCAAATGACTATCAGACTGGATATGGCTCATTTCCTCACAACATCAAATACCACTAACCAATTTCAGTTCCTCAAACACTGACTC
This sequence comes from Mastigoproctus giganteus, assembly GCF_048544385.1. Classification (NCBI taxonomy): domain Eukaryota; kingdom Metazoa; phylum Arthropoda; class Arachnida; order Uropygi; family Thelyphonidae; genus Mastigoproctus; species Mastigoproctus giganteus. Next base: position 153,526,044 of record NC_143579.1, on the reverse strand, counting down.
CCCACCACGATTGATCAATGGATGTAGCAGAAATGCCAAATATTTTTGCCAAGAAGGAAAAGAACACTGGGAAACCATATCCTTCTCCCCCCAATAACAGGGAAATGATGGACAGGAAAGCAGAAAACAACCCAAGAGCTCGTCCAAAACAAAACAATAGTACTTTCATTCATAACATTAGTAAAAATAATAAGAGGAGTTTACCTCAATATAGTGCGTAGAACACTTCCGTATGATACCTTCCAGAAATTAAAACTGAAAAAACGAAAAAAATCGACAACTTACCGGTACATTAGAGTAAAATATAAATAATTAAATAATCAATTTAACACAATTCAAATCAATTTAAAACAATTAAAAATCAAATTAACGCAATTAAAAGAATCTAATGAAAATATTCAAAACGATTTTCCTTCCTGAAGCTGACAACGCTTTGACCGTATGTCGTGATCACAGGAATGAAAATTACCGAATTGGGTTAAACCTGAACTTAAATAGAGATTATTTGTCTTCGTGCATGCGCGTAAAGGTCCACGCATCGGAGATCAAATATGGCCGCCGAACATTAACAGAATTTTTGTGTAATTTAATTTCAACGGTTTCTTCAATTAATAGTTGCGTATAATTACGTTGAACGTTAAGTATTTTGGCTTCGTTAAATAAAAAAGTATGTTTTTCGTTAATGGCATGAAAGGCTAATTCTGACGCTGCTGAACGAGAAGCACGAACTGAGGCTTCATGTTGATTTACACGAATATTAAGAGAAAATCGGGTCGAACCCTGATAAGACGAGTCGCAATCACCGCAAGAAATGTTGTATACCAGATCGTTAATTTGTGTTGCGAACGCTGAAAGAACCGAGCGATTGTTCAGTATAGTGTGTAACTTCCGTATTGGCCTAGCTACAATTTTAAATTCGCTATCTTTAAAGAATCTGTTAAGCTGTTTGTGCCACTGTTCAACATATGGGACCGAAATAAAGTATTTTTTGATATTACTATTGTTGATTGGTGTAGTATTTTCTATCCTATCCTTAGCTTGTACCCTAATTCGGTTTATTGTGGTAATGGAATAACCCCTGTTTAAGAATCTGCTAGTTAATATTTGTATTTCTGAGTCCAAAGCAGATTCCGTCGTTGAATATTTATAGGCATTAAGAAATTGATTAAAGATAATCGATCTTTTGTAGGTGAATGGGTGATAGCTATTATAATGTAGAAGCATACCGGTGTTTGTAGGTTTTTGATAGATGCTAAATTGTATTTTATTCGAGTCCCGGGTAAGCGTGAAATTTAGAAAGTTTAATGACTTAGTATCCGTATCCTCCCTTTCCAATGTAAATTTGAGTCTAGAATGAATATTATTAAACGAATGTAAAATGTCTTGGATAGTATTACTATCGGTAATAACTAGAACATCATCTGAATACCTACCATAGTATGTGATACGGGTTCGAAAAGGTGTCAAATGTATCTGCTCAATCGTTGAGAGATAGATCTCTGACATTAAGCCACTCAGGCTCAAACCCATTGGTAATCCAAAAATTTGTTTGTACACCTTGTCTCGAAAGGTGATGTAGTTAGCCTCAACTAACAGTTTAATTAAGTGAAAAATTTCCTTAATAGGTAGCTTCGTATAATTAATCAGTGTCGAGTTTTTATTTAACATATCCCAAATAATATATAATGTGTATTCAACGTTTACATTCGTATATAATGAGGTAACATCTAGTGAGAATAAATTGTCATTGTCGCCCAAGTCTACAGTCTTAAGATTATTAAATAATGTATCGTAGTTCTTAATCCCAAATTGTATTACCTGTCTAAAGGGTTTTATAATGTTATATACCTGTGTGGCTAAGGATGAAAATGCCGAGTTCCTGTAGGAAACAATAGATCGAATAGGAAACCCAGTCTTGTGTAATTTTACCTGACCAAAAAGTGCAGGAATATTGTATGTTCTGGACTTCAATTCTTTTAACTGAATAGCTTTCTGAATTCTTTTAACTTCAATTCTTTTAACTACATAGTAATGTAGTCGTTTTTTCGATACGTGGTTTTATTGTATTGATTGACCAAATTGGTACACAGTGCCGGGTCTACTTCACGATAAGTGGAGGTATCTGACACAACTGAATCTAACTTATTAATATAATCATGTTTATCTAGTATTACCACTGTATCTCCTTTATCTGCCCTCTGTATAATAATGTCCTTATTTCCCCGAAATTCTTGTAAAGCTGAACTGTCATGTGTATTCAATTTAGGAAGTTGCGTTTCTTTTATGTTATTCACTACTTGGTTAATTTGTTGAATAAATACATCCTTTTGTGGAACATTACGAAGTCCAAATTCAATATCAATTACGCATTGTTTTTTAGGCAGTTTTCGAGGTGGTAAATTATAATTTACCACCTCGAAATTATTTTTACTAATATTATTATTTTTACTAATATTATTATCAACGTAGAACATATTGAGTAGTACAGCTCTGATTCATACTATTTCATTCATAACTGAAAAGGCTGCTGCAGCACTGATGATGTTTAAGATTTAATAATTAGTACCATCTTTTGCTTGTAAGAAATACATCTAAAATTTGAAAACACAGTATTAGCCAAGAACTATATAAACAAGACCAAATAAATCACCTGTCCATCCTAATAATTTAATTCTTCCTTAAATTTATTCAAACTACCCACTTCCACAAACACTCAAGTTTGTTGCAACAATCTCTCTGGCTGAAACCCAAATTTCCACACTCCTGTCCCAATTTAAATTTATGTTCCCTTATGTCTGTTTAAGTCATCAATACATTTAAAGCCTTAAACACCTCACTAAAATCTCATTGCAGGTGCTCAGTTTCCAGATGCTGTAATAGCAATCCTTGTCAGTTCTTACATACTGGCTCAAATAATTCATCTGTGAACTCTCCTTGAAACATCAGCAGTACACATTACTGCAAGTGGTTTCAGCACAATTGTCTATAGGTTTATTACTAAACCTGGATATGGCTTTATGAATATTTATTATATTAGTTGTTACGTTTCAACAATGGAGATATGAAAGTAAGAGTGAATTCATTTTCAGTTCCACAGTTTGGCAGAGTGATCAATGAGTCATGATCACATGTTTTATGCTGTATGATATTACTTTTTAGAAATAATTCTAATCTGTAAGCAACTCATGTATGTCGAGTGAAAATGAAGAACCAGGATACAGCATATCAACTCTGCCAAAAAAACAGATGAAGACTTCGTGTGTTCAGCGAAAAATGGAAATCGTTTTAGCAGATATGAAGTGTGCAAAACTCAAACATTGGGCTTCCTGTACTGTTTGCAAAAAGGAATTTGGTGTGGTCCGAGGTGGTGAGAACAACATGAAATCCCACACGAACTCTGAAACACATAAGGTAGGTCTTTGCCAACATAGCATTTCAGTCTATTAAAACCTTTTTTCCATCCATCAAAGGATTCAAATACCAAATTAAAAGTAACAACTGCTGAATTAGCACATGCCATGCCAATGAGCATGCAGTTTCTTAGACCTCTTGACCATTCCTTTAAGTTGTGCAGCTCAATTTTCAGCGAGTTTCAGATAGCAACAAAAACATAATGCAGAAAGACAAAGCTCTGGTAACAAATGTTTTGGCCCCACAAAGTATTGAACTGACACTGTCTGATTAAAATGAAAGCTGTGTTTATTACAGTGTTTCATCTGATGCATAAAATCATAAAATGTTTCCGTTGGTCAAGATATTTTATAAAAGAAAAGGGAACTTGCTATCATATTTTAGATTTTTACAAAGTTTTTGAAGAGAGTGCAAACTCAAAGAAAAGATTGTGAACATTTTAAATAAAAGAAAACTGATTAAATCTTGACTACCTGTCAGCATACTCAGCATACAATGCTAATGTCAATTTTGGCACGTTTAATTTTGTTTATAAACTTCTATTAGATGAGAATGCTTAAATCGTTCCAGCCAGGTGCCCTACCCACATAATTCATAATGCAGCAAAGAAAGCATGCGACATGTTACAAAGTAATATAGAAGCATTTTTAATTAAGGTATTTGGACATTTTCCTGTGTCTGAGAATTCTTTTTCAAATTTAGAGAATTATTTGAATTTGTTGAAATTGAAGCAGCTACTCTTTTGCAACATGTTCCAACAAGATGGCTTTAGTTATTGCTTGCTCTTGATAACAGCATTATTATTTAAGAAAAGTATTTTAGACATCCATAAGATGTCTAAAATACTTTGTTAATGTAGTCTATTATACTACATACCAAGTTTAGTAGTATGAACCAGAGCTGTAATGCTCAATATGTTCTATGTTGATATCAATATTTGTAAAATAATAAGATAAGTATACCTCAATATAACATGTAGAACACTTCCGTATGATACTCTCCAGCAATTAAAACAAAAAAACGAAAATCTTACATTACAGTAAAAAATAATTCAAGATCAATTGAACACAATTAAAAATCAATCTAACACAATTAAAAATCAAATTAATTAATTAAAAGAAATTTAATGAAAAAAAAAATTGTAAAATGATTATCCTTCCTGAAGCTGACAACTCTGACTATGTCGTGATCACGGGAAAGTAAATTACCGAATATTTCTTGTGATGATTGCAACTCATCGTACCAAGGTTCTACGTATTTTCCTCTGAATTTTCATTTTAATCAACACGCAGCCTCAGTTCATGCTTCTCATTCAGCAGCGTCAGAATTATCCTTTCATGCTGTTAACAAAAAACACACTTTTTAATTTAACAATGCCAAAATACTTAAGTGTCCAACGTAATTATATGAGACTAACTGTCAATTAAATTACATGAGAATTCTGTTAATGTTCACTGGCCATTTATAATCTCCGATTTGTGGGCTTTTGCAAAAGCACATGTGTGAAGACAAATAATCTCTATTTAAGTTTCATACTCACCCATATTCGGTAATTTTCGTTCCTGTGATCACAACATATGGTCAAAGCGTTGTCAGCTTCAGGAAGGATAATCATTTTGCAATTTTTTTGTTAAATTTCTTTTAATTAATTAAATTTTTAATTGCATTGAGATTGATTTTTAATCGTGCTCACTTGATTTTTAATTTTTTCATATTAGCATTAGTAGAGGAATATGATGCAAGAAAGCAAGCTTGTGCAGCATCAGCCCAAAAAAAAAAAATAAATAAATAACCACTTCCACTTCAACCCTCTGTTCGTTTGAAATACCTGTCCAGCTGAGCCTTAAATTTATTTAGGCTATAAACTTCCACAATAAGGAATGGAAGTCTGTTCCACCAACCAACTACCTGCTGGCTAAAGGCAAATTTCCACACATCTATCCTACATCTATCTTTCCTCAATTTGAATTTATGCCGTATTCTGAGCAAGAGGAAGAATCCCATCAGCATTGAGCATGCTCAAACCATTCAAGGCTTTATACCCTCTATCAGATCACCTCGCCGATGCCTAGTCTCCAGACACTGTAATTTGCAAAACTTAGGCCTTTCTTCGTAAGCGCAACCCTTTGTTCCATTCACTAATCTTGTTGCTCTTCTCTGTACTCTTTCCAGCAGCTCTACATCCTTCTTGAAATGAGGCCTCCAGACCTGTACACAGTACTCAAGGTGTGGCCTGACCATTGCCTTATGCAAGGGAATTATCACCTCCTTATCCCTTCTAGAAATATTCCTGTATATCATTGACAAGATACCATGATCTACTCTTGCAGCCTGTCTGCACTGTTCAGAGAATTCATATCTGCCTGCACAATTACCCCCAGGTACTTTTCATTCTCTACCACTGTCAGTGTAGTACCACAGAGTTGATACACTGCTCTGGAGTTGCTGTTTCCCCATATGTAGTACTTTACATTTGTCAATGTTAAACTTCATTTGCCACCTCTCAGCCCATCTGCTCAACCTTTCCAGATCCTGTTGCAGCAGCATAGCTTCAGTAGCATCCTTAACAAAATGCTAACCTTTGTATCGTCTGCAAACTTGGACATTAAGCTTGATATACCATCATCAATATCATTAATAAATACAGAAAACAATAATGGACCCAACACTGAACCCTGAGGGACTCCACTAATAACATTAGTCCACAATGAGCTGTGTTCATTGATTACCACTCTCTGTCTTCTCCCCCTCAACCACCCCTTTATTCATAGCAGCAATTTGCCTCCAATGCCACACTGCTCCAATTTGTGCAGCAGTCTTCCATGTGCAACAGTATCAAAAGCTTTTCTAAGATACAAGTATATAATATCAAAGTTATTCCCTGCATCCAGCTTTTTTGTGACTGCATTATAGTATCCAATCAAATTGGTCAGGCAAGACTTTCCCTTAACAAAACCATGCTGTGTCCAAGCTATAACTGAAGTCTTGTCTAGATGATCCTGCAGTACTTCTTTAACCAGTGCGTCCATTAATTTTCCTGGAACAGAAGTTAAACTCACAGGTCTATAATTACCTGTGCCTGGTCTATAATTACCTGTGTCTCCCTTTGATCCTCCTTTGTGGATTGGGGTCACATTTCCACATCTCCAGTCCATGGGTACCTCCCCTAAACCCAGGGAAGCTCTCATAATTATGGCTAAGGGTTTGCTTACTTCCTTTGTTGCCTCCTTTAATATAACTGGATAGATCCCATCCACCCCAGGTGCCTTTCTTGTGTTTATCTTCAACAGTTTCTCCTCCACTTTACTCCCAGTTATTTCAAGATTCTGTAGCTTACTGCTAGAGTTGAATACACCTCTGGCATTCCCCTCGCTGAATAACTCCTCATGTGTGAATGTCGATGCAAAATATTCATTTAGTTTGTTAGCTACCTGAGCAGGATCATCAACAGTTGACCCATCAATATCAAGTGGACCAATCTGATTCATCCCCTTCCTTCTAGAGTTTACATAAGTAAAGAACTCTTTGCTGTTTTTCTTTGCATCCCTTGCCAAGGATTTCTCGTAATCTGCCTTCGCCTGCCTAACCTCCTTTGTAACTTGGTTGCATATCAACTTGTATCTATCATAGGCTTCTGTGTCATGTGTTAATTTGTAAGTATCCCATGCATTTTTCTTCTCTGCCATATGTCTCATTAGTTCATCTGACATCCATTTTGGCCTAAACCTTGAACAATATTTCTTAGTTGGTATGTAAAGCCTAGTAGCTTCCAAGATAAGTTCTTTGAATGCTTTCCATTTTGAATTTGCTGTTGGTAACGTCATCAGTTGGTCCCACTTTCTCCTGGTGGGGCATTGGCATGCTCCACAGAAAATCGTTGGGGTTGTCTTCTCTTTTGTCTCCATACTTTTGACTCCCCCCCTCCCCCAGCCTTCAGTCTCTCTCCCCTACTCTGTACACTAGCACACGTCCAAATTTAAATTTGACAAAATTAAACCATGTTCACCAGGCTTTTCCAATTCTAGCTTTATCTCCCCAATATATATTTTTTAGGCCCTAGCCACTGAAATCTCAGGAAATAGGTGGCAGGGCCTGCCAGAGTAAAACAAATTTCTGGTGTACCTGGTCTGCCTCCATGGGGCTTAGTGTGGGCAACGTTGCGACTCACCAGGGTCCCAGCGGCTAAATGGCCAGAAGAACAACTGTGTGTGTGTGTGTGATGGGGATTTAATGGTGCACGAGCTGCTGGGGCTATAGTGTGCCTATTCATAGGAAAATGATAAAAATCAAATTTCAGAAGAACTGTGCATGACATTACACACCACAATATCCATAAACTTTTAAATCTCTCCATGACAATGTACACTACATGGAGATGGGAGAAACCCCTGGTGCCGTTAGACCTTAAACACACTATATACTGTACTGAGAGCGCAGCTGTAGGGAACTACCGGAGATACCCCCAATCCAAACACTATGCCACTATATTGTACCGAGAAGTCGCACTGGTCAACTGCTGTCTTCTCAGTGGAAAAGATTCAGGCATATTCCCGATGCAGATAATACGTGGTCAACCTGTGTTCTCCTGTTACATCCTATTAGAGAATTAGGAGAGAGTGATTTTCCTTTATTCTGGAAATTAATCTGTTCTTTTGCAGAAATAAGCCATCCACACTTTCAGTAAAATTCATCCATCCATCTCTGTTTACAAGTGACCCTAGTTTAGATCAGGGCATTAAAAATTACTTTAAAAAATTTGAGATTACAGAGGCCATGCGAGGGCCTCCCCTCTAGGTTGGGCCCTGAGGCTCATACATCTCATACACCTGTTCACGAGTACAGCCCTGCCTATTACTGATGATGATTATTATTATTATGTGAGCCAGAAAGCTTAATATTTATATTTTGTAAAAAACAATAGTGTTCAGTTTTTCATGCAGCATATTTGTATCTTAGAGCTTGTACATTATAAAAAAACTTATTCCAAATATGCAATATTCATTCATTTTGCCTTTGTGTTTAACTAATTAAAATACAAAACCATGTGGTCCAATGTTTTTTCCGGACACCGGAATTTCCTATTCACATCCCAGTTTTCATCCCTGAAAATCTGGTGACCCTAACCCACTCCTTTCTATATTAAATGGGAGATCTAAATGGACACCATCCTTAATGGAGAAACCTGATATTAACAAAGAGGACAACCAGGAAAAGTAAGAGTTATAATTTAATCCTTGAATAAAGATAAACACATGTATGTCAACTTTCCAACAAGAACCAGCACAGCGAAAGATGTTACTATATGTCTACCATTATATTCTATCCTAGGCAAAGGAAGCAGCTGTATTTAGTAAAAACTTCCTTATTAAAATTTTTCATGTACAGCCCTGACTGACCATGCCACTTGTGTGAAAGGAACATATGATTGAATCCATCAATCAGAAAGACCATAGTTATAAGATGTGTGGTGATTTAAGCCACATATCTGACAACTATGAAGCAACTCTATTTAGTAAAATCTCCTGAATATTGATGGATTCATTATTAATATTATTATTCTGTCATATGTTCCTTTCACACCAGCACCATTAACTGAACCATTGGCAGGGCTGTGAAAAATCCACACACTGATTTTCAGAAGTGATTTTAAACAAATGGATAACAAAATCCAATCACCTTTATGAAATAAGTCTGCTTAGCAACTCTCAAAACTTGCATCTACTCTGTACTCAACCTGCATAGTAATAATCACAGAACCTGATCAAAGAAAGTAGAAAGTATTTCTTGTGAGATGCTTCAAATATGAAAAAAAGCAATGCAATTCAATTCAATGAAAAAAAAAAAAACCCTCAACAAAATTAACAAAGTACCATATTACAAGCTTACAAATTCCTCTCCCATCCCACCTATTGTATAACAATGTCAGAAAATGCAAAATTTTTGGTACACCTGTGAAAATGACTGCAACACATGCAAGGCCCATTCACATTCACCTTCCATATTTTTAAGGAATACAAACAAAAACTATATTGGAAGTGAATAAAACTTTTAGGCTATGTTGCAAGCAATCTCAGGAAAAGTTCTGATTGTCTACAGAATCAGACTTCTTATTGTATATGTAACTATTTAAGTATTTAACTAACTAAAAGCAATTCATTCAAATAATGGACAGAAAACTAATTGGCTGCTCAAAGACATTCATTAGGTGGGAAATGATTGTGAGGACTAATAACAAGGAAAGATCACTTACCATGAGCACTTATAGTGCTATTATCTTCAAGTTAAAGCAATTTTGCTAGGCTGTGTGATCAGATTTTATGTGAAGTTACCACAGCCTTAGGGTGGGTCACACTGCACAAAACATTAAGCAAAGCTATGATTGGGCAGTCTGGTAACATCGCTTGAACTTGGAGTGGTATCACTATAAGAAACTATTGTAATTGAGAAATACAGGTTCACTATTATTAGCAGGCTCAATGACATTCACTATGTGCTACCAGTAAATGTCCTTTGAGCCTGCCAATCAGTTTCTTGTCCAACGTTTGCACAATCTGAAAAAAAAAAAAAAAAGTTTGAAAGACTATAGTGTTGACAGATATGCTTAATAACTTGCTTCTGCTGTGACTAGTCACATATGAGGTGAAATATGACTTTTTTAATGATTCCACAATACTTTGCAAGATGAGAATTCATCTGAAATTGTGTGCAATGTGAATGCAAAAATCAAAGAAGTCAGTTGCAGTAAAAAACACAATATTTTCAATCAGTTTAGTAACTTCCATATATAACTGCAATTTACATTATTACAGAACTACTCCAAATATTTTCTTACTTCATTTTAAGCATGTGTTGTTAGTAATGTGAAGTTTTCCTGATCAATATAATTCAAAAACATCCAAATATTAAAGATGCAAATTCATTTAGTATAAAATGTTTGCAGCGAGTGCAGATATTCATGTTATAACCAGTTTTTATATTTGGTAAATTTATCATTCATAAAAAGAACATTCTCATTAAATATCACAAAATAGGTTTCAAATGTTCTTCTAGAGACTGTAAGAACGTTCTTCCATTTATAAGCTTTGTAGTTGCCACAATATATTCTACAGGAGCTGAAAAATAGAATTCTTAATTATTATTTGAAAAAATGTTATCAAATAAATAGGATAAATGATAGATTTCAGATTATTTACTAAAATTCTTTAGTTTTAGAAATATAAAAGATGTGAATATAAATAATAGTATTTTTAATAAATAATAGTATTTAGTATTAGTAGTGGTAATATCATGCAAGGAAGCAAGTTTACAGAGCAGGGGTTCTTAACCTTGTGCTTGTAAGCACCACATTGGTGAGCATCATTGCACCCAAAAATTTTAATTGAGAAATATAATTCTTGTATGCTTAATAAGGCTAAAAAATTAATTTAAAAATGCATTTTTAATCTTTAAGCAAAAAAAAAAAATATTTTAATGTATGGCACTTGCATGTATTGTAAGCTGCAAAATCTTGCTTGCTTAAAGCAAAAGGTTAAGAACCCCTATTATAGAGCGGCGGCAAAAAAAAAAAAAAAAAAAAAGTCATCTGTTCATTTCCTCTAATAATCTGTGTAATTCTTCTATAAATTTATTCAAACTACCCACTTCCACCACAAGGTGGGAACTTTCCAGTGATCAATTACTCTCTGGTTGAGAAGAATTTTTGCATGTATCCTGCAACCATCCTTTTTTGGTTGTCCCCGTGTGTGTGTGTGTGTGTGTGTGTGTGTGTGTGTGTGTGTGTGTGTGTGTGTGTGTGTGTGTGTGTGTGTGTGTGTGTGTGTGTGTAATCTGAGAAAATAAAGATGCCAACAGCATTTAGTTTAATCAATTCATTTAAACCCTTAAACACTTCAATCAGGTGCCATCACAGATGCCTAGTTTCAAAACACTGCAATATACAGAACTATTCCTTGGTATGAATACTTTGTACTGTCCCTGTTGTTGTTGTTATTTGGTTTTTAGGAGCATTAGCAACTAAGGCCATATTGCTCCGGGGATATGCGGTGGTCATTCCCTGACCTTTCCTCATCCTCCGTATTTGGTGGTCACGGGCTCGAACCCCGGTCTAATCAAGAAGTGTGTATTACCTACCCACCTGGATACGGAGGCGCCGTACTGTTCCTGACTAATCTTGTTGCTTTTCTCTGTACCTATTACAACACTTGTGGGGAAGAGCAATAAAATTAATAAGAGAAGAGCTACAAGAGCTTCCTAAAATGAGGCCTTCAGATCTGAAGGCATAACTATTGGCTTATGCACTGTATACAATGGTATTACCAACTCCATTTCCCTACTGGAAAACGTTTATTATTTGAGTACTGCAGTTTTGTATCTATGCTACTCAGTGAACTTCAGTCGTGTCCCTATGTGTACAATAATCCCAGAATAACATACCAGCTGTGGCATGCACAACTGGTATGTTATTTTGGAATTATTCTTGGCTAAATGCAGTTCCTTGCATTTATCATTGTTAAGCTTCAATTGCCATTTCTCAGGCCATCTGTCCAGTTTCTTTAGGTCTTGTTGCAATAGCTACCCTGATTCTTGTCATTTAAACTGTGGCAACCTTTAATTCATCAGCAACATCAAACTTGTTATTCCTTCCTCAGCATTGTTAATAAATATTGAAAAGTGCAGTGAATAAATACTGAAGAGAGCAGTGGCCATTAATAACCACTCTTGTCTTCTACCATTCAACTATCCCTTTATCAACTGCAGCATCTTTCCCTAATGTCACACTGTTCCAATTTGAACCACAGTGCTTTTCATATGGAATAGTATCAAAAGCTGTACTGAAATTTAAGTATGTAATATCAAAATTATTTTTGACATCGGCGATACAAGATCTGTATTTAATGATTCAAGTCTAATGTCAAAAGTATCTTGTTTCTTCTTCTCAACCTTCAACCCATGCACAGTACTAATTAGTATATGCTCTAATACCTTTCCTGGATAGGGTTTTCTTTAACACACACACACACACACACACACACACACACACACACACACACACACACACACACACACACACACACACACACACACACCACCTTATGGCCAATTCATTTACTTGAAGCCAACAACCAAATTTCAAATAAAAAAATCAAATTTAATGGTGGTTGCCATAATTTATTTTTATTTATTTTTTTTCTTTTGTGGAAAGACAGAGGGGGAAAAAATTTGGGATGATGAGTCGGAAAATCATTTGAAAAATGACGAATATAGTTATAGTTAATGTAAATCAAATCTGGTATGTTCATCTCTGTACTGTTCCTCAAACGTTAAATAACTTCACACAAAATTTGATATTGATTACTGGAAGAACCCTTTAATGTCACGAATGAGATGCATAATATATCTTTCAATCAGACAAATGGAAAATATTGTTCTCCAATACAAATTGGTCAAAAGAAAATTTTAATCTGTAACTAAAAATGTTTTTACAAAATAATATGAATGAAGCACAATAAATAAAAGCACAATAAACTATTTACAATTTGAAACACCATTGAAAAATATAAAAAAGCATGAATAAAATAGAAGCAGTGGTTAGATTCCATCTTTATCAACCAGTAGCTATACAAATGGCAGCCTTTCAACCCATAACTGGGGTCAGGCATGTAGGGTTTGAGATCCCACATGATTTCAGCAATTTTGCACTTTTTGTATGATCTCTCCATTGAAAATTCCAGAAATCCCAGATCTGGTGCTAGGGGTGCACAAGTGAGGCACTTGCCACAGATGCTGCATAAAATAGGTGTCATGCCATTAATAAAACATGTTTTACATTTAACATTCAATATCAGTTTTCTACTCTCTCTCTCTCTCTCTACCCCAAATACAAAATATCTTTTCTTATTTATTGTACTGTTAGGTTTTCACTATCTACAATCATATCACAGCGATAGGTACAGTAATACATAACCCTTTAATGGCATTGAGTGCAGAATTATTAAGGAATCATTTTGCTAAGTGCATTATTTTAATGGTTCTGTAGAGTGCAGATGCTTTTCTGTGTGTGTGGGGGGGGGTAAATTTGAGAGAGCTTTTTTAAGACCTTGTGCACCATGAACGCCAGTGCTGTAACTGATCAAAAGGTGAATAATTTAGAATTATTTCTTGCCAATTTTTAAGAATATATATGGAATTTTTTAGAAAATTTTAAACCCATTTAACTGAGCATGCATGTGATATCTCAAAAAAAAAAAAAAAAAACCTGCACCGGTATGCCTGATTATGAATTAAGCAGTTGCAGCAATAGCAATGTTATCTGAGGATCACACATGCATTCAAAAAAAAGTAACCCCATTTATAACCTTAAAAATTAGCAAAAATAATTTTAAAGCTGTTTACCTTTATTTTCAATCTATTAATATAATACAACTATGAAAAATCCATTTTTTTTTTTTTATGTTAAACACATTTTTTTTAAAAATGAAATCCCCTGTTCAGCACTTTGGACACATGATTTTTCATCTCATTTAACTGAGAATTATAATCACCAGTGAGTGAAACATAAATTGAGAAACCCAGAAGTTTAGGAATTGGAGGTGCTTCCATAAAATATAAAGCCAGTGCACTTCAATAATTGGATGTGAGAGATGTCACTAAGACTATGAATTCTTGTTTTTCAACACAATCATAAAATTATAGAGAATAGACTTAACTTTATCCTGTTGTATTGACTTTCATGGATAACTAAGAGATTTTTGGAATTTTCAATGAAGAAAACATAAAAAAGAAATCAAATGGAGAAACTGCTGAAACTGTGTGAGGTATCTCAATAACTGATGATGTTATCAACTGCAAATTCAAAATGGGAAGCATTCAAAGAATTAATCTTGGCAGCTACTAGGCTTTTCATACCAACAAAGAAATATTGTTCAAGATTTAGGCCTAAATGGATGTCAGATGAACTAATTAGACATGTGATAGAGAAGAAAAATGCATGGGATACATATAAATTAACATGTGACACAGAAACCTATGATAGATATAAGCTGGTCTGTAACCAAGTTACAAAGTAATAATAATTTTAATTTGAGGTTTCTCATAATCAGGCAAAGGCAGATTATGAGAAATCTCAAAGGATGAAATGAAGAACAGCAAAGAGTCCTTTACTTATGTAAACACTAGAAGGAATGGGATGAATCAGATTGGTCCACTTGATATCGATGGTTCAACTGTTGATGATCCTGCTCAGGTAGCTAACAAACTAAATGAATATTTTGCATCGACATTCACACATGAGGAGTTATTCAGCGAGGGGAATGCCAGAGGTGTATTCAACTCTAGTAGTAAGCTACAGAATCTTGAAATAACTGGGAGTAAAGTGGAGGAGAAATTGTTGACGATAAACACAAGAAAGGCACCCGGGGTGGATGGGATCTATCCAGTTATATTTAAGGAGGCAGCAAAGGAAGTAAGCAAATCCTTAATTAAGCCATAATTATGAGAGCTTCCTTGGACTCAGGGGAGGTACCCATAGACTGGAAATGTGCAAATGTGACCCCAATTCACAAAGGAGGATCAAAGGCTGACACAATTAATTATAGACCTGTGAGCTTAACTTCTGTTCCAGGAAAATTAATGGAGGCACTGGTTAAAGAAGCACTGCAGGATCATTTAGACAAGACTTCAGTTATAGCTCGGACACAGCATGGTTTTGTTAAGGGGAAGTCTTGCCTGACCAATTTGATTGGATACTATGATGCGGTTACAAAAGAACTGGATGCAGGGAATAGCTTTGATATTATATACTTGGATCTTAGAAAGGCTTTTGATACTGTTGCACATGGAAGACTGCTACACAAATTGGAGCAGTGTGACACTGGAGGCAAATTGCTGCTATGGATAAAGGGATGGTTGAGTGGGAGAAGACAGAGTGATAATCAGTGGACACTGCTCTTCGTGGGCTAATGTTATTAGTTGAGGGTTCAGTGTTGGGTCCATTGTTGTTTTCTGTATTTATAAATGATATTGATGATGGTATCTCAGGCTTAATGTCCAAGTTTGCAGATGATACGAAGGTTGGCAGGATTGTTAAGGACAATAATGACAGTACGCTGCTGCAACAGGATCTAGCAGTAAGAGAGGTGAGGGGTGGCAAATGAAGTTTAAGAGGGTTGAGAGGTGGCAAATGAAGTTTAAATGTCAAGTACTACATATGGGAAGAAGTAATCCTAGAGTAACGTATCAACTCTGTGGTACAACACTGACAGTGGTAGAGAATGAAAAGGACCTGGGGGGTAATTGTGCGGGCAGATATGAAGTTTTCTGAGCAGTGCAGACAATCTGCAAGAGTAGCTCATGGTGTCTTGTCAATGATATATAGGAATATTTCTAGCAGGGAGGAGGAGGTGATTATCCCCTTGTATAAGGCAATGATCAGACCACACCTTGAGTACTGTATACAGGTCTGGAGGCCTCATTTTAAGAAGGATGTAGAGCTGTTGGAAGGAGTACAGAGAAGGGCAACAAGATTAGTGAATGGAACAAAAGGGTTGTTCTTACGAAGAAAGGCTTAAGTTTTGCAAATTATAGTGTCTGGAGACTAGGCACCTGTGAGGTGATCGGACTGAGGTGTATAAAGCTTTGAATGATTTGAGTATGCTCAATGCCGATGGGATTCTTCCTCTGGCTCAGAATAATCGCCTAAGAGGGCATAAATTGAAATTGAGGAAAGAAGGTTGTAGGATAGATGTGCGAATGTTTGCCTTTAGCCAGCGGGTGGTTGATTGCTAGAACAAACTTCCATCTGTCGTTGTAGAAGTTGATAGCTTAAATAGATTCAAGGCAGAACTCGACAAACATTTGGAGCGAGTGGATGGGTGAAATAAGGGTTTTTTTTTTTTTTTTTGGCTGATACTAACTCCACTCATGCACCTCCTGATTAAACAGCATAGAATACACGTGAAGTCAGATCATGACTTCATATGTATTGTCAAGTCAGTATTGTGTACACACACACATGCACAAAATTGATAATTAGCCTCATAATCATTATTTTATTGCTAATTATATGTTTATTTATAGGGTATAATGAAGTAAACCACCACAGGCTATCTTAGTCTTTATAGGTTATTTTTGGCTCACTCGGTATCATACATTTGCTCTTTTGGGTCAGTAGACTCACTTTGAGCATTTATATTGTTGGCACCAACTAGTCAGTGGCTTTTTTTCTTTTTCATAAGTGGCATGCAAGTTTAAATGATATAACTGTGAGTAAAAAAAAAAAAAAAAAAAAAAAAAACCTTTTTTTTTACCAGTCAGTGGAAATTTCTCTGCCACATTGCCACTGCTTTCCCCATAATTCATCCATATAATCGCCTAAGAGGGCATAAATTGAAATTGAGGAAAGACAGTTGTAGGATAAATGTGCGAAAGATTGCCTTTAGCCAGCGGGTGGTTGATTGCTGGAACAAACTTCCATCTCTCGTTGAAGAAGTTGATAGCTTAAATAGATTCAAGGCAGAACTTGACAAAAATTTGGAGCGAGTGGATGGGTGAAATAAGGGTTTTTTTTTTTTTTTTTTTGGCTGATACTAACTCCACTCATGCACCTCCTGATTAAACAGCATAGAATACACATGAAGTCAGATCATGACTTCATATGTATTGTCAAGTCAGTATTGTGTACACACACACACAAAATTGATAATTAGCCTCATAATCATTCTTTTATTGCTAATTATATGTTAGCACTTATATGAGCACTTATATTGTTGGCACCAACTAGTCAGTGTTTTTTTTTCTTTTTCATAAGTGGCATGCAAGTTTAAATGATATAACTGTGAGTGGTGAAAAAAAAAAAAAAAAAAACTTTTTTTAACAGTCAGTGGAAATTTCTCTGCCACATTGCCACTGCTTTCCCCATACTTCATCCATATTTAGATGACTTCTTTTCAGGTAACCTTATAAATACAAGAGCTCCAACAACATACTAATTTCGACTCATCTATAGGCCTCACTGCCCCATCCTAAATATTATATGTGTACATTTAAAGAATATGTACAACAATTAATATCTTTTTTATCGAACAATACACAGTGCAAGTAATCTACTGCCATTTTTGCTTATTCAGCAATTTTGTCATTAGCTCTGGGAGTGCATTAATATGTTTGACCACCTTGTTTGTACATTATATGATTACTCTTTTTTACTTTTGTCTAGCAACTCTTCTTCTGAAATAAGGGATTCTGGGAATTTTTGCTAGATTACACCTATCATCTTTTTTATTTTCTTCTTTTTCGTCACATGTTTTTTCTTCTGCATCACATCCCTGTTCTCTATTTGTATTTTGTTTCTCAAAAATGTCTGTTTCATCTTTTGAATCATCATCCAAAGGTTCATTTTCAGCTTCCATTTCTTGCAGCAACTTTAGTAACCTGGGCTACTCCTACTAATTTTTTTCTAAAAAATAAAATAATGATTATGATTATTAAATTTAAATGTTAATTATTAAATATCATTTGCACACATTCATATAAGATATATTTTGCTTAAGAGTATCAGAGCAGGTGTCACCACTATTTTCACAAAGGAATAACAGCAACACAGATGTTGGCTCTTTGTCTCTCAGATCTTATTCATATAATTGTAAGAAATTATATATATTTCAAAAAGATGGAGATCAGGTGACTGTGAGCAGGAGGGAAAACATGAGGTTTTTGGACCAAAACTATCAAAAAACAGGAACTTTCATGGGAAATTGCAGATGATTTTTACTGAGTCCACACCACTAGAAATTATATTTTAGTGATAACATTTTATATTATATTATTTGTTATATTAAAATACAGACAGAGGATTTTTCTGTCTGTAGATTTCTGTTTCGACTGTCTGTTATACATCAGTTGATTATATTTTTTTCAAGAAAAATACTGTTACAGACAGTATACTGTTACTGTTACTAATGTAAAATACTAAAAAAAAGTAAAATACTGTTACTGTTACTCTTTGGAAATATTACTCAAAGTTTTGTTCATAACAGTGGCCATGCTGTTTAGATTTGGCTCTCAAGAGCACTCTCAAAGCCTCACCAGAAAGAGAAAATCTGAACTTGATTTTTCTTAACCTTGTTGAATACTGTTTCACACACTACATTGCTGCGAGAAATTGTTGAATTGCAAAGCATGACTTGGGATAATCTCTTATATTTAAACTTCCTTTTGCATAATAATGAAAGAAGAACTCTGATATTGCAAAATATATTTTCCTTTATTTTCAATGAACTGAAAATTACTGGTAAGTTAATTCACCCCCCCCCCACACCAAAATCATTTCAAAATCTTATTCTTCAAATGGTGCTATGGGATGATGAACTGGTTCTGCATACATTTAAGTAAAAGTAATTAAAAGAATTCAGGGCAAAAGCTCCAGAGTGAGGGAAAATTAATAGACATTTATTTGGTTATACTTCAGATAAGTAATGCTTCCCCAATAAAGAATACTTTCATAATGAGGCATCTCATTGAGAAGGCATTCATAATATGAGATGAAATAATGCATTTGCACTACCTTATATTTTTGTAAATTTTCTCACAGTCTAAGGCTTTTGCCCCAAATTTTTATTAAGTATTAATCTACTAAACACCATTTTGCATCTCCTATACTGCGGCCTTAATTTCACAACTGGGTTGCCAGTTGTTATACCATCTGAGTACTTGCCCACCCAGTGATGTACGGCCAAATAGCCCTGAAATGGCTGTCTGGATGGTGGTATCCATGAGAATAAAATGGTCTTCTCTATTTGGGAAGCGTTACTTATTCAAAGTATAACAAATAGGCAACTCACTGTGAAGGCATTCACAATATGAGATATAATGAAACAATGTAACTATAACAACTTCGATTTAATTTACTGCATACAGACATGATACATTTGCACTAACTTAGATATAAGTTAAAGTTAATAACACGTAACTTAATGCTTCTGAAAACTCAGTTTGCAACTGTTTATCTATAAATTCTGTTTGGAGCTAGCTGAAGTTTGACTGCTGTAAGGAAACATGCTTTGGTGTTAGGGATTCACAATACAAATAAGTCAGTTGGCCACCAAATTAAGTCCACAATTTCTTATTACACATAGTTTCTGCTATGAGTACTAAATATTCAACATTGCAATGCTCCATTGATGATATTTTTGCTCATATTTCTACACTATTGGCAATTACAGGAGTTGCTATCCTATACATTTATTTACTGTGAAAATAAATATTTCGTGATATTCATTTTAGTAAACATTAAATTCTTTTGTTAATCTTTAACACTTTTCTATATCCCTAGGTTGCATTTCACTGGAAATGAAAAACCTGCAGAATTAAGTTTGCTCCCACTGCAACTATTAGCGAAATGAACAATTACTAGAAACTCTGTTCGGGTGTTTATTATGGCAGTATATTTCATATTTAATTAATGGAAATATCTCATATTTTCATTAATAAAAATGAGAAATTCATAGAATTTTTAAAAAATTTGGATTTCAGTGTTTTTTTTACAATTTACTATTTGTTTTTGTGAAAAAGAAAAAGGGCAAAATCAACAATCTTCATTGTAAATCCATATATGTATAAATTCTTAGTTACCAACTGATCTGTGGACTTACTTAACAAGTACAGAGCAATATTGAGGAAAAGTTACAACTTATGGTTAAATTTGGAAGTGGCTGCAATTTTGCCCAAACACAAAAGGATGGGGTATAGAATTTTTTTTTTTTTTTTTTTTTTTTAATGTAAACTCCAAACACGGAGGTGTTAGAACCTGTAGTACTTAGTACCGTGCTTGGGTTGGAGGTTGAGAAGACGAAAGATATTGTTGACATTGGACTTGAACTTCTGTAGACTGTAATTTTCAGGAAATACATATGAAGGAAGGTTGTTCCAGAAAACGGCAGTTGAATGAATAAACGAGAAAGATGAAAACTTGGTTCTGTGAGTTTGAAGTTGGACAGTAAATGGATGTAGGCTGGTAGTAGCACGTGTTCGGACTGTTTTGAAAGAGAGAGCGGAAATTATAGAAGCCAATTCAGAAGAAAAGTGCCCATGGAAGTATCTGTAGAAGAGGCATGCAGCAGAAACAGTACGTCTATGAGACAGCGAGTAGAGAGAGACTGTTAGAAATTAATCATTAATTAACCTAACTGCCCTCTTCTGAATGGAGACACATTCAGAGGTATTGGGGGCACAACCCCAGATGTGGGAGCAATATTCTATGGCAGGGTGGATTTGTGATTTATACAGAGTGAGCAGCTGTTTGGAAGAAAAGTAAAGGCGAGAGCGAAAGAGAAAACCAAGTTTTTTAGATGCAGAGGAAGCAATATTTGTAATGTGCTTGTGCCAAGAGATTAGAAGTCAGGGTAATCCCCAAAAGATATATCACTTTGCCTAGAAATCGGAGTGTCACTAAAGATAAGCATAGAGTAAAAGAATCCTTTATGCAAGATATAACACAAGACTGAGTTTTAGAAGGGTTGAAATTAACTAAGTTGTCTTTGCCTCAATGGAGAATTACCTGAAGATTGGCATTTAAGGAATTGGTAGCAGATTTTCGAGAAGTTGAAGCTGATTGAGTAGGACAAGGTTTCTCAAAATGGAAAGTGGAATGCAATGTGCTATCATCAGTAAAACTATGGATAGGATTTCCAGTCAATGGAAGAAGGTCATCAATATATAAGAGGAAAAGAGTGGGGGGAAAAAACTAAACCTTGGGGGACACCAGCATTAGTGGAGAAGTTAGAAGACAGAGAGCCATCTACCATCACCCTCAGTGAGCGATAAAAGAGAAAACTGGATAACCAATTACAAAAAACAGTCGGCAAACCATAAGATGGAAGCTTCTTTAGAAGACCTTTATGCCAAACACGATCGAAAGCCTTTCAGATGTCAAGAGCAACTGCTTGTGTTTCCCCGAACTTTTCCATTGAATTAGTCCATAAATGGGTAACATAAGCCAGAATATCACCAGTGGATCGACACTGACAGAATCCATACTTGGCGATCGTTGATCAGATGGAAGGTTTCTAGGTAGTTTAAGAGTTGGCGGTTAATTGATTTCTCCATTACTTTAGAAAGAGTAGAAGTAATTGCAATGTTTGTTATTTGGTTTTTAGGAGCATTAGCAACCAAGGCCATATTGCTCCGAGGATATGCGGTGGTCATTCCCTGACCGTTCCACATCCTCCATATTTGGTGGTCATGGGCTCGAACCCCGGTCTAATCAAGAAGCGTGTGCTTCTTGATTAGACCAGGAAGCATTCAAAGAACTTATCTTGGAAGCTACTAGGCTTTACATACCAACTACAAAATATTGTTCAAGGTTCAGGTCTAAATGGATGTTAGATGAACTAATTAGACATAGGGCAGAGAAGAAAAATGCATGGGATACATATAAATTAACATGTGACACAGAAGCCTAAGATAGATATAAGTTGATCTGTAACCAAGTTACAAAGGAGGTTAGGCAGGCGAAGGCAGATTACAAGAAAAGTTTGGCAAGGGATACAAAGAAAAACAGCAAGGAGTTCTTTACTTATGTAAACTCTGGAAGGAAGGGGATGAATCAGATTGGTCCACTTGATATCGATGGTTAACTGTTCATGATCCTGCTCAGGTAGCAAACAAACTAAATCAATATTTTGCATCTACATTCACACTTGAGGAGTTATTCAGGAAGGGGAATGCCATAGATGAAGTAAACACTGGCAGCGAGCTAGATGATCTTGTAATAATTGAGAGTAAAGTGGAGGAGAAATTGTTGAAGATAAATACAAGAAGGCAACTGGGGTGGATGGGATCTATCCAGTTATATTAAAGGAGGCAGCAAAGGAAGTAAGCAATCTGTTAGCCATAATTATGAGAGCTTCCTTGAACTCAGAGGAGATACCCACAGACTGTAGATGTACAAATGTAACCCAAATTCACAAAGGCTGACACAAGTAATTATAGACCTGTGAGTTTAACTTCTGTTCCAGGAAAATTAATGGAAGCACTGCAGGATCATCTTTGCAAGAATTCAGTTATAGCTCAGACACAGCATGGTTTTGTTAAGGGAAGGTCTTGCCTGACCAATTTGATTGGATACTATGATGTAGTCACAAAAGAATTGGATGCAGGGAATAACTTTGATATTATATATTTGGATCTTAGAAAGGCTTTTGATACTGTTGCACATGGAAGACTGCTGCACAAATTGGAGCAGTGTGGCATTGGTGGCAAATTGTTGCTATGGATAAAGGGATGGTTGAGTGGCAGAAGACAGAGAGTGGTAATTAATGGACACTGCTCATCGTGGACTAATGTTATTAGTGGAGTCCCTCAGGGTTCAGTGTTGGGTCCATTGTTGTTTTCTGTATTAATAAATAATATTGATGATGGTATATCAAGTTTAATGTCCAAGTTTGCAGACGATACAAAGGTTGGCAGGGTTGTTAAGGACGCTACTGACGCTATGCTGCTGCAACAGGATCTGGAAAGGTTGAGCAGATGGGCTGAGAGGTGGCAAATGAAGTTTAACATTGACAAATGTAAAGTACTACATATGGGAAACAGCAACCCCAGAGCAACGTCTCAACTCTGTGGTACTACACTGACAGTGGTAGAGAATGAAAGGGACCTGGGGGTGGTTGTGCAGGCAGATATAAAGTTCTCTGAGCAGTGCAGACGGGCTGCAAGAGTAGCTCATGGTGTATTGTCAATGATATATAGGAATTTTTCTAGCAGGGATAAGGAGGTGATTATTCCCTTGTATAAGGCAATGGTCAGGCCACACCTAGAGTACTGTATACAGGCCTGGAGGCCTCATTTCAAGAAGGATGTAGAGCTGCTGGAACGAGTACAGAGAAGGGCAACAAGATTGGTGAATGGGACAAAGGGGTGCTCTTACAAAGAAAGGCTTAAGTTTTGCGAATTACAGTGTCTGGAAACTAGGCACCAGCGAGGTGATCTGATAGAGGTGTACAAAGCCTTGAATGGTTTGAGCATGCTCAATGCTGATGGGATTCTTTCTTTTGCTCAGAATAATCACCTGAGAGGGCATAAATTCAAATTGAGGAAAGACAGATGTAGGATGGATGTGCGAAAATTTGCCTTTAGCCAGCGGGTGGTTGGTAGGTGGAACAGACTTCCATCACTTGTCGTGGAAGTTGATAGCCTAAATAAGTTTAAGGCTCAGCTGGACAGGTATTTCGAACGAACAGAGGGGTGAAGTGGAAGTGGTTATTTTTATTTATTTATGTTACTTTTTTTTTTTTTTTTTTTTTTTTGGCTGATGCTGCATAAGCTTGCTTTCTTGCATCAAATGCCTCTACTAATGCTAATGCTAATGAGACGTTTTCAATTATTCGAAAGGCGAGTGAAGATCAGGTGTTGAATATTTTAAATGGTTCTCCCCATTCATAGAATTTACCTAGGAGGCAGAAGGAGTTTTGCCGTTCCTAGATGTGTTGGTCTGTAGTGAAGACCAACAACTAAAGACTAAGGTCTATAGGAAATCGATGTGTAAAGGTCAATATTTGCACTACAATTCATCTCAGGCCAACCATCATAGGAACAGTGTGGTTAGAACATTAGTTGACAGGGCAAAATCACACTGTAGTACCTCTGAGGATAGGAAGGTAGAGTACGAACGTGTCACGACGGATCTTACAAAATGTGGCTACCCCCAGAGGATTATAGAAAAATATATTAAAGGAAATCAGAGGAGAGGCGAATCTTTTACGCCAGTATCCACTGCATACATTCCCTACTATCCACGTCTAACCGATCATATAACTAGAATACTAAGAAATTATCAGACGCGTTGTGTGCAGCTTCTGGGGCGGAGGCTGCACACAATCGTGTCACAAGTAAAGGACCCCATTCAAAAAGAGAATGCAAATGGGGTCGTATATAGTATTAGATGCCCGGATTGTGGGGAGTGTTATGTAGGGGAAACAAAACGCCGTCTCAAAGATCATCTGGGAGAGCACACTAAGGCAATAAGAAGTGCGGACTATGATAAGTCCGCCGTGGCCGAGCATTTTTGGGAGAAGCAGCACCAGATCTTCCCGGACGATGCTATCATCACCGATCGGGCGCATAAGTTCTGGGACCGCAAGTGGCTCGAGAGTTTGCGGATCTGTTCCACAGTGAACATTAATAGAGATAGAGGAACGTGGATCCATCCCCTCTTTGAGGCTACTATCCTCAGAAGGGATGAACGGTTCCACATGACCCACCCTCGAGCCACTTCCGATTCCATAACACAAGAGAACGGAACATGTGGGAATGAAACACGTGATGAGTACCGTGAACCTGCTGGTATTTAAAGATGCACCGCAGAACAAAGAAAATACCGCTGAAGAAGAAGGCAGGAGCCTTCGAAAGCTATGGTTTTATCGCTTTTAATTTAGTATATTTTAATGTATTTTATTGTTCTTAACCCAGTATATATATTTTAATGTATATTTCATATATTTTAGTTGTAAAGTTAAATATAATTTATTGTAAATACAGGCAAATATAATTTATTGTAAATACAGGCAAATATAATTTATTGTAAATACAGGCAAATATAATTTATTATAAATACATAGTTATCAAGATTCCAGTTTTTGTTTTCATTGTGTTTTATTTCTAAATAAGGTTGGTGAAAAACATTTAAAACTACAATATTCCTTTATTCACTGTATTCTGTTTGGTAACTGATGTCCTACATTTTAAGAAAATTATAACGTGGCAATGTATAGTTTTAAATGGATTATTTTTACTAAACTTAGTATGGTACTGCTTAAAATCAAAGTTTGTGGCCTGCTTAAATGTTGCAGCAGGATCTGAATGGTCATTAAAGTTATTCTCTTCCAAATCATTTATACAAACTCTTTGGAAAGAGAAATGTACAGAAGACTGGCTGCTACCTTTTAAATGCATGGTTAATCTACCCATTCGTGGCCATATTTCCACTACTTGTTTTTATAGTCAAGCCATGTTTAATTACTAGAGAAAGTTATTAGACTAATGGGAGAAATAACATAAAGGCTTAATTTTCAGTACTCACCTCAATTGATCTGCTTTGTTATATGATGTTAAAGAGGAATAGGATTAAAACTAATTAAGAAATTTGGTTAAAATTAATAAATAGAGGCAGAAACATTAAAAGATCTATGATTAAAGGTAGCCTGGAAAGAAGAAGTGCCAATCTTATTCCTGGTTGTCTTGTATAAAATATTAAAGTGAAGATTAAATGAGGCAGATAGCCGTAATGAGAGACTTTCGTATAGACGTCTTCGGTTGGCAATGATAGATCTAAGGAGAATTACGTATTTAAGCGTCCTGATTTCCCTTGATGCATCATTAAACACATGGGAACCTCATGTGTGACAGGTTCTAGGCCAGTGAAAGATATGTCGGAAGTTTTGTGTTCAAAACATTAAGATTATATGGCACCATTCTATAACGAGTGCTTCATATAGGAAGGTTTTGTAATTGAATTTTAAAGTAATAATAGGAACGGCTGAATCGATTAGAGGGTTGTGGCTATGAAAGTGAACGTGTTGAGTGAGTTCAGTGCTGGCGTGATCAGTTTTGAAACTATTATAGTGGTAGTATGCGCATATTGGAAGTCTTTACTGTACCGTATTTTGCGGATGTGCTTCCAATATAGCATGCGTTGCATCCTGGTTGACATTTAATTATACATTTGTTGATGTCACTTATAGGGTAATGGTGTGTTTCTTTATACGCATTAAACATAGATCCTAATTTATTATATGAAGAAAATGTTACTTATACCAGTGTCAAGTGAGTCTATAGTGGAAAGGGAGGACAACACGTGTATTTTGTTTGTTGTTACGGTTTGTGTTGTCTGGATTATTAATTGTGTTCGGCCACGGAAATTACATGATGAATTAGTTGTAAGGGATATTGTCTAGCAATAAACTTCTCTGTGAGATATTAGTTCTGTGAGTAGGTCGTCATGTGAACAACAGTATTTTATGGCATTATGGATCTGATTATAAAGGATAGATTTTTAATACTAACTGGGTGGTGTTGGTTGGTTGGTTGGTTGGGGATTTATTTGGCGAATCAGCATCTATGGCCATAGTGCACCAATTGGGTGGTGTAATCGGCAATGTAGGTATTTCCCTTGTGTTTGTTTCTTTTCTATAGATTTTAGTTCCTAATTTTGTACCTGTTTTATATATTGTGAGGTTAAAGAAATTAATTTTTTGTCTTTTTCTAATTCAAGAGTGTATTTAAGCCTGTTGTGAATAGCGCTGAACTTAACAAATAGATTGTCAATGGAAGGTTTATCTCCCATTAATGATATGTCATCAGCATAGCGCATGTAGAGTTTAATATCTGTGGGAAACGGTTGAAGTACTTGATTCTCAATGGTGGCTAAATAGATTTCAGATAAGGGGGGCAGAGATTCCTAGTCCCATGGGGGAGACCAAATATTTGGTCTTGAAATCGGAAATGTCTGGTATGAAGCAAAGTCGAGGCAAGTTCTAAAATGCTGTTTATACTAAGGGAAGTGCGTTTGATTAAAGTGTCATCAGCTGCTAGGCATTCTCGTAAAGAATTTAATGTGAAATCTAATTGTACATTAGTGTACAGGGAAACAATGTTAAAAGAAGCTAGCATATGTCCTTCAGAAATTGTAGTGGAGTTTATGCGTTCAAAAGCCTGGTTGGTGTTGCAAACTCTAAATTTTGAGAATCTTGTGAGGGGTGATATAATTTTTACCAAAAAAGGTGGAAAGATTGGCGAAGGCAGATTTGCTGAAGGAAACAATTGGTCATAAGGGGTGGTTGGGTTTATGTAATTTTATGATACCGAACATGTGAGGAAGGATATTGCTATGGATGCAGTCTCTTTAAAATAAGGTCCAGTTTATGTTTTTATCTGGAAATGTTATATGTGCTGCCAATTTTGTAGGTGTCTGTGTCGGAAAGAATGAGTCGTATTTTGTGGATGTATGTGTTTTTGTCTGAAATGGCAATAGTATCACCTTTTATCAGCTTTCTGTAATGTTAGAGTTTTTCCGTAATTTTTGTATATTTAACAGTCATTACTTTGTCATATTAGGTTGTGATACTAGTCGGGAATTGATAAGGTTGTCGGTCTTGTGTATGATTCGGCATTTGTCAGGGTGGTTATTTAATTTTGTTTATAACTCAACGATGCATTCTTTAATGGGATAATGTTGGTTGGCTTATTGTTTATTGCAAAATTGAACCCGTATTCAAGTCCGGATAATTCAGCTGGCGTAATTGGTTTTGATGAAATATTGATGATAGACAGTTGTTTAGGAGTGTATGTTTTTTGTGTAAGTGTGTTCCATATTTTTGAGTGTATTTCCATCATGGTGTTTAGAGTTACATTTATGCATAAAGAATTTTTGTTTATGCAGAAAAGAATTTAACACCACACTGTGTGTTTGAAACACCCAGCGTGGTGTTAAATCTTTGTTCATTCATAAGCTGTTAGGTAGTAGGAGTAATTTTTTAGCTACTGAACTGCTTTTCAGAGTTCCTTTGAAAGGTATAAAAACTCACTGTTTCACTGCAAACTGCATTTTTTGCTTCAAAAATTTCAGTTGCGTATGGGGTAATTCAAACAATGAAGCAGCTATCTGATTTCTAAAGACTACTGTGGTAAAATAATGTTTGCATTTTGTTTAGATGTTTCTTAATTTCTTAATCTATAAAATTAAGATTCCACTTACCATCTTCCTGCTGAGAAAGAAAACGTAGTGCAGATATTTCTGCAAATGTGCACCCACCCACAAAAAAGACCAAAATGATCTTTGGATCTTCAGCATTGGACTGAATAGATGAACCAGAGCTTCCTATAATTAAAATAAATTGTAATTTTTTTACAAATTTTCTCTCAGTGATTCAAAATTGTGTTTTAAAAGAACATTTACTGTTAGTTTTCTCCATTACTGGTATGTAGAATAGAATATTATGGGGAGTATGATATGCACTAAGGCTATGAGTTGCAATTAAGCTACCATTTCTTAAATAATAATCATCATATAACATTAATGGCAGAACTAGTCCATTGCCATCTGTGTTTTTTAGCCTTAAACACCATCTATATGTCAGCCAACTACAAAGAAAATTTCTAACTCTCAATTACCAAAATGCAGAAGATGACAATGATGAAGGAGGGGAGATCGAGAGTGCAATTTCTATAAATTGTGTGGGGTTTCAAGCCAATTTTTTGCAGTGTATTGTAATACTTGGTAAAATTTCATAAAAATTTTAAACAAGCACAACCTGCACTTCTCTTTAAAAATGTGGGCTCGAAACAATATTTGATTTCAAATTTGAATTCAGCTCATCAGAATCTCCATGAGATGTATTACTTGGGATTTAAAATCTTGGGAGTTAAAAATTATTTCATTACCAAAATTTTGTCTGGTAATGAGATAAAATAACCAGTCACTTAGAACTGGTTATTTTAGTATTAGTAAATGATGCAAGCTTAAAAAATAAATTTTGTGAGGTCATTAGTAATTGCAAAAGTCTTAGCACCTCAATCAGCTGGGTTTGTGTGACCAGAAAACTTAAGCCAGCTGGAGTTGATATCATTAAAATCATGAAGGAAAGTTGCTTCACTGTTAGGGCAATGGTCAGTCCACATCTTGAGTACTGCATACAGGTCTGGGGAGCCTCATTTTAGGAAGGATGTACAGAGGTACAGCTAAAGGTACAGAGAAATGCAATGAGACTGGTGAAGGGAAAAGAGATGCTTGTACCAAGAAAGGATTCAGTTCTGCAAATTGCAGTATCTGGAGACTACATAGCTGTGAGGCAAACTGATTGAGGTGTTTATAGCTTTAAATGGATTGAGCAAGCTCAATGCTGATGGGATTCTTTCTTTTGCTCAGACTATGCACACACAAACAGGCATAAATTAAAACTGACAAAGGTTGTTGTTATTTGGTTTTTAGGAGCATTAGCAACTAAGGCCATATTGCTCCGGAGATATGCGGTAGTCATTCCTTGACCTTTCTACATTCTCTGTATTTGGTGGTCACAGACTCGAACCCCGGTCTAATCAAGAAGCATGTACTACGCACTGCTGCTCCTGCCCACCTGGCGATGGAGGCGCCAACTGACAAAGGATGGTTGCACAATAGATATTCAGAAGTTTGCCTTTAGCCAACGGGTGGTTGATTGCTGGAACAAAATTCCGTCTGGATAACTTGAAAAAAATTCAAGGAAGAACTAGACAAAATATTGGAGGGGATGGACAGGCGAAATGGGATTTTTTTTTTTTTTTGGCTGATGTATTAGCTTGTTTTCTTGCACCATATACCACCATATTTATAATTTATACATAAATATGTCACATATTTATACATAAATATGTGACAATTCTGTCACAAAAAAGCTCTCAATCTGTCAATCAGACTGAAATTTGTTAGGTGATGTGTGTGTGTGTGTGTGTGTGTGTGTGGGGTCCATACTATTATGAGGAGTTGAAACTTGGATGCTGAAAAAATAAGCATGAACAAAATAGAGGCCTTTGAAATGTGGACCTACAGACGCATGCTAAAAATATCTTGGTTAGACAGAATCACCAACATTGAAGTCCTGAAAAGAGTAGGAAGAAAGGGTGAATTGTTGAACTTAGTGAAGAGAAGAAAAACTGCCTACCAGGGGCACATCCTTAGAAATGTGAAATATAAATTGCTTCAAAAAATAATAGAGTGGAAAATAGACAGAAAGAGAGTGGGGAGGAGAAAACTTTCTTGGCTGACAAACATCTGCAACTGGACTAGCAGATCAA
This sequence comes from Mastigoproctus giganteus, assembly GCF_048544385.1. Classification (NCBI taxonomy): domain Eukaryota; kingdom Metazoa; phylum Arthropoda; class Arachnida; order Uropygi; family Thelyphonidae; genus Mastigoproctus; species Mastigoproctus giganteus. Next base: position 153,495,813 of record NC_143579.1, on the reverse strand, counting down.
CTGAGGATTTTTTTTCATTTCATCCAAGACAGAGAGAAGTACAGCGTGGTGATTGCCAACCTCCATTAGGAGATGGCATCAAAAGAAGAAGATATATAAATAATTAATTTGGATATGTGATCAAAAAATAAGTAAAAAAAATAATAATAAAAATAAATTTGAAGCTTATGGTTACCTAAGTGGTATATTAAACACCATAAGAATAATTTATGTGTAAATCACGTGTGATTTCTGGCCAAATATGAAAAGAGTCAGCTTTGTGGTTGGTGGATCTCTAAAGGCCTATGTTTTTTGTCAGAACTGAAGAAACAGTAAAATAAAACTTTATTAAAATTAAAATACTATATACAGGTAAAGCAAAAGTAAATGTTTACTTTATAATAAAGTTTTATTTTACTGTTTTGTCTGTTGTGACAATATTTAATTTTAATATGATCTGCCTTTTTTGCAAGATTGAAAAACTATAATTCTAAAAATTAAAAAAAAAAAAAAAAAAACCCTTGCTACAACACCTTATCTTGGTCATGGTGTGTGTGTGTGTGTGGGAGGGGACCAAAAAATTCCTAGCTTCACTCATAAGTCACACTGAGAACTTTTTTATAGGTGTGGAAAGACTGTAATATAACTACTGTACAGTGGTGCCTCGCAATTCAACTATAATCCTTCGCCGAATTAGAGTTGAATTGCGAATTTGTCGAATTTCGGGCAATATTTTCCATATAAGTTTATGGAAAATTGATTAATTCGTTGTTGGAGAGAAATACACAGTATTATTGACTTTACTATATTCTACCATATAACAAACAAAATTACAAAATACATAATGAGTACATACATTTCATTGAGCCTTAGATGTTGGAAGGATGTTTTATTTATCTTGTTCTACCCTTTCTCTTCTCCTCTTAGCTTGAATGGGGATGAGGAATTGATCAAGGGTGGACTGTTTCTCCCTCTTTTTCAAGATAGCCTTGAAGTGATGCATAGTAGCGTTGTTAAACAAGTCTGTCATTCTAGTTACAACAGCAGTGTTGGGGTGCCATTTTTAAACAAGCAGACTGCACCTTCTCCCAATGGAATAAAATTTCTTTAATGGCAGCTGTTGGTATCAGCCCATTTTTCCTGTCTTCTTCTTCAAGTGAAATTTCCTTTTCTCTCTCTTTTGCTTCCTGTTCACTGAATGTTTTGAGTTCTTCCACGGTTGGTTCGTCATCGTGATCCTCCACAAGCTCTTTCACATCAGCCTCATCAACTTCTATGTCGAGGTTCTCCGCCGTCGAAATGATTTCCGCATGGCCACAGTTGCTTCTGATTCTTCAGCGGCTTGTACTGCATTGTTGTCATCCTGAAAAAAGGAAGGAACAAGTTTCTTCCATGATGCACGAAGGGTCCTCTGTATCACTCCCTCTCAGGCAGTTTTAATAAAGGAAATGGCTTGAAGAATATTGAACTCAGTCTTCCAGAATTTAATGGAGGCACTGGTAAGAAAAATTAATGGAGGCACTGGTTAAGAAGCACTTCAGGATCATCTACACAAGACTTCAGTTATAGCTCGGACACAGCATGGTTTTGTTAAGGGGAAGTCTTGCCTGACCAATTTGATTGGATACTATGATGCAGTCACAAAGGAACTGGATGCAGGGAATAACTTTGATATTATATTCTTGGATCTTAGAAAGGCTTTTGATACTGTTCCACATGGAAGACTGCTGAACAAATTGGAGCAATGTGGCATTGGAGGCAAATTGCTGCTATGGATAAAGGGGTGGTTGAGGGGGGAGAAGACAGAGTGGTAATCAATGGACACTGCTCATCGTGGACTAATGTTATTAGTGGAGTCCCTCAGGGTTCAGTATTGGGTCCATTATTGTTTTCTGTATTTATAAATGATATTGATGATGGTATATCAAGCTTAATGTCCAAGTTTACAGACGATACGAAGGTTGGCAGGGTTGTCAAGGACACTACTGACACTATGCTGCTGCAACAGGATCTGGAAAGGTTGAGCAGATGGGCTGAGAGGTGGCAAATGAAGTTTAACATTGACAAATGTAAAGTACTACATATGGGAAACAGCAACCCTAGAGCAGCAACGTATCAACTCTGTGGTACTACACTGACAGTGGTAGAGTATGAAAGGGACCTGGGGGTGGTTGTGCAGGCAGATATGAAGTTCTCTGAGTAGTGCAGACGGGCTGCAAGAGTAGCTCATGGTGTATTGTCAATGATATATAGGAATTTTTCTAGCAGGGATAAGGAGGTAATTATTCCCTTGTATAAGGCAATGGTCAGGCCACACCTAGAGTACTGTATACAGGTCTGAAGGCCTCATTTCAAGAAGGATGTAGAGCTGCTGGAACAAGTACATAGAAGGGCAACAAGATTAGTGAATGAAACAAAAGGGGGGCTCTCACGAAGAAAGGCTTAAGTTTTGCAAATTACAGTGTCTGGAGACTAGGCACCAGCAAGGTGATCTGATAGAGGTGTATAAAGCCTTGAATGGTTTGAGCATGCTCAATGCTGATGGGATTCTTCCTCTTGCTCAGAATAATCACCTGAGAGGGCATAAATTCAAATTGAGGAAAGACAGATGTAGGACAGACGTGCGGAAATTTGCCTTTAGCCAGCGGGTGGTTGGTTGGTGGAACAGCCTTGTCGTGGAAGTTGATAGCCTAAATAAGTTTAAGGTTCAGCTGGACAGGTATTTCGAACGAACAGAGGAGTGAAGTGGAAGTGGTTATTTTTTATTTATTTATTTTTTTTGGCTGATGCTGCATAAGCTTGCTTTCTTGCCTCTAGTAATGCTAACTCCTTCAATGTCTTATCAGAAAAATGAGTCACGTCAAAAAGCTGTGAAAACAAAGCATTGGTGTAAAGTTTTTTAAAACAGGCAATTACTTCTTGATCCATGGGTTGGATCAGTGATGTGGTGTTTGGAGGCAAAAACTGGACTTTGATGAAATCAAAGTCAATTTCAAGAATGTTTGCCAAGTCTTGGGGGGTGGGCACTAGCATTGTCAAGAATCAGCAGTGTTTTCAAAGGTAAATTGTTGTCAATGAGGAATTTTTTTATGCTCGGGGCAAACTCCTCAAAAATCCAATCTTTGAAGACTTTCTGGTCTACCCAGGCTTTTGCATTGGATCTCCACATCACTGGCAGTTTGGTCCCAAAGCAGCGAGGATTTTTAGAGTGGTAAACGAGAAGTGGCTTTACTTTAAAGTCTCCGCTTGCATTTGCTGCCAATAACAAGGTAAGCCTATCTTTCATAGGCTTATGTCCTGGGAGCGTCACTTCTTCTTGTGTGATGTATGTTCGATTTGGTAAGCGCTTCCAAAATAACCCAGTTTCATCCCCGTTAAAAATTTGCTGCGGAAAGTAGCCTTCCTTCATGATTAAATCTTCAAATTTTTTCACAAACTCTTCTGCAGCCTTTTTATCTGCACTAGCTGCTTCCCCATGTCTGAGAACACTATGGATACCTGTTCTCACAGATCATTGCCTGAGTTACTGGATCTTTCATTTGTCTTTCTCTAATCCAGGTAAGAAGCAGCTTTTCCATTTCTTCATTGATTAAAGATCTGTTTCTGTCAGAAATTTTCATTGCTCCAGTGAACACCCTAGCACCTATAATCTTGTCTCTTTGTTGCCAAAAAAGTTGCCACGGTTGACCTAGGGATGCCATACTCTTGAGCTAAATCTGTAATTGTTCTAACTTTCTGCACTTTTTCTATAATTTCTTTCTTCTTTTCTATGCTCAACCAAGTGTGTTTCTTTCCTGAATTATTCCGCTGTTCACTTCTCTTTGGACCCATTATCAAATTTCACTCAAAAAATAACTGGCAAAGCACAAAATTTTTTACTTTATGAGAAACGCAGAATTATAAATTAGCACAAACAACTAGAGCAAACGTGAACTCAGACTATGATTATTAACGAGATAATGTTGTCTCATAACTGAGGAAGAACTGACGGCATACCTGTAGCTATCTTTGCGGGCAGCTAACATAGCTGAACGATTGAGGGATCTATTCCCGCTTTATCTATCATTGGTTAAATGTTACTCTCGCTCTTTAATACCATTGGTTAAAATGTATGAAGCAGCCGTCACTATTTAGTGCTATTTAGTAATGTTAAACGCAGTTACGTAGTCCAGCAAAGAATTCTATCGTGCAATTTCATGAAATCCGACTGTCGAATTGCGAGGCACCACCTGTACTACTTGCAAGGGCCATCTCTAAGAAGAGTACAGTAAAATCTTGTTAATACAAACTCAGTTTATACAAAGTACTCATTTATGTGAAGTACATACCATTCCCCTGCAAAAGATAGGCTTTTCTATGTAAATATATTCATTTATTAAAAAGTTCGGTTAACATGCATTACAAAATTCGTTTTCACGCCTTGAGAAATAAATACTGGTAGTTCTCAAATTTACGAGTTAATTCGTTCCTAGTGTGCACTCGTAAAGCGGGAATTTATTTCCCATAGACATAATGTTAAAAATAGGGGTTACGGTATCAACAATGAAATTAGTTAGCTAATTAGTTTATGTTTAAACAATGATTGATTTATCGAAAGAAATGAAAACGTAGCCTGTAAAATCAAGCATTATTGACTCAGCACTCGTTGGTTTGTTGCACAAGGTATGGTCTTCTTCAGAAATGCTTCAAGAGACGTTTGTTTCCAAGATAATCTTCTCTTTTCTTTATAAATTTCAATAGCATGCACAAGAATTTTTTAACGGAACGCTCAAATTGCAACTAACACGATTTGCACAGAATCACAAGTTTACAAAGCTAAAAAAAAAAGGAATGAAGAGAAGATTCTGAAAATTTATTTATATGATTGAAGATTTCCATAAAGGGCAAACACATTTCACTGTAATAACATAAAAACCCACACAATTCCAGCTGTCGGTATTTTGACAAATGCAATAACATCGAGTTAACCTGTTTATAATTGAATGCAGTAACAGAAAAGCCCAATAAACTGGAAGTGCAAATAGTTTTTGTTTTATGGTCGTGACTTCCAGAAATGTGCTTTAAAAAAATATCACAAAGCCGCTCAAAATTTGTTCTTATAATATATGATAACGATGAAAGTGTATTGTGTTTAATGATTTGAATTAGTAACTAATACAATTTACACTATAAAAAATGACCTTTTAGGGAGTTATGTAGAGAAAATTTGAACTTCTGAGGTCATGGAATGAATTACCAAAAAACAATTTTCACGATACAATGGTAACAGATTAATTATCATAAAGCGGGATACACTGTATTGTATAGCTACGCACATGGTTTGAAATGCAGTATTTATGAATGTTTAACATTAATTTTTTGCAATTAATGTTCATATTTTCGATTTTGTTGATACTTTATAAAAAAAAAAAAAAACTCTTAAACCCTGGAACTTGTAAAGTGTGTTTGGTGTCAAGCAGCACCAGGGGTTTCCCCCATCTCCGCATTGCTTGCATTGTGATGGGTGTGCCAGTTTACTGGAAATGCCAGAGATTCAAACGTGTATAAAATCTAAAGGAATGTGAATCGCATAGGAACCCATAACCGGAAACGTCACGGGAAAGTAGTAGCAGAGGCACAAGAAGCAGAAATGACACAAGACAGTAATTAATGGCAAACATTTATTTGACATAATATTAACAATGGAGTACGAGACAGATGCATTTCATGATGTTACAACAGATGCTCGAAGGTTCCACCATGAGACGCGATGCATGCGTGACACCGATGCAGAATGGATTGGCGGACATGGTCGAACACACTTGGAGTTTCTTTGACAGTAGCAGCAGCAGTGCAGACGAGTCTCGCCACGAGATCCATTTCCGTCTCCACAGGCGATTCATACACGATAGATTTGAGGGTCCCACACAGAAAGAAATCAAGGCTCAATAAATCTGGTGAGCATGGGGCCAGGCAACGGGTCCACCATGGCCAATCCATTGATGTCTAAAATGCCTGTTCAAATGGTCACGAACACACCTTCCATAATGGGCAGGCGTCCCGTCATGTTGAAACCAAATGTTGCATCTCACATTTGCTAGAACATTGTCAAGTAACCCTGGTAGAACTTGTTCAAGAAAGATCCGATATTTAGCGGAGTTCATGCGGGATGGTAACAGGTACGGGCCGACTAAGCAGTCACCGACCATACCTGCGCACACATTTATTGCGAAGCGATGTTGTGCCGCATGGGGGCGCACACCATGTGGGTTGTCTTGAGCCCACACATGAGCATTGTGCTGATTGAATAAGCCTTCTCGAGTGAAATAAGCCTCATCCATGAACAAAACATAGGCTGAAAAATTCAAGTCTTGAACACTTTCTTGGAGAAACCACTGCGCAAAAGCCACACGTGCAGGATGATCTTGGGGGGGAGCGGTAACTGAACCCTTTGGAGATGAGAGGGGTGTAAGGAATCGTGCCAGACATGCTGTACACTGTAACGAGACACCCTAAGGCAGAGGCAACGGCACCTGTGCTGGTAGTAGGATTATTCTGGACAGCATTCAACACACTTTTTTCCATGGCGGGAGTTCGCGTTGAACGTGGTCTGCCCACACTACCCCTGTTACCTCTAAATGACCCATAATCGCACAAATTTTGATGCATACGCACAAACAAATGGTGGTCCGGTACATGTCTGTCTGGGAAGCGTTCTCCATAAATTCGTTGAGTGGCTCGTCCATTGCCCTCTACTAATCAGTACACTAGGTGCATGTCTGCCAGCTCACAGTTCGTATATCGATGCATGCTCTTTGTGTGCAGTGACTACCGCGCTGTCTACCGACTTACGGTGATGTTTCCGGTTATGGGTTCCTATGCAATCCACATTCCTTTAGATATTACCTACCTCCTCTAAACCAATATTTTTGAGACACCCTGTATATATACATACCCTTTATACGCTTGCATGGCAGGGAGGCACTAGGAATGAGAGGCCGAAACTAGTAGGCGAAGGTGATTTTAGATAGTTTAATTTAGATTGCATGGGACATTCACTTGCGTGCAGGTAGAGTGGGGGGGTAGATTGAAGATTGGGGGAAAGGCAGAGACATGGAGCCGATAGAGAAGACAGCTCCAGTTTACAGTGGGGCACGCCCCACCAGAGAGTAAGAATGGAGGTGGTGCATGGGGGGGGGAGATGGCAGAACCGTCACATTCCCCACCAAACTCGTAAAGTGAGAACCGCCTGTATTGTTATTTTGTACGTTTAATACAAATCTTAGCACAGCTGTCCAATTATTGCCCCTATTATTTCCTCTGTCCACCCAGTTCACTGATTCCCGAAGGATGGCACTGACTTGTTAGAAATCATTTTTGGGTAAACAATACCACTTTATAGTAACTACAACATAAGTGCATTCTGAAAAACATCACGAAAGAATAAAAACAGTTTTTCTAAGTTGTTTACATACACTCCCTCACTCTCCACGAGATTAAGGTCAGTTGCAATTGTTATGCCAGTTCAAAGTATCTTTTGTTACAATATACAGTAATCTATTTTTTGTGCCATTTTATCTGAGCTGATATGTTTTGGAACTTGTGTCTTTAAATTAATTTAAAGTCTGTTTATATTAAATCTCACCTAGTAGTGTTATGGTCACAAAACGTAAACTGATGGAAATTGAGCCTGGAAATTAAACCGAAAATTATACAAGAGGCCGAGAGGATTGAACTTCAAATTATCTGGCTCAGCAACATGGAATTAGCAACTTCAAATGCAGCAGTAGCTGGCTCCAAAGATTTAAAGACAGGAATAACTTGGTTTTGCGAAATGTTTGCGGTGAGTCTGGATTAGTTGACAAGGAAAAGGCTACAGACTGGTTGTGTTCTGTACAGTCTATTCTTGAAAAATATGAGGCAAAGGATATTTTTAATCTTGATGAGACAGGTTTATTTTACAATTTTCTGCCAAATAAAACATTTGCTGTTCGAGAAGAGTCTTGTCATGGTGGAAAATTAAGTAAACAACGATTTACTATTCTGTTATGCTGCAATTCAAAACTATGCCCACTTGTGATTGGTAAGTTTTCCAAGTCAAGATGTTTTAAAGGAAGTTAACCAACTTCCTTCTGATTATATGGCCAATAGAAGTGCTTGGCTTACAGTCAAAATTTTTCAGTCTTGGTTATCAAAAGTGGACAGAAGAATGGCTTCAGAAAAAAAGGAACATTTTGATGATTCTAGATTGTTGTACAGCACATTCTGCCGAGACACTTCAGTTGACATATATACGTCTGTCGTTTTTAACCTCCCGTTACCAACTTGGCCGAGTGGTCAGGAGCAGGAGTGCAGCAGCAGCACACACTCTTTGAATAGACCAGGGATCAAGCCCCTGACTGCTAAATATGGTTGATCTGCCAACCCGTGTTAGCAGATTAGGGTACATTTCCCTCAGCATGAATTGTTGAGGTGGTTTCTATCCTTCAGTGGGTGATAACGGCTGCAGTTTACCCCCTTTTTTTAACCACCAGTTTTATGCAGCCACTGGATCAAGTCATTATTTATAACCACAAGGGAGCATATAGAGCCTACCTGATAAGGTACTTGATCTTCAACAAAGGAGGGAGGGAACAAGTTACAGCTAAATTAGAATATCTTGGATGCTATCTATAATCTTGCTATTGCTTGGGACAGTACGGCATCAAGTGTAATAATCAACTGCGTCAAAAAGCAAAAAGAGTAGTTTAATTTGTGTGTAGTTTAATTAATTGAAGGAAATATCATCAAAAAACATGGTCCAGCAGACGAATGTGATAGCAACATTGAGGAATTTGAAGGAGCTATGGATTTTGTTGGCGAATTTGACGAGTTTGTGAAGGTACATGTAGTTTCTACCACAGCAATGCAATACCAGAAGAGCTGCTCAGCACCAAGCAAAATGTTTTTGTTACCAGCGAAAGTGTGTGTGTGTGTGCAAAAGAGTTCCACTTTCAGTTAAATAAAAACTTGAAATTATTCAAAAGTTTGAAAACAGTGCATCCGTTAAATCTTTAATGAAATATCATAATGTTGGTGGCCAAACCATACGCAACATCGTAAAAAATAAAGGGAAGCATTGTATTGGAAACGCAAGTAGTACATGGTAAGTTTTGTTATCTATCGCCATAATTTTTATGTAGGTTGCTGAACATTTTTCGATACAGTAAGTCCCCAACTTACGCAGCTACGGATTTACGTAAATTTTTTTTCACTCAATTTTTTTAAAAAAAAATAATAATAAGCAATCAATAATGATCATGGCACATGCAAATTGCAGAAGTGAGATCGGAGTGACAAGCAAAAAACATAGGAAACAAGAGAAGATTCTTACAATTTATTAATGGTTTTTTTTTTTTATATGACTGAAGATTTCAGTGAGGGGGATAACGTAAAACTCACAGAATTCTAGCTATTGGTATTTTCACAAATGCAATAAGATCGAGTTTACTACTCCTTTATAATTAGATGCACAAACAGAACAGAACAGAAAAGCCCAATAACCCGGAAAGTGCAAATTGTTTTATGACAGCGACCTCCAGAAATGTGCTTTAGTAAAATGTGAGTTCGCGAGGGGTGATAATAGTGAGTTTTCGCCATAACTCTGAAGTCTTTACAGAAAATTTCATTTTGACCGTTATCATGGTACCTACTAAGAGAATAAGTGACAGTGGTACTAGTAAATCTATCAAGAAAAGGAAAGTGATTGATTTGAATCAGCGATTTGAAAATTAAAATAATAAGAATGTATGAAAATGTTCAAACATTAACAAGTATTGCACTGAATTCAGATTTGTCGATAATAATATAGTAGCAATATGCTACTAGTCATTCCCGAGTTACGTAAAACTCGATGAAGTAAGAAGTCCTGGAACATAGTCCTACGTATGTTGGGGGCTTCTGTATTTTTGGATTACCCGAGTAATCGATTATCCGGGATTTGTTTTTTACCATCTATCCCGGAAAATCGAGAGTCTACTGTATATGTCTTTCTTTCATAAAAAAAAAAAAAAAAAAAAAAATAGATTGTAAAATCACTTCTTTCCTTCTCTTTCTCATTAAAAAATTACGGAACACAAATAAACTCTCTCAAGGAAACCAATGGTTATATGCAACCCAGTTTGAAAACTTACGACTTAGTGGATTGCAGCAAAAACAGAAAGTTTTTAATCTTTGACCTATGACAACACTTTACTTAATAAATAATTTATCATTAAGCAACAGTATCATTAACAGAGCAAAATAGGGTGAATTAAAATTGAAAATTTTTATCCCTACAGATATTGTGCTAAGACCAAATTTCACCCACATTGTGTACTTAAACACATCAAGAAACTTTTCAGTTCACCTATACTTTTAAATCATACATTTTATTTACTTTTATAGTTTAAATCATTAACATTCTCTTAATTAGTCTTAAAATTTTTGAAGTCCAATTCAGAAACACACATTATGTGGATAGAAGACAGTTTCTTCTATTAAACTCTACAGATTTTACAAAATGGCAAAAGGGAGATTGTCCCTGTTGTTTAAAACAATCAGAAAACAAAAACAAAAAAAAAAAAAAAAAAAAATGTAGAGGAATACTCAAGTCTCTCAATAATGGTGTGACTGTCATTGCTGTAACATAAGAAAAAAGTTAAGTTTTTTCAGCTTCTATGCAGTTCACTGTCTCATTCCTAAGCTGAATTATTGAAACATGACAGATCATTTAAGGTTGTATTTCTTGCAACTGAATTTGTCACTCTGGTAATTCATTCAATGGATCAGAACCATTTAACCATCTAAACAGATATTTTTTTCCCTGAAGTGCGGCTGCTTCTGGGAAGTTTATTAGCCAATTACATCTATAGCCTCTCCCAATATCCATGCCAATTGTTAATTGCAACAATATCGGGGGGGGGGGGGAGAGGTATATCCAATAACAGATCATTAAATTTTAAAAGTAATAACTCATTTAATATGTAAAAATTAAAAATTCATTATAATTACTTCTTTTGCGCAGTCCTGTAGGTATCTGCTGTTGTGCTTCCACAGTATTGCCTGGAAGCAGATTGAGGATATCAGGAATAGCTCTCCAGCCTGGAGAAGTAAGAAACTGGGTCAACCGTATGCTGAGAGGTGCATAACCACTATGGACATAAGAGACATCTGTAGGATTCTTTAAGAAAAAAAATAATTATCCTTTGTCAGAATTAGTATTTTTTTTTTTTTTTTAAGTAATTTTTTTTATTTGCTAATAAAAGGAAATATCTAAATATTTTTATTAGTACAAAGAACTATATTTAGAGGTGTGCTGCCAAACTGTTGAACATTAATTTCATTTATATTTAGTCGTTTTATTGACTTAATTGTTATATTAATTATTTTCTATAAGTAGCTTTATAATTCTAGCCAAGATCAGTGGTTTATTTTGAATTTAGATAGCGATTTTGAAATTTAATACTTAGTGTCCGTAGATTTTACATTCGTAACTTGCCGCTACGGAATACCGTATCGTTAAATGTTATGGTATACACATACAATACGGAATACCATAATGTTTATTGTAAAATTAGATAGCGAAATACGTAGCGGTGTATTAGCAATCTGTTAGATTAGTACAGTACTATCAATAAAATTTATTAATCTTATTAAATTTCATTGTTAATTAAGCTATACTTAAACAGAATCATGACCCAGACTAGAGCAGCAAAGCAGTGTTCACAGAATAGCCAGAGCGCTGTGGCTCGCGGGAAACGGAAGGGGGCGATTCTCCCACGGATCATAGTCTAAAACAATGCAAGAAATGTGAAATTTTTGCGAACCTGTTTAGAACAGGACATGATCTAGCTAAGGAGGATGTCTGTGTGTGTGCTAGGTGCAGAGACTATGAAGAAATTAGCCACAAACTCAGTGTTCTGATGGGCATCTATGAGAGTTTGAGGTGTAGGGTAAATACCCTTGAATAAATTAATATGATGAGCCCATCAAGCTCTCAGCTGTATAACACAACAGCAGAGCTCACTCCTGTGCATCAGGCAACACAGCGGCAATCTCCAAGGTAGAATGCAGTGGTCCCACAGGAACTAGTTATTGTCAGTGACTCTACTGTCAGGGAGACGGAGAATATAGTATGCAAAAAGGATAGGTGGAACAGGACCAGGGTATGTCTGCCAGGGGCAAAAGTTGATGACATTGTAGAGCAGCAGATATTGTTGTCATTGGCACTAATGACCTTAAGAGTAAGAGATCTGCAGATTTACTTAACAAGTACAGGTCAATGCTCGAAAAAAAAAAAAAAAAAAAAAAAAACAGTCACAAGTTACGGTTAAATTTGGAAGTGTTTGCAATTCTGTCCAGACACGATAGGAAGGAGTATATGATGAGAGCCTTGTCAATCAACCTCTGATATTGTTGGGATATCAGAGACATGGTGTCACACATATAAGCAGTGCAGAATTGGAATTTGGGGAGTACAATGTGTACAGAAAGGACAGATAGGGTAGGAACGGAGGAGGGGTTAGTTAAGAAACACAATCTAAGGAAGTGCACCCAATTGATGTTGGTGGACAATGCAATGTTGAGTCTGTTTGGTGTGATATAAGCACTGAGAAAGGAAAAATGAGTAGGTGTGTGTTATAGGCCTAATGAATCTGATGAGTATAATAAGCAATTGTGCAGAGAAATAGGGTGAGCCAGTAGAATAGAATGTCTTATTAATGGGGGATTTTAACTTTCCAGATATTGATTGGAACTTGTGGTTGATCACTCGCACACTAGCAAGACTTATGGATTTATTGGATGACTGTTTTCTACTGCAGCATGTTCGAGAGGAAACCAGAGGGAGTAATACAAGCAGTTCTCGCTTTACGTTTTTTTTTTTTTTTTTGTATAAAGTATCAACAAAATCAAAAATATGAACATTAATTGCAAAAAACAAATGTTAAGCATTCATAAATACCGCATTTCAAACCACACACATAGCTATACAATACAGCATACCCAGCTTTACGATATTAATCCGTTCCAGAGACACCATCGTATCGTGGAACCCAATAACATATTGCTTTTTGATAATTTGTTCCACGATCTGGGATGTTGAAATTTTCGCTATATAACTCTCTAAAAGGTCGTTTTTATAGTGCAAATTGTATTAGTTACCAATTCAAATCAATAAAATGAACTGCACTTTCATTGTTATCATATGTTCTGTTATTAGAACACCTTTGTGACATTTTTCTTCAGCACATTTCTGAGGTCATGACCATAAAACAAAAACAATTTGCGCTTTCCAGTTACTTGGGCTTTTCTGTTAGTGCAAGCAATTATAAACGGGTAGTAAACTCTATCTTCTTGCATTTCCAAAAATACTGATAGCTGGAAGTGTGTTTTTTTGCGTTATTATTGTGAAATGGCTTTCCCCTTTACTGAAATCTTCAATCATATAAAAAACAAATTTTCAGAATCTTCTCTTCATTCCTTTTTTTTTTTTTCGTAAACTTGTTACTAGATGCAAATCGTGTTAGTTGCAATTTCTGCATTCCGTTAAATGCTTATGCGTGCTACTGAAATTTATAAAGAAAAGAGAAGATTATCTTGGAAATAAACGCCTCTTGAAGCATTTCTGAAGAAGACTCCTCCTTGATCAAAAACCAATGAATGCTGAGCCAAAAAGGAGTGATCAACGAGTGTGCATTTAATCAATCATGATGAAGAATAAACATTCTTTACCATTTGTAAGTCATAAATAATTTCTCTATTATTATAATTTGCTTGATTTTATTTCCATTTCTACGTTTCCATTTCTTTGGATAAATCAATCATTGTTTAAACAAACTAATTAACTATCTAATTTCATTGTTGAGAACGTAACCCCTATTTTTAACATTTCTATGGGATTTAATTCCCTTTTTACGAGCGTGTGCTAGGAACAAATTAACTCCTAAAGTCGAGAACTACCTGTATTCTTGATCTGATTATCAGCAGAGATTATTAATGCATTAAGAATTTGCAGATAAAGGAACCAATAGGTGACAGTGATCACAATGTACTGATGTGGGATTTACTTAAAGATATAACTATGATCAAGGGTAAAGGGAAGGGTTTTTGTTTTCGTAAAGGTGACTATGGAGGTTTCAGACTGTTTTTAAATTCTGTAGAGTGGCATCAACTGATGATGAATTCTAAATAGGAAGCTTTCAGGGACTTAATCTTGAAGGCTACTAGGCTTTTTATGCCAACTGAGAATGGCTTGTTTGTTTGTTATTTGGTTTTTAGGAGCATTAGCAACTAAGGCCATATTGTTCTGGGATATGCGGTGGTCATTCCTTGACCTTTCCGCATCCTCCGTATTTGGTGGTGATGGGCTCGAACCCCGATCTAATCAAGAAGCATGTGCTATGCACTGCTGCTCCTTCCCACCTGGCTACGGAGGCGCTCCTAAGAATGGCATAAATGGATGTTGGATGAATTAATGAGGCTCGTGGCAGAGAAGAAAAGTGCATGGGATGTATAAAAATTATCAGGCGACACAGAAGCCTATGACAGATATAAGCTAGTCTGTAATCAAGACACAAAGCAGGTGAAGGCAGATTACAAGAAATCTTTGGCAAAGGATGCAAAGAAAAACAGCAAAGAGTTCTTTACTTATGTAAACTCTAGGAGAAAGGGGATGAATCAGATTGTTTCAATTGATATCGACAGTTTGACTATTGATGATCCTGCTCAAGTAGCTGATAAATTTAATGAGTATTTTGCATATACATTCGCACATGAGTTATTCAAGGAGAGGAATGCCAGAAATTTATCAAACTAATAGGGAGTAAGTGATTTTGTGATAACAGAGCAGACTGGAGGAGAAATTGTTGAACTTAAACTTAAAAAAGGCACCTGGGATAGATGGAGGTAGCAAGGGAAGTAAGCAAACCCTTAGCAATAATTATGGGAGCATCCTTGGATTCAGAGGAGGTCCCCATGTACTGGAGATGTGCAAAATGTATCCCCAATTCACACGGGGGGGGGGGGTTCAAAGAGTTATGCAAATAATTATAGACTTGCAATGGATAAAGGGATGGTTGAATGGGAGATGGCAGAGAGTGGTAATAAATGGACACTGCTCTAAGTGGACTAATGTTATTAGCTCCCCCAGGGTTCAGTGCTGGGCCCATTGTTGTTTTGTGTATTTTCAATGATATCGATGAAGGTATATCAGACTTTATGTCCAAGGTTGGAGATGATACAAAGGTTGGCAGAGTTGTTAATGACACTAAAGCCAGTAGGCTACTGCAACAGGATCTAGAAAAGTTAGGCAGAGGGGCTGAGAAGTGGCAAATGAAGTTTAACATTGAAAAATGCAAAGTACTGCATATGGGTAGCAGTAACGCAAGAGAAACATACCAATTCTGTGGTACTGGTATGTTTCTCTTGGGGAGAAACTCAGGGAGGTGGAGAATGAAAAAGACCTTGGGGCAATTGTGGAGTTTTGTCAATGATATATAGGAATTTTGCTAGCAGCCACAAGGAGGTGACTATCTCTTTGTATAAGGCAATGGTCAGGCCAAACCTTGAGTACTGAATACAGGTCTGGAGGACTCATTTTAGAAAGGATGTAGAGTTGCTAGAACGAGTACAGCGAAGGGCAACAAGATTGGTGAGAGGAACAAAGGGGTGCACTTACGAAGAAAGGCTTAAGTTCTGAAAGTTGCAGCATCTGGAGACTAGGCACTTGCAAGGTGATCTGATTGAGGTGTATAACACCTTGAATGGTTTGATCAGGCTCAATGCTGACGGGATACTTCTGCTTGCTCAGACTAAGAATCTGAGGGGGCATAGATTCAAATAGAGGAAAGACAGTTGTAGAATAGAATAGATGCTTGGAAGTTTGCCTTTAGCCAAAGGGTAGTTGATTGTTGGAACAGACTTCCATCTGTTTTTGTGGAAGTTGATAGCTTAAATAAATTTAAGGCCGAAAACACGGCCTTAAATTTATTTTTTTGGGTGACCAGATGGGGGAAATTGGTAGGTTCTCCCCCCCCCTACTTCTTGGTTAATGCTATATAAGCTTGCTTTCTTGCATCGCATGCCTCAACTAATGCCAAGAAGTGCAGAATTGTATCATGTCGAGTTCAATCTTAACTCTAGCAGGAATTTGCTGTATTTGTTATGTGGTATATTAGTAATATTACCACAATTTACTGTTGTTTCCTAAAGTGAAGCATTATAGCATCATCATCATTATAATACAATTCACATTGTGGATTCCACAACAAGATGTTTAATTCCTAGACATCAAATAAGTAGCACCTCTCCTATTAAGAGTATACTGCTATTTATTTTCATTTGAGTGTCATTACTTAGAATACACTGTTTTGGAGTCTTCTTAACAGTGGATAAACTGGAGTTTAAGAAAGTTAGATTCTGTATGAGTTTAGAGCTTCAGACTGAAGGAAATATATTAACTATCACACTGGTAGTTCAACAGTACCAATTTGCTGCAGAAGAATCATTATAATACATTTCACATTGTGAATCCTTCACAACGATTTGTTTTAACTGTACAGCAGTGGTTCTGTACATGTGAGATCCAACTCGAAAATAACAAGTATGTGCAATTGTTGGTTGATGATAAAAATCTGATTTTCTGTGCCTTCCTAAATACAAACAAATTTTTACTGGGTATGTCTTGAATTTTTTTTTTTTTTTTTTATATTATTTTTCAGTTATATATTTTTTTTCAACCAGCAAATGCAGCAATATTACGTCTTTTTACTGTTTTTCACTGGCAATAACATAACTCAGAATATGCTACAAAATATATTTCTCATGTTTGTTGCTGGCTATTTGCATTATTTTCCATCTAGTTTTAGAACTGTCTTGAAGTGATATAATGATGTTTATGTGAAATAATCATTTTGCAACAAGTGATTTACTCTTATGAAATTTTTTTGTGTAATAACTTTCTGTTTCACAACATGTTGGATGTTTTATCTTGTTTGTTTCAGTTTAACATTTGCTTTAGTTATTCTATATGGATGGATAAATGTTTTCTAATGTAAGTTAGAGCCTATGTTTTCTTTTCTCCTTTATTATTATTATTATTTATGTATTTAAAACATTACATATTACATTTAGATGATCACTCAATCATGGTATATGAGTATACTTAGAGCATTACCATATTTCCCCATGTATAAGATGCACCTTAATTTTGGGGCCCGAAATTTGAAAAAAAAAAAAAAAAAAAAAAAAAAATGTATTACAAAATTATTGAACTCAAGTTTTATTCATCATAAAATTCATACAACTCATCACTGTCAAAACTCCAATCCATTAGCTTGTCCTCATCTGTGTCTGATGACGAATCACTGTCTTCATATATTGCCTCGTCCTCAGTTCCATCTATGGCATTTGAAATGCCACACTTCTTAAATGACTTGACAACGATCTCAATCTTGATATTATCCCAGGATCTTTTCACCCAGGTACGAACTTCTCCTATAGTTGGTTTCTTCACTCTTCCTGCTGGTGTCAAATTGTCCCCAGAAGACTTCTTCCATTGGTTCCATTTGTCTCTCATGTCAGCTGAGAAGGGTTTGTTAATGCTGACATCAAGTGGTTGGAGCTGGGATGTCAAGGTATGATGGCAAGTTTTGTTTTTTGCTCTGCAGCAATCTTCTTTGTATTTTTTGTTATGTGTGCCCTGAACTGATCAATCACCAATAAGGCAGGTTTGCGTAAGAACCCACCTGGTCTCCTGCTCCAAACTTTCTCAAACCAGATCTTCATCCCACCCTGATCCATCCAACCCTTGTCATGAACATGGGCAATCACTCCTAGAGGAATACCTTCTTTTGGCATTGTTTTGTGTTTGAAAATCAGCATAGGAGGCAGCTTGGTTCCGTCGGCACAACAAGCTAGAACTGTATAATGGCTCTTTTCATGTCCACTTGTCTTCACAGTTACAGTTTTTACCCCCTTCTTATCAACAGTTCTGTTACTTGGGACATCAAATTGAAGGGAGACTTTGTCCATATTTGCAATCTGTCCCAACTCAAACTGATGTGTCTTCCGACATTGAATGACAAAATGATGAAATTCAAGGACCTTCTGCTCATAGTTTTCAGGCATCTTTTGGGCAAGTCTGGTGCATGTACGCATGCTTAGTCCATTCCGTTTCATGAACCTGAAGCACCAATTGTGTCCTCCTTTAAAATCAGTAACTTCTTTTTCATCATGAATTCTTCTTGCCTCCTGCTGAACCATCTTTGTGGACACAGGAATTCCAAATGCCCTTTGCTCCTCAATCTATATCTTCAATTCCCTCTCTAAATTAGGCCATTTTGCTGACTTGCCTCTAATGGCCTTCTTCTGCCGTGGCATTTTCAGTAGGGTTTTTTCTTCCTGTAGCCAGTCTCGGATTGTTTTCTCAGTTGCAAAAGGACCAAACTTACGTTCAACAGAATGATTTCCATTCACTTTTGCAAACTGGATCACTTTTAACTTGAATTCAGCACTGTACAAAAATCTTTTCTGAGCCATTTCTGGGCAGAACGTGGCAAAATGTAACCTAATATACCAGTAACAAGTGCGAAGCAATGAGCGCAAAGACAACAAGCGCGAAAAAGCGGGAAATGCAAGTAAAAAAAAATCTACAACTACTGTACAAGACTACACAGTTTTTAGACCCCAAATTTTTCGAAAAAAGGTGCGTCTTATACATGGGGAAATATGGTACACCCTAAAGGAGCCTAGTTATCCAAATAATAATCAGAAATTAGACAGTCTCCTTACAAAGTAAAATAGATTCTACATAATTCATGTCTGTTTTCAAGAAATTAATAAATAGGAGATTAGCCTTTTAGCAAAGCAAATTCATTTGAAAGTCCAAAACCAGTGCAACTCATTATGCAGGCAAAGTTCTTCTTGCTGTGAGCATAAAGAATAGTAGAATAGACTGTCTCATTTATTGGTAGCAACAATCTTACAAGAGATGTTTTGAAAAATTCATAACTATTTTTTTTTTTTGTTAGTAGTCTATAACAGTGAAATTTACAGTAATTTTTTTTGCTGTGACCATTAAGAATAGTAGAACAGACTATCTATGTTAAAGAACTGTCTTCCAGGTGTTCTACAGACATTGATAATCTTAAAAGAGATGTTTTTGAATGATTCATTAATATATATATATATATATATATATATATAGGCTAAATTAAAATAGGATATTTGCCAGTAGCATGGCAAACCAGTAGAGTAAAAATTAACTGAACCAAATAAAATAACAAAAATATAAAGGGGGGGGTAAAGAGGGAAAGGGTAGTGTTGAAGCAACATTCCTAAAATAATTTAGAAAATTAAGCCAATTAAAAGAAATTTAGCAGTGCTCCTAGTAGGCAACCATTTCTGAATTATGTGAAATCTCAATAAGCTGAAATGTGGACTAACAACATTACAAGACCAAATAAACTGAAAATGATAATTAATAAAATGAAATAAAATAGACTGACCAATATGCTTCATCCCGACAGAGGACCATGAGGTCCTCTGTCAAGATGGTGTCTACTATTTTTTCTTATTTATTTTTAATATATATTTTTAGTAATTTTTACCTCTATTTAATTTTTAGATTAATTGGATTATATATATATATATATATATTTTTTATTTTCAGTAATCAAGATAAAACACAGAAGGCAATATTCACCGGGTTAGAAGTTCACAACATTCAAATTTTGCATGATTACAGTGTAGCAAATTTGAAATAACTTTTAAAAATACTGGAAAATGGATGCAAATAACTTTCTAAAATGTTATATTAGACGCTTGAAGTGGTGGAACCCATGTTTAGTCCCCAGAGCTAAGTTCCGGTCAACCCTTCCATCTCTTCCATCAAGCAGTATGACTGATGACTTTTGAGGTTATGATAGACATCAAGGCGAGATCCAATCTTCCTTACATTGCAAGGGTACAGCACTAAAACAGTGTTCACAGGCCGGCCACTAATTAGTACACTGGACCAAACCTATTGGTAACTCTTTAGGAGGCTTCCGGATCAGCTAGTGTATAATCTAGCTACCTATACTCTGCCAGATAGTGACTGGAGATAGTCCGAGTAGTGTGTATGCAGGGGGACATCGTTGAAGCCACGTTATGCCAAGGACCTGGGTATATTCTTACCACGTGTACGCCATATCCAAAAATTTCATTACTTCATATAGCATCTCCCCCCCCACTTTTCTTACTATTGAATACACAATGAATTGTCAAACTAATAGAGTAAGTTTATCTGCGAAAATATCTAAACCTCCCAAACACTTCCTAGTTCATTTCACAAATATATGTGGTCTCAATTCTAATCTCAACTATGTCCATTTCCACTTGCAGTCTGCCAAACCCCATGTACTTTTTCTGACAGTCTCAGTTATCGGTTGATTCAACTACTGCTCATCTCAGTTGCCCAAATTATTCGCTGTATGATTCCTTTCCCCTCAAAAGTGGTACTTGTGCATATGTCCGTTCCAATATTCCCTGTCAGAGACTTGGTAATTTGAAACCTCCTCTTTTCGATATTCTCTGGCATAAAATCTCTCTACCTCATTCTGTCAAATTCATTTGTTGTCGCTACTGTTCTCCCAACTCCACTAATCACTTGGAGCTCTTTAACTTCCTCTCTTTGCAACTTGACATTTTCCAGTCCAACTTTCCTAACAGTGAGGTAATTTCCTTGGTGATTTTAATGTTCGCAACTCTAGCTGGCTTCCGTTTTCTAGTCACACCAACCCAGCTGGTTGAGATGCTGAGGCTTTTGCAATTACTAATGACCTTGCACAGATTGTTAATTTATCTACAAGAATACTGGACAATCCTAACCATACAGCCAACACGCTTGATCTTTTCCTCACAAACAACCCTTTTAAGTACACAGTCGAAGTGAGTGGTACTTTAGCCACTTCAGATCACAACTTGATGATTGTCTCTTCTTCAATGGAGCCTTTATCTCATGGCTATTCCCAACCTCGTATTGTGTGGCATTACAAGAATGCAAAATGGGATGACCTGCAAGATTTCTTTCCTTGGGCGGACTACTGTTTCAAAACTTTTGATGTCAGCATTTGCTCAGATCGTGTCAGTGAAATTATTTTTGTAGGAATGGAATCCTTTATCCCACACTCCACTTTAAAATCTCGTCCTTTATCCAAACCTTGGTTTTCCAATAAATGTGCTTAGGCCGTTCAGGAGAAGAATGTTGCATATGGTAATTGGCTTGTTTCCAATTCTTCAGTTTCATTTTCTGCCTACACCAAAACTCGCAACAATTTTAAAGCAGTTATTAATCAGTCCAAACTAGATTTTGAACAGGCTAAGAGTAGAAAACTTGCTTCTTGCCCTAATGATAGCCAAGAATTCTGGTCTCTTGCCAAATCTATTGGCCACAAATTTTTCCCTTCTCTGCTTCCACCTCTGTCAAAACCAGATGGTTCTGTTGTCACTTCAGCCAAGGATACAGGTGACCTGCTAGCATCCCATTTTTCTTCCAACTCATGTATTAATGATCTTGGTAAAACACCTGCCATCGTTCTCAACATGCTCCATTCAATGCCTCCTGTGGCTTGAGCAAACTCAATGCTGATGGGATTCTTCCTCTTCAAATATTAAACTAAGGTGATTATTTTGCATAAAGCATGCAAAGTGACTAATGAGACTGCATAAGATTCACTAGTGAATGGGTTAATGCCATTGCACCATGTTTTGTTCATAGTGAACTTTTTTCACTATGAACTGCTCCTGCCCACTGGCTACGGTGGCGCCTTGTAGTGAACTGCCGAAGTAGATAATTGGCATCGTTTTAATTGTATCTCATATTGTGAATGCCTTCATGAGTTGCCATGGAATTGCACTACCTCAAATAAGTAATGCTTCACCAATGGAGAAGGCTAATGTTACTTATTCTTGGCAAATACCACCACCCAGATGGCACTGTTTCAAGGGGCTTGTTGACCTCTGGGGGGGAGGGGTACATTGGTGTTGCAATCGTGTCAATCCAGTTATGAAGTTTAACTCCACAATATGAAAGATGCCCGTTGGTGTGCAATAGGTGATTACTAAGGTGATTATTTTGCATAGAGCATGAGACTACGCGTAAGATCTACTAGCAAATGGGTTAGTGCCATTGCACTATGTTTTCTTCATTGTGAACTGCCGAAGTAGATAATTGGCATTGTTTTAATTGTGTCTCATATTGTGAATATCTTCACAATGAGTTGCCAAGGTATTGCACTACCTTGAATAAATAACACTCACCAATGGAGAAGACTAATGTTACTTATTCTCGGTGGATATTAACCTCAAACAACTGCAGAGTGCGTCAAAACTGGTGCCATGAACATGGCACCAGTTTTGACGTACCTCATTTGTCAGAACTCTGACAAATGAGGTACAGTTCTGTTCTGATGAGTCCTGCTTTATCCTCCAAACAGATTCTAGACATTATTTAATCTGGAGACAACGAGGAATGCGGCATCATCCCTCCGACATCAGAGAAGGGACACTTACGGTGGAGGCGGTGTTCTCGTGTGGGGTGGAATAATGATCAATGACCGCATCCCTCCATGTTTTTGATAAAGGTACTATAACTGCCTAGATCCTTGAACCTGATATGTGGACTTTTTAGAGGTATGGTTGGCCCAGATTTTCTTTTCATGCATAGCAACACCACTGCATGTAGAGCTCAAGTGGTGAAGGAATATCTTGGAACTGAAGATATTCAATGACTGCCGTGGCCAGCACTAGACTTAAATACGATTGATCATGTGTGGGACGCTCTTTGGCGTCGCATTGCACACCAACAGCCAACTCCTGTCACTTGGTCTGCACTTGTGGAAGAATGGGATTTGTTGCCACAGAATCTTATAGACACCCTTATATTGAGCATGGCTCACCACTGTCAGGCCTGTTTAGCCATTGGAGGCAATATGATCCCATGATATCAGTATGCCATACTGATATTGTGGGATCATATTTCCGAGCATCTTTTATCGAGTACCGTAATGTGATCTTTTTGGTAATTCTTATACAACTCCTTTAAATGTACCTTATACCCGTCTCTGTCTCCTTTCATCATTATTTTCATTATTTTATAATACACCACCATACAAAATTTGTCCCACTTTTTTGCAAGCTGCACAAGTTACACCACGTTTTCTACATGTTCTGTTAATTTTGTTGACCATTGTATTTAAATTTGTTAGTATACATAATAGCTACTTCTCACTGTTACTGACTCCAGACTCCATAATGATGATTTTTAATTCATTGGTGGTGATAGGTAACCTGGCAAACGACCCCTAGAAAATAACATTCCCATGCCGTTAAAAGTTTAAAAATCAGCAAATTTTTCTACCTTCCTAAATATAGTCAAATTTTCATTACAGCTATTTGCTGCTACACTTTGGGGTGCTACTACTGCAAGGATAAAAATTATTTTTCCGTCTGAAGTGATTTTTTTATGGTTTTCATACAGAAATTGACATGCAAGTACTTGTAAGGTAACCCACTACTGCTTTTTGCTTGAAGACTAATATGTTACCACACAAGTACTGATGCTGTGTTTGTTTAAAATTTCAGGTTACTTGTTTTTACTTGTTACATGGCAACTCATTGCAAAGATATTTATCAGCCCAATAAATATCTACAATCTTACCCTATTTGATTTTGAAATTTGTTTTTGCATAGTAAAGATAAAAAAACAAAACTCAATATTCCCTCAAGATGGACACTACTCTTCAGGAATGAACATGCAAATTTCAAATTTTGTGCACTGTGAGGCATGCAAAATTTGAAATAAATCTCAAATAAACCTGAAAATGGAAGTAACTAATAGTACGGATTATTGTTTTAAATTTTTTAATAATATTTATACACATAACAAGCATGCATATGTTTGAAATTTGTGCACTTCAACTGTCTTTTAAACTGGAAAATGGAAGAGACTTAAGAGATTGATATTTCTATTTTATAGCTGAAATGTTTGTAATTTTTTTCACAATTAAATTTTTTTTTCGAATATAAAATGCGAAAAAAATAAAATTTTTAAATTTTACTTTTTTTAAAGTTAAAAAGTAGATAAAATAAATATTGCAATCCTTCAAAAAATATGAAATATTGGCAGTATGCTAGCTGAATAAAAATTAATAATAATAAAAAAAAACGCCTCAAACATTTTCAGAAATAAAAAAAAGGTGGCCATCTGTCACCATATTTGCTGCTACACTTTGGGGTGCTACTACTGCAAGGATAAAAATTATTTTTCTGTCTGTAGTTCAAATGGGTTCACTTCACTCTTAGAGCCTAGCATTCATATGCAGATATTATATCCTATATTCACTCTACTCACAGTTAATGCTCTTTTTATTCTTTTGCAGGTTTCAGGTTTGTTTTAAGATATGGCTTAATTTCTTTCCATAGTATTTTAGTATAAGTAGTGGAAAAAGATGCAGAAAGAACACATATACAGCATCAGCCAAAAAAGGGAGGGGGGGAGAAAAAAGCAAACAAAAAAAAAAACCCACTTCCCATATCACATGTCCATCCCCTCTAACATTTTGTCCAGTTCACCCTTGAATTTATTCAGACTATCTACTTCTAAAACATCAGATGTATGTAAGTTTGTTCAGTTATCAACTAGCTATAAACAAATTTCTGCACATCTGTCCTACAATCATCCTACCTCAATTGAATTTATGTCCTCTCATGTGCATAGTCTGAACAAGAAGAAGGAACTCATTGGCATTCAGCTTATTACTTAATCCTTTCAGAGCTTTAAACACTTCAATCAGATCCCTTTGCAGGGGTCTAGTCTCCAGATGCTGCAATTTACAGAACTGAAGCCTTTCCTGGTAAATGCACCTTTTGTTCCCCTCACCAACCTTGCTGTATCCACTCCAACAAATCACATCCTTCTAACTAACATCCTTCTAAATAACATTGCCTTATACAACAGGATAATCACCTCTATATCCCTACTGCCAAAATTCTCGTATATCTGAAAAACCCCACCCTGGCTGACTGTTTGCACTGCTTAAAGAACTTCATATTTGACCACAAAATTACCTCCCCAGATCATTTTTATACTCTAGTACCCTGAGTGTGGTACCATCACACAGTTGGTACATTATGCTGGGATTGCGACTACTCATATGCAGTACCTTGCATTTGTTAATGTTAAACTTCAACTGCCATTTCTCAGCCCATCTATCTAGATCTTGTTGCAGCAGTGCAACTTTGCTACTGTCATTAACTACCCTGCCAACTTTTCTTTTGTATCATCTGTAAACTTAAACATTAAGCCTTAAAATATGTAACTACTATTGGGGGTAAAGGGAAGGGTTTTTGCTTTCATAAAGGTGACTGTGGTGGTTTTAGACTGTTTTTAAATTGTATACAGTGGGACCACCAGATGTTACCAACAGCAAATTCTAAACGGGAAGCATTCAAAGAATTAAACTTGGAAGCTAGTAGGCTTTTTATATCAACTAAGAAATACTGTTCAAGGTTAAGTTTAAATGCATGTCAGATAAATTAATGACTCGTGGCAGAGAAGGAAATGCCCATGAGACACAAATTATCAGGCGATACAGAAGCCTATGTTAGATATAAGCTAGTCTGTAATCAAGCCACAAAGGAGGTTAGGCAAGTGAAGGCAGATTATGAGAAATCTTTGGCAAAGGATGAAAAGAAAAAACAGCAAAGACTTCTTCACTTATGTAAACTCTAGAAGGAAGAGGATGAATCAGATTGGTCCACTTGATATCAATGACTTTACTGTTGATGATATGGCTCATGTAGCTGACAAACTGAATGAGTATTTTGCATTTACATTCACACATGAGGAATTCTGTAGGGAAGTGGAGGCCAGAAGTTTATTAAACTGTAATAGAGAGCTAAATGACTGTAATAACTGAGAGGAAAGTGGAAGAGAAATTGTTGAAGTTAAACATAAGGCACCTGGGATGGATTGGATCTATCCAGTTATATTAAAGCAGACAGCAAAGAAAGTAAGCAAACCCTTAACCATAATTATGAGAGCATCCATGGATTTCATGGACACCCCTACAGACTGGAGATGTGCAAATGTATCCCCAATTCACAAAGGGGGAGATCAAAGGGTGACACGAGTATTTACAGGCCTGTCAGTTTAACTTCTGCCCCCATGGCAAATAATGGAGTCACTGGTTAAAGAAGCAACACTGTAGTTATAATTCAAACACAGCATGGGTTTGTTAAGGGTAAGTCTTGTCTGACCAAATTAACTGAAATGTGGTCACAAAGGAACTGATGTACACACAAAAGACGTTTTATTTTATGTGAAAAACATCTATGGGCACTATAGCAAAACTGTTTAAATTTTTGAACGGTTCAATCGAAACCTACTTATGCTACTTAGAAGGTTGCTTAGAAGGCTATTTTTGATGTTGATCAAAATCACGAGAAGCAGATTTTATTAAAGTCTGCATTTTATTCTTGCATAATATTACTACCTGCTGCTAACTCTACTGATATCAACGTTAACGACTTAGTTGACGTCAATTAGAAAGTGACATCATTTCCATACCTTAGTATGAACTTACTCTACTGAATCAACGTTAATGACTGAGTTAGCATCGTTAGTGCCATTTAGGAAGTGATGTCATTTAAATTCTATGCTACCACAACAGGATCTAGAAAAGTTGGGCAGATGGGCTGGAAGTGGCAACTGAAGTTTATTATTGACAAATGCAAAGTACTACACATGGGTAGCAATAACTCCATAGAAATGTACCAACTGTGCAGTACTACTACACTCAGGGTAGTGGAGAATGAAAAAAGACCTGGGGGTAATTCCACAGTCAGATATGAAGTTTTCTGACAGTGCAAACAGGCTGCCAGAGCAGTGCACAGGACCTTGTCAATGATATACAGGAATTTGGCTACCAGGGATAAGGAGGTCTTTTAGGAAGGATGTAAAGCTGCTGCAGTTAGTACAGAGAAGGCTAACGAGACTGGTGAGAGGAACAAATGGTTGCTCTTACCAAGAAAGGCTTCATTTCTGCAAATTGCAAGGTGATCTGATTGAGGTATATAAGAACTTAATGATTTGAGAAAGCTCAATGCTGATGAGATTCTTCCTCTTGCTCAGATTATGCACCTAAGGGGGTTATAAATTCAAATTAAGGAAAGATAGTTGTAGAATAGATGTGCAGAAATTTGCCTTTAGCCAGCAGGTAGTTGATTGATGGTACAAACTTCCATCTTTGTTGTGGAAGTTGATAGCTTAAATAAATTCAGGTTTGTTTGAGAGAACTGGACAAACTTTTGGAGTGAATAGATGGGTGCAAATGGGAAGGTTTTTTTTTTTGACTGATGCTGTAGAAGCTTGCTTTTTTACATCATATGCCTCTACTAATGCTAATAAACATTAGCCCATGAAGAAATGTTCACTGATAACTGCTGTAGTAGTAGTAGTAGCATGTGATGCAAGAAAGCAAGTGTATGAGCTTATGCAGCATCAGCCAAAAAAAAAAAAAAAAATCACACCATTCCCTCCAAATGCCTGTCCAGTTCCTCCTTAAATTTATTTAACCTATCAACTTCCACAATGACAGATGGAAGTTTGTTCCAGCAATTAACCACCCGCTGGCTAAAGGCAAGGGGGGGGGATATACCAGGATTACTAACAGATAAACCAGCACTAAGGCAGGCAGAGGTTTTTTAAATCTGTATGGAGCATCATCAGCAAGGCATTACTCAAGAATTTTAGTCTCAAGTGATGCCTCCCAAAATACTCAAGGCAATTTTGCATGAGAAATAGAAAGATGGAGCTCATAGTTAGGCTACTTAGTGAGTGAAGGATGAGAAAAGGTAAAACTTCCATTCAGAATATTTCAGTTCTGTCTTTTTTGCATGTATTAAGTTGTGGTCATTTACTGAGGAGGTGATGGTAATGTTTGTAAACCAGTTTGGGCCTCTTTTGGCCAGCAGAGTGGTTGTTCTTTGCATAGATTTCTGGCCAAGCCACATAGAGGTAGGAGCAATGGCACCAGCGACACTGAGATGTTGTGTTAAAAAAGTTGCTTATATAAAAAAGAAGAAAGGTTTATACTAAGCTGACTTCTTTACTTTGAAAATCAAAATTAAATACCTGCATAAATTAAAAGACTAATAACTCTTTATAATCCACTGATTTATGGGGTTCCTTCAAAAATCACTATGATGACTTGTTTGGCATGCAGGGACTCATTTGAAAGAATATTTTTTCCCATTGGTATGCACTAGTTTCGACCAGAACGGTTGCAACTATACCAACTGCTACAGGGTGTACAAGACCCTTAGCAATTGCATGGAGCTTAATAATTATATAAGACACTAGAAAGAATAGAAGCACTATAAGTGGAAGAATAACTTTTATACTCTGGTAATTTTTTAGCTTTCTGAAAACAAATACCATATAGTTTATTGGCAAATTCAGCATGCTTTGTTTCCAGATGGTGTTTTAATTTAGAGTTCACATTACCCAAAGAAAGAAACTTAAAACAAATATGAAGTGAGGATATTCCTTACTATTTATAATAGCACTCATAAAGCCATTAGACTGATAACCATCACTGCATTTTATGGACATGTTATCCTCAGAGTTATTCAGAAACTGACTTCCTTTTCATAGTAATGAAACTATAAAATCTATAAAAGATAAACAGACATGTTAACTGTTGTACAGTAGACCTGTGATTTTCTGGGATAGAAGGTAAAAAAACAAATTCCAGATAATCAATTTCCCGGTTAATCCAAAAATATAGAAGTCCCCAACATACGTTCCATGACGTCTTACTTAGAGTTTTACGTAACTTGGGAATGACTAATAACATATCGCTACTATATTATTATTGGGCAAACTTCAGCATGATACGTGTTAATGTTTGACCATTTTCATACATCCTTATTAGTTTAATTTTCTGATCCAAATCGATTGCTATCCTTTTCTTGGTAGAATTACTAGTACCGCTGTCACTTATTCTCTTAGTCGGCACCAACAATAACAGTCAAAATGAAATTTTCTGTAAAGAACTTCACAGGGTTAAGGAAAAAATTCACTATTATCACCCCACATGAGCTCACATTTTGTTAAAGCACATTTCTGGAGGTCACTGCCATAAAACAATAAAAACAATTTGCACTTTTCGTGTTATTGGGCTTTTCTGTTGGTGCATCTAATTATAAACGGATAGTAAACTCGATCTTACTGCATTTGCAAAAATACTGATAGCTGGAATTCTGTGGGTTTTATGTTATTATGGTGAAATGTGTGTCCCTTTCACTGAAATCTTCAGTCACATAAAAAAAAAACCCATAAATAAATTGTAAGAATCTTCTCTTCCTTCCTATTTTTTTGCTTGTTACTCTGTATTTCACTTGTGCAATTTGTGCGTGCCGTGATTGTCGTTATTGATTGTTTATTTTATTTATTTGTTATTTTTGTTTGTTTTAAATTTTTCAGTACAGTAAGTCGGGGACTTACTGTACTGAAAAATGTTCAGCAACCTATGTAAAAAATTAAGACGATAGATAAAAAAAAAAAAGAAAAAAACTTACCATGCAGTACTTGCTTGTCCAATACGATGCTTCCCTTTATTTTTTGGGATGTCGATTTTAAGTCTAATAGCTTTCCTATATTTTTTATAATGTTGCGTATGGTTTGGTCACCAACATTATAATGGTTGCACCATTTTCAAACTTTTGAATAATTTCAAGTTTTTGTTTAACTGAAAGCAAAAAAAAAAAAAAAAAAAAACAAATCAACATCCCTGACATAAATAACGAGACAATGTCTTTTTGCGGTGCAATGGAACACAACAATTGACGCAACGCACTGAAACAAACTTTTTTTTTGAGCAGTAGGTGTGAAGACAGCGGGGGGGTGTAAGATAATAGGTACACTAATCTCCCAATGGCGACTTATAATGCCACTTGTCGCCTATTTACGACTTGCAAAACATCTGTTTATACAGATGTTTATACCTATTTATTTATTACTTGAATTTTATGATTTCTGGTTGATTTTTTTTTTTTTTTTTTAATTTGTAATCTGAGTGTCCCAGTTAATCCGATCCCGGTAAATCTAGATTCTGCTGTACTTTATTTTTTATGAGGGTATCCTCTGACTTGCTTCACATCTCTCTTTCTCTACACTTTTGTTTTCTTGTATACTTTTTCTTGCTGGCCCTGTGTTCCCTGGGGTACAGGGTGAGATTTTCTTCTTTAACATCCATATGGTCCTTGTCTAGGTTTTAAAGGTATCTAATATAAAGTTAGTTATGGCTGGGTTCAGTTTTATTAATTAAAGTTATGGCAGAAGTCATTTTGGGAGTAATACTAAAATTAAAACCTATAACTAAACATATCTTTCACAATTCAA
This sequence comes from Mastigoproctus giganteus, assembly GCF_048544385.1. Lineage (NCBI taxonomy): Eukaryota > Metazoa > Arthropoda > Arachnida > Uropygi > Thelyphonidae > Mastigoproctus > Mastigoproctus giganteus. Next base: position 153,465,389 of record NC_143579.1, on the reverse strand, counting down.
TCCATGGCTGTCCTACTGCTATGGTAATATGGTACTAGTAGATATCCCCAGAAACAGTTATTTTAGCTATTTTGTTAAAATGGACCTGTTCTTTGCAATTCCATGATGTTGCTTTGAAATTAACATATTACTGTTAATTTCAAAGCAACATCATGGTGACAGTGGAATAAAATTCAGATCCATTTATTTGCCATTGTGTTAAACTAAAATTTTATTTTTTAAGTACATTTCTCTTATTAAAACTGGATAACAACCAGCATAAGCCAGTAATTTTCAACAAATGTTATCAAATTACAAAATAAAAGTATAAGAATACTTGTTTTACCTTTTCATTTACATCCTCAACTGTCAACCGAAGAGTCTTCCTAATAACAGAGTATGTTCTATTCCCTTGAGATTTCAGAAGTCCTGCCTTCTCCAGATTACTTAGTGTTAAGAAATACTGATAGCCATAGGTCTTTGCCAACATATAATAAAACAAAATGTGCAATTTTATATAAAAAAAAAAAAGTCTTAAAACTTCTATTGCATACTAACCAATTAAATTTGACATTTAAGTAAATAAAGGGAGATTATTTGGAGAACTGCAATTGGTCAGAATGATGTGCAGTGCATCAGGAGTCAGTTCTTTTGAGAAATTTTGGATTTTTTTTTTTACTATTATTATGTTTGTTTGATGTTAAAACGTATCAGCAAGAATAGTGGTTCTTTGAAAACTGTATAATATGGCTGTTACTTTCTCCTGATCTAACTAGAGATCCTTAATAAGAGCAACAGTAAGTCTTCTACTTTCATTGCTAGCAGAAAATGCAGCACTCCAGCCCTTTAATTTGAAACAAATTCGGCTTTTTTAGTTATTTTTACTCCTTTTAAAGTATATCAGTAAAAATAACAATAAAACAGTATGCAGGAGTTTTTAAAATGCTCTGAAAGCCATTCAAATACTCTCTGTACCTCCACATACAATACTCAAAACAGTTCAATTCTTGCCAGAACATATCATATGCTTTTCTGGTTTGTAAATGCAATCTAATGAATTTTTTTAATTACAAGCCTCAGCAAGTGGTATTAACTTTACATTAGCTAGATAGGAGACATCTTTAAGATCTTGTAGTATTAAATGCATCATGCTGGTATATTAATTTAAGGTGAAGATTTCTTCAGAATTATGCCTGCTGAAAATCCGGCAAGCATAATCCTCAAAAAAATGTTACCTTTTATTTTTGTGGAAAATAACTTCAATGTAAGCAAAAAACGTATGAAACTGTGAACCAAGTATATACCTTTAATACATAAGACTTTCTAGACAGAGCGATTGATGCTAAGCAAAATTTCAGCTGTAATGCAATAGCTCATGGTTCAATTAGTGTGCTAATAGTTTAAGCAAGATGAAACATTTCATAAATTTAAAAACTTTTCTAATTTTACGAAGGTTTTATGATATGGAGCAGAGTCATCCTGAAAAATGGCAATTGGCAAAATCCCCATAGTGATCTCTAATTGTGGGAAGTAATTCTGTCCTCCTAATTTTGCCAAGAATGTCCTTGTACATCTCAGCATTCATTGTACCTTTCACAAATTCAAGATGACCAATTCCTCTATGTGAAATACTGCCCCATATCATTTTAGATGCAGATGGCTTCATTTCCAGCTTCTTCACTGTGGAGACAAAACATTCAGGATGAAACTCTATTCTTCTTCATCCAAGAGTCTGCTGGCCGTCCAAACCATGCAATGTTGAATTTTGATTCATCAGAGAAAATAACACACTACACTGATCCTCAAGACCAATTAGCATGGTCTTTTTTCCCACAAAGTGGCCTTTTTCTTGGGAAATGTGCCACTAATCCCGATAAGAAATGGTATCTGCATACCGTATCAGTACCTGCCTTTATTCCTATATCCTCCTCCTATGTTGTTTTGAGAACTGTCGGTGAAGATCTTCTGTTTCAAACACAGACGAACCAGAAATCTGTCCTTTGCTGCAAAAGATATTCATGGACATCCATTTCCTTTCTTTTCTGTTTAGACTGCCAATTTCTGATAATTTTTGTAATAAACATGCCACTGTTGACTGATTTTAGTTAATTCTTTTAGTTATTTCATGTATAGAATGTCCTTCTGCATTCAATGCAGCACCAACACTTTTCCTATGAGGTGATAATTAGCATTAGTAGAGACATATGATACAAGAAAAGCAAGCTCATCAGCCAAAAAAAAAACACACTTCCAATTTCACCCATCCATCTGCTCCAAAAGTTTGACCAGTTCTTCCTTGAATTTATTTAAGCTATCAACTTCCACAGTGATGAATTGAAAGCAATCAACTACCAGCTGGCTAAAGGCAAATTTCCACACATCTATTCTACAGCTGTTTTTCCCCAATTTGAATTTGGATCTCCTCAGGTGCATAATCTGAGCAAGAGGAAGAATCCCAGCAGCACTGAGCTTGCTCAAACCATTCAAGGCCTCTACACCTCAATCAGATCACCTCAGAGGTGCCTAATCTCCAGATGCTGCAATTTACAGAACTTGTGAAACTTAGACATTGCAACAGCACAGAATGCTAGGGTGATGCAATCATGTAGGGTGCATGGTATCATTTAAGAGAGCTTGCTAGAGATGGATGATGCAATACAGTAATGTATTGCATCGTCCATTACAAAACGTTTGATATATTGCCAAATCTTACAGCAATCTGGTGAAGTTTCCTAGTGATGAAATTTTTTTGAATACCACTGTATACAGATTCTTTAAGTGTGATACATGCACTTCATTGCCAGCTTCTATGATACCCCACTCATAAAAAAAAGTCTTAAGTTTGTTGACACAACTGAAGGGAAAACAGCAGGGTCAGATTTCTACTGGATTCCAGGACAATCTGGAATTATAGAAAATGAACATAAGGATTGTAATGCCAATAAAAAAATTGACATGATAATCTAAAAATTAAATAGTATATAACAGAGCTATGGTGCTCAATATGTTCTAAGTTGATATCAATATTTGCAGAAGAATAAAAGAATAGTAGAACACTTACGTATGATACTCTCTAGAAATGAAAACGAATAAAAGATTAATGCAAAATGATTACAGTAAAAAATCAATTGAAAACAATTCAAAAATTAAAGTTAAACAAAGTTTGAAAAATATTTTCCTTCCTGAAGCAGACAATGCTTTACGGCCACGTCATGATCACAGGAATGGAAATAATGTAGTGTGTGAGCTTGAATCTTAAATAGAAACATTTGTTGTCATACATTTGTTGTCACACATTTGTGTGAAGGGCTGTGATTATTTGCCTTCGCGCATGTGCGCAAAAGACTACGAATCAAAGGTTAAATATGGATGGTGAACGTTAATAGAATTCTCATGTAATTTAATTTCAAAGATTTCGGCAATTAATAGTCTTATTATCTATATATTATTATATAAATATTAATTACTATTAATTAATTATCTATTGATTATTATATAATATCTATAATTATGTTGGACACTAAGAATTTTGCCCTCATTAAATAAAAATGTATGTTTTTTGTTAACGGTATGAAAGGCTAATTCTGACACTGCTGAACGAGAAGCACGAACTGAGCACACATGCTGTTTTATGCGAACAATCAGCGGGAACTGCATAGATTCTTGGTAAGACAAGATGTAATCACTGCACGAAATGTATACCAAGTCCTTTATTTGTGTCACAAAAGAGTAGACAGAGAGATTCTTCAGTATAGTGCAGTGGTTTTCAACCGGGGTGCCGCATAATTTGGGTTTAAGTTACTTAAAGTTATTATTTTTTAAATTTGTATATTTATTTCATTATAAAAAGGTGTACGGTATCCATTGTACCGTATCTTTTTAATTTTGTGGTGATCTATAATTGATCTTTATTTAGTACCTCTATATAAAGAATAAAATTATTATATAGGTATATATTAAAATGTCGAAAACCACTGTGTTAGGTATTACTTTTGGCCTTGGGGGTGCCGTGAAAACGTTACTGGGTCCCTAAGGGTGCCATGAACCGAGAAAGTTTGGGAACCTCTGGTATAGTGTGTAATTTCCGAATTGGTCTGGCCACAATCCTAAATTCGGTATCTTTAAAGAATCTGTTAAGCTGTTTGTGCCCTGTTCCACATATGGGACAGAAATAAAATATTTTTTTGATGTTACTATTGTTGGTTGGTGTAGTATTTTGTATCTTATCCTTAGCTTGCATTAATTCAGTCTTTTGTAGCAAAGGGGTAACCCATTGCTAAGAATCTGCTTGTTAATATCTGTATTTCTGAGTCAAAAGCAAATTCCGTCGTTGAATATTTATAGGAATTGCGAAACTGATTAAAGATAATAGCCCTTTTGTAGGTGAATGGGTGATATCTGTTATAATGTAGAAGCATACCGGTGTTTGTTGGTTTATGATAGATGTTACATTGATTTTTATTCGCGTCCTGAGTAAGTGTGAAATTTAGAAAATTTAATGACTTAGTATCTGTATTTTCCTTTACCAATGGGAATTGGAGTACAACATAAATATTATCAAACAAATGTAAAATGTCTTAAATAGTACTACTCAGCAATAGCCAGAACCTGTAGTAAGTGATACGGGGTAGAAAAGGCCTCAAATGTATATGCTCAATCATTGAGAGATAGAACTGCGATATTAAGCTAGTTAGACTGAATCCCATTGGCAAACCAAAAATTTGTTTATATACTTTGTCTCGAAAGGTGATATAGTTGGCTTCAACTAGAAGTTTAATTAATTGAAAAAATTTCTTTAATAGGAAGCTTCGTATAATTAATCAGTATAGAGTTATAATTAACTCTATACTGATATTATAGAGAATTACATTAGATATCCCAAAGAATATCTAATGTCCATTCAATGTTTACATTCATATATAAGGAAGTAACATCCAGTGAGAATAAATTATCATTACGGCTGAGTCTACAGTCGTTAAGGTTATTAAATAATGTACTGTTGTTTTTTAACCCAAATTGTATCACCTGTCTAAAAGGGTTTATAATCCTATAAATGTGTGGCTAAGGATAAAAATACTGATTTTCTGTAAGAAACAATGGGCCGAATATGAAATTCATTCATATGCAGTTTTACCTAACTGAAAAGTGCAGGAATGTTGTACGTTCTGGCCTTCAATTCCTTTAATTGAGACATGGTAATGTAGTCATTTTTCTATACATGGTTAACATTTTATTGTACTGATTGACCAAATTGGTAAATAGTACTGAGTCTACCTCAAGATAAGTAGAGGTATCTGATATACAGCAGGCTCTCGTTATAAAGCGGTTCACTTTATGCTGATTCGGTATAATGCTGTTCTTATATTATAACCCGTATCTGACTACAAAACGCTGTCAAAAATCGCTATAACGCTCTTTCACAGATTGCATTTTTGGCATATTTATCGAAATCGTTTCATTTTACGGAGTCAATAGCTTGAAAATGAATAGTAAAACAGCATTTAAACGTTTCCCACGCTTACTAGAGAATTTTTCTAGCAGGCTAATTTAATTGCAGTACAGTGACTTGTTACGTAGTTCCGAGATCAACATTTTAAAAAATGATCAAGTATATTGCTTGTAATATTTGCGTTATATGCATTTATCTGAAGTCTAGTCATCACTCAGTACAACACTAGACATCATGCTTAACTGACAGTTTACTCGAATGTTGAATCATAATTAATGCAGCCTACATTTTCGAAGAGTTAAAGGCGGATAAGAATGAAAAAGCAACAATGCCTGGATGCAGTACAAAGACTACAAATGTAAGAAAAAGACTGAATTTGAAAATTAAATTAGACATTTTGAAGCAAATCGATTTCAGTCAACGACAAGCGGATGTGTGCCATAATTTAGGACTGGCAAGTTTAACTGTAAGAACAATTATAAAGAATTAATTTTAGCAGCGGGAAAGACAGCTGTTCTACTGCAAGCAAGTAGGGCTAGGCAGACTATTAGGATTGAAATGGAGAGATTTTAACTAATTTTATTGAAGATAATATCCAATGCAGAATTCAGTTAAGTTAAATTTTATAAAAAAAAAAAGAGAGATTAGCCTATATCTGAAGAAAACTCACCTAAAAAAAAAAGTGGAACCATTTAAAACTAGTAAGGGCTGATTGAATAGATTTAAAATCCAGGGAGAAGCCACAAGTGCAGATCAAGGAGGTGAAACTTTCAAAACAGCACTTTTTTGGAAACTAATGTCTAAAAGAAGTTTCATATTGAAAGAAGAAAAAACATGCCAGGTTTCAAAGCGGTGAAGGATCGGTTGACTTTATTGTTGGGTGGTAACGATGCAGGGGATTTAAAATTAAAACAAACCCTTTTTATAGTTTACCAGGAAGAGGGCCAAAGTACAACCCAAAATCGATAAATTTTTCATGATTAAATTCATCAATTAAATTCATGATTTTAATTGGAATTTTAAGTTTAATTTTGATTCGTAAGTAGTTACCACATAATTATATATGTATGTAACGCAGAATATTTTATATGTACAAATATTTGAATATTAAATATTCCGACTGATATTTGTGCATCTTTTCACTACCGTTTATTATCGATTTGGAAATTTCCTACGGCACTGACTGCAACTCACAAATACATATGTTACCTTATGGGAATGCGGCGCTCGCTTAGCGTGGATTCACTTAACGCTCTGTTTTTCTGGAACCAATTATCAGTGTTAAGCGGGGGTCACCTGTAACTGAATCTAACTTATTTATATAATCAGTTTTATTGAGTATTACAACTATATCTCCTCTCTGAATAATAATGTTTTTATTTTCCCGAAGTTCACATAAAGCTGAATTTTCATGTCTATTCAATTTTGGCAGTCACAGGTCTCTTATGTTATTCACCACTTGGTTAACTTTTTGAATAAATAAATCTTTTTGTGGAACATTACAAAGAACAAATTCAATATCTATTATGGACTGTTTTTTTAGGTAGCTTGCAAGGTGGTAAATTATAATTTAATCCTTTGGATAAAAGTGCAATTTGGTCCTACGATTGTGTATATGAGGAAAGATCTGTAACCTGTTGATATGTAGGTACATTACACATTGGGCGAGGTGGTGTTCGAGCACTAGCTGAAGCATTCTAATTGTGTGATAGCACGTTGTATGCCTGTGGGGGAAAGGGTTGGCAATGAACTCTTATGCATTTGGTGAAAAGCTCGCAAGCATGTTTGAATCCGTGAACCTGTCTTGATATCCGCCGTAATATATTCAATTTGTTAATGTATCTGTTTTTTTATTTCTGTGGCCTGTGCTTCACGTCACAAAGCTATGGAGATCTTCAATACAGACGAATCATTTAGGAAAGAAATATGGTAAATTTGGGATGAGTATGTTAAGAGTTAATCCAATGTAATTTTGAGAAATTTACCTCAATATGAGGTAAATTATTATCCTTCTCTTATTCTTCTACTAATATTGATATCTACATAGAATTTATTGAGCACCATAGCTCTGTTATATACTATCAAATTCATATTTCAAAATATTTTGATTATTTCATTCCCTTCCTTTCTCTTAGGCCTATCTATACCCACATTTCTATACATTTTTGAACATCTTGGTTCACTCGGACCAAATTTACCATATTTCCTAAAATATTGGCTTCAAAACAAAATCATTCTGAAATTTTCCAGGGTAAATTTAAATCATAAAATTTCAGGCATAAAGCAAATAGCACTTGCCACATCGCATAATGTAGTTAAACATGCCTTAAAATCTCGGTACTCAAATAAACAAAAATACCTTTCCCAGGTTAAGAAACTTCACAAAAAAAATAAAAAATTATCTACATACAAATGATTGTATTTGGATGCATTGAAGACCTGCATAGATTCGCAGCGTGAAACACAGGCCACTGAAATAGAAACCAGACACATTAACAAATTAAATACATTATCGTGGGTATCAAGAGAGGTTCATACGAGTTCAAACACATGCTTGCGACCTTTTGACCAAGTGCATACAAGTTCGCTGCCGACCCCCACCCCACAGGCATACAATGTTTCAATTAGTGCTCAAATGCCACCTCGCCCAATGTGTAACGTATCTACATATCAACAAGTTACAAATCTTTCCTCATATATGCAATCACAGGACCAAATTGCACCTTTATCCAAAGGATTAAATTATAATTTACCACCTCGCAAGCTACCTAAAAAACAGTTTGTAATATATATTGAATTTGGTCTTCATAATGTACCACAAAAAGATTTATTTATTCAACAAGTTAAACAAGTGGTGAATAATAAGAGACACACAACTGCCAAAATTGAATAGACACGAAAGTTCAGCTTTATGTGAACTTTGGGAAAATAAAGACATTATTATTCAGAGAGCAGACAAAGGAGATAAAGTTGTAATATTCAATAAAACTGATTATATACATAAGTTAGATTCAATTATATCAGATACCTCTACTTATCTTGAATATTTACCAATTTGGTCAATTGGTACAATAAAGTATTAACCATGTATCGAAAAAATGACTACATTAGCAGGTCTAAGTTAAAGGAATTAAAGGCCAGAACATACAACATTCCTGCACTTTTTTGATCAGGTAAAACTGCATACGAACAGATTTCCTATTCGGCCCATTGTTTCTTACAGAAACTGAGCATTTTCATCCTTATCCACACATGTTTACAGTATTATAAAACCCTTTAGACAGGTGATACATTTTGGGATAAAAAAAAAACCACGATACATTATTTAATAATCTTAACGATTGTAGGCTCGGCGGTGATGATAATTTAATCTCATTGGATGTTACTTTCCTATATACAAATGTAAACGTTGAATACACATTAGATATTCTTTGGGATATGTTAAATAATTGCTTTAGTGTTAGCTTCTTATTTTGAATTTAACCAGTGATTTTTGGAAGTTACAACTCCCGGTGTTGGTGCCAATATTGTTGAACTAGCTGCCATATTGTAGTTGATAAGAAATAGCTTAACATATATATATACAAAGGGTACTAGGAAAGTTTTGCAATACAGCTTTGTTTATTTAATTTTTTCAAAGTAATTTCCTCTACATTCAATACACCTCTCCATCCTCCGAAACCAATCTTTAAACCAGTTCTGCCAAGTTTCACTACGGAGTAAAGCACACTCGTTGTCCCAAGCCCGTAGAAGGTCCTCATCACTGGAAAACCGCCTCCCTTTTAGCTTCATTTTCACATGCGGAAACAGTGCAAAGTCGCAGGGAGCAAGGTCTGGACTGTAGGGAGGGTGCTCAAGAAGTTTCAGTCCTGTCGTGGTCAAATATTCGGTGCAGGCTTTGGCGTGGTGAGCTGGAGCATTTTCGTGATGGAGGTACCAGGTGTCCATTCTTGACTTTGGCCGCAGGTTCTTCATAGATCCAATGACTTTAGGCAGGCATTGTTCAGTATACCACTTAGCTGTGACTGTCTTCTGCGTGTCCAAAACGACACGTTCCACAATTCCACTCGATTTGAAAAATACAGCTATCATTTTCTTCTTTACAGATCGGGATTTTCTGACAATTACGGGTGTGTCGTCATCATCAAAGATCCAAACTTTGTTTTGAGGAGCCTTGGTCAGCAGATCGTAATAGTACAGCCAAGTCTCGTCACCTGTCACGATGTTGTTCACATACCGAGATTGTCCCTTATCACACTTTTTTAACATCTCCTGGCACCAAGTCACACGTCGTGTCATCTGCTCTTCAGTCAGTTGATGCGGCACCCAGAGAGAACAAAGTTTCTTCACGTGCAAATGATCTTGCAGAATCGAACAAATTGCTGGTGCATTTAGGCCCAAAGTATCCTCTATCTGTTGGTAGGTCACTCGCCTGTTTTCGTCAAGCATTTTCCTCACAGCAGTAACGTTTTCCTCCGTAACTGACGTTCGTGGCCTTCCCGGCCTCTCAGAATCCTCCAGAGTGAAATTTCCCCTTTGGAATTCTCTATACCACCTGAATATCGTTGTACGATGTGGACAATCATCATCTAGTGCAAGAGTCATTTCTTCTAAGCACTGGTCTAGGGTTAAACCACGCACGAAATTATACCGCAAAACTTCCTTATCTCATTTCGTGACCACGATGCCATCGCAAGCACTTTACACTCTCACTACTAATGAATAACTGAGCCCATCGACTTGGCGCGGCGGCTACTATGCACGTATGAACACGTCTCAACATGCAGCAACAAGCAGCTTCCTGTGATTCATTGTTGCATCATATTGCAAAACTTTCCTAGTACCCTTTGTATCTTGAACTGATAGCATAAGGTATAAAGTAAAACTACATAGCATAATATGAAGCACTGTATTAGGTGTCTGTTAGCTATATTATAGTATTATCATTTAATCAAAAATAATATTAATCTTATTAAAATTCATTGTTAATCAAATTGTAATTAAATGGAAATCATGACCCAGACTAGAGTGGTGAAGCAAAGATCACAGACTAGCGAGAGTGCTGTGACTCGGGGGAGAAACGAAGGGGGCAATTCCCCAAAGCGTCACAGTCTCAAAAAATGTGCGAAATGTGAAATGTTGGCAGACCTTTCTAAAACAGGACATGACCTAGCCAAGGAGCCTTTGTATGTATGTTAGGTGCCAAGAGTATCAAGAAATTAGGCACCAACACAGCGTTCTGATGGGCTTCTATGAGAGCTTGAGGTGTAGGGTAAATGCCATTGAAGAAATTAGTGAGGGGTCCATCAACGACAGAGCTCACTCCTGTGCATCAGGCAAAACAGGCAATCTCCAAGGCAGAATGCGCTGGTCCCCACAGGAACTAGTTATTGTTGGAGACTATTGTCAGGGAGTTGGGGGAATATACTATTCAAGAAGGATAGGTGGAACAGGAGCAGAATGTCTGCCAGGGGCAAAAGTTGATGATGTTATAGAGCAGATATCATCTTTTAAAGGCACAAAAGGTGACTTTGTTGATGTACACGTTGGAATTAATAACATTAAGAGATCTACAGATTTACTCAACTGCCAGTCAAAATACATGTCAATGTTGAAAAAAAAAAAAAAAAAAAAAGTCCAGAGTTAGAGTTGAATGTGAAAGTGTTTGCAATTCTGCCCAGACATGATAGGAGGGAGTATATGATGAGAGCCTTGTCAATCAGTTCGGCCCTGGAGAGATTGTGCAAGGCTCAAGGGGTAGACTTTTTTCAGCCTGGTCTGTGCTTGTTGACAAGAGAGACTGCTTCAACAGGGATGGGGTACAATTAAATAGAAAGGGTGCAAGAATATTTGCTGATGCTATCGAGGCAGTGTTAGGTGAGTCAGAAAACTGCTAGCTTGAGGGGGGGGGGGTTACACAGACTAAAAGGTTAACAGTGGCACAGGCAGAGGCAAAAGTGGTTTTTGCACTGCTTCTATTAGAATGAGCAGCAGCCTGGAAAGCAAGATAATTGAGATTTCCAGGACTGCTGGGAGTCATAGTGGAACAAGGAAATACATGGACTGTGTTAGGGTAACTAAGAGTAGGAACATGTGCATGTATACTTAACTAGAAGTATAGTTAATAAATTTGATGAGCTTGAGGTGCTAGTCAAGATATCAAAGGCAGATATTGTTGGGATATCAGAGACGTGATATCACACAGTTATAAGCAGTGCAGAATTGGAATTTGGAAGAGGCAAAAGTGGTTTTTGCACTGCTTCTATTAGAATGAGCAGCAGCCTGGAAAGCAAGATAATTGAGATTTCCAGGACTGCTGGGAGTCATAGTGGAACAAGGAAATACATGGACTGTGTTAGGGTAACTAAGAGTAGGAACATGTGCATGTATACTTACATGTACACCAATGCTAGGAGTATAGTTAATAAATTTGATGAGCTTGAGGTGCTAGTCAAGATATCAAAGGCAGATATTGTTGGGATATCAGAGACGTGATATCACACAGATATAAGCAGTGCAGAATTGGAATTTGGGGAGTATAATGTGTATAGGAAAGATAGACAGGACAGGAAGGGAGAAGGGGTTAGTTAAGAAATGCAAAATCTAAGGAAGTGCATCGAATTGATTTTGGTGGACAATGCAGTGTTGAGTCTGTTTGGTGTGAAATAAGCACTGGGAAAAGAAAAATGAGAGTAGGTGTGTGTGTTATAGGCCTAATGCATCTGATAAGTATAATGAGCAATTGTGCAGAGAAATAGAGCGGGACAGTAAATCAGAATGCCTTACAATGGGGGATTTTAATTTTCCAGATATTGACTGGAACTTGTGGTTTGGTCACTTGCACACTAAATTTTGTGGATGACTGTTTTCTACAGCAACATGTTCGAGAGGCAACCAGAGGGAGTAATACTCTTGATCTGATTATCAGCAGCGATTATTCATGCATTAAGAATTTGTAGATAAAGGAACCACTGAGTGACAGTGATCACAATGTACTGATGTGAGAATTACTTCAATATGTAACCACGATCAAAGCTAAAGGGAAGGGCTTTTGCTTTCATAAAGATGACAACAGAGGTCTCAGACAGTTTTTAATTCTGTACAGTGGGATCAACTGATAATGTTACCAACGTTGAATTCTAAATAGGAAGCCTTCAGGGACTGAATTTTGGAGGCTAATAGGCTTTTCATTCCAACTAAGAAATACTGTTCAAGGTTTAGACCTAAACGGATGTCAGATGAATTAATGAGGCTTGTGGTAGAGAAGAAGAATGTATGGAATGCATATAAAGTATCGGTTGACACAGAAGCCTATGACAGGTATAAACTAGTCTGTAATCAAGTCACAAAGGAGGTTAGGCAGGCGAGAGTAGGTTACGAGAAATCTTTGGCAAAGGATGCAAAGAGTTCTTTACTTGTGTAAACTCTAGAAGGAAAGGGATGAATCAGATTGGACCACTTAACATAAATGGGTTGTCTATTGATGATCATGCTCAGGTAGCTGATAAACTGAATGAGTATTTTGCATCTACATTCATACGAGGGGTCATTCAATGAGATATCTTATATAACACGTTTATAAAACACTAACAGGGAGCTAAGTGATTTTGTAATAACTGAAAGCAAAGTGGAGGAGAAATTGTTGAAGTTAAACGTAAAGAAGGCACCTGGAATGGACGGGATCTATCCAGTTATATTAAAAGAGGCAGCAAAGGAAGTAAGCAAACCCCTAGCCATAATTATGAGAGCTTCTTTGGACTCAGGGGAAGTATCCATGAGCTGAACATGTTCAAATGTGACCCCAATTCACAAAGGAGGATCAAAGTGTGACAAGTAATTACAGACCTGTTAGTTTAACTCCTGTTTCAGGGAAATTCATGGAGGCACTGGATAAAGAAGCACTGCAGAATCATCTAGACAAGACTTCAGTTATAGCTCAGACAAAGCATGGGTTTGTTAAGGGGAAGTCTTGTCTCACAAATTTGATTGGATACTATGATGTGGTCACAAAACAACTGGATGCCAAAAATAATTTTGATATCATATACAGTCGGTCCTCGTATAACACGTGTTTACATTACACGAATTCGATCATACACGATTTATAAATAGGGGAACGATATCTTATATAACACGAACCAAATTCGCTTATGCACGATTCGCCTTTGTGTTTACAAGAAATGGCAGTCGAACGCAACACAATAGGAATGAAGAGAAGATTCTGAAAATGATATTTATGTTTTTTATATCAGTGAAGAGGAAACACATTTCACCATAATAACGTACAAACCAACACAATTCCAGCTATCGATATAATAGCAAATGCAATTAGATGGAGTTTACTACCAGTTTATAACAGATTCCACTAGTAGAAACGCAACTGGAAATTGTTTTATGGTAATAACCCCCAGAAATGTGCTTTAGTAAAATGTGGTGTTAATAGTGTATCTCGGCCTTTACAGTGTTGTTTATTCAGTTGCCCCTCGACGTGGGCACCTGTACGTGGTGAGGGGACCTCCCAGTGATGCTGCTGGGTTTCCAGATTAGCATCACTGGGATCTAACGCCCATACCTTGGTTCCAGGGTTACATCATTGGAATCCGGCGTGTGCAGCCGTGCGCTGCGACCCGTGGACTTCGGAAAGGGGGATCCTGGTGGTTGAAGGGCTCAGCCTTAATACACCACTTTGGCCCCTGCTTCGACAAGACGGGTGGTCCCAGACCGGCTCGACTGGGATCAATCGGTGGGTGGTTTTATACTGCTAGGGTCAGCTGCATTCCAATAAGTCTCCCTCCCTTTGGTCCTGGGATGGGATAAAGACTTATTGGTAACGTGGGTATGGTGTTCTAAGCGAACTCGGCGTCCCATTCGTGTACGCAGTACCTGCTAGTTCACGAGTGGGCGTTCCCTTGTAGAGCTCCGTGGTGGGTAAGGTACTTAGGCATCAGACACTTTTTCTTTACTCTCATGAGTAATTTAAATCCTTCTTCTGGGGCCCCAACAAGGCCCCTACCTAATCGAGATGATGATGCAGATAACACCTCTGCAAAACAAGCCAGAACTGAGGATAAACCACCACCATCAGTGACACTGCTTTTCCTCATTCTCCATTCCACCAGAGAGCAGTCTATTGGAAAGATGTCACCCTTCTTCATCCAGAAAGGATTAGAAGGGTTGGCAGGTTCACCCAAATCTGTTAAACGACTGCGTTCTGGCAACCTTTTGGTCGAAGCTACAAATATTAAACAGGCGGAAAAAATCCTGAACGCCACATCAATAGGGGGAATACCTATCATTGTAACCCCCCACAAAACTTTGAACTCTTCAAGAGGCGCCATTTCAGAGTGGGACCTTCTTCATGTTTCTGAAGAAGAGATCTGCTCTAAATTAAAAGACCAAGGAGTGACAGCTGTAAAGAGAATATCGATACGGAAGGATGGGAATCTCGTCCCTACCCGAGTTCTTATCCTCACGTTTAACACCCCATGGCCTCCAAGTTCCATCAAGGCAGGTTATCTAAACTGCCCAGTGAGGATTTATATCCCAAACCCACTGCGGTGTTTTAGATGCCAAAAATACGGCCACTCACAAACATCTTGTCGTGGTAACCCTGCCTGTGCTCGATGTGGTGTTGAAGACCACGAGAGCAAGGAAGGCTCAGCTCCAAAACCCACCTGTGTCAACTGCCAAGGTGAGCACCCTGCCTACTCAAGAGCATGCCAGCGGTGGAAGGATGAAAAAGAAATCCAAAAACTGAAAACAGAGCTGAATATTTCCTACCCAGAGGCCAGAAAACGTATACAACCAATAAATAGCGGGAAACTTTCATATGCCCAGAAGGTTTCTGCTAAGAGCACTATCGGGACACAAACTGAATGACTACACCACCAAGAGTCATTCACTCCGATTGCACGCTATTTATTGAGTTCACAAAAGCTCACCAAAAAAACACAATCAGCTGCCACTACTATATCCATACCTCCTAATGCCCCACCACTACCAAAACCAAGTGGTAAAGAAAAGCTAAAAAGTTCGGAAGAGCCACCCGCAAAACCAGAAAAAATGGATGTAGAGATAAGGAGGTACCGGATGAATCAGTCTTGGAACTCTTTGTGGAGGAAGAAATGGACACCGGACAGCGTCCATTCTTCCCCAAAAAAGATAAATCCAAGACTGACAAAAGTAAGCCCTCAGCACCTCGGAAGCCGCCTGATGGATCCACCAAGCCAAAATAATAGCTAAATTCCTACAATGGAATTGTCGTGGATTCCAGCGAAATACTGATGACATCAAGGCTCTCCTGCAAAAGCATGAGCCAGTTTGCTTTTGCTTGCAGGAGACTTACCTAAAGGCAAATGATGATCCCACAATGCATAACATCACAATTTTTCGTAAGGATAGAATTGCTGATGGTCCTGCTCATGGGGGAGTGGCTATCCTTGTGGGCAACCAGACTCCAGTGCAGCCCTTGCTAATTACAACTAGCATAGAAGCTGTTGCAATTCGCCTTACGGTGTGATTTTTATTAAAGGTCTGCTCTATCTATTTGCCACCTGGGACTGACATCTCCCAGGAAGACCTTGATGATCTTTTAACGCAGTTGCCTCCACCTTTCTTACTTCTCAGGGATTTTAATGGACATAACACCCTGTGGGGTAGTGCTAACATCAATGGAAGGGGACGAGTCATAGAGCGTATGCTCAATGATAATGACCTTTCCCTTCTAAATACCGGAACAAATACCTTTTTCCACATGCCTACCCGTACCTTTTCTGTCATTGATCTCTCTATATGCTCTCCTTCTCTACTCCCTTCACTTACTTGGGAAGTGGAAGAGAACCCATATGGAAGCGATCACTTCCCTGTGATAACCTTGTTACACAGTGGGAGACCATGTCTTCCTTTCAGGTTACCACGGTGGAAGATTGATCAGGCCGACTGGATTGCCTTCCAACATCAGGCAAATTTTGATCTCAGTACCATCAGCCAAGAGTCTATCAATGATGCAGTAACGTACATCACAGAAGTTATCGTCCAAGCAGCTGCAAATGCAGTTCCAAAAACATCTGCCCGGTTTCCACCATTTCCCAAACCTTGGTGGAATTCACAATGCACAGCAGCAAAAAAGGCTCAAGACAAAGCGTGGGGGATATTCCGCCGATATTCTACCACGACCAACCTTATAGCCTTCAAGTGTGCACGAGCCAAAGCACGCTACATTCGCCGTCAGAGTCAAAAGGAATCATGGATCCGTTTTACATCATCTATTAACCAGGCTACCAATTCTAAGGTAGTCTAGGATAAAATCCGGAAAATGAAGGGAAAATATACATTCCACCGTTCTTCATTCCTAGATTATAATGGATGCACTATTGCAGATCCAACTGCAATAGCTAATTCTCTTGGGGAAACATTCTCTAAAATCCCTGCAACATCTTCGTATTCCCCAGAGTTCCTGGTCCTGAAACATAAACTCGAAAAGCAGGCACTTAATTTTAAGTCTAAGAGCGTCTATCCCTACAAAGGAGCATTCACTATGCAGGAACTGGAAAGAGCCCTCACTCTTTCCAAAGCAAGTGCTGTTAGCATTAACATTAGTAGAGGCATATGATGCAAGAAAGCAAGCTTATTCAGCATCAGCCAAAAAAAAAAAAAAAAAAAAACACACACCACTCCCATTTCACCCCTCCGTTCGTTCGAAATACCTGTCCAGTTGAGCTTTAAATTTGTTTAGGCTATCAACTTCAACAACAAGTGATGGAAGTCGGTTCCACCAACCAACCACACGCTGGCCAAAGGCAAATTTCCACACATCTATCCGACATCCGTCCTTCCTCAATTTCAATTTATGCCCTTTGAGGTGATTATTCTGAGCAGGATGAAGAATCCCATTGGCATTGAGCATGCTCAAACCATTCAAAGCCTTATACACCTCTATCAGATCACCTCGCCGGTGCCTAGTCTCCAGACTCTGTAATTTGCAAAACTTAAGCCTTTCTTCATAAGAGCAACCCTTTGTTCCATTCACTAACCTTGTTGCCCTTCTCTGTACCCATTCCAGCAGCTCTACATCCTTCTTGAAATGAGGCCTCCAGACCTGTATACAGTACTCAAGATGTGGCCTAACCATTGCCTTATACAAGGGAATAATCACCTCCTTATCCCTGCTAGAAAAATCCCTGTATATCATTGACAAGACACCATGAGCTACTCTTGCAGCTCGTCTGAACTGCTCAGAGAACTTCATATCTGCCTGCACAATTACCCCCAGGTCCTTTTCATTCTCCACCACTGTCAGCGTAGTACCGCAGAGTTGATACGTTGCTCTGGGTTTACTGTTTCCCATATGTAGTACTTTACATTTGTCAATGTTAAACTTCATTTGCCACCTCTCAGCCCATCTGTTCAACCTTTCCAGATCCTGTTGCAGCAGCATAGCATCAGTAGTGTCCTTAACAACCCTGCCAACCTTTGTATCATCTGCAAACTTGGACATTAAACTTGATATCCCATCATCAATATCATTCATAAACACCGAAAACAACAACAGACCCAACACTGAACCCTGAGGAACTCCACTAATAACATTAGTCCACGTTGAGCAGTGTCCATTGATTACCACTCTCTGTCTTCTGCCACTCAACCATCCCCTTATCCATAGCAGCAATTTGCCTCCAATGCCACACTGCTCCAATTTGTGCAGCAGTCTTCCATGTGCAACAGTATTAAAAGCCCTTCTAAGATCCAAATATATAATATCAAAGTTATTCCCTGCATCCAGTTCTTTTGTGACTACATCATAGTATCCAATCAAATTGGTCAGGCAAGACCTGCCCTTAACAAAACCATGCTGCGTCTGAGCTATAACTGAATTCTTGTCTAGATGATCCTGCAGTGCTAATTTAACCAGTGCCTCCATTAATTTACCTGGAACAGAAGTTAAAGTAACAGGTCTATAATTACTTGTGGCAGCCTTTGATCCTCCTTTGTGAATTGGGGTTACATTTGCACATCTCCAGTCTATGGGTACCTCCCCTGAGTCCAAAGAAGCTCTCATAATTATGGCTAGGGGTTTGCTTACTTCCTTTGCTGCCTCCTTTAATATAACTGGATAGATCCCATCCACCCCAGGTGCCTTTTTTATGTTTATCCTCAACAATCTCTCCTCCACTTTCCTCTCAGTTATTACAAAATCATCCAGCTCACTGCCAATGTTTACATTACCTACATCATTCTCCTTCCTGAATAACTCCTCATGCGTGAATGTAGATGCAAAATACTTGTTTAGATTGTTAGCCGCCTGAGCAGGATCCTCAACTGCTGAACCATCAATATCCAGTGGACCAATCTGATTCATCCCTTTCCTTCTTGAGTTTAAATATGTAAAGAACTCTTTTCTGTTTTTCTTTGCATCCTTTGCCAAGGATTTTTCGTAGTCTGCCTAATCTCCTTTGTGACTTGGTTACAGACCAACTTATATCTATCATAGGCTTCCATGTCATCCATTAATTTGTATGTATCCCATGCATTTTTCTTCTCTGCCACATGTCTCATTAGTTCATCTGACAACCATTTAGGCCTAAACCTTGAACAATATTTCTTAGTTGGTATGTAAAGCCTGGTAGCCTCCAAGATTAGTTCCTTGAATGCTTCCCATTTTGAGTTTGTTGTTGGTAACATCATCAGTTGGTCCCATTGTATAGAATTTAAATACTGTCTCAGACCATCATAGTCGTCTTTACGAAAACAAAAACCCTTCCCTTTAACTCTGATGGTAGTTACCCCCTTGAGTAAATCCCACTTCAACACACTGTGATCACTGCCACCTAGTGGTTCATTTATCTGCAGATTCTTAATGCATGAAGAATCACTACTGATAATCAGATCAAGAGTATTGCTTCCTCTTGTTAAATTCCAGTCAATATCTGGGAAATTAAAATCCCCCCATTATAAGACTCTCTGATTTACTGGCCCACTCTATTTCCCTGTACAATATCTTATTATACTTATCAGAGTCATTAGGCCTATAGCACACTCCTACTCTCAATTTTGATTTCCCTATGCTTATGTCACACCAAACTGACTCGACACTGCCCTGTCCATCGATGTCGACTGGCTTCACTTCCTTGGACTTTGTGTTTCTTAACTAAAAGAATAACCCCTCCTCCCCTCCTGTCCTGTCTATCCTTTCTATACACATTGTATTCCCCAAATTCCAGTTCCGCATTACTTATATCTGTGTGACACCACGTCTCTGATATCCCAACAATATCTGCCTTTGATGTTTTGAGCAATACCTCAAATTCATCAAATTTATTTACCAAACTCCTAGCATTGGTGTACACGCAGGTATACATGCACCTGTTTCTATTCTTAGCTACCCTAACACAACCCATGTGTTTACTTGTACCGCAATGACTCCCAGCAGTCTCTGAAATATCCTGCATCTTGTTTTTCAGGCTTCTGCTCATTTCAATAGAAGCAGTGCAAGAATCACTTCCACCTCTGCCAGTGGCTACTGTTAATCTATTAGTCCTTGTATCCCCCCCAACTAGCAGTTTTCCGACCCACCTGACACTGCCTCAACAGCATCAGCAAAAATTCTTGCACCCTTTCTATTTAAGTTTATCCCATCCCTGTAGAAGCAATCTCTCCTGTTAACAAGTACAGGCTGAAAAAAATTCTACCCCTTGAGCCTTGCACAATGCCTCCAGGGCCGAATTTTTGGACCAGATGGCATCCATTATGAAATGATTAAACATCTTTCAACAAAATCTATGGATTATCTGCTCCTTCTGTATAACAGAATCTTTATTGAAGAGCAGTTTCCGGATTCCTGGCGAAAGGCAATCGTTCTTGCCTTTGCTAAGCGAGGAAAGGATCCAAAAGTCACCACCAATTATCGTCCAATTGCTCTGACTAGCTGTCTGTGCAAAATCCCGGAGAGAATGGTCAATTCTTGTTTAATATGATACTTAGAATCAAATGACCTTCTCTCCAATATTCAGTGCGGCTTCCAAAGGAACCGGTCCACTTTGGACCATCTTATTAGACTGGAAACATCCATCCGGGATGCTTTCCTAAAACGGGAACACTTGGTGTCGGTGTTCTTTGACATGGAGAAAGCGTATGACACAACTTGGAGATTTGGCATCTTAAAAGATCTGCATAGCCTCGGTCTTAGGGGGAACTCCCCATTTTTATTAAACTTTTTAGCCAATCAATCTTTCCAAGTTCGTGTGGGATCCTCACTCTCTCGTTCCTTTAGCCAAGAGGAGGGAGTACCACAAGGATCAGTATTAAGTGTCACGCTTTTTGCCATCAAAGTAAATTCCATCACAGAACAACTTCCTCCAACTGTAAACAATGCCCTCTATGTTGATGACTTTAGCATATTTTGTCAGTCATGCAACATGAGGGTTATTGAAAGACAACTGCAGAAAGCCATTGATCACCTCAACTCCTGGGCACTTGTAAATGGCTTCAGGTTCTCGCTGGAGAAGACCGTTTGCGTACACTTTTGTCGTAAGCGTAATCTTCATCCTGAACCTGAATTAAGGCTCGGACAAAATGTTATTCCAGTAGCAGCGGACACAAAATTCTTGGGACTCATATTTGATAAAAAGTTGACCTTTCTGGACCACATCCGCCAACTCCGCAACAAAGCGCACATGCGGGCTTAATATTCTCCGCTCGCTCTCCTCTACATCTTGGGAAGCAGACCGATGCACCCTTCTTCGGCTTTACCGTGCACTTGTGCAATCCAAACTTGAATATGGGTCCCAGGTATATTCCTCAGCCAGAGACAGTGTCCTTCGATGGCTGGACCCCGTCCATCATCAGGCCCTACGTATTGCTACTGGAGCATATCGCACATCTCCTGTCCAGAGCTTATACGTAGAAGCAAACGAACCATCATTATTGCTTCGACATAAGCAGTTGTCTTTAAAGTATGCTTTAAAACTGAAATCCCTGCCAGACCATCCTACATGGCCATTTGTTTTTGAGCCATGCTGGGAAAATTTATACAATACTCGTAAGACTGCCAATCGTCCTTTTGGTATTCGTCTCCAAGAGCTACTCAAAGAACTTAATATCAAGGTAGACAAGGTTGCCCAAACATAAAAGCAACCCTTTCCACCCTGGCATGCTCGTGTCCCGGAATGTGACTTGTCGCTTAGAAACTGGGGAAAGTCGGACACTCCATGTGTCTACCTGCAGCTTCATTCAGCACACCGAACTGAATATTCCGACTTCGCGCCAGTCTACACAGATGGTTTGAAGTCAGAATCATATGTGGGATCTGCTGCTGTCTTTACAGACAGCACTATATCAGAGCAGATTCCCTCTGAATGCAGCATATTTACTGCAGAGCTGCACGCTGTAGAGTTAGCCTTGGATCACGTTAGTAAATGCCAATACCAACAGTTCATTTTATATTCCGACTCTCTTAGCATGTTACAGGATTTAATATCTGTGAGATATAATCCTCATCCATTTCTGTCTAGTATTCAGCAGAAGAGTCACTTCCTCCGTGGACGTGAATATGATATCCGCTTCTGCTGGATTCCCAGCCACATTGGGATTAGGGGAAATGATATGGCTGACGCCGCAGCCAAATCAGCAATTCCCAATAATAATTGCTGCCTGTAAGTCCCCTATACAGACTACAGGCAAATAATTCACGAGAAGATACACTCCCAATGGCAGGATTCGTGGAATAGACAGACTGTGAATAAATTGTATCATATAAAGCCTGTAATTGAACCGTGGCAGTCTAGTCTGCGCAGGAATCGTAAGGGGGAAGTTGTTCTTGCCGGGACCCGCATAGGACACAGTCATTTAACTCATTCGTTTCTGATGAGGGCTGATGACCCTCCTACGTGTGTCTTGTGGCACAATTTTAATAATAAGACACATTTTAGTTGAATGTCCAGATTTTAGCAATATCCGTTTTACCGCTTTTAATCATCTGACTGAGCCGTATACACTCAGTCAGATTTTATCTGACAATGACCATGTGTCTGCTATTTTTAGCTTTTTTAAATCAGTAAACCATTTTACCCATATTTAAAAAAATCAACTCTTTTAATGTTTCTTGTTTACTGATATTTGCCTTTTACCGTTTATACTTGTTTTTATGTTTTGACTTGGTGACCTGATTCGTTAGGACACTAAAAATTTTATTTTTTAATGACCAAGTTTTGGCGCATTATAGCCTTAGTCGCTAATGTGCCATTAAAACCCAACAACAAACAACTTATTTAGTTGCTACACGCGCGCGCAGCTTTGTTTATGTGTATCAAGCGTGCCTTCTCGTTTTGTAATTGTGCTTTATTCCCTAAATATTAGTAAAATACTTAAAAGGTGTGAAAAGGAAGCGTTCCGGAGAAAAAGAAAAGCAATATCGATAAACAGAGGCGGACGGGATCAAAAATTCTTACCTAGGAAAATTTATAGTGGCCTCATACTACGGTTTATGGCCAAAATCACACCGGCTTCCGGCCCACCGGGATTTCCCGGGTAAGGCTTATGGCCAGTCCGCCTCTGTCGATAGAGAAAAAATATGAAATTGTGAAATGCTTTGAGCAAAATGAAAGACCACGTGATATTGCACATGCTACAGACCGAAATGAGGCAACACCGAGAATTAGAAAGAATGCAGAGAAAATAAAAACAACTTTCATAGCAGGAACAACACAAAGTGTAATTAAAATCCATTAGATTAAGACACAAAGAATTGGAAGAGATGGAACGGCTGTCATCTGTTTGGATAGAAAATCAAACAAAAACAAGTTTACTTATGATAGAAGCAAAAGCATTAGCAATATTTTATTACGAAATAGTCGTAATAAAATATGTAAGCATTTTATTACGACTTACGTATTATAATTTATACTTATGTATTATAAAATACGTAAGTATTTTATTACGACTATTTTATTTAATATAATAAATTTTTTACTATTTTATTAATAATTTTTTATTATTTAAATAAATAATAAAATATTTTTTATTATTTATTATATTATAATAAAAAATATTATAATATTTTTTATTACGTATTTTAATTGTTATAAAATACGTAAGTATTTTATAACGATTAAAATTACCCGATTATTTATTGTGTTTGGTAATGTTTTGGTTCCAAATGTGTGTTCAATCTTGGGTGGTCGGCACCTAACCCCACTTTTCCCATAGGGCCTATTATTTATATTGCATGATTTTGCATTGCACGAGGGTTTCTAGGAACACAATATCGTTCAAGGTTTAGGCCTAAATGGTTATCAAATGAACTAATGAGACTCGTGACAGAGAAGGAAAATGCATGGGATGCATATAAATTATCAGGTGACGCAGAAGCCTGTGGCAGATATAAGCTAGTCTGTAATCAGGTCACAAAGGAGGTTCGGCAGGCGAAGGCGGATTACGAGAAATCTTTGGCAAAAGATGCTAAGAAAAACAGCAAGGATTTCTTTACTTATATAAACTCTAAAAGGAAGGCGATGAATATGATTGGTCCACTTGACATCGATGGTTCGACTGTTGATGATTCTGCTCAGATAGCAAACAAACTGAATGAGTATTTTGCATCTACATTCACACGTGAGGAATTATTACAATTTGAAAATGGAAGAAGGTTATCAAATTGTAGCAGTGTGCTTAATGATTTTGTAATAACTGAGAGCAAAGTGGAGGAGAAATTGTTGAAGTTAAACATAAGAAAGGCACCTGGGGTGGATGGGATCTATCCAGTTATTTTAAAGGGGGCGGCAAAGCAACTAAGCAAACCCTTAGCCATAATTATGAGAGCATCCTTGGACTCAGGGGAGGTTCCCACGGACTGGAGATGTGCAAATGTGTCCCCAATTCACAAAGGTGGATCGAAGGGTGACACGAGTAATTACAGACCAGTTAGTTTAACTTCTGTTCCGGGTAAAATAATGGAGTCGCTGGTTAAAGATGCACTGCAGGATCATCTAGACAAGACTGCAGCAATAATTCAAACACAGCATGGGTTTGTTAAGGGAAAGTCTTGTCTGACAAATTTGATTGGTTATTATGATGTGGTCACAAAGGAACTGGATGCAAAAAATAATTTTGATATCATATACTTGGATTTCAGGAAAGCTTTTGACACTGTTGCGCATGGAAGACTACTGTACAAATTGGAGCAGAATGGTATTAAGGGTAAGTTGCTACAATGGATAAAAGGATGGTTAAGTGGGAGAAGACAGAGGGTGGTAATCAATGGGTGCTGCTCTTCGTGGACTAATGTTATTAGTGGAGTCCCACAGGGTTCAGTGTTGGGTCCACTGTTGTTTTGTGTATTTATCAATGATATTGATGAAGGTATATCAGGCTTAATGTCGAAGTTTGCAGATGACACAAAGGTTGGCAGGGTTGTTAATGACAGTAATGGCAGTGTGCTACTGCAACAGGATCTAGATAATTTGGGCAGATGGGCTAAGAAGTGGCAACTGAAGTTCAACCTTGACAAATGCAAAGTACTGCATATGGGTAGAAGTAACCCCAGAGAAACGTACCAACTGTGTGGTACTACACTTAAGGTGGTAGAAAATGAAAAAGACCTGGGAGTAATTGTGCAGTCAGATATGAAGTTTTCTGAGCAGTGCAGACAGGCTGCTAGGGCGGGTCATGGGGTTTTGTCAATGATATATAGGAATTTTGCTAGCAGGGAAAAGGA
Organism: Mastigoproctus giganteus; assembly: GCF_048544385.1. NCBI lineage: Eukaryota > Metazoa > Arthropoda > Arachnida > Uropygi > Thelyphonidae > Mastigoproctus > Mastigoproctus giganteus. The sequence continues at coordinate 153,440,253 of NC_143579.1, read as the reverse complement.
GGTGATTGTCCCTCTGTATAAGGCAATGGTCAGGCCACGCCTTGAGTACTGCGTACAGGTCTGGAGGCCTCATTTTAGGAAGGATGTAGATTTGCTTGAGCGTGTACAGAGAAGAGCAACACGATTGGTGAGGGGAATGAAGGGATTCTCTTACCAAGAGAGGCTTAAGTTCTGCAAATTGCAGTGGCTGGAGACTAGGCACCTGCGCGGTGATCTGATTGAGGTCTATAAGGCCTTGAATGGGTTGAGCACGCTGAATTCTGATGGGATCCTTCCACTTGTTCAGATTACCAACCTACGGGGACATAAGTTCAAATTAAGAAAGGACAGATGTAGAATAGATGTGCGGAAATTTGCCTTTAGCCAGCGGGTGGTTAATTGCTGGAACAAACTTCCATCTGTCGTTGTGGAAGTTGATAGGTTAAATAAATTTAAGGAGGAACTGGACAGGCATTTGGAGGGAATGGTGTGATTTTTTTTTTTTTTTTTTTTGGCTGATGCTGCATAAGCTCCTACACTTGCTTTCTTGCATCATGTGCCACTACTACTACTACAACTATCGTGTTGTGTTCCTAGAAACACAACTACTTGGATTTCAGGAAAGCTTTTGATACAGTTGCACATGGAAGACTGCTATACAAATTGGAGCAGTTTGGCATTAAGGGCCAGTTGCTGCAATGGATAAAGTGATGGTTGAGTGATAGAAGACAGAGTGGTAATCAATGGACACTGCTCTTCATGGACTAATGTTATTAGTGGAGTTCCCCAGAATTCGGTGCTGGGCCCATTGTTGTTTTGTAAATTTATCAATGATATTGATGAAGGTATATCAAGTTTAATGTCGAAGTTTGCAGATGATACAAAGGTTGGCAGGGTTGTTAACAACAGTATGCTACTTCAACTGGATCTAGATAAGTTGGGAAAATGGGCTGAGAAGTGGCAATGAAGTTTAACATTGACAAATATAAAGTACTGCATATGGATAGCAATAACCAAAGAGAAACGTACCAACTGTGCGGTACAGGACAGGCATTTGGAATGAATGTAGGGGTGAGATGGGAGGGTTTTTTTTTTTTTTTTTTTGGCTGATGGTGCATAATCTCGCTTTCTTGCATTGTATGCCTCTACTAATGCTAATAACTCTATACCAATTAATTATACGAAGCTTTCTATTAAAGAACTTTTTCACTTGAAGCCAACTATATCACCTTTCAAAACAAAGTATATAAACAAATTTTTGGTTTGCCAATGGTATTCAGTTTAAGTCGCTTAATATTGGAAGTCTTATCTCTCAACGATTGAGCATATACATTTGAGGCTTTTCTACACCGTATCACATACTATGGGAGGTATTTGGACAATGTTCTGGTTATTACTGATAGTAGCACCATTTGAGACATTTCACATTCATTTAATAATATTTATGTTAGACTCAATTTTACATTGGAAAGTATACTAAGTCATTAAATTTTCTAATTTTCACGCTTATTCAGGATGTGATTAAAATCCAATTTAACATTTATCATAAACCAACAACCACCTATATGCTTCTTCATTATAATAGCTATCGCCCGTTCACTTACAAAAGGGCTATTATCTATAATCAGTTTCTCAATGCCTATAAATATTCAATGACAGAATTTGCTTTACACTCAGAAATACAGATATTAATCAGAAGATTCTTAAACAGGATTTACCCCCTTGCTACAATAAACTGAATTAAGGTACAAGCTAAGGATCAGATACAAAAAACTACACCAACCAACAATTTAACATCAAAAAACTTTATTTCTGTTTGATTCAGTATATCAGACACCCTTTCTTATTGGGATGTGTAGCGTGTTGCCAAGAAAAAAAAGACACTTTTTATGCAAAAACTGAAAACTCAAATCTAAAAAGGGCAAAAGACCATACTAATTGGTCTGATTATCAGTGAAGTGTGTTACTTCTCTGATGAATCAAAATTCAACTTGCATGGTTTGGATGGTCAGCAGACTGTTAGATGAAGAGAAAAATTTCATCTTGACTGTTTCGTCTCCAAAGTGAAACGGTCTGTATCTCAAGTGGGATGATATTTCACATAGAGGAGTTAGTCATCTTGCATTTGTGAAGGGTACATTGAATTCTGAGATGTACAAGGACACCCACGACAAAATTACTTCCCACAATTAGAGATCACTATAGGAATGTTGCCAATTCCATTTTTCAGGATGACTCTGCTTCATGTCATAGAGCCTTCATAAAATTAGAAAAAGTTTTAAATTTATGCAATGTTGCATCTTGCTAAAATAGACGTAATTAACTTCCATTTTCATTGTCCACAAATGCAAAAATGGTTGAAGGTTAATCAATTTGCACCATAACATGGCCTGGGAACAGTCCAGACTTCAATCCAATTGAAAATAGTGGGAACAAAATGGATGTTTCAGTAAAACAAAAGAAACCAGAAACAAGAGAGCTACAGGAGACGTTAATCAGTGTTTGGTACCCATATTCCCCAGGAATACATTGAGAATATTTTCAAGTCAATGCCATGACGAAGTGCAGTGGTCTTTCAATTGAAGCAAGGGGTGAGTCAAGTAAATATTAGTGTGCATTTTATAGTATTTTTTGGTTATACAGCTGCCTGTCAACCTAGTATGAGCAAAGTAATGAATAAAATCACTGCTTTCATAGAATTGTTGTTATTATATGAACCTTAAGTAATATGCTGTTTTTTCTTGGAGAAATGTAATTATTTCATTGTATATTTACCCATAAGCCATAAAAGTAAATTTTTCTTCAATACATAAGTTTCGTACGTGTATAGTTATTACTTTTATGTTCTTTCAGCTATTTCTAAAAGATTAGCTGCCAGCATAACGATGGCTAATAAGGAAATATGCCAGCATATGACAAAACCTAAAAAATGAGGTGATACAAATATTTTGAGCACCACTCTATGTTAATCATCATGGGAATAGCATGTCTCAATATTTTCTAAAGCTGAGAGAATGGCATGCATCTCTGCAGTGAAAATGCTGCCTACCAGTGGAAGTTGTAAAAAGGTGAAGCCTTGTAGCAACTTACCTTTAATACCATTCTGCTCCAATTTGTACATTAGTCTTCTGTGACAGTGTCAAAAGCTTTCCTGAAATCCAAGTATTTGATATCAAAATTATTTTTGCATCCAGTTACTTTGTGACCACATCATAGTATCCAATCAAATTTGTCACACAAGACTTTCCCTTAACAAACCCACGCTGTGTCTGAATTATTGCTGCAATCTTGTCTAGATGATCCTGCAATGCATCTTTAACATCATTGTCAGGCAACACAGAATACAAGCTAGTCTGTAATCAAGTCACAAAGTAGGTTACGCAAGCGAAGGCAGATTATAAAAAATCTTCGGCAAAGGATGCAAAGAAAAACAGCAAAAACTTCTTTATTAAACTCTAAAAGGAGATAAATCAGATTGGTCCACTTGATATCAATGGTTTGATTGTAGATGACCATTCTCAGATAGCTGCCAAATTAAATGAGTATTTTTCATCTACATTCACACATGAGGAGTTATGTTATTCAAGGAGAGGGCCACACATTTATCAAACTCTAACAGGGAGTTAAATGATTCTGTAAAATGAGAGTGAAGTGGAGGAGAAATTGTAAGTTAAACATAAGAAAGGCACCTGGGGTAGATGGGATCTCTGCAGTTATATTAAAGGAGGTGGCAAAGGAAGTAAGCAAACCGTTAAGCCATAATTATGAGAGCATACTTGGACTTGGGGGGGGGGAAGTCCCCACGGACTGCAGCGTGCTAATGTATCTCCAAATCACAAAGGATGACACGAGTATTTACAGACCTGTTAGTTTGACTTCTGTTCCAGGGAAAATAATGGAGTCACTGGTTAAAGAAGCATTGCAGGATCATTTAGACAAGACAGCATAATAAGTCAGACACAGCATGAGTTTTTTAAGGGGGAAGTCTTGTCTGACCAATCTGATTGGATACTATGATGTAGTCACGAAGGAACCAGATGCAAAAAATAATTGTGATGGTCATATACTTGGATTTCAGGGAAGCTTTTGATAGTGTTGCACATGGACGGTTACTGTACAAATTGGAGCAGTATGGCATTAAAGGCAAGTTGCTACAATGGATAAAAAGGATAGTTGAGTGGGAGAAGACAGAGTGGTAATCAATGGTACTGCTCTAGGTGGACTAATGTTATTAATGGTGTCCCTCAGGGTTCGTTGTTGTGCCCATTGTTGTTTTGTATATTTATCAATGATATTGATGAAGTTATATCAAGCTTAAAGTCAAAGTTTGCAGATGATACAAAGGTTGGCAGGGTTGTTAATAACAGTATGCTGCTGCAACATGATCTGAAAAAGTTGGGTAGATGGGCTGAGAAGTGGCAACTGAAGTTTAACATTGATAAATGCAAAGTACTGCATTGTTGTTATTTTCGGTTTTTAGGAGCTACAACTAAGCCATGTTGCTCTGGGGATATGTGGTGATCATTCCCTGACCTTTCCGCATCCTCCGTATTTGGTAGTCACGGGATCAAACCCCGGTCTAATCAAGAAGCGTGTGCTATGCACTGCTGCTCCTGCCCACCGAGGCACCCACAAAGTACTGCCTATGGGTAGCAGTAACCCCAGAGAAATGTACCAACTATGTGGTGTTACACTCAGGGTAGTGGAGAATGAAAGCAAACTGAGGGCAACTGTGCAGTCAGATATGATATTTTCTGAGCAATGCAGACAGGCTGCCAGAGTAGGTCATATAGTCTTATCAATGATATACAGGAATTTTGTGAGCAGGAATAGGGAGGTGATTATCCCCTTGTATAAGGCAATGGTCAGGCCCCACCTTAAGTATTTTAGAAAGAATGTAGAGTTGCTAGAATAAGTACAGAGAAAGGCAACAAGGCTAGTGAAGGGAACAAAGGGATGCTCTTACGAAGAAAGGCTTAAGTTCTGCAAATTACAGGTCTGGAGACTAGGCACCTGCAAGGCGATTTGATTGATTTATATAAGGCCTTGAATGGATTGAGTAGGCTCAATGCTGATGGGATTCTTCCTCTTGCTCAAATTACAAACCTGAGGTGGGCATAGATTCAAGCTGAGGAAAGACAGTTGTAGAATAGATGTGCAGAAGTTTGCCTTAGCCAGTGGGTAGTTGGTTGCTGGAACAAACTTCCATCTCTTGTTCTGGAAGTTGATTCAAGGTGGAGCTGGACAAGCATTTGGAATGAATTGATCAGTGAAATGGGAAGGGTTGAGAACACCTGTTCTTACCCTAACAAAGTCCATGTGATTAGTTTTTTTATATTATTACAGAATAGATTGATGTGATCATTAAAAGAAATATGGTTGGTATACTTTGCTTAATCCACCTTGGAAAATTTCCATTTCATTTGGATTTCTGTTGTTTTGGAGTGGAGTGGAAGGTTTTAATTCTGTATATTAGCAGAATAGTTATTGCGGTTGAGAGGATTGTCAAGCACTCCCCATTTCACACTTGGGAAGAAGATCACAGAGCAGATCAAGAGATCCATTGCAGAGGTTGATCCAGTAGAAAAATTGATGTAAGTGGGCAGGTCAGGATTCAATAGCATTAAATTCTGTCTGTGAAGCAGTATTTCAATGAGTTAATCTTGTTTGTCATAGTTGGGAGAACCTCCATAATGGAAGATGTCCATTAAAGGTTCCTAATAAACAGACAGGAGATGGTAACTGCAAAGCAAAGTTTTCCAGTATATGAATTGTACATGGATGATTGGGTGGAAGACAAATCACAACTAGTGTTAAAGTAATGCCCATCACAATACATGCCACAACATGTTCTAAGGTTTAGAGAAAAATTTGTTTGCAAGAACTCTTGAGCCTATCAGTACGGCTACCTCTCCACAAGCACTATTTGCAAGAGAACTGTCTTGCCAAAATAGAGTACAGTATTTAACTAAAGAGGATACCTGAATTGTTAAATTTGTCCCTTGTAAGCAGACACCCACAGGATGATAGTGATTGATTAACTTGTATATGTCATCTATGTATATGCCCGCTGCAAATGCCTCTAATTCCACTGGACCATGTTTAGAATTAAATGTTAAATGTTTGCTTTTTAGTAGTGATCGGCTTGTGGAGATCAAATTATATTTTTTGGGAAGATTTGACAAGTATTCATGTGGTCTTCCACATGAAGTTCTAGAATGGGTTCATCTTGACTACAATACTCTGCAATATCCATAGAGGAGGTTATCAGTTGATTTCTTTCTAACAATCCGGATTTTCCATTTGGCCTGGTGTTACTGCAGCTGATTGAGCAGTGGGAGTAATGAGATTGGAGTATTATTTATCCTACCAACAGTATTTGGGGGGGGGGGGGTGAGCTGAGAGTGAATGGTATTTCTGGCATGCTTTAGCATATGTACGTTTGGCATATTTTATGGTATACATTTTCTCACTTTTGTATATGAGACTTTGTTCTCTACATTGTATTTTGAATTTTTTTTTTTCCAGCTTCCATTGTTCACACGGTTTAGAAAGGCTAGATGGTTTCCTTTACTGATGGGATTATCACGAAGATTGGGCATTAATTGGTGTGAATATGTTCCTTTGATCCATAGTTTGGGCAGAGTGAATCTCCCCCAGCAGATTTTGGGAGTGTCAAAAACTAACACTTGTAGCATCTTATAGGGTGGGGTATATAAGGATGGATATGACAGTTTAGGTATCCAGCTTTTACTGATGAAGGAATGTTCATTTTAGAAAAATGTAAGAATGATTCTAGGAGTAATAACAAATTCTACATCTTTTCTCATCTTGCTTGAGTAGCTTCTGGTTCTATAGTTCTTGGATAACTCCTATGAGCCATTTAAAAAGTCCCATTCAGAAATGACACCTCTGAAGGTGTTAAGGGAGGCATGAGGTGATACTGTGGGTAATAACCCCACCAAATGACTTAAGTTTTGGGGCAACCTCACAATTTATGGCTGATGGTTTAGACTAATAATTCACCACAATTCTTATTAGAATTTTTAGTAATCATCTACATTTTTCTAAACATTTTGAATCAGTCGGTAGGCACACTGTCACAGAAATGTCAAAGTGTGCCTATTGACTGATTCAATATACAAAGAAAGATGGGTGTGCCTAGTGATTGATTTGTTAGTGAATGCAGTATAAAGAAATTTCATTTGAGGTCATTGTTTTCATTCTCTTTCGGGTTTGGATATCACAATTGGGTTTTTGCTAAAGTACTGGATTTGCAGTCCTAATAGAAGGACATTTTCATTTCAGTGACTGCTCCTTTTAGTTCTGGAAGGGTAACCTTTCCTTTCAGTTTTACAGCCTACCACCGAGGCAGCAGCAGTGCTACAAAGTGACCTAGTGGCTATAGGGATGCTAGTGTCAATGCAACAGATCATGGTAATGATCACCATTCAAATATTGGGTATAAGGCTGCTGAGCATAAGGAAAGATCGACACCTGAACTTTAACCTATACACAAATGTATTCATGTGGGGGTGCCAGTACTGATGGTTATGGGATTGTGTTGACCAATTAATTTTTCTATGATTTGTCCAAGTTATAATTTTTTCCAAAGGGGATGGTGATTATTTAAAGTATCCCAGATGACAGTATGGTTGGGGCAGTTGCGTAAGAAGCATTGCAGGATCATCTAGATAAGACTGCAGTAATAATTCAGACACAGCACGGATTCATTAAGGGGAAGCCTTGTCTGACCAATTTGATCATATACTATGGTGTGATCACAAAGGAACTGGATGTAAAAAATGGCTTTGATATCATATACTTGGATTTCAGGAAAGCTTTGAAACTGTTGCACATGAAAGACCACTGTACAAATTGGAGCAGTGTGGCATTAAGGGCAAGTTGCTACAATGGATAAAAGGAGGGTTGAGTGGGAGGAGAGTGGTAATCAATGGACACTGCTCTTTGTGGACTAATGTTATTAGTGGAGTCCCTAATGGTTAAGTGTTGAGACCATTGTTGTTTTGTATATTTATCAATGATATTGATGAAGGTATATCAGGCTTAATGTCACAGTTTGCAGATGATACTAAGGTTGGCAAGGTTGTTAATGACAGTATGCTACTGCAACAGGCTCTAGAAAAGTTGGGTAGTTGAGCTGAAAAGTGGCAACTGAAGTTTAACATTGACAAATGCAAAGTGCTGCATATGGGTAGAAGTAACTCGAGAAATGTACCAACTGTGTGATATTACACTCGGGGTGGTAGAGAATAAAAAAGACTGGGGTAATTGTGCAGTCAGATATGAAGTTTTCTTAGCAGTGCAGACAGGCGGCCAGAGCAAGTCATGAGGTCTTGTCAATGATATATAGGAATTTTGCTGGAAGGGATAAGGAGGTGATTATCCCTTTGTATAAGGCAATGATCAGGCCATGCCTTGAGTACTGTGTACAGGTCTGGAGGCCTCATTTTAGGAAGGGCAACAAGATTGGTGAGGGGAATGAAGGGGTGCTCTTACCAAGAAAAGCTTAAGTTCTGCAAATTGCAGCATCTGGAGACTAGGCACCTGTGAGTTGATCTGATTGAATGTATGAGTCCTTGAATGAGCTGACCATACTTAATGCTGATGGAATTCTTCCTCTTGCTCAGATTACAAACCCAAGGGGGCATAAATTCAAACTGAGGAAAGACAGTTGTAAAATAGATGTGCAGAAATTTGTCTTTAGCCAACAGGTTGTTGATTGCTGGAACAAACTTTCATCTGTCATTGTGGAAGTTAATAGCTTAAATAAATTCAAGGAAGAACTGTATAAACTTTTAGGGTGAATGGATGATTGAAATGGTTTTTTTTTTTGCTGATGCTGTATAAGAGATATGACGCTTTCTTGCATCATATACCTCTTCTGATGCTAGTCTTCCAGGCAGTTATGTAAGTAGTTCTATCTAGTTTTGTTGGCAAGGGAAGGAATTTTTTTTTTTTTTATTATATTTTTATTTGACTGTGTTTATGTACATATACATCTTTGGAAAGAACCAAGAAAACCAATTATTTACAGATGTGGTATGGTATTTATAATTCTAAGCAAGGCTTATAAGAAAACCTGCAATTAAAAACACATTCACTGATTATGTAAGTAGGCAACGTACTAAGGTGGCACCAGGAGCAACACCTCAACTCTACCATAAGGGAAGGGATGTAATATTCTGGCTAGGATGCAGATACAGTACGACAACCATTATTTCAAAGTTGATATTGATGTGAGCAGCCACTGCTTTGAGGAAATGTGACAGTTAATTAATAACTCTCACATTCCATGTGACGAACTGTTTCAAATATTTGTGGTAAGGTCATGCTAATGTCATGCTACTATTTCTTAACAAAAATACAATACATTCACATCTCCTGAATGCAATTCAGACCAAATCAGACTACGTGGAAATAGAAAACAAATTACTTCAAGATGACTTAATCTTAGGAATATTTACTGAAAAAGATATAGATACAGGCAAGCCATACTTTCCTAAAAAGGAGAAATGAAAACCCGAATGGCATAAAGCAGCAGCCTTGGAAGAAATACTTCCAAACAGAAGTATTCACTTAGGGAGCTAGATTTGTTTCCTGGGTAGAAGACAAGAGGGTCATACTGGACAAGGAAGTCTCTGATACCATCAAAATCACAACAATAACCTCTACAGTTTCATTGTAGGAAATTCACCACTGTTTAGTTTTAGTAGAACTCTCCAGTTTTCTTCCAAGGCTGCTGCTTTATGCCATTCGGGTTTTCATTTCTCCTTTTTAGGAAAGTATGGCTTGCCTGAATCTATATCTTTTTCAGTAAATATTTCTAAGATTAAGTCATCTTGGAACAATTTGTTTTCTATTTCCATGTAGTCTGATTTGGTCTGAATTGCATTCAGGAGATGTGAATGTATTGTATTTTTGTTAAGAAATAGTACTCGGTTGTGCTGTTATTTGTGTATTTACAACTTCGTCTAGTTTGGATAGAAGAGTCTATTGAAGGAATAGCAGACAGTATTGCTCTTGCCAACTCAGATATTGATTCACGAGATGGAGTTAACCCAATTTGTACAGCAGCTAATATTTGTGTCTGAGCAACTGCAGCAAAAAAAGTTGGCTTTGATTAGTAAGAGTTTGTGTGGATTTTTTTGCTTATTGATAATTGATATATAACATAACACTGGATCTTTTTCCTTTTTCCCATTTTCTAGAGTGGACTTGTCTGGAGTATGTAATTTGCTCCTCATCACAGTTTATATAAGTAACCATCATTCTACAGGCAATTTGGGAGTGTCCAAACTTCTGCCACTTAGAGCACCATAAGGAGTTTGAATATATGGCTTAATATGACAGTTTAGATATCTGCTTTGACTGTTGCTGGTGGTTTAGCATTGTTGAAATGATGATTATGGTTTGTGTGGGAACTAATACATCACCTTGTTTCCTCTTATACATTTGACATTTATAACTCCATGATCTTGTAGTTCCTGTTTTAATTCATCATCAGATAGGTTAATGAGATCTCATTCAGCAATTAATCCTCTTGATTCATTAATAGTGGCATGTTGGGAGAGACAATAATTGGAATTGATCCAAATTCTGTGATTTTATTTATCTGTTCAGACTGTTTGATCTAAACTGTTTCTACCAACTGGTCTACTCTTTATGTATACAAAGTCTTGGGAGATCCTACTGTACTTTCCAAGTACTTTTACACAAGGAAAGGCAAAAGTTTTTACTCTTCCTACTAGTTTTCTGGTCTCACCATAGGGAAAGGGGGGCACTAAGACAATGGTGTCAGTGTATTATCTCTTCAACCTGAATGTATGCTATGGTTCATTTGTTTGGTTTGCTGGATAATATCCCTTACCTTTAGATCAACCAACTTGGCCATAGCATGAAAAAAAGGCATTCCACCTTGAAAGGAATTGAGGGAAAGCCTTTTCCATATGGTTGCAATTGCTTCCCTTTCCAATGGAAGAAAATGCAACCACTGTGCATTTGCTATTTTTTTTAAAGAAGCATTAGCAACTAAGGCCATATTGCTCCGGGGATATGCGGTGGTCATTCCCTGACCTTTCTGCATCCTCCGTATTTGGTGGTCATGGGTTTGAACCCCAGTCTAATCAAGAAGCTTGTGCACTTGTAAGGTTGTCTCTGTTGGTATATTCATATAAAGAAACAATGCCCAAGGACTAATGATCTGAAGAATTTAATGTAACAGAATGCAATTTTTGTGCACATCACTGTTGTACTTAATATTAAAATTTCAAAAGCCTTGATATGGTTTAATAATGATAAAATGTTTCAGTTAAACTAGGAAAAAGTTTTATCAACCATTATATTCTTCACCTCACTGGACAGGCTAAACTTATGAAGTTTAGCCTATTCAGTGAGGTGAAGAATTTTAAAAGTTCAGACTGTTTTAAAATAGCTATGATGATATACTTTCCTCCATGGAGGGCACAGTGAGATATTGATTATACTGCTTAAAAGTGGTTTAATCAGATTCTATTCTAGTAATAAATATATACTAGTGTCTTTCTCTCTCTCCTTTTCCCTCCTCCCTGTAATTTATTAATATAATTGGTCTTATTCATGACCTTCAAGTGAATTCTTCTGGCAATCTTCAGACTGAATAGAATTTTTTTTTTTAATCACCATATCACCTTTGTAAGCTGAATAACTCTGCATTTGTCCTTTTTAGGATTAAGAATTGGATTAAATTTTTTTAGAATTAAATTAGGATTAAGAATTGGCCATGTTCTGTAAAGAGACAGGAGAATTTATCACACAATTTATTTTTTGAATGAAATCTTACACTCCTTAGAAAACTGAAGTGTATATGCTGCTTCTACCATAAACTGGTGCAATGATACAATGGAAGATTATAATTCAGACTCAAGCTGAGCAGTTCATACTTTCAATGAAGTGAACATAATTAAAATTTGACACACTAATTATGGATAGCGAGGGAGAAAACTAATTGATGTTTATGTGCTAACAAGAATGTAGTGAACTTATGTGTGCTTGTTTATTAGCATACTACATTACATGTTTAATCAAAAATGTGTGAAAACAAAAGTCAATTCCACTGTTTGTGGTGAATACATAACTCACAAAATACAATGAATAGCAATTATAAAGGGTGAATCACTAAGCTTTTCTTTTTTCTTTTCCAAAAACTAAGGTGTTAATATATTTATATCATTATAAAATAGGGGCCAAAAACTGAAAATCAGTTATGTGGCTACTTGAATTGAGCCCTTCAAAACAGGTAGTTTTTGGAATTTTTTTTTGTTTTTTTAATTTAATTAACATATCAAATTGTGTTCAATGAATAGCTTTAATTTTCCTAATCATGTTATGTAAGCTTAATTTTGAATTCATATAAGGATTTAATAAGTTACAATTTAATAATTACCGTTATTGGTAATTTTGGTGTGAACATCACACGTTGTAACTAGAAAGCTATAGTAGTTAAAAGGCAAAAAGTCAGCAAGTAGCATATTGTATAGAATTGTAATTCACAAGTTAACTACTGTTGATAGTCAAGTTGCCCAAGCCAAAGCATTCCTTTGATTTTGTGCATTTGCTCTGCTGTTTAAGGCATGACTTTAGTCAAAATTTAATTTAAAAATGCCATACAAGTAAAAAAATAAGAGAAACACTACACTACACTGTAAAAAGGATAGGTGGAACAGGACCAGGGTATGTCTGCCAGGGGCAAAGGTTGATGACATTGCAGAGCGGATATCATCTTTTACGGGCATAAAAGGTGATATTATTGCACATGTTTGAACTAATGACATTAAGAGTAAGAGATCTGCAGATTTACTCAACAAGTACAGGTCAATGCTGAAGAAAAGTCGCGAGTTAATGTTGAATGTGAAAGTGTCTGCAATTCTGCCCAGACCCGATAGGAGGGAGTATATGATGAGAGCCTTGTCAATCAATTCGGCCCTGGAAAGATTGTGCAAGGCTCAAGGGGTAGAATTTTTTTCAGTCTGGTCTGTATTTGTTAACAGGAGAGACTGCTTCTACAGGGATGGGATACACTTAAACAGAAAGGGTGCAAGAATATTTGCTGATGCTATCGAGGCAGTGTTAGGTGGGTCGGAAAACTGCTAGCTTGGGGGGGGGATACAATGACTAATTGTTATTTGGTTTTTAGGAGCATTAGCAACTAAGGCCATATTGCTCCGGGATATGCGGTGGTCATTCAATGACTTTTACGCATCCTCCGTATTTGGTGGTGACGGGCTCGAACCCCGGTCTAATCAAGAAGCGTGTGATTCGCACTACTGCTCCTTCCCACCTGGCTACGGAGGCGCAAGAAGGACTAATAGATTAACAGTAACCACTGGCAGAGGTGAAAGTGATTCTTGCACTGCTTCTATTGGAATGAGCAGCAGCCTACAAAACAAGATGCAGGATATTTCAGAAACTGCTGGGAGTCATTGCGGTACAAGTAAATACATGAGTTGTGTTAGGGTAGCTAAGAATAGGAATAGGTGCATGTATACTTTTGTGTACACCAATGCTAGGAGTTTGGTAAATAAATTTGATGAATTTGAGGTATTGCTGAAAACATCAAAGGCAGATATTGTTGGAATATCAGAGACGTGGTGTAATACAGATATAAGGAATGCAGAACTGGAATTTGTACAGAAACAAATTCCAGTTCAACTTCCTATCCTGTCTATCCTTTCTGTACACAACGTGTACAGAAAGGATAGACAGGATAGGAAGGGAGGAGGGTTATGCTGTTTGTTAAGAAACACAAAATCCAAGCAATTGAAGCCAGTCGACATTGCTGAACAGTGCAGTGTCGAGTCAGTTTTGTGTGACATAAGCATTGGGAGATCAAAATTGAGAGTAGGAGTGTGCTATAGGCCTAATGACTCTGATGATGAGTATAATAAGAAACTGTACAGGGAAATAGAGTGGGCCAGTAAATCAGAGAGTCTTATAATGGGGGATTTTAATTTCCCAGATATTGACTGGAATTTGTGGATTGGTCACTCACACACTAGCAAGGCTTTTGTGGATTTATTGGATGATTGTTTTATACATCAGCATGTTCGGGAGGCAACTAGAGGGAGTAATACTCTTGATCTGATTATCAGTTGTGATTCTTCATGCATTAAGAATCTGCAGATAAAGGAACCACTAGGTGGCAGTGATCACAATGTGCTAAAGTGGGATTTACTCAAAGAGGTAACTACCATCAGGGGTAAAAAGAAGGGTTTTGCTTTCGTAAAGGCGACAATGATGGTCTGAGACAGTATTTAAATTATATACAGTGGAACTAAATGATGTTACCAACAACAAATTCAAAATGGGAAGCATTCAAAGAACTTCTCTTGGAAGCTACTAGTCTTTACAGAAGTTCTATGAAGTTCAACTAAGAAATATTGTTCAAGGTTTAGGCCTAAATGGATGTCAGATGAAATAATGAGACATATGGCAGAGAAGAAAAATGCATGGGATACATATAAATTAATGGGTGACATTGAAGACTATGACAGATATAAGCTGGTCTATAACTAAGTCACAAAGGAGATTAGGCAGGAAAAGGCAGATTATGAGAAATCCTTGGCAAAGGATGCAAAGAAAAACAGAAAAGAGTTCTTTACCTATGTAAACTCTAGAAGGAAAGGGATGAATCAGATTGGTCCGCTGGATATCGATCGTTCAACAGTTGAGGATCCTGCTCAGGTGGCTAATAAACTAAATGAGTATTTTGCATATACATTCACACATGAGGAGTTATTCAGGAAGGGGAATGCCAGAGTTGAAGTAAACTCTGGCAGTGAGCTACATAATTTTGTAATAACTGAGAGGAAATTGGAGAAATTGTTGAGGATAAACATAAGAAAGGCACCTGGGGTGGATGGGATCTATCCAGTTATATTAAAGGAGGCAGCAAAGGAAGTAAGAAAAACCCTTAGCCATAATTATGAGAGCTTCTTTGGACTCGGGGGAGGTACCCACAGACTGGAGATGTGCAAATGTGACCCGAATTCACAAAGGAGAATCAAAGGCTGACACAAGTAATTATAGGCCTGTGAGTTTAACTTCTGTTCCAGGAAAATTAATGGAGGCAGTTACTGGTTAAAGAAGTACTGCAGGATCATCTAGACAAGACTTCAGTTATAGCTCGGACACAGCATGGTTTTGTTAAGAGAAAGTCTTGCCTGAACAATTTGATTGGATACTATCATGCAGTCACAAAAGAACTGGATGCAGGGAATAACTTTGATATTATATATTTGGATTTTAGAAAGGCTTTTGATACTGTTGCGCATGGAAGACTGCTGCACAAATTGGAGCAGTGTGGCACTGGAGGCAAATTGCTGCTATGGATAAAGGGATGGTTGAGTGGGAGAAGACAGAGAGTGGTAATCAATGGACACTGCTCATCGTGGACTAACGTTATTAGTGGAGTCCCTTGGGGTTCAGTGTTGGGACCATTATTGTTTTCTGTATTTATAAATGATATTGATGATGGTATATCCAGCTTAATGTCCAAGTTTGCAGACTATACAAAGGTTTGCAGGGTTGTTAAGGACACTTCTGACGCTATGCTGCTGCAACAGGATCTGGAAAAGTTGAGCAGATGGGTTGAGGGGTGGCAAATGAAGTTTAACATTGACAAATGTAAAGTACTACATTTGGGAAACAGTAACCCCAGAGCAAAGTATAACTCTGTGGTACTACACTGATAGTTGTAGAGAATGAAAAGGACCTCTGAGGATAATTGTGCAGGCAGATATGAAGTTCTCTGAACAGTTTTCTTTAGACGGGCTGCAAGAGTAGCTCATGGTGTCTTGTCAATGATATACAGGAATTTTTCTAGCAGAGATAAGGAGGTGATTATTCCCCTGTATAAGGCAATGGTCAGGCCACAACTTGAGTACTGTGTACAGGTCTGGAGGCCTAATTTCAAGAAGGATGTAGAGCTGCTGGCACGAGTACAGAGAAGGGCAACAAGATTAGTGAATGGAACAAAGGGGTGCTCTTATGAAGAAAGGCTTAAGTTTTGTAAATTACAGTGTCTGGAGACTAGGCACCGGCGAGGTGATCTGATAGAGGTGTATAAATGTAAAATTGAATGGTTTAAGCATGCTCAATGCCGATGGGATTCTTCCTCTTGCTCAGAATAATAACCTGAGAGGGCATAAATTCAGATTGAGGAAAGACAGATGTAGGATAGATGTGCGGAAATTTGCCTTTAGCCAGTGGGTAGTTGGTTGGTGGAACAGACTTCCATCCCTTGTTGTGGAAGTTGATAGCCTAGATAAATTTAAGGCTCAGCTGGACAGGTATTTCGAACGGAGGGATGAAATGGAAGTGGTTATTTATTTATTTATTCATTTTTTTTTTTTTTGGCTGATGCTGCATAAGCTTGCTTTCTTGCATCATATGCCTCTACTAATGCTAATATTCCCAGGTTATGCAATCGAAGATGTACTATGCTAGAATGTTTCTAAATAATGCTATTCACTTTCTATTCAAGTAAGTTAGCTTATTTTTGTATTTACCTAAACATCATGGGTCAAGATAGCTAAGTTAGTTAGAGGGATCATTTGGACATGAATCCAAATTGGGAAACTGATATCAAGTTAACGATAGAGCAATATCATCTAATAGAAAAAATAGCTATTATGAGGTAGCCGCCACAAAGGAACTTTTGATGCGAAACATAATTTTGAGGACATATTTTAACGAAGCTTTCAAAAATGTTCCACACAAACGACTGCAATACAAATAAAAGCAAGGTGACATTGGGAGAAAGTTATTGATATTGACAAAGGGTTAGTTTAGTAGACAAATTAATTAATTATTAATTATTAAAGTAATTATTAAAGGAGTCCCTTAGAGTTCTGGTGCTATGTCCTTTACTATTTTCATTATTTATTAAAATATCGGGGAAGATATCAAGCTTAATGTCCAAGTTTGCTGATGATGAAAAAGGTGGGCAAAGGTGGGAAAAAGGAATCAGGATATGCTAGTTAATGACAGGGTAAATTATGTAGATGGATTGGAAAGTGACAATTTAACGCTGATAAATGCAGGGCACTACTTTTTTGGGTATAAATAATTCCAGTACTAATTGGGTGCTACCCCACCGGAGAATGAAAAGGTTCTAGGGTTAACTGCAAAGCCTGATATTAAGTTTTCTGATGAGTCCAGATGAGCTGCCTCAGCAGCTCATCTGGACTCATTGCATAGAATGAATTGGTTGTTTGTTTGTTATTTGGTTTTTAGGAGCATCAGCAACTAAGGCCATATTGCTCCGTGAATATGCGGTGGTCATTCCCTGACCTTTCTGCATCCTCCGTATTTGGTGGTGACGGGCTCGAACCCCGGTCTAATCAAGAAGCGTGTGCTACGCACTGCTGCTCCTTCCCACCTGGCAACGGAAGCGCCTCGCATAGAATGAATTGGAGCAATAAGATTAGTTGCATGGGTTGAATAGGTACTGTTTTCAACAGGGGCAGATCCAAGTTGGGGACTGCCTCCCTATGCTCAAAATAATGTTGATTTTTTTATATTAGTATTAGTAATGGCTGCATGGTGCAAGAAAGCCTATGGCTTATGCTGCACCAGCCAAAAAAAAAAAAAAAAAAAACCAACCAAATAAAACTGATAAAAAAAAAAAATAATAAATAAATAATAATTAATAAAAGAAAAGGAAATTAAACCTATCATCCTATGCGCTTCCCTTACCCGAAAGTACTATCCAGATGACCTTTGAATTTCCCCAAACTGTCGGCCTCTACCACCCACGAAGGCAACTTATTCCAGTAATTTATAACTCACTGGCTAAAATAAAACTTCCTGCAGTCCAATCTAAACATTTCCCCCCCGTAACTTGAATTTATGTCCCCTAGTTCTAGCATCATTTATAATCTTGAAAATTTCATCCTCATTCATTTTACTGATGCCTCTCAGAGCCTTAAACACCTCAATCAAATCTCCTCTTAGGTGTCTAGTTTCCAAACTCTGCAACCCACATATTCAAAGTCTTTCTTCATAAGGACGCCCCCTTTTGCCGATCTCACCAGGCGAGTTACTCGTCTTTGCATCCTTTCAAGAAGCTCGATGTCTTTCTTTAGGTGCGGTCTCCATACTTGAACACAGTATTCCAAGTGTGGTCAAACAAAAGCCTTATATAATAGGATTATCATGTCCTATCTCTACTTGCAAAAGTTCGATAGATCATCGATAGGACACCATGGGCCTTCCTTGCAACCTGTTTACAATGCTCAGAGAATTTCATGTCTGACTGTATCGTAACACCCAAGTCCCTTTCCTCCAGTACTGGGTTTAGTTGAACTCCAAGTGAATAAGTTATTTTGGGATTACTGTTTCCTAGGTGTAATACCTTACACAATGTTGGATTAAAGCATAGCTGCCATTTTTCTGACCATTCCTGAAGTCTGTCTAGGTCTCTGAAGAAGCTCAGCTTGACAGTGATCATTAACTACTCTACCAATTTTAACATCTGCAAATTTAGACATCACGCCCTCTATCCCTTCATCAATGTCATTTATGAAAATTAAAAACAACAGTAGTCCTAATACTGATCCTTGGGGAACCCCACTTCTTACACCAACCCAACCTGAGGAATAGCCATTTATCACAACCCTCTGCCTCCTGCCATCCTGATATCCATCTAAGGATTTTCCCAGTGATTCCAACCTGTTCCAGCTTATAAAGCAACCGCTCATATGGAACTGAGTCAAAAGCTTTGCTGAAATCTAAATAAACAATGTCGAAATTATTCCCTAAATCCAGCTCATGAGTGACCCTTTCGAAATAGCGAACCAGATTTGTTAAACATGATTTTCCCTTTACAAAACCATGCTGAGTATCCTTGAGAATTTCAATTCGATCCAAATGATCCTGAATTCCACCCTTGATCATTGCCTCCATGATTTTCCCTACTACTGAAGGCTCTGAAGTCAGACTGACAGGTCGATAATTTCCAACTTCACTTTTAGAGCCACCCTTATGTATGGGAGATACATTTGCACTTTTCCAATCCAAGGGAATCTCCCCAGAGTCTAGTGATGCTCACATAATTAGCCTCAATGCACTCGCTTGCCGCCTCCCTTAAGATTATAGGGTATATTCCATCAACTCAAGGAGTCTTACTGGTCTATAGGCTCGAAAGTTTTTTCATTAAATAATCCTGCGAAATTTCAATATCATTAATTACATACTTTTTAACTTCCCTCCCACAATTTCCCATTGCCACAAAAGGTTTTTCATTTGTAAATATCAATGCAATATAACTGTTGAGTTCATCTGCAATGGCAGCTGGTGCTGGTGTATTCAATACTATCCCCTTACGTAAAGGTCCGATCTGGTTTGTCCTGCTCTTCTTGGCATTTACATATGTGAAGAATTCTTTATCCCTCCCCTTTACTCTGTTTGCTAGTGATTTCTCATAAACTGCCTTTGCCTGTCAAACCTTTTCTGTGGTTCTATTACACATCACCTTGTAGCTGTTATGGGCTTCAATACTTTTTATTGCTCTGTAACCTTTCCATGCCACCTTTTTCTGCTCAAGTAATGTGGCAACTTCACTATTCATCCAACTTGGAACCCTCCTCGTGGAGTATTTTTTTTAATGGTACATACGCATTCAAGGCATCTGTGATTAATGTTTTAAAAGCGTACCACAGTTCAAATGTATTCATTTTCTGCACGATATCTACCCAGTTAATAGAGGCCATGTAGTA
The DNA here is from genome assembly GCF_048544385.1 of Mastigoproctus giganteus. Lineage (NCBI taxonomy): Eukaryota > Metazoa > Arthropoda > Arachnida > Uropygi > Thelyphonidae > Mastigoproctus > Mastigoproctus giganteus. Next base: position 153,420,496 of record NC_143579.1, on the reverse strand, counting down.
CCTTAAGGCATCGTAATTTCCTTTTCTGAAATTAAAACCCCTTCCTTTGCCTTTTACTTCTGCTACCTCTCTCGTCATCATCCACCGTAGAACTCCGTGATCACTTCCTGTTACTGGTTCCTCTACTGTCAGCCCTGTTATATCATCTGATTCATGTGTGATGATGAGGTCTAGGATATTCTTTTCTCTAGTACTTTCCCTGACATGTTGATACAAATAACAGTCATCTAGTTGATTTAAAAATTGTTCCCCATGTCGAGTTTCCTTTCCATTTACTCCAATCAATTAGAGGCAAATTGAAATCACCCATAATAAGGCATTGACACTTACTTGCCCATTCCATTTGCATGTAGAGGCTTTTGTCATTATCTTCCCAATCACCTGGTCTGTAGATTACTCCTGTTTGTTTGTTTGTTTGTTTGGTTGGTTGGTTGGTTTTTAGGAGCATTAGCAACTAAGGCCATATTGCTCCGGGATATGCGGTGGTCATTCCTTGACCTTTCCGCATTCTCCGTATTTGGTGGTGACGGGCTCGAACCCCGGACTAATCAAGAAGCGTGTGCTGCGCACTGCTGCTCCTTCCCACCTGGGTACGGAAGTGCCGTAGATTATTCCTACTCGCATTATACCTTTGTTTCCAACTATCTCACAACATACAGACTCTATACTAGCATGTGAAATGTCTGAATTGGGGAAAGCTATCGTCGCACTCAGGTTGCTTCTGATAAGAAGCATTACCCCACCACCCCTTCTATCTACCCTATCCTTCCTAAATACATTATAAAAGCCGTACTGAAACTCATCCCCAATTTCCGGGTGGCACCACGTCTCTGTAAGCCCTATTATGTCCGCGTTACTTGTTTTAACCAGCAGTTCGAATTCGCTCATTTTATTGACGACACTTCTAACATTACTGTATAAACAATTAAGATTTACTGTTCTTGTATATTTAACAACCCTTGAAGTTTTTTAGGCTCTCTTCCCTGATATTAGCTAGCCGCTCACGTGAAACGTTTCTGCTCCCAGAAAATCTAGATAATACGTCCAGTTGGGGTAACAGATAAGAACTCTTAAGGTATGTGCAAGAGTTACTTTGACCTATATTATCAGATAAACACGTGTCAGTGTTACCCACATCCCCCCTAACTAGCAGTTTCCCTGAACCTTTAAGGTATCCTCAATAATACTGGCCAAAACCTTTGCACCACCTTTGTTTAAGTGTATCCCGTCTCTACAAAACAAATTCCTTCTGCCTACAAGTGTGGGCCATGCTGATAGAAATTTCCCCCCCTAAAGCCTTGCAGATTCCTTCAAGTCTTGAGTTAATCCACAAGGCTCTTAACATATAATCCCTTTTATCGTGTCTGGGCAGAATTGCAGACACAGACATTTTGGCCTAGCTCGCGACATTTCCTCAGCATGGTCCTGTATTTTTCCAACAAATCGTCAGATCGTGTACGTTTAGTATCATTAGTCCCCACATGAATAATAATATTCTCTTTACCCCCTTTAAAATCTGACAATCTGTTGATGACATCATCAATAGTTGCTCCCGGCAGACATACCCTGGTTCTACTCCACCTATCCTTATTACAAAAAATATTTCCCGTTTCCCTGACAACGGAGTCTCCTAATAAAACACTGTCCTTTTTAACCAGAGTAGTTTGAACTTGGTTTTTCTGTTTGAGGCTCGAATCGAGTGTGCATCACTTGGTAGATTGCTGGAGTCTTGAGTCCCTGACGAGCTCCCAGATGCATTATTCTCGAGGGCAAGCACCCGTTTTTTTCAGCGACTCAAATTGTAATTTAAGATCGGTGCACTCCTTACATCGATCAAAAAAAAAAAGAATCCCCAGGTGAGGTAGGATTAGTCACCAGGTCGACCTTGGAAAACATTCCACAGGTTCCACAACGGATTAAATCATTACTCACCCGTAAATCGCCATCGGCTATTTCCGTGTGAGTCACGTTACCCTGTGACGTGTTTAAGGCAGATCTCGTAACCACCATTATAAAATTAAATAAATATCAGTGAAAGTTAACTTTAAAAAATTATATCTATAATATTATTAAAATCAAACTGTTACAGGAAAACCTATAACAAAATAATCCAACAATATCTGAATAAATCGAATATTTAAAAGCACTATCCAAAAGTAAACCACTTAACTGAGGAGCCCTGACTAAGTGCGTCCGCTCACCTCGAATGCCACTACTTAACTCCTTAATATATTCTTTTGGCCAATGGATAGTTTGAATAAATTCAAAGAAGAATTATTTGAAGAGATATGCAAATGATTTGTTTTTGGTTTGTGCAGTATAAGCTTGTTTTCCTTACATAATTTTGTAATTAATAAAAACTTCAGTAGTTCAGTAGTTATGGAGGAATAAAGCAGTTTCATTTTTAATGTCTTCTATTACAATGAAATACATTTTTGAAATTATAAATCACTCACCTTTTACAACTTATACTTTGTTTGCATTAGCTACAAATGCACTATACAGATCTACTGTTTCCAATTTTATTTAACAGGCTCGTGCAGGGTTGCCAACAGTGATGTTTTAATGTGGTTGTTTCTGGTTTAACGACTGTTTTTTTTCCAGGTTTCAATTTCTTAAGGTCAATGAAATTTTCTATTAAATATATATATTTTTAATATAAAATTGAAGGAACATGTCTGTAGATTGTTTACTTCAGTAATGCAGTGTTAGTGTAGTCACATCACATAACATCATAAACCAGCATGGAAAGGGACCTCACATAATTACAACTGATCTCATCAGTTGTTTATGTTTACTATAATGTGATTTATTTAATTTTTATAATAATGATGGTTTATTTTTTAAATACAGTCAAACAAAGTTCTTTTTAGCAACTCTCCTTTTAACTTCCCCCACGTTATAATGTTCTATGTGGTTGGCCTTGGTCAATTTCTAATTAACCTAATGCTATTTCATGAACAATCAATATTATGCCCTTCCGAAATAACTGTTTTTCTCATTTCCCTAAGGGGTCGTTATATAGAGCTTAGACTGTATTTTTATATTGTACTTATTTTAATGACCTGAAAAATCTTATTTTTTGCTGCTTTGTTAAACGCACTCAAATAAAGTAATAGTTGTTTTTTTTTTTTTTTTTTTTTTTCATCATTCCCAGGATTTTTCTTTGGGTTAACATTAATGCAAGGTTGGCAAAACAAGTTTGCTGTCCAACTTAATTAAAATTTAAAAAATATTTAATTTTTAAAATTCTGATTCAGCAATTCAGCAGTGAGAGTAGATACTATATACAGAACAATAAACACATTTTTTAATACAATTTTTTAATACCAGGGTTTGAGCCCGTCACTACCAAATACAGAGGATGCGGAAAGGTCAGGGAATGACCACCGCATATCCTGGAGCAATATGGCCTTAGTTGCTAATGGTCCTAAAAACCAAATAACCAACACTGAGACAAAAATAAATTGCATAAATAAAAAAAATAATAAGATTGTGCCAATAATATTTAATAATAAAATTTTATATTCTCATTGAATTTCAATATACACAGTTGTCTTAAGCGCCAAATTTATTCTCACCTGAAGAATCTCCCTTTTGTAGTAATCTAATAACTTTAGTTTTAAGCCACTGTTACAGAGAGATTGCATACATATCAATCTCAATACCTAAAAAAAAAAAAAAAAAAAAAACAGATCAATATGACGAGTTTGTCCCCACATAGGATTATTTTTGGAAACGTTTAATTAACAACTGGGTATATATTTACATAGGACAGCATTCTGTGAGTCAGGTGAGCAGCTCCAGTCTTGTGGGGCTGGGTCCTGCAAATGAAAGATTTTAATATGTTCACCTCTGAATGCTACAAATATGTGACATTGAGTTTTTAATCCACTTGGAGGTAAAAACACTACTTTCAGAAATTTTTATTCCAACTTGACATCAGAAAAACCAGATATTTTTGTTAAGCAACCAGCATTGGAGGCTGACTAATTCAGTCACAGTAAAAAGAAGGCCCAAAAATGTCTCTGACCTCCACAATCCACACTGACTCAATCCAAAGGCAAATAGGACTTCGAAAAAGCTGCCAGTGAAAGCATTAATCTAGCTGGTTGTGAGAGTTTTTGATATACTCTCTGAAATACTGTAGCATACAGTATTATAATGTCATAAAATCAAATCAGGAAATTTGTATAGTTACAATAAATGATGTATATATAAATAAGGAACTTCTGCAATAAAACATTTTTTCATGAACCTGTTTTTGAAATATTTCATTTCAGTTTAATAATTTTCATTGGTTAGCAGCCAATATTAGGTGTAATTTTGATGAAGCACAATATGGGATTTCAGACCACGAACTGTAAAGTTGAATCATTTTGAGCCCTTGGAAATGGATAAGTTTTGAAATAAAAATTTACTGTTTTTTTTTTTTTTTTTGGCTTAATTAACATATTAATCAGAATTGGGTATGAGAGTACATGTGAACAGGCGAAGTTTTTACGGCTCCAGCTAACAGAGAAGTTTTCTTAATTTTTTGCTTTTTTATTGACTTAAATTGACATATTAATTTATTTCCTAGAGTTGCTTTATATTCCTAGTAACGATACTTATAATTAATTTGAACTTATATAAGGTTTTGCAGGTTATTATTTAGCATCAGTAAGGGTGTCTAATCCACATGTTGGACAAGTTTTGCAGCTCCCGCAAATGCTAAGTTTTTAATCATATTTAGCCAGTTTGAGTTCATTGTTAGATCAAATTATTTTCATTAAGTAGCTTATAGAGCTAGTCAAGCTCTCTGGTTTATTTTGAATTTAGATAGCGCAATTCTGAAAGTAATCAATACCTTGATTCCGTAGATTTACCATTCATAACTTGCCGCCATTGTTATATGATACGTGTACACAGAAATAGATAGCGTAAGGTTTAACGGAAAACTAGATAGCGAGTATAGTAGTATCAGTTATCAGTAAAATTTACCAATATTCCATTAAATTTCATTGTCAAATAAACTGTACTTTTTTAACAAAATAGCCATGTTCATCTACCCAATTCTAAAACCACTCTGAGAACTCCTAACATATAACATAAAAAACTACGATGTTTTATTCATGAATCTCAATGATCTCCATATCAAGGAGGGTATGAAGTTGTATTCACTGGATGTGACTTCACTATACACTAACGTAAATGTACCTTACGCCTTAGACATAGTCTAAGTAAAATAAAAATCAATAACACCAGACTCCTCAAAGACAGAATATTCGAACTAACTGAACTATTAGTAAATGCTAATTACATTCTCTTTCAAGAAAAAATATACAGGCAGATTTTCGGCCTCCCAATGGGCCTAAACATCAGTGGACTCATTGCCGAACTATACTTAGACAAATTAGAAAAGATCCATCTTGATCCATATATATACCACAGATCACATATTACGGAAGATATCTGAATGACATCCTAATTATCACAGATCATTTGACCATAAATAATATTCTTCAGGTTTTTAATAACATCCATCAGAGATTAAAATTTGAATTAGAAATTGAAGCAGAAACCCACTCCATAAATTTCCTTAATTTTACCATACACAGATTAGGACAAAAACTAAATTTCAGCATATATAGAAAACCCACTAATAAGGGGATGCTTTTGCATTTCCACAGTTATCATCCCCAACCATACAAAAAAATCGGTCATGCTGAACCAATTTCTTAACACCTTTAAATATTCTTCCACCTAGATTTCTCTAACCACTGAAATAAATGAATTAACTAGAAGATTCTCAAATAGGGGTTACCCGCTAACCTATATAAACAAAGTTAAAACAATAGCCCGTGATAAAATAAATAACAACAACCTCGCAACAAACATTGCACAAAAATCTGACAAGACCAAAATACATTTCATCACCATTCCATATGTTGAGTACTGGTACAATAAACTTAACCAAATATGCAAGGGAACCAACATGAAAATCATAGCAAAACCCTTGAACAAATTATGCACATTCTTCAGAAATCGACCTTCAAACACCACATTCCAATCACAGCACGACCTCATATACAGCAAGCCCATGCAAAAATTGCAACGCTGTTTATGTAGGATCTAACATGGGAGTGGCACAGCTTTGAGCAAAACAACACAAAGCTTCTGTGCAGGTGGGTCGTTCAAATGCATCGGAACTTTTGTTCCACGCAATAAATGAATGACATTCATTCAGCTTTAATGAAACAAAAATTATAAATATTCAACACAACTATCACAAGCTACTTATTGCAGAAACCTTAGAGATGAAACTACATGAAACTTCAATCAATATTCGTAGGCCATTCCTATTGTCTGACGATTGGTCACTTATACACATGCGTGAAGAACAAATACAACATAAGACAAAAGTTTCGGATTAATTGTGAGTTGCTTTATTCCTGTGAACATGACGCCCGAGAAGTTCTAGTCCGACTTAAGGAATGTAGAGAACCCCCCCCCCCAATATCCAATTTTATTAGACCCCTGAATTTAACTCTAAATTCTAGCTACAAGACCAAAAGAAATAATTGGTCCATATTTATTAAACAGTTTAAACCTTCAAAATCTAATTTTATGCCAATCCACGTAATTGTTTCCTTGCTGCCAGAGGTATGGTGTTTGAAGACAGAAGTCTTGAGCGCTCATTGTTGAGACCGCACGGTCTGAACAATACGGTTCTGACAGTGGGGAAGATGTCCCACCTGTTTTGCAAAATTTATATCGCTATCCTCAAGAATTATTAGCGAGTTGGAAAAGAAGCTTCCTATATCTAAAATAAAGGTAATCCCTGTTGATTTATAATATAATACAATATAGGAATTATAGAGCACTTAATAGCTCTCAATTATCAAATCTATTAACAAAATACATCATCATCATCATCATCATCATCAGCCATTTTCAATCCACTGCAGGATGAAGGCCTCTCCAGCAACTTTCCAGTTCCTTCTGTTTTGAGCACTGGCCATCCATTTACTACCCACAAACTCATGAATTTCATCTATCCATCTCCGCCTTTGTCTTCCAGGTTTTCTTCTAGCTCCTCTTGGATACCATTCTGTTATTTTCTTAGTCCATCTGTCATCATGTCTTCGAGCTATGTGTCCTGCCCAGGACCATTTTAGTTCTTTAGTTTTGATAAGAATGTCCTTTACTTGAGTTTGTTGCCTAATCCATGTGTTTCTCTTCTTATCTAACAGTCTGATTCCCAATATGATTCGTTCCATTCTTCGCTGTGTAGTTCTCAGCTTCTCTTCCATTCTTTTGGTGAGTGCCCAAGTTTCACTTCCATAAGTCATGGTGGGGAGTATACATTGGTTCATTATTTTACGTTTCAGACAAACTGGGATATTGCTCTTCAGTATGTGACTATATTTCCTGAATGCTATCCATCCAAAATTTATTCTTCTCTTGACTTCCAGCCATTTATTATTATTACAGCTAATGACTTGTCCCAGATAAGTATATGACTCCACCTTTTCAATTACTGCTCCTTCAATCTTTATTTCCCTTTCTGTGGCATACTTGTTCATCATTACTTTTGTTTTAGCCATATTCATCTTTAGTCCAAAATCCTTACTAGCTGTGCATAACTGATTAAGATTTTCCTCTAATTCGTTGGAATAAAAAAATTAAAATACATATAACAATCTAATTTTGACAAACGAAACATTATAAATTAACACAATATAACTTGACAGGAGATAAGAAAGTCATATAACGTAACTCAGAGATAATATTAAATACTGAAATACCTATATATAGTGTTATAACTGCATTGGGATATAAGGTCAGGATTATATTTTGTATTGGAATTTTATTTGAAATTAAATAAAAATCATGACTCAGACCACAGCAGAAAAGCAAAAGGCTCAAACTAATGGGAGTGCTGTGCCTCAGGGGGATGGGGTGGTTGGCCTCTGAATCACAGCCTTATAAAATGAACTGCTTGTTTGATGTTTGTGGAGCAATCAGGAATGGGACATGTTATTGCCAAGGGGAATGTGTGTGTGCACCATGCAAGGAGTGTGAGGAAATCAAGCGCTAACTCAGCGATGTTATGGGCCTATATGAGAGCTTGAAGGACAGGGTGGATGCCCTCGAAGGATTTAAATTGAGGGGCTCATCAACCTCTCAGCTGCCCACATCAATGCCAGAGCTTGCACTTGAACATTATACAACACAGCATCAATCCCCCAAGGCAGAATGTGTTGGTCCCACAGGAACTAGTTATTGTTGGTGACTATTGTCAGGGAGAAGGGGGAAATAATATACTAAGCAACAAGGATAGGTGGAACAGGAGAAGAATATGTCTGCCAGGGGCAAAAGTTGATGACGTTGTAGAGCAGATATCTTTTAAAGGCACAAATGTTGTCTGTTGTTTTTTTGGTTTTTAGGAGCATTAGCAACTAAGGCCATATTGCTTCAGGATATGCGGTGGTCATTCCCTGACCTTTCCGCATCTTCCGTATTTGGTGGTGATGGGATCGAACCCCGGTCTAATGAAGAAGCATGTGATACGAACTACTGCTCCTTCCCACCTGGCTACGGAGGCGCCCGAAAGGCACAAAAGGTAATGTTGTTGCACATGTTGGAATTAATGACATTAAGAGTAAGAGATCTACAGATTTACTCAACTGCCAATCAACGCACAGGTCAATGTTGAAAAAAAAAAAGTCGAGAGTTAGGGTTGAATGGGAAAGTGTTTGCAATTCTGCCCAGACACAATAGGAGGAAGTATATGATGAGAGCCTTGTCGATCAGTTCGGCCCTGGAGAAATTGTGCAAGGCTCAAGGGGTAGAATTTTTTTCAGCCTAGTCTGTGCTTGTTGACAAGACAGACTGCTTCTACAGGGATGGGGTACACTTAAATAGAAAAGGTGCAAGAATATTTGCTGATGCTATCGAGACAGTGTTAGGGGTCGAAAAACTGCTAGCTTGGGGGGATACACAGACTAAAAGGTTAATACTGGCAGCAGGAGAGGCAAAAGTGATTCTTGCACTGCTTCTATTAGAGTGAGCAGCAGCCTGGAAAGAAAGGTAATAGAGATTTCCAGGACTGCTGGGAGTCATAGTGGAACAAGTAAATACATGGCCTGTGTTAGGGTGACTAGACAGAACAGGTGCATTTATACTTACATGTACACCAATGCTAGGAGTATAGTTAATAAATTTGATAAGCTTGAGGTGCTAGCCAAGACATCAAATGCAATATTGTTGGGATATCAGGGACGTGATGTCGCACAGATATAAGCAGTGCAGAATTGGAATTTGGAAAGTATAATGTGTACAGGAAAGATAGACAGGACAGGAAGGGAGGAGGGGTTAGTTAAGAAATGCAAAATCTAAGGAAGTGCATCGAATTGATTTTGGTGGACAATGCAGTGTTGAGTCTGTTTGGTGTGGAATAAGCACTGGGAAAAGAAAAACGAGGGTAGATGTGTGTTATAGGCCCAATGAATCTGATAAGTATAATGAGCAATTATGCAGAGAAATAGTGGGAAAGTAAATCCGATGTCTTATAATGGGGGAATTTTAATTTCCCATATATTGACTGGAATTTGTGGGTTGGTCACTCATACGCTAGCAAGGCATTTGTGGATTTATTGGATGGTTGTTTTCTACAGCAGCATGTTCGGGAGGCAACTAGAGGGAGTAATATTCTTGATCTGATTATAAGTAGTGATTCTTTATGCATTAAGAATCTTCAGATAAAGGAACCACCAGGTGGCACTGATCACAATGTGCTGAAGTGGGATTTACTCAGAGGCAACTACCATCAGGAGTAAAGGGAAGAGTTTTTGCTTTAGTAAAGGCGACTATGATGGTCTAATACAGTATTTAAATTCTATACATGAGACCAACTTATGATGTTACTAACAGCAAATTCAAAATAGGAAGCATTTAAAAAAAATAATCTTGGAAGCTACCAGGCTTTTCGTACCAACTAAGAAATATCGTTCAAGACTTTAGCCTAAATGGATGTCAGATGAACTAATTACATGTGGCAGAGAAGAAAAATGCATGGGATATATATAAATTAACAGGTATAAATATAAATTAAGCCTATGATAGATATAAGCTGGTCTGTAACCAAGTCACAAAGAAGGTTAGGCAGGCAAAGGCAAATTACGAGAAATCTTTGGCAAATGATGCAAAGAAGAACAACAAAGGGTTCTTTACTTATGTAAAACTCTAGAAGGAAGGGGATGAATCAGATTGATCCACTTGATATCGATGGTTCAACTGTTGATGATCCTGCTCAGGCAGCTAAAAACTACATGAATGTTTTGCATCTACATTCACGCATGAGATGTTCAGAGAGGAGAATACCAGAGGTGTATTAAAGCAGACACAGGTAATTACAGACCTGTTAGATTAACTTCTGTTCTAGTGAAATTAATGGCGGCACTGTTTAAAGAAGCATTGCAGGATCATCTAGACAAGATTTCAGTTAAAAGCTTGGACACAGCATTGGTTTGTTAAGGGGAAGTCTTGTCTGACCAATTTGATTGGATACTATCAAGTAGTCACAAAGGAACTGGATGCAAAGAATAATTTTGATATCATATATTTGGATCTTAGAAAGGCTTTTGATTCTGTTGCAAATGTAAGACTGCTACACAAATTGGAGCCGTGTGGCACTGGAGGCAAATCTGCTATGGATAAAGGGATGGTTGAGTGGGAGAAGCAAAGAGTGGTAATCAATGAGCACTGTTCTTTGTGGACTAATGCTATTAGTGGAGTACCCCAGGGTTCAGCGTTGGGTCCAATGTTGTTTTCTGTATTCATTAATGATATTGATGATGGTATATCAAGCTTAATGTCAGAGTTCCTAGACGATACGAAGGTCAGCAGGGTTGTTAATGAAACTAATGATAGTATGTTGCTGCAACAGGATCTAGAAAAGTTGAGTAGATGGGCTGAGAGGTGGCAATTGAAGTTTAACATTGACAAATGTAAAGTACAACATTTGGGAAGCAGTAACCCTAGAGTAACATATCAACTGTGTGGTACTACACTGACAGTGGTAGAGAGTGGAAAGAGTCCTCATTTTGAGAAGGATGTAGAGTTGTTGAAACAAGTACAGAGAAGGGCAACAAGATTAGTGAATGGAACAAAGGGTTGCTCTTTTGAAGAAAGGATTATGTTTTGCAAATTACAGTGTTAGGAGACTAGGCACCTGCGAGGTGATGTGATTGAGGTGCATAAAGCCTTGAATGGTTTGAGCATGTTCAATGCTGATGGGATTCTTCCTCTTGCTCAGAATAATAACCTGAGGGCATAAATTGAAATTAAGGAAAGACAGTTGTAGGATAGATGTGTGGAAGTTTGCCTTTAGCTAGCAGGTGGTTGATTGTCATTGTAGAAATTGATAGCTTAAACAGATTCAAGGCAGAACTAGACAAAAATTTGGAGCGAGTGGATGGGTGGAATGTGTGTGTGTTTTTTTGGCTGATGCTATATAAGCTTGCCTTCTTGCATCATGTGCCCTTGCTAATGCTAATTAAGCTAGAGATTTTATAAGTTACAACGATATTTGTAGATCCTTAGTATTGGATTTTGGTGCAAATATCATATGTAAAAAGTACTGCAGTGCATGGTAGTGGAACTGTAAGGTTTTAATTGTTGTAAATAAGTAGCTTGAGGGTTCTAATCATGTAGGTTGGCATATATATATATATATATATATATATATCCAATATGTTAAATTAAATAAAATAAAACATAAGCCAGTAGTATGGCAAAAACTGTAGAGCGAATATTAACATAAAAATAACCCAAATAAACAATTGAACAAAAAGAAAGAATAGATATAAATAGTAGCCCATAAACCCTTGTATAATTTCGAACTTTAAATCCAATTAAAACTATACAAAATTTAGACTAATGCCAATTATTTATTAATTTAGCGGTACCCCCCAGAGAGGTACCAGTTCCGAAAGACGTGAAATATCACCAAAAGAGGGTTAAAGGAACTATCAGACGATAACAAAATCTAAATAAATTAAAATAAAATAGACTGACCATCATGCCCCATATTGACAGAGGACCACGAGGCCAATAATGGTCATGGAATCGCTGCATTTCATGCAGCGATTCCATGAGCGATTTCATGCAGCGAATCGCTGCATTCGCTTTATTTATTTCATTATAATTTAACTTTATTTAATATAATTCAATGATAGCATATATATATATTATTTTTTATTTATTTATTTATTTTTACTAAACCATTTTATTTACAGTAAAGAAATAACTAATCTGAAACCACACAAATGTAATGACACAGTAATACATATACCATTAACCTCAGTGTAATACAGATTATTGCATACAGACATCTATTACTTTAGTGTAATATTATCAAATTAAATTGAATTTAAATGGAAATAATGAATCAGACTGGAGTATTAGCATTTTTTTTTTTTTTTTTTTGCATTATTAAAGGCATATGATGCAGGAATGCAAGCTTATACAGCATCATTCAAAAAAACCCTTCTCATTTCACTCATCCACTTGCTCCAAATGTTTGTCTAGTTCTGCCTTGAATCTATTTAAGCTATCAACTTCCACAACAACAGATGGAAGTTTGTTCCAGCAATGAACCACCTGCTGGCTAAAGGTAAACTTCCACACATCTATCCTACTACTGTCTTTCCTCATTTTGAATTTATGCCTTCTCGGGTGATTATTCTGAGCAAGAGGAAGAATCCCATCAGCACTGAGCATGGTCAAACCATTGAAGGTCTTATACACCTCAATCAGATCACTCGCAGCTGCCTGGTCTCCAGACACTGTAATTTGCAAAACTTAAGTCTTTCTTCGTAACAGCAACCCTTTGTTCCACTAACTAATCTCGTAGCCCTTCTCGGTACTCATTCTAGTAGCTCAACATCTCTCCTAAAATGAGGCCTACACACGTGTATACAGTACTGAAGGTGAGGCCTGACCATTGCCTTATACAATGGGATAATCACCTCCTTATCCCTGCTAGAAAAATTCCTGTATATCATTGACAAGACACCATGAGCTACTTTTGCAGACCGTCTGCACTGCTCAGAAAACTTCATATCTGACTGCACAATTACCAAGTCCTTTCAACTCTACCACTGTCAGTGTAATACCACACAGTTGATACGTTAATCTGCAGTTAATGTTATTAGTGGAGTCCCCCAGGGACTCCACTAACATTAGTCCATGAAGAGCAGTGGTAATCAATGGACATTGGGAGATGGTTCTCCCACTGAACCATCCTTTTATCCAGTGTTCTCCCCAGGACCTATCGAATGGACGCACCTCCTGGTGAATTTGACTGACCGCCCAGCTAAAATTTAAGTGATTATCGCTGTACTGTATGGTACTGCTCACTGATCTCGATCAATATTCATTCGAATATACTATGCGATTGAGGTCAATGCGAGAGGAGCATATAATGTTAAATTATGCAATGAATTTTTGCTCTGTATCGCTTAAGTCACATTTATAAATACCAGAAAATTTTTAAATATTGCGATGTATTAGATTTCCCTACCCTGGCTACTTCATAATGCCACACAGTTGGCAAAATTTTCTGGGGAGAACACTGCTTTATCCATACCAGCAATTTGTCTCCAATGCCACATCGCTCCAATTTGTGTAGCAGTCTTCCATGTTCAACAGTATCAAAAGCCTTTCGAAGATCTAAATATATGATATCAAAATTATTCTTTGCATCCAGTTACTTTGTGACCACATCACAGTATCCAATCAAATTGGTCAGACGAGACGCCCGCTTAACAAACCCATGCTATGTCCGAGCTATAACTGAAGTCTTGTCTAGATGATCCTGCAGTGCTTCTTCAACCAGTGCCTCCATGAATTTCCCTGGAACATAAGTTAAACTAACAAGTCTGTAATTACTTGTGCCACACTTTGATCCTCCTTTCAGAAGCTTTCAGAAGATTAGACTGGTCGCAGAAAGGAGTCAATGTGAACGGAGAGTACCTAAACCATTTACAATTTGCAGATGACATTGTGGTTATAAGCCACGATCCCAAAGAATTAGAGGAAAATCTTAATCAGTTATGCACAGTTAGTAAGGATTTTGGACTAAAGATGAATATGGCTAAAACAAAAGTAATGATGAACAAGTATGCCCCGAAAAGGGAAATAATGATTGAAGGAGCAGTAATTGAAAAGGTGGAGTCATATACTTATCTGGGACAAGTTATTAGCTGTAATAATGATAAATGGCTGGAAGTCAAGAGAAGAATAAATTTTGGATGGATAGCATTCAGGAAATATAGTCACATACTGAAGAGCAATATCCCAGTTTGTCTGAAACGTAAAATAATGAATCAATGTATACTCCCCCACCATGACTTATGGAAGTGAAACTTGGGCACTCACCAAAAGAATGGAAGAGAAGCCAAGAACTACACAGCGAAGAATGGAACGAATTATATTGGGAATCAGACTGTTAGATAAGAAGAGAAACACATGGATTAGGCAGCAAACTCAAGTAAAGGACATTCTTATCAAAACTAAAGAACTAAAATGGTCTTGGGCAGGACACATAGCTCGAAGACATGATGACAGATGGACTAAGAAAATAACAGAATGGTACCCAAGAGGAACTAGAAGAAAACCTGGAAGACAAAGGCGGAGATTGATAGATGAAATTCATGAGTTTTTGGGTAGTAAATGGATGGCCAGTGCTCAAAACAGAAGGAAATGGAAAGTTGCTGGAGAGGCCTTCATTCTGCAGTGGATTGAAAATGGCTGATGATGAAGTACTGGAAAAATAAAAATGAAGAAATGTGTTATAGGCCTAAAGACTGTGACGAATAAAACAAACGGTCAGAGAGAAATAGTATGGTACAGTAAATCAGAATGTCTTATAAATTATTTACCTCTTCAGATACTGACTGAAACTTGTGGTTGGTCACATACACACTAGCAAGATTTTGTCAATTTACTGGATGACTGTTTTCTACAGCAGCATGTTAGAGAGGCAACTAAGGGGAAGCAACATTCTTGATTTCATTATCATCAGCAATTCTTCATGCATTAAGAATCTGCAGGTAAAAGACCCCCTGGGTGGTAGTGATCATATGTACTGATGTGTAATCTATCTGAAGACATTACTTTGAAGTATAAATGGAAGGCCTTTTGATTTCATAAGGGTGACAGCAGTGTTCTCAGACAAGCTGACGACACTACCAACAGCAAATTCAAAATGGGTAGCATTCAGGAAAGTAAGCATAGAAGCTACTACACACTTTTCATACTAACTAAGAAATACTCTTGAAGGCTTAGACCTAAATGGATCTCAGATGCACTGATGAGACTCGTGGCAGAGAACATTGCATGGAATGCATAGAAGGTATCAGGTGATTTAGAAGCCTATGACAGATATACACTAGTCTGTAATCAAGTAACAAAGAAGGTTAGTATAGTATACACGATATAGTGCAAGGAAGCCACAGGCTTTTGCTGCACTGGCAAAAAAAAAAAAAAAAAAAAAGAAAAAAGAAAAAAGTAGATAAGACAATACAAATTATATGCTACCTTCCTCACACAGGTAACTATCCAGTTAACCTTTGAATTTATTCAAACTGCCAGCCTGAACTACTTGTGAGGACAACTTGTTGCAGCAATCAATGACTCACTGGCTAAAAGAAAACTTCCTACAATCTAATCTAAATCTCAACCACAGTAATTTGAAT
Source organism: Mastigoproctus giganteus (assembly GCF_048544385.1). NCBI lineage: Eukaryota > Metazoa > Arthropoda > Arachnida > Uropygi > Thelyphonidae > Mastigoproctus > Mastigoproctus giganteus. The sequence continues at coordinate 153,404,750 of NC_143579.1, read as the reverse complement.
TTATGGTACCTAGTTCTGGAATTCTTTAGAACAGTGAGAATTCCACCTTCATTCAGTTTTACTAATCCCTCTCAGAGCCATATAAACCTCAATGAGGTCAACTCTGAAGAACCTGGTTGCCAAGGTCTGTAGCTCACATAATCAGTCTTTTATCATACAGTCATCCTTTTGCTGATCTAGTCATTCGCGTTGCTCGTATTTGGACCCTTTCAAGAAGCTCATTATCATTTTTCAGATGGGGTATCTATACTTGAACACAGTATTCCAAATGTGGCCTTACAACTGTCTTGTACAGTGGGAATATGACCTCCCTATCTTCACAGAATAGTGTTCGATAAATCATCAATAGGACATCATGGGCTTTCCTGGCTGCCTTTGTACACTGTTCAGAAAACTGCATATCTATCCATATTGTAACTCCTACATCCCTTTCCTTCTCCACTGTTTTTAATTCAGTTCCACCAAGTATATAATTTATTTGTGGGTCCCTATTTCCCAGGTGTAAGACTCCATACTTTAATCCTTTTAGCAGCATTAAAACATGGCTGCAACTTCTCTGACCATTTCTGGAGTCTGTTGAAGCCTTGCTGAAGGAGTGCTGCTTGGCACTGATCATCAATGACTCTGCCAATCTTTACGTCATCTGCAAATTTTGACATCACACCTACCACTTCATTAATATCATTTATGAAAATGAGAAAAAACAGTGGTCCAAGAACTGCTCCTTGAAGGTTTCCACTCCTGATGTTACACCTATCTGAAGAATATCCATTAATCACAATCCTCTGCCTTCTGCTCTGCAGCTGCCCAGCAATTCACCTTAGAATTTTACTAGTAATCCCAACCTGATCAAGCTTATACAGTAACCTCTATCATGAGGGACCAAGCCAAATGCTCTGCTAAAATCCAAATAATCTACGTCAAAATTTTTGTTCCCTACATTCAGCTCATGAGTAACTGTGTCAAAGTAGCATACTAAGCTAGTTAAACCTGATTTCCCCTTAATAAAGTTTAAGCATTCTGAAGGACACAACATGACTTAATAAAGTCATGTTCTGTCCTTCAGAATGGTATATACAAAGGGTACTAGGAAAGTTTTGCAATACAGCTTTGTTTATTTAATTTTTTCAAAGTAATTTCCTCTACATTCAATACACCTCTCCATCCTCCGAAACTAATCTTTAAACCAGTTCTGCCAAGTTTCACTGGGGAGTAAAGCACACTCGTTGTCCCAAGCCCGTAGAAGGTCCTCATCACTGGAAAACCGCCTCCCTTTTAGCTTCATTTTCACATGCGGGAACAGTGCAAAGTCGCAGGGAGCAAGGTCTGAACTGTAGGGAGGGTGCTCGAGAAGTTTCAGTCCTGTCGTGGTCAAATATTCGGTGCAGGCTTTGGCGCGGTGACCAGGAGCATTATCGTGATGGAGGTACCAGGTGTCCATTCTTGACTTTGGCCGCAGGTTCTTCATAGATCCAATGACTTTAGGCAGGCATTGTTCAGTATACCACTTAGCTGTGACTGTCTTCTGCTTGTCCAAAACGACACGTTCCACAATTCCACTCGATTTGAAAAATACAGCTATCATTTTCTTCTTTACAGATCGGGATTTTCTGACAATTACGGGTGTGTCGTCATCATCAAAGACCCAAACTTTGTTTTGAGCCTTGGTCGGCAGATCGTAATAGTACAGCCAAGTCTCGTCACCTGTCACGATGTTGTTCACATACCGAGATTGTCCCTTATCAAACTTTTTAACATCTCCCGGCACCAAGTCACACGTCGTGTCATCTGCTCTTCAGTCAGTTGATGCGGCACCCAGAGAGAACAAAGTTTCTTCACGTGCAAATGATCTTGCAGAATCGAACGAATTGCTGGTGCATTTAGGCCCAAAGTATCCTCTATCTGTTGGTAGGTCACTCGCCTGTTTTCGTCAAGCATTTTCCTCACAGCAGTAACGTTTTCCTCCGTAACTGACGTTCGTGGCCTTCCCGGCCTCTCAGAATCCTCCAGAGTGAAATTTCCCCTTTGGAATTCTCTATACCACCTGAATATCGTTGTACGATGTGGACAATCATCATCTAGTGCAAGAGTCATTTCTTCTAAGCACTGGTCTATGGTTAAACCACGCACGAAATTATACCGCAAAACTGTCCTTATCTCATTTCGTGACCACGATGCCATCGCAAGCACTTTACACTCTCACTACTAATGAATAACTGAGCCCATCGACTTGGCGCGGCGGCTACTATGCACGTATGAACATGTCTCAACATGCAGCAACAAGCAGCTTTCTGTGATTCATTGTTGCGTCATATTGCAAAACTTTCCTAGTACCCTTTGTACATCTAAATGTCCCTGGATTGCACTCTTAATCATTGCCTCTAATTAGGATTTTTCTTACCACTGAAGTCAGACTAACTGGTCTGTAGTTACTGAATTTACTCTTAGAACTGCCTTTATGAATTGGCAATATGCTGTCCAAAGATGCCCTCATAATTAACCTCAAGGGTTCAATACACTTCCTGGCAGTCTAAACAGGTATATGCCATCATGATCAAAAGTCATGATTGCCTTTATGATCAAAAGTTTTTCTAATAAACAACCTTCTGTAGTTATAATCACTAATTTCATATAGCTCAGGCTCACTCGCACAGCCTCTTTGTAGCATGAAGGATCATAAAAGACTTTCCCATACCCAGTGCACAAGGGTTCGATCTGATTAGCTTTCTTCTTCATTGTATTCACATAAATGAAAATTCCCTGTCCCCATTCTTTGCTCTCTTAGTCTATGCTTTCTCATATAACAGCTTGGTTCCCCAACTTGATTTGTGGCACTATTACAGATCAACATGTACATGTTGTAGGCTTCAGTACTTTTCATCTCTCTAACTATTGCACTATCTCTTTCTATTCTAATTGTCAGGCCAGCTCTGTAGTCATCCATTTCGGCATCCTCCTCTTGGAATGTTTTCTTAATGGTATGCACGCATTCACGGCTTTGACATTTTTGCTTTAAAAGTATTTCATAATTCAAATGCATTTGTCCTCCCTCGGCCAGATGCCATATAGCACTTTAAACTGTCAAAGTCCCCTCTTCTGATGTTAAAACCCATGCATTTACCTTTAACTACTCCAAAATCATTCTTCATCTTCCAAGCGGGTCTCGATCACATAAGTTGTCTCTCCAACATTTCATCTTCTAACTGCTGACTACATGATCACTTCACGACAATGGTTCCAGTACTTTAAGCCTCGCGTCATCTGATTCATTAATAATGATGATTAGGTGGTTGGATTTCAATTTTATTACCACAAAAGCGACTAAGGCTATGGTGCAGCATGACTATGCCATAAAAATGCAAATGAATAAAAGATATATTGTAACCTTACAGAAAGGTTACAACTCAAAAACAGTAAATACATAAAATCGAGTAAAACACAGTGACTTAAAATAAATGCTTAATATTACGTATATTGGTAAATATTAATAGTTTGTAAAAATTTAAAAACATCCGACACGTGGTCATTGTCTGATAAAATCTGACTGTGTGTATGAGGCTCAGTCAGATGTGTAAAAGCGGTAAAATGCATATCATTAAAATCTGTGCATTCTATTAAAATATGTTTCATGGATAAAACTGTCTCACAGGACTTACACATAGGAGGGTCATCAACTCTATGCAGTTCTTAATGCATAAGACAGCCATCTGAGAGCAAGAACAACTTTCTCTTTTCGATTCCTGCGCAGACTAGACTGCCATGGTTCAATTACAGGCTTTAAATTATGTAATTTGTTTGTAGTCTGTCTATCCCATGAATCCTGCCAGTGGAAGTGAATATTTTCATGTAATATTTGCCTGTAGTCTGTATAGGGGACTGACAGGCAACAATTATTAGTGGGAATTGCTGATTTGGCTGCAGCATCAGCCAAATCATTTCTTCTAATACTAATATGGCTGGGAATCCAGCAGAAGCAGATGTTGTATTCAAGTTCACGGAGAGAGTAGATCTTCTGCTGAATTTGACGCAGTGAGTGAGGCCTGTATATCACTGACAATAAAGCCTGTACGACACTCAAAGAATCAGAATATAGAACAAACTGTTGGTACTGGCATTTATTAATATGATCCAAAGCTAACTCTATAGAATGCAGCTCGGCAGTAAATATGCTATATTCAGGGAGAATCTGTTCTGATATGGTGGTGTTTGGAAAGACAGCAGCAGGTCCTACATATGATTCTGAATTCGAGCTGTCTGTGTAAACAGTTGCGAAGTCAGAATGTTCAGCTCAGTGTGCTGAATAGAGCTGCAAGTAGACAGATGGAGTATCTGACCAGTTTTTAAGGGCAAAAAATTGCATATTGGAATGTGAGCATGCCAGGGTAGAATGGGCTGCTTTGGTGTTTGGGCAACCTTGTCTACCCTGATTTCAAGTTCTCTGAATAGCTCTTGGACACGAATACCAAAAGGACGATTGGGGGTCTGACGGGCGTTGTATAACCTTTCCCATCATGGCTCAAAAACAGATGGCCATGTAGGATTGTCTGGCAAGGATTTCAGTTTTAAAGCATACTTTAGAGACAACTGCTTACGTCGAAGCAATAACTGGTTTATGTGCTTCAACGTATAGGCTCTGGACAGGAGATGTTTGATATGCTACAGTAGCAATATGGAGAGCCTGATGATGGACAGGATCCAGCCATCACAGTATATTGTCCCTGGCTGAATTGTATACCAGAGGTAAGTAATGTAGTGTGGATCGTACAAGTGCACGATAAATGTGTATTTGGGTGCATCGGTCCGCACTCCAAGACATAGGGCAGAGAATTTTAAGGCCTCTTGTACTTTGTGCGGAGTAGGAGGATATGTTCCAGAAAGGTCAACTTTTTATCAAATATGAGTCCCAAGAATTTTGTGTCTGACACTACTGGAATAGCATTTTGTCCAAGCCTTAATTCAGGTTGAAGATTACACTTACAACAAAGTGTACGCAAACAGTCTTCTGCAGCGAGAACCTGAACCCATTAGCAAGTGCCCAGGAATTAGGGTGATTAATGGCTTGTTGCAGTTGTCTATCAATAACCCTCATGCTGCATGACTGAGAAAATATATTAGCATCATTGACATAGAGGGCACTGTTTACAGTTGGAGGAAGTTGTTTTATGATGGAATTTACTTTGATGCCGAAAAGTGCGATACTTAATATGCTCCTTGTGGTACTTCCTCCTCTTGGAAAAATGGACAAGAGAGTGAGGAAGCTACACGAACTTGGAAGGACTGCTTGGCTAGAAAATTTTTAACAAAAATGGAGAGATGCCCTCTAAGACCGAGGTCATGCAAATCTTTTAAGATGCCAAATCTCCAAGTTGTGTCATACGCTTTTTCCATGTCAAAAAATACAGACACAAGATGTTCACGTTTTATGAAAAAAATCTGGATGGGTGTTTACAGAAAAACTATGGTCCAGAGTGGACTAGTTTCTTTGGAAGCACACTGAATGTTGGAGAGAAGGTGGTTTGATTCTAAATACAGTCAGTCCTCGTATAGCACGATAGTTGTGTTCCTAGAAACTTTCGTGCAATATAAACAACAGGCCCTATGGGAAAAATAGGGTTAGGTGCTGAACACCCCAGATTGAATATACATTTGTAACCAAAACATTACCAAACACAATAAATAATCGTAATAAAATACGTATTTTATTATGACTATTACGTAATAAAATATTGTTAATGCTTTTGCTTCTATCGTAAGCAAACTTGTTTTTTGTTTGATTTTCTATCCAAACAGATGACAGCCGTTCCATCTCTTCCAGTTCTTTGTGTCTTAATCTAATGGATTTTAATTACACTTTGAGTTGTTCCTGCTATGAAAGTTGTTTTTATTTTCTCTGCATTCTTTGTAATTCTCGGCGTTGCCTCATTTAGGTCTGTAGCACGTGCAATATCACATGGTCTTTCATTTCGCTCAAAGCGATTCACAATTTCATATTTTTTCTCTATTGACAGAGGCGGACTGGCCATAAGCCTTACCGGGTAAAACCCCGGTGGGCCGGAGGCCTTAAACCATAGTATGAGGCCACTATAAATTTTCCCGGGTAAGAATTTTTGACCCAGTCCGCCTCTGTTTATTGATATTGCTTTTCTTTTTCTCTCTGAATCTGCAGTCTTCACCAGGATGCTTCCTTTTCACACCTTTTAAGTATTTTACTCATTATTAGGGAATAAAGCACAATTACAAAATGAGGAGGCACGCTTGATACACATAAACAAAGCTGCGCGCATGTAGCAACTGAATAAACAATACCGTAAAGGCAGAGGTACACTATTAATGTCTCACATTTTACTAAAGCACATTTCTAGGGGTTACTACCATAAAACAATTTCCAGTTGCGTTTCTGCTAGTGGAATCTGTTATAAACTGGTGGTAAACTCTATCTAATTGCATTTGCAATAATACCGATAGCTGGGATTTTAAGTTATTATGGTGAAATGTGTTTCCCCTTCACTGATATAAAAAACAAATACATTTTCAGAATCTTCTCTTCATTCCTATCGTGTTGCGTTCGGTTGGGGTGATTCCACGTTCGACTGCCATTTCTTGTAAACACAAAGGCAAATCGTGCATAAGTGAATTCGGTTCGTGTTATATAAGATATCATTCCCCTATTTATAAATCGTGTATGATCGAATTCGTGTAGTGTAAACACGTGTTATACGAGGACTGAATGTACCATATTAAATGAAAATTAACCACTCTCCAGGATTTTGCACAGACAGCTAGTCAGAGCAATAGGATGATAATTAGTAGGGATTTTAGGATCCTTTTCTGGCTTCATAAAGGCAAGAATAATTGCCATGTGCCAGGCATCTGGAAACTGCTCTTCAGTATGGATTGTTATATAAAAGGAGCAGGTGATCCATAAATGTTGGTGAAAGGTGCTTAATCATTTCATAATGGATGCCATCTGGTCCAACAGCACTTGCATTAGAAAGGGGGAGAGAGTTCTTTTTAATTCCTGATAGTGAATGGCTCGTTGTAGGGACAAAGGCCCTTTAGTGTGTGAAATTTAGGGCCTGTGTTTCACTTTTATGTTTCCCCAAGATCATTGGTTATTGCAGTTGGCTCCAAATATTGCATTCATTATAGTCTAGGATCGATAAGGGGTGAGATGTATATTTTCCCTTCATTTTCCAGATTTTATCCCAGACCACCTTGATGCTGGTAGACCGGGTAATAGATTAGGAAAATGGATCCATGATTCCTTCTGACTGATGGCAAGTGAAGTGTGTCTGGCTCATGCACGTTTAAAAGCTATAAGGTTGGCCATGGTAGGATATCGGCGGACTATCCCCAAGCTTTGTTTTGAGCCTTTTTTTGCTGCTGTGCACTGTGAATTCCACCATGGTTTAGGAAAAGGTGGAAACTGGGCAGATGTTTTTGGAATTGCAATTTTGGCTGCATGCACGATATTTTCTGTAATGTACTTACTGATAGGCTCCTGACTGACTGCAGTGATTTCAAAATTTGCATGATGCTGAAAGGCATTCAGTCAGGCTGATGGAACTTCCACAGTGGCAACCTAAAAGGAAGATGTGGTTTCCCACTGTGTAAGCAGGTTATCACAGGAAAGTAATCCCTTCCATATGGGTTCTTCTCCACTTCCTAAGAGAAAGAAGAGAAGGGGAGCAGATAGAAAGATCAATGGCAGAAAACGTATGGGTAGGCATGTGGAAGAAGGTGTTTGTTCCCACATTTAGAAGGGAGAGGTTATTCATTGTCATTTAGCATATGCTCTAGACTCGCCCCCTTCCATTGATGCTAGCTCTACTCCACAGGGTGTTATGTCCATTAAAATCCTTGAGATGTAAGAGGGGGAGGCAGTTGCGGTACAAGATTATCAAGGTCTTTCTGGGAGATGTCAGTCCCAGGTGGCAAATAAATAGAGCAGATGGTTAATAAAAATCCCACTGTAAGGCAAATTGCAAAAGCCTCTATGCTGGATGGCACCCAGACCCAAGTCAAGGGCTGACTGGGGTCTGGGTGCCATCAAGGATAGTTACTCCTCCATGAGCAGCACCATCTGCAATTCTATCTTTACAAAAAATTGTGATGTTATGCATGGTAAGGTCATCATTTGCGTTTAAGTAAGTCTCCTGCGAGCAAAAGCAAACTGGCTCATGCTTTTGCAGGAGGGCTTTGATGTCGTCAGTATTTTGCCGGAATCCACTACAATTCCATTGTTGGAATTTAGCCATTATTTTGGTTTGGTGAGTTCATCAGGTGGATTCCGAGGAGCTGAGGGCTTACTTTTGTCAGTCTTGGATTTATCTTTTTTTTGGAGGAGTATGGATGCTGACCCATGTCCATTTCCTGCTCCATAAAGAGTTCCAAGACTGATTCGTCCGGTACCTCATCATCTACACCCATTGTTTCTAGTATTACAGGTGACTTTTCCGATCTTTTTGGCTTTTATTTACCACTTGGTTTTGGTAGTGGTGGATATAGGAATGGAGCACTAGGTACGGATATAGGAGTGGCAGCTGACTGTGTTTTTTGGGTGGGCGTTTGTAAACACATGCAATCGGAGTAAATAACTCTTTTTGTGGTATAGTCATCTCAGTTTGTGTACTGATAGTGCATTTTACAGAAACCTTCTGGGCATATGAAGGCTTCTCACTATTTATTGGTTGGATGCTTTTTCTGGCCTCTAGATAGGAGATAATCACTCTGTTTTTAGTTTTTGGATTTATTTTTCATCCTTCCACCAATGGCATGTTTTAGAGTAGGCAGGGTGCTCACCTTGGCAATTTACACAGATCGGCTTGGAAGCTGAGCATTCCTTGCTCTTGTGGTCTTTTGCACTACACTGAGCACAGGCAGGGTTACCACGACAAGCTGTTTGTGAGTGGCCATATTTTTGATATCTGAAACACCTCAGTGGGTTTGGAAAGTAAATCCTCACTGGGCAGTTTAAATAGCCTGCCTTGATGGAACTTGGAGGCTGTGGTGTGTTGAATGTTAGGACGAGAACTCGGGTAGGGACGAGATTCCCATCCTTTCGCATTGATATTCACCTTGGCCTTTCAGTTCAGAGCAGATCTCTTCTTCTGAGAGATAAAGATCCCACTCTGATATGACACCTCGTGAAGAATTCAGAGTTTTGTGGGGGGTTACGGTGATAGATATTCACCGTATGGATGAAGATTTCAGGATTTTTTCCTGCTTGTTTTGCTAGAAGCTTCGCTCAAAAGGTCGCCAGAATGTAGCCATTTTACTGATTTTGGCAATCCTGCCAAGACTTCTAATCCTTTCTGGAAAAAGCAGGGTGACATCTTCCCAATCGATTGCTGTCTGGTGGAATGGAGAATAAGGAAGAGCAGTGCCACTGATGGTGTGTCCTCAGTTCTGGCTCTTTTTACTGAAGTTTTTTTCATTATTTTCACTTCGATTAGGTAGGGGCCTTGTTGGGGCCACAGAAGAAATAGGGTTTAAATTAGTCAAATGAGTAAGATAATTTCTGATGCCCTAAGTACCCATCACAGAGCCCCCATGAGGGGACACCCACTTGTGAACTAGTAGGTACTGTGCACACGAATGGGATGCCAAGTTTGCTTAGGAGCACCACACCCACATTTCCAGTTTAGGTTAGGTTATTTGTTTTTTAGGAGCATTAGCAACTAGGGCCATATTGCTCCGGGGATATGTGGTGGTCATTCCCTGACCTCTCCGCATCCTCCATATTTGGTGGTGCACGGGCTCGAACCCCGGTCTAATCAAGAAGCGTGTGCAGGAGCATTGCTGCTCCTGCCCACCTGGCTACGGAGGCGCCTTCCACATTTCCAATAAGCCTTGATCCCATCTCAGTACCAAAGGGAGGGAGACAATGGAATGCAGTTATACACTCCCACATAGACTAATACCCAGAAAATCCAGAAAGTGTTAGTGAAGAACAGGCTAAGAGGTTTAACTAGGACATAAAAAACATGGAAATGAGGTACCAGGGAAGGTGGATTGGCTACATGATGGCTGACTATTGCCGAGACAATAAAGTAGAAAGATGTGCAAGAAAATAAAAGAAATTATAAACTGATCCACTGAAACAATGAACCAATTAATAATAAAAATTTGTGAAAATTCAAATTTTATTTTGTGATTTTGAAAAAATCATGAAGTGATGGAAGCAAATGGAAGTCATTTTTAAATTCAGCATTAGAAAATGATTCGGGAACACCTTTTTCTAAGGAAACAGAATTTTTTTTTCAAAATTCAGAGTAATATAATCTAAATATACTAAGTGGTACATCATGCCAAGCTATTGATTAAAAGAGTTTTAAAATGTACTTAGACGTTAACATATTTGTATACAACAAAATATATGATTATTTGGAGAATGTCTAAAATAATACCAAAAAAAACAAAGTCTTGCTCTTACTTTAATGACAGGTTCTTGTCTTGCAATGCAATCTTCTATATAAACATTTAACTTATCAGTATCAATACCATTTGTGAATTCTGAAAATATCATGAAAATATATTATTATTTGTTAAAAAGTGACAAGTTCTTTGAAAAAAATAATGATTTTGAAGATGAAAGTGATACACTGAAGCAATTACCTACTTTAACAAAATGCTGGTAAAATTTACTTACCTATTTCATATTTAAGTGCAATGCTAAAAGTCATAGTGTTGAACAGACAGTATCTAGGGCTCAATTAACTTACCAAAGAATTCAATACTAATATAGATGTAAATAATTAAATAAGTAATATCTTTCTTCATAATACACATGATCTTGCATGTATGCTAGGATAATAAGTTTTGTCAAATTTAGTTGCCGTATGGAAAACTGCATCAGATCTACATATCTAAGATACATCTCCAGTCTGTGGTGACCTCTCCCCTGAGTTCAAGGATGCGTTCATAATCATGGCTAAAGGCCTGCTTACTTCCTTTGTTGCCTCCTTTAATATGAGAGAGAGAGAGAGAGAGAGAGAGAGAGAGAAGGGGGGCAAAAATACTTTCCTTCCATTTTCCAGTGTTATTAGCATTAACAGAAAAAAAGGCTTATTTAGCATCAGCCAAAACAAAAGGGGGGGGGAACCCTTCCCATTTCACCCATCCATTCACTCCAAATGTTTGTCTGATTTGAATTTATTTAAGCTGTCAACTTCCACAACGACAGATGGAAATTTTTGTTCCAGCAATCAACCAACTGCTGGCTAAAGGCGAATTTCTGTTCATCCATTCTACAACTGTCTTTCTTCATGAATTCATGCTCCCTCAGGTGCACAATCTGAGCAAGAGAAAGCACTCACTAATCTCATCAGCATTGAGCTTGCTCAAACCATTCAAGGCCTTATACACTTCAATCAGATCACCTCGCAGGTGCCTAAGTCTCCAGACATTGCAATTTGCAGAACTTAAGCCTATCTTTGTAACACCAACCCTCTGTTCCTCTCACTAATCTTGTAGCCCCCCTCTCTGTACCCATTCTAATAGCTCAACATCTTTCTTAAAATGAGGCCTCTAGACATGTATGTAGTACCCAAGGTGAGGCCTGACCATTGCCTTATACAAGGGGATTATCACCTTCTTATCCCTGCTAGAACAATTCCTGTATATCATTGAAAAGACCCATTGAGCTACTCTTATATCCTGTCTGCACTGACCAGAAAACTTCATATCTGACTGCACAATTACCCTCCCTGTTCTTTGAGCGCATTTATTTTTGCTGGGGCCAGTTTCAGCATGATCTTTGATAAGTTATTCTTGCCTGGTGTATCCTGCACCTGAGGATCTCAAGCTCAGAGCACAACCAGGGAACAACTTATTTTCTGCAGAATTTCATCCTCAGAGGAGTTGCAGGCATTTAGTATAATATCAGTGAGTTTATCACAATGATCCGCAAGTGATAAGTGGATAAAGGGCCTCGGGTGGAACACTCAACAGGCTAGACCTCAGGGATTCCCAAAAAGTTCCCAGTTGGCCTTTTTGATGTTGAATCTGGTACTGTTATGCATACTTGACACAGAAGGCTGAAAGTTACAGCCTTGTAGTCAGAGGTAGTCCAAGCCCTTGGATACCACCAATCAGTGAATCTGTTAGCAATTGACCCTGTGGCCAGTGTGACAACAATGTTACTTTCCCACATGGTGCTGCTAAATGTGTGCAAATTATGTGGGCAGTCCATCACTACAAAAAGTACAGTTGCTGGCCATTATCAGTGCCTCTACAGTCACAGGTTTTGCTGTGCCAAAGGGCAGATCAGGAGAGCAAGTTTAGACTGTAGGTAGTGGATTATAGGGGTTATTCTCTCTCTCTCTCTCTCTCTCTCTCTCTCTCTCTCTCTCTCTCTCTCTCTCTCTCTCTCTCTCTCTCTCTCTCTCTCTCTCTCTCTCTCTCTCTCTCTCTCCTGTAGAGAGATTACATGGAAGCTGCCAAGTTGTGTTGATTTCAGTCACTGTGAGCTGAGGTTCTTGACCACCATGGCTTCTGGACAGTTAGCAAGTCAATATCCTCCTTTTTCATTCTGATTTTAAGCTGGTTAGCTCTTAAAAGTTGCACATTAAGTTGGTGAAATTTTAGTAACTGATAAGATTTGTATGTGTTTCAATAACCAGAATTTATTTTGGATTTGTATGCTTTGAGTGCCTTTTGATATATGGGACATTTTACATCCCATATGGAATGTTTTGAGTTGAGCACAGCTTGCTTACAGTTACAACATCTAGGCTTAGTGTTCTTTTTCTGGCAGTCCCTAATTGTATGGCATTCCCTAATACAATAGCTACACATGGACTCTTTTTCAGAACATGCGCATGTTGTGTGGCTAAACTTCTCACATCTAAAACATTTCAGTAGAGGAAAGTGTTCCTTGAATCTATGGCTGGTCCAGCTAGTATAGCCTCTGTCGTGGGTTTGGATATCCTAGGCTCCGGGGGACACTTTGAAGATGCAATTGCAATGAAGTTCTTTTTAACAGAATTCTTTAAGTATACATTGTTTATAAATTCTTGTATGAGCTTTCTTTTTTTCACATCAAATAACAGTATAGAAGGGTACCTGCCACTGGGAGACAGCCTTAAGTACAAGTTGTTCGATTTATAAACTCTTTATTTTAGAAGCATCTTCTTCTGTGGCAGTCTCAATCACCACACTCTGGTTTCTGGTCATTCTTTTATTTTTATGCACCTCAAGTGGGTTGCAGCTGCCTAATTACAGCCTCCTTAAAAGCCTCACCGGAAGAGTGCAGTTCATAACATATGTTGCTTTAATTATTACTATATTCTGATTTCTATTGTCTGGGGGTGCAGGTTTGGTTATCGCATTATCTGTCTGTATACTTTTGGCAACCTCAGCATAGGTCTTTGGGGTTTGATTGGGAGACTTTTGTGGAATTATAAGCCTTTAAGCAGTCTAATTGCTTGCAGAACCTCGTTCTGCACATGTAGTAATGTCATTGTTTTCTCCAGAATGCACCAGCACTCTATAATTTGGAGACAAATTGCTGCAGTTAACTGCCCAGTTTGGGAGGCCATGATGTCTTCAAAGTGTATTCTATTGATGTTTATGATGTCCATGGCAATAGCATCATCTATTTGGGGGTTTCCTTCCTCTGGTTCTTTGATTTTAATTTGGGAATCAGATTCCCTGTTTAAATCCACTTTACTGTCAGGGTCAGATTTAACAAATGATACGGAGGCAAAATTATGGCCCTCCAGGGCCTCCATTTGAACACTGGCCATGGAGTATATTCAGTTTGTTCTCCATCACTTTCCACAGACAGTTTGTCTAGCAAGTCTTTTCAAAGCAACTATAGATTGCAGCTTTGTGTTAGTACTGTTTTTTTCGACATTTTGCTTATCGGGGGCAGAAGCAGGGAGAGAGTCTATGATTTCTACACACCTCGATTCCTCGTCAATACCCAAGCAAAATGATGAATCACTTGCCTCATTAGGGTGTCCAGAAGGTAAGTTACAGTTTTTTAAAATATCGTGGGGGAGGGGGACACACTCATGGTCACATGAACATGCTATTCCTGCTATTAAATCCAAGAAGCCACTCACACTTGTTACTCCAAAATTTCTAATTACACAGCTAGAATAATCAAAAATTGAACTCTAAATTAACCTCTACATTGTCAGGATTTCCCAAATCCTGAACATTATTGATGGTAATAGCCACTACATCAGCGTTCATTATGCTGTAACAATTACAACAAAGGTGAACATCATTAGTGATAGCAGACAGCACAAGAATATTTAGAAGCTGGTGTAGAAGCAACCAAACTTAACAAGATTACACACACTTACTTGATAGAGCTTCGAAAGCTGTCAAAGAAGGTGGTCCAAAGTGGACCTGTTTCTTTCGAAGCCAACCGAATGTGGGTAGGTCATTTGATTCTTAATACCATAAAAGATGAGCATGGCCATTCTCTCCAATATTTTGCACAAACAGATAATCAGAAAATAGGATGGTAATTTAAGATCCTTTCTCAGATTTTAAATTACCAAAAGCAAGAATAGGTGCCCCAGGCATCTGGAAACTGCTTTTCAAGGAAGAGCAGGTGGTATGTGGATTTTGGTGAAAAGTGTTTAATAATTTATGGATTTACTACCAACAGCTGGTTGGTTGATTGAATTTTATTGGCACATTAGCTTAAGGCTATAATGCACCCCTACTACCAACAGCACTTGCCTTTGTAAGGATGTCAGTTATTTTCAACTCATGTATGGTAAATGGCCCATTATATGTGTTTAAGGACCAGAAACTCTGTGGAATAAGATGTTGTTGCTGAGATGTAAGGAAATGTTTTCTAGAGAGCACCGGCTACTGCAGTTGAGTCTGCAATACTGCAGCCATTATATTCCATTACCAATGAGGAGTGTACCCTGTATTTTCTCTTCATTTTCTGGATTTTGTCCCAGAACACGTTATAGCCGATCACCTGAGTAATAGAAGCAAAATGGATCCAGGATGCCTTTTGGCTCTGATTTCAGCTAAAATGTACTCTAGCTGGTGGGTGCTTAAAGGCTATGAAATTAGCTGTGGTGGGATATTGCTATGCTGACGAGCATAGCAAGTCACTTTGGTCAGTGGTCAGACACACAAAAACACTGAATAGCTTTATATTTCTGGCAAATAGTAACAGGCACTGTTTCGATTTGTTGATACCGACATGACACAGTAGGATATCCATGATAGGCCCAAGGGCAGATTTCACGAAGTGATGAGTAGAGGAAATGAGGTATAATATGGATGGCAAAATATTTCTGTGTTGTTTTATGTATGGAATAGAAATATATTATAGAATTGAAATACATTTTCCTTTAGTCAGCAGAGACAATCATTTGAATAAATTTACTTCATGGTTAAGTTAAGGCCTACAGATTGGGGTAAATTCAAAGGCCTGCTGAATCAGTACCCACAGGAAGAGAAAATCATGTTTGGTTTTTTTTTTTTCCTGGCGCAACAGAAGCGTATAGCATCCTTGAACTGTATGGCCAATACTACTTCCATAAAACATATGTTTTGGTAATTGATGATTTGTACTGGTGGATTAACTCATTTGGATGTCCACTGCAGCTAATTTGGTATAAACATGTTCATTTGAATAAATGATTTTTAACAGTATACTAATTGCAGACATACCTTGCTCTTGATGAACAGTTGTCAAAAACTCTTCTCTGTCTGTTACTTCCTTGACTAGTTCGGCCATTGATGTGTCTGTAAATAAAGATAATGTCTCCAATTACTTTTTTTTATGTCTATATGATGGGGGTACCAGATACTGCAGTGGCTTTCAAGATATGAGGTACATCCCCCAAAGCAGAAGGAGTGAAACAAATGATTGTTTTAAATTGAACTTTTAAAATGAAGAAAGGAAATGCAATGAAAATGCTACTAAGCATTATAAAAAGTTTAGGAATCACTGAGCTATTGTATTCTCTTTGGTATTACAACATATTTGGTATTAGAGAACTTTTATGTAAACAACAAGACTATAATATGTTGCCCCAGTTTTGCATATAGTTACAAGAAAACTGTCTGTTACAGATGCACTGATTTCATATGAAGGCACTTCACTATAAGCTGTTTTGGTATTCCACCATGGACTTTAAATAAAAAGCAGTGATTCAAAGGAGAAGTATATTGCTAATTATTTAAAATGTATAACATTTCCAATAATTTAGTTTCAGCACTTAGTAGTGTCCCATCATTGGCAAAACAGACAGGTTTTAGTGATGCTGATGGTTAGAAGCTTTGAAAAAAAAAAAAAAAGGATATTTAGGGGTAAAGCTTGTTTATAGCTATGAGAAAACTATGCTTACTATGAACACATCAATCTCATACTATGGAGGCACTCATCATGCTGCCTGAATATTGCACTTTGCACTTCAAAAGCACTATTCCAACTGAGAAGTATACTGTTATTTATTTAAAACGTATACCATTTCCCATCTGTAGTTTCTAGCCTCTGCTGGTGCCTTACTGGTGGGTAAGTAGGCGCTGTAAATGAATGACCTGACCAGTCATTTGCTTCCATGGTGCAGGCTGCAATACTAAGGCAACTCATGGTTAGATGCCCTCACAATATGATTTATGCATCTGTAGTAAACCTAGTTTGCTCAAAACTGAGGCTGCTGACCTAACTTGTTCATACCCAAATATACTTGAGTTTTCCAAACAACAAGACTTATTTGGAACTACTTACTGCAGATTGACAATTTTTTGCCTTACTTTCTAGCTCAACTAGGGATGCAATAGAGTATATGAATGCAATATCAATTACACATGTGACACTTACAACCGTAAATAGTTACAGAATAAATTTTTGTATACAATGACACATATATACTGCATTATATAAATTTGAGAATTGAACCAAGTAAATCTCAGTTATATACACATTATTTTATAAATCAACAGGGATTACCTTTATTTTAGATATAGGAAGCTTCTTTTCCAACTCTCCTAGTCCAACTCACTAATAATTCTTGAGGATGGCGATATCTATTTTGTAAAGCAGGTGGGACATCTTCCCCACTCTCAGAACCGTAGTGTTCAGACCGTGCAGTCTCAACAATGAGCGCTCATGACTGCTGTCTACAAACACCATACTTCTGGCAGCATGGAAACCAGTACTTGGATTGGCATAAAATTAGATTTTGAGGTCTAAACTGTTTAATAAATATGGACCGATTATTTCTTTTGGTCCTATAGCTGGACTTTAGAGTTTAATTTATGGGTCTAATAAAATTGGATATGGGGGGGGGATTATTCTCTACATTCCTTAAGTCGGACTAGAACTTTTCAGGCATCATGTTCACAGGAACGGAGCAACTCAATTAATCCGAAACTTTTGTCTTGTGTTGTAGTGTTTGTTCTCCACACATGCGTATAAGTGACCAATCGTCGGACAATAGGAATGGCCTACAGATACTGATTGAAGTTTCATGTAGTTTCATCTCTAAGGTTTCTGCAATAAGTAGTTTGTGATAGTTGTGTTGAATATTTATAATTTTTGTTTCATTAAAGCTGAATGAATGTCATTCATTAAAGCTGAATGAATGTCATTTATTGCGTGAAACAAAAGTTCCGATGCATTTGAACGACCCACCCGCACAGAAGCTTCGTGTTGTTTTGCTCAAAGCTGTGCCACTCCCATGGTAGATCCTACATAGACAGCGTCGCAATTTTTGCATGGGATGCTGTATACGAGGTCATGCTGTGATTGGAATGTGGTGTTTGTCGATTTCTAAAGAATGTGTATTTCTTCAGAAATTTCTAACTTCTAATTTCTAATTCTAACTTCTTTTCCAGGAAAAATAATGGAGTCACTGGATAAAGAAGCACTGCAGGACCATCTAGACAAGACTGCAGTTATAGTTCAGACAAAGCATGGGTTTATTAAGGGGAAGTCTTGTCTGATCAATTTGATCGGATAGTATAATGTGGTCACAAAGGAACTGGATGCAAACAATTTTGATATCATATACTTGGATTTTAGGAAAGCTTTTGATACTGTTGCATACTGTACAAATTGGAGCAGAATGGCATTAAGGGCAAATTGCTGCTATGGATAAAGAGATGGTTGAGTGGGAGAAGACAGTGAGTGGTAAATAATGGACACTGCTCTTCATGGACTAATGTTATTCCTGGAGTCCCCAAGTGGGAACTCCACGAATACGGATAAATACAGACAATAACAACGGGTCCAGTGTTGGATCCATTGTTATTGTCTGTATTTATCAATATTGATAAATACAGACGATATTGATGAAGGTATATCAGGCTTAATGTCCGAGTTTTTAGACAATACGAAGGTTGGCAGGGTTGTTAATGACAGTAATGATAGTACGCTACTACAGCAGGATCTGGAAAAGTTGAGCAGATGGGCTGAGAGGTGGCAACTGAAGTTTAACATTGACAAATGTAAAGTACTGCATATGGGTAGCAGTAATCCCGGAGTACTGTATCAACTGGGTGGTACTACACTCAGGAAGGTGGAAAATGAAAGAGACATGGGGGTAATTGTGCATTAAGATATGAAGTTTTCTGAGCAGTGCAGACAGTCTGCAAGAGTAGCTCATGGTGCCTTGTCAATGATATACAGGAATTTTTCTAGCAGGAATAAGGAGGTGATTATCCCCTTGTATAGGTAATTGTCAGGCCACCCTGAAGGCATCATTTTAGGAAGGATGTAGAGCTGCTTGAACGAGTACAGAGAAGGGCAACGAGATTGGTTAATGGAACATAGGGTTACTCTTACGAAGAAAGAGTTAAGTGCTGCAATTGTATTGCCTGGAGATTAGACACTTGCTAGGTGATTTTATTCAGGTTTATAAGGCCTTGAATGGTTTGGGCAAGCTCAATGCTGATTGGATTCTTCCTCTTGTCCAGATGAATCGCCTGAGGGGACATGAATTGAAATTGAGGAAAGACTGTTGTAGAATAGAAGTGCAGAAATTTGCCTTTAGTTAATGGGTGGTCGGTTGCTGGAACAGATTTCCATCTGTTGTTGTAGAAGTTGACAGCATAAATAAATTCAAGGCAGAACTAAACAAACATTTGGAGTTTATGTATGAGTGAAATGGGAAGTGTTTTTTTTTTTTGGTTGATGCTGTATAAGCTTACTTTCTTGCATCATATGCCTCTACTAATACTAATGCGGGAATATGGATCGAAAAGTTAGAGATTGTGGCAACAATTGCGTAGTAGAACCATGTGTGTTCACACCTGTACTAACTTGATCAGAATAAACCATAACAAACTGCACGAATATAACACCAACATAAATCTTTAATCTTCCAGAATTATGAACTAAAAGAATAACCAAGAAATCACAGATAAGTTAGAATCCTGTAAGATCTACTACCAGAATATATTTATATATAAATCTGAAACTGATATGAACTAAGTCTCAAGTTGTACATAATATTATTCAGAAAAAAAAAAAAAAAAAAAAACTAATAAAGATTGAGTTCACTGTCCAAGGAAAGTTCAACCACTGTGATTCTTTTACTTCATTAGACAATAAAATAAATATGAAATAAAGGGGAAAACAACAACAGGTAATTAAAACAAAGCTATAATCCTCATAATAAGGATTATAAGACATGACAGTCCTAACAAAGTATCATCTGTGCTTATATCAACTTGTTTAATTTTCATTTCTATCTGTAAAAAAAATATGGGTATTTTCATAACTTGTCTGTGTTTAACTTTGCAGCTCAAGTTTTGGTTTTGCTTAAAAGTATTACCAATATATTGAACAGATTGTGTAATGTATTACGGATCTACATTAATCCCTGATTAGTCTAATAGAATACTGAAGTTCAGCATTATGTATGCTTTAATAATAGATCTAAATGATCTATTATTAAAGCATCTATCACTAAAAAATGCATCTATCACTAAAGTGAAAAGATCTAAACATACCAAACACATCCTAGTTCATTTCCTGGTGAAGTTTTCACCAGGTTGCTCAGACAAATTTCCACTTTCTGCAGGGTTGAGTTGAAGGAGTATGTGCTATTAAAAAATTGCATACTATTGGCAAGTGGTCACTACCTATGGGATCATTTATACTGTACGCTCTATGGTCGGGACCAGTACTGGAGAACAAACTGAGAGATCTATTACTGAGATGTGCCCATTTAGGAGCTGTAAGTGAGTGTGTGCACCAGTATTTGGCAGTAGGTAGATCAAGACAAGTGTTATTGGAATATAGAGAGTTATACGAATAGCAACAGCTTCTAATTCAGCCTGAAGTGAGATATGTTTGGTTGGGATCTTTGAATTTATCAGGATTTCCACACCACCATGGGCAGCATTAGCTGTATTTCAATCTCTTTGATAAAGGCAATACTTCTTTATTGAAGTAGAAATTTGCGAGGTTAAGTAAGTTTCCTGACAACTGGAGAATAATGGTTAATTAGATTTGGATATTGCCTGTGTTGCAACGAATGCCTCTGCAGTTCCATTGTAAAATACAAGGCATTATTTGTGTTTAGTTGATGGAGCTGATTCTGATTGCTTTTTGAAAGTGACTTGTTTATGAAGTTCCAATTTTGTTTTTTTGGGACAGTGTCCATTTCTTCTTCTTCAGCATAGATTTCTAAAATAGGACCTTTCTATATAGATGTGCCTTCTGTGTCCATGGTTATATCCTGAATATTTTTTTTAGCATTTGAGTTTGTAACATGGGATGTGGAAGAGAGGAAGAGATGTTGCTGATTATTTTCTTGGTCCGAGGCCTTGGATTGTTGCTTGCATACACTTGGTTGTAGCTCAGAGGGGACATTTCTAGCCCAGTCAGAAACTGATTTAGTAGTGGGAACTGTGAGATCAGTTTGAATGGAGACTGATATTGTTTTACAGCATTTGCATAGGTAATATTTTGGTTTATAGTTGGTGCAACTAGTTTTCTCACTTCTTGGTAACTTTGTTCTCAACATTGTATTTTTTCTCTGTTTTCCACTTTTCAAATGTCTTGGAATATGCAGGATGGTCACCTTTGCAATTTGGGCAAGGCATTTTTATAGCTGTACAGTCACTTTGTATGTGGTCTGAGGGCCCACAGTTGGGACACACAGGAATTTCTCTACATACAGCTTGAGAGCAGCCATACTTTGGCATTTATAACATCTTAAAGGGTTGGGAATGTAGGGAACAAATGCAACAAAACAAATAACTTGCTTTTACAGAGAAGGGTAAGATATGAAGGTAAGGATAATATTTCTAGCAGGTGTCAGTTGATTATCTTTTTTAATCATTATCCTTTTTTGCTTCAATTACGTTCTATTCCTGCAGTTCTTGGTATATCTTCCTCGGTAACATATAATAAATCCCAACTAGATATGTTAGGCAATACTACTGCTGCACCAACATGCTTTTCAGTTTTAGATCCATCTGTGTAGATCAGTGTGTACCGGCCGTGCTGGATTCTCAGTGTGGCATGTATTTGTAGCATTTTCTGTTGGGACATGGTGTGTTTTCCTCAGGCCGTGAATGAAAAGTCACACAGCAGTATATGGTGGGATTGCATGAGAGGCAGTAGGCTGTATCTTACTCAGGTCAATTTGCCAGTCAGCTTGTAGTGAGCGAAGACGTATCCCAGTTGGGGAGATTATAGATGGGTAAGCTCTATAAAGGTTTTCCCATTCCGGAGAAAAAAAACACCGTTCCAAGTGGGGTGTTTTCGATGCCCTTTGAGTTTTGTGGCATAATTTAATAGTAGCATTTGTCTGCATAGTTGCAAGGGTGTTTCATGGGCTTCAGCATATAAGTTCTGAACCAGTGATGTACGGTACACCCGCAGTGCAAGACTAAGAGCGCTGTTGTGTATAGGTTCAAGCCAACATAAAGCGCTTCGTCTAGCAGAACTATATGCTACAGAACCATAGTCCAGACGTGACCTTATTAATGCACGGTAAAGTTGCAGTAGCGTGTAACGGTCGGCTCCCCATGTTGTGCCTGATAGAACTCTTAAGATGTTAAGCTTTTTAAGACAGTTAATCCGGAGTATTTTTATACGATCAAGTAAAGTGAGTTTTTGGTCGAATATCATACAAAGAAAGGAGACACTAGGGACCACTGGTACGAGTTGATTTTCTAGTCTAAGTTCTGGATGTTAGTGTAGGATGCGCTTCCTACAGAAGTGTATCCCAGCCGTTTTTTTGGTGTGAGAGATGAAATCCATTGTTTTTGGACCATTTAGTAATAAATTTGATGAGCTTGAAGTTCTAGTCAAGACATTAAAGGCAGATTTTGTTGGGATATCAGGGACAGTGTCACACAGATATAGGCAGCACAGAGTTGGAATTTGGGGAGTACAATGTGTATAGGAAGGATAGACAGGATAGGAAGGGAGGAGGAGTTATGCTGTTAGTAGAAACACAAAATCTAAGGAAATGCATCCTACTGATGTTGGTGGACAATGCGGCGTTGAATATGTTTGGCGTGAAATAAGCACTGGGAAAGGAAAAATGAGAGTAGGTGTGTGTTATAGGCCTAATGAATCTGATGAGTATAATGAGCAATTGTGCAGAGAAATAGTGGGCCAATAAATCAGAATGCCTTATAATGGGAGTTTTTAACTTTCGAGATGTTGACTGAAACTTGTGGGTTGGTCACTAGCAAAACTTGTGGATTTATTGGATGACTGTTTTCTACAGCAACATGTTTGAGAGGCAACCAGAGGGTCTTGATCTGATTATCAGTAGTGATTCTTCATGCATTAAGAATCTGCAGATAAAAGAACCACTGGGCAACAGTGATCACAATGTATTGATGTGGGAATTATTTACAGATGTAACTACCATCAAGGGTAAAGGGAAGGGCTTTTGCTTTCGTAAAGGTGACTACAGAGGTCTCAGACAGTTTTTAAATTCTGTACAGTGGGATCAACTGATGTTACCAACAGTGAATTCTAAATGGGAAGCCTTCAGGGATTTAATTTTGGAGGCTACTACGCTTTTCATTCCAACTAAGAAATACTGTTCAAGGTTTAGGCCTAAATGGATGTCAGATCAATTAATGAGGCTAGTGGCAAGGAAGAAGAATGTATGGGATGCATATAAAGTATCAGGTGACACAGAAGCCTATGGCAGGTATAAACTAGTCTGTAATCAAGTCACAAAGGAGGTTAGGCAGGGAAAGGCAGATTATGAGAAATCTTTGGCAAAGGACACAAAGAAAAACAGCAAGGAATTCTTTACTTATGAAAACTCTAGAAGGAAATGGATGAATCAGATTGGACAACTTAACATAGATGGGTTGACTACTGATGATCATGCTCAGGTAGCTGATAAACTGAATGAGTATTTTGCATCTACATCACACATGAGGAGTTATTCAATGAGGGGCCAGAAATTTATCAAATTCTAACAGGGAGCTAAGTGATTTTGTAATAATTGAGAACAAAGTGGAGGAGAAATTGAAGTTAAACAGAAGGAAGGCACCTGGGGGTGGATGGGATCTATCAAGTTATATTAAAAAAGGGAGCAAAGGAAGTAAGCGGCCCTTGGCCATAATTATGAGAGCTTCCTTGGACTCAGGGGAGGTCCCCATGGACTGGAGGTGTGCCAATGTATCACCAATTCACAAAGGAGGTTCAAAAGGTGACACAAGTAACTACAGACCTGTTAGTTTAGCTTGTGTTCTCAGGAAAATAATGTAATCACTGGTTAAAGAAGCATTGCAGGATCATCTAGACAAGACTGCAGTAATAGTTAAGACACAGCAAGGGTTTGTCAAAGGGAGGTCTTGTCTGACCAATTTGATTGGTTACTATGTGGTTACAAAGGAACTGAATGCCAAAAATAATTTTGTTATCATATACTTGGATTTCAGGAAAGCTTTTGATACTGTTGCTCATGGAAGACTGCTGTATAAATTGGAGAGGTATGGCATCAAGGGTAAGCTGCTACAATGGATAAAGGGATGGTTGAGTGGGAGACAACAGGGAGTGGTAATCAATGGACACTGCTCCTCGTGGACAAATGTTATTAGTGGAGTCCAACACCAGTTCGGCGTTGGACCCATTGTTGTTTTGATTATTTATCAATGATATTGATGAAGGTATATCAGGTTTAATGTCCAAGTTTGCAGATGATACAAAGGTTGGCAGGGTTGTTAATGACAGTATGCTACTCCAACTGGATCTAGATAAGTTGCAACTGGAGTTTAACATTGACAAATGCAAAGTACTGCATATGGGTAGCAATAACCAAAGAGAAACGTACCAACTGGGTGGTACTACACTCAGGAAGTGGAAAGTGAAAAGACCTGGGGGTAATTGTGCAGCCAAACATGAAGTTCGCTGAACAGTGCAGACTGGCTGCCAGGGCAGGTCATGGAGTCTTGTCAATAATATATAGGAATTTTGCTAGCAGGGAGGTGATAATCCCATTATACAAGACAATGGTCAGGCCACACCTAGTAACTACACCCTAACACAGCCTATATATTTACTTGTTCCACTACGACTCCCAGCAGTCCTGGAAATCTCCATTACCTTGCTTTCCCGTCTGCTGCCCATTCTAATAGCAGTGCAAGAATCACTTTTGCCTCTGCCTGCGGCCACCATTAACCTTTTAGTCTGTGTATCCCCCCCCCACACTAGCAGTTTTCTAACCCACCTAACACTGCCTTGATAGCATCAGCAAATATTCTTGTACCCTTTCTATTTAAGTGTATCACATCCCTGTAGAAGCAGTCTCTCCTGTCAACAAGCACAGACCAGGCTGAAAAAAAAAAAAAAAAAAAAATTCTGCCCCCTTGAGCCTTGCACAATCTCTCCAGGGACGAATTGATTGACAAGGCTCTCATCATATACTCCCTCCTATCGAGTCTGGGCAGAATTGCAGACACTTTCACATTCAACCTTAACTCGTGACTTTTCTTCAACATTGACCTGTACTTGTTGAGTAAATCTGCAGATCTCTTACTCTTAAATGTCATTAGTTCAAACGTGTACAATAATATCACCTTTAATGCCCTGAAAAAATGATATCTGCTCTACAACGTCATCAACTTTTGCCCCTGCCAGACATACCCTGGTCCTGTTCCACCTATCCTTCTTACATAGTATATTCCCCATCTCCCTGACAATAACGTCAGCAACAATAACTAGTTCCTTTGGAACCAGCGCATTCTGCCTTGGAGACTGCCTCTGTGTTGCCTGATGCACAAGAGTGAGCTATGTCATTGAGCTGGGCAGCTGAGAGCCTGATGGGCTCCTCATTAATTTCTTTGAGGGCATTTACCCTGCACCTCAAGCTATCATAAGATGCCCATCAGAATGCAAAGTTGGTACCTAATTTATTGACACTTCAGACACCTAGCACACACAAAGGCATCCAATTTTGGTGTCATCCTTGTGCAGGAGCCATGGAAATCTTCTCTGTATCGTTCCAATTTTAGTATGTGTAGTGCCAAAGCAAGTACAGCGAGTTATTACTACTAGCAAAATAGTGGCTGTTACAGTCCAAGCGAAAAATCTGCCTGGACTGTCTAGAAAATCTAGCAAACTCATGGATTATAAACAGTAACAAAGCAGTACTTACAGAACCCTAGAAAGCAGAAATCTTTGATTTTTTAGTCTGTTTACCTCAAATCCACATTCTAGACTAAAATATGTGTTACACACACTATATATAAAGTACAGAAACATTACATGGATTGATTATAGCATTAGCATTAGTAGAGGCATAGATGCAAGAAAGCAAGCTTATGCAGCATCAGCCAAAAAAAAAAAAAAAAAACCCCACTCCCATTTCACCCCTCCATTCGTTCGAAATACCTGTCCAGCTGAATCTTAAATTTATTTAGGTTATCAACTTCCACAACAAGGGATCGACGTCTGTTCCACCAACCACCTGCTGGCTAAAGACAAATTTCCACACATCTATCCTACATCTGTCTTTCCTCAATTTGAATTTATGCTCTCTCAGGTGATTATTCTGAGCAAGAGGTAGAATCCCATCGCCATTGAGCATGCTCAAAACCATTCAAGGCTTTATACACCTCTATCAGATCACCTCGCCGGTGCCTAGTCTCCAGACACTGTAATTTGTAAAAATTTAAGCCTTTCTTCATAAGAGCAACCCTTTGTTCCATTCACTAATCTTGTTGCCCTTCTCTGTACTTGTTCCAGCAGCTCTACATCCTTCTTGAAATGAGGCCTCCAGACCTGTATACAGTACTCAAGGTGTGGCCTGACCATTGCCTTATACAAGGGAATAATCACCTCCTTATCCCTGCTAGAAAAATTCCTGTATATCATTGGCAAGAAACCATGAGCTACTCTTGCATCCCATCTGCACTGCTCAGAAAACTTCATATCTGCCTGCACAATTACCCCCAGGTCCTTTTCATTCTCTACCACTGACAGTGTAGTACCACAGAGTTGATACGTTGCTCTGAGGGTTACAGTTTCCCAAATGTAGTACTTTACGTTTGTCAATGTTAAACTTCATTTGCCACCTCTCAGCCCATCTCCTCAACCTTTCCAGATCCTGTTGCAGCAGCATAGCATCAGTAGTGTCCTTAACAACCCTGACAACCTTTGTATAGTCTGCAAACTTGGACATTAAGCCTGCTATACCATCATCAATATCATTTATAAATACAGAAAACAACAAGGGACCCAACACTGAACCCTGAGGGACTCCACTAATAACATTAGTCCACAATGAGCAGTGTCCATTGATTACCACTCTCTTCTCCCCTCAACTATTCCTTTATCCATAGCAGTCAATTTGTCTCCAATGCCACACTGCTCCAATTTGTGCAGCAGTCTTCCATGTGCAACAGTATCAAAAGCCTTTCTAAGATCCAAATATATAATATCAAAGTTATTCCCTGCATCCAGTTCTTTTGTGACTGCATGATAGTATCCAATCAAATTGGTCAGGCAAGACTTTCCCTTAACAAAACTATGCTGTGTCCGAGATATAACTGAAGTCTTGTCTAGATGATCCTGCAGTGCTTCTTTAACCAGTGCCTCCATTAATTTTCCTGGAACAGATGTTAAACTCACAGGTCTATAATTACTTGTGTCAGCCTTTGATCCTCCTTTGTGAAATGGGGTCACATTTGCACTTCTCCAGTCTATGGGTACCTCCCCTGAGTCCAAAGAAGATCTCATAATTATGGCTAAGGGTTTGCTTACTTCCTTTGCTGCCTCCTTTAATAAAACTGGATAGATCCCATCCACCTCGGGTGCCTTTTTTATGTTTATCCTCAACAGTTTCTCCTCCACTTTCCTCTCAGTTATTACAAAATCATTTAGCTCACTGCCAGAGTTTACTTCACCTCTGGCGTTACCCTTCCTGAATAAAAAATTGTTTAGAAACAACATTCCTCCAAAATTCAGATTCTATATGAAAAGCAACCCTGACCAACTAAATGCTTCTTTCAGATAAAACATCATGCTAAAAAATGTAACAGTTATGTATCGCACATCAGAATTTGCCATTACACACCTGTATATAATGTACAAAACAATCTCGGCACTAAGCCATCGGTATTGTTCTATTCAGTAGTGTGAATTGAAAACGTCCTCCTCGAAAACACAATACTCTTAACTTTCATTTTATTTTAGTAATGTATAGTAAGTAACCTTTTTTGTACATCTAGATTTATTTTTATATATCAAAGTGATATATTCTTTTAATTAGTAGATTGCCTCTATCATCTCCTTTTCTAGTTCCATATGGGTTGACAGCCCTTTCCACATTTTGGATCTTACCAATTCTCACATTCAAATCCTCCCATTACAATTTTATAATGGTAGTTATCCTACTTGTAAAGATGCCATATCTCTTTATAAAATTCTTCAAATTCATCATCACTATGGCTACTTGTAGGAGCATAAGGTTGAATAATCTGAAGGTAATAGCAACTATTTAGCTTAATAGCACTGTAAGCAAGTAATTCTTTTAGTAATACTTTATACTTTTATGGTTGAAGCGATCAGTGTTTTTTGTTGATTAGGAACGCAATTTCACCACCCTGTCCATTTTAGTTCTTTGTAGTACAGCCAATGTCCACTTCTAGTTTGACCATATCTTCACCTTTTTTTTGAATCTCACATAAACTGATCATGTCCCAATTGATGTTTTTCACCTCATATAACAGTTCTTCTAGGTAAGAATTCCAATATCTAAAGTCCAAAGGCAGCCTGATTGAGCCCGGTGATTCTTGGCAGCCTCTGACATTGAGCTGGTCTTTCCAGTGTTAGAGATAGTACCTTGCAGGTGGCCTACTGGGAATGAAAGACATTTACTTTGACATGAAGCCAGGTTGAGGCAATGGACTATAATCTGCCTTGCTGGTGAAGTGCGGGTTGACAGATTTGGATCGATTTAGTGTGGTTCTTAGCTTTGATCTGTCCATCTTGAGTGAGTCTGTTAGGAGTATATGCTCCCAATGGCATAATTTTCAGCTTCATGTACACGTGCAAGCACCCCCACCACAAGGCATCGATCCATGGGAGCAATTACACTCCCCACAATACACTGCACAGCGCTGATAATTGGTACCGAAACTGTGAAGATTGAGGTATAATTATAATGGATTTTAATTGAATGCCTGAGAAACAGTCTATAAACAAATTATAATAAATCTGTAAACAATTTGCGCTTGATTGCCAATTAAAAGGATTTGAAATTAAAAATATTACAAAAATTTTATTACATCATGAGAGAGGAGAAAAAAGCTTTGTTTATTTAGGTATTTCAATAATATTGAAAAGTTTGGTGAAGTTTTCTCTTCTTTTCTCGGCATAAAATTCTTTGCATTGACTCCCATCTTGTAAAATTTGCCGTATCTTGATGCTACATTCATCAGCCAGATCTCACCCCCCCCACCCCAAAAAAAAAAATTTCTCCAATTCTTCTGTTGAAAATTCTTTTGGTGTCACTTCAGAATTGTTTTCCTCTTCTTCATATGCAGTTTGCTCGTCAATTTCAAGGAGAGTTGCATCATCTAAGTCATTTGCTTGTGAGTCAGTGCAGTCACATACATTGGCAGTGTTCAAAGTTTCGAATCAAGTCTTTTCCGATCTTCACAATGTCTTCGGCAATTGTTTAAATTTGCGGTTCAAAACCACTGAAATCATTTGCCAAATGGGGCAAAACATGCTGCCAAACGGAACATGTTGTTGGCAGTGATTTCTAGCCAAGATGCAAATATATTTTCAATCGTATTTAAAGGGGTAAAAAATAAATTGTGAAATGAAAAGTTTGAAAGCTATCACGACATCTCATCAGGATGGAATTAAGAATACTGAACATTGTTGCACATTGCCACTTACTGCCTGAGGGGAGCTATTGGCACATGTGCATGTGAGACAATGGAGTTGGCACTTCAGCGCGTATGTACGAGTTCCTAGGCTATTGAATGAATTTTATTATGGACAGTAAATTTTCGACTTAAACTTCAACTGAAAACCGTGTTATAGTGAAACCCATGCTGTTTGAAGCCATGCAAAGCAAGGTATTGCTGTGCATATACCTTGCTTTGCATGGTATATGCACAGCAATTGACTAATATATATATATTTTAGTCGATTTTATTTAATTAAATGGTATTTATCTGTAGGGACTTAGGTGTATATGGACCAGGCTACCAAGTTAGCAAATGTAAACTAGCTTTAGTCCAGGAGGCCTATAAACGTTATATTAATGAAATGGTATTAAAAATAATATGATGCTAAATAATGAAAATAACAATAAAAATGATAAACAATGTTAATTGAAAATAACATTCCCTCACTTGCTACTTCATCGGGGCTTTGAGCAGATTGATAGCCAGACTAAAGGAATGTCTCATACTTACCCGTTTCTGTTGTCCCCATACCAGTTTTGCCAGTTATTAATTTTTCAGTGATAGTATTAAACTTAAAATTCAATGAGAAAGGATAACAGGTTTAGTTTAATTTTTGTAAAATTTTTAGATTTTTAATTTAAATTTTTACCAACGTAGTGTCATAAACAGCAAACTGGGATAGGTGACAAAAAGCCCAACAGGTATGTATCAGAATAAATGAGAAAAGTTCTTACTTCCTTCTTGTTCTGTGGTGGTCAGACAGAAAAGGGGGTCAATTCCTGCCTTCAGGCTGTTTTATTTGTTGATAAGATTATACTGCACAGATGCGCCTTTTGTAGATTATGGTGTGATGGTGAAATTGCTGTAGGCAATATATCCTGTGTCAATGCGAGTGTTTTGAAAGTCATGAGAGGGTTTATATTTCTGCTTGTGGGGGAGGGGGTTGCTTCTGATGTCGGAAGGAACCTATATAAATGAAATTGTGTTTATATCAGTACAAAATGTGTTGTAAAATACAAGAAGTATGTTAATAAAAATGGGTTGCTATCCCCTGGATAGGGCCGGTATAGCTTTTCTAAGGCATAATGACCTGTATTTGTCCAGGTGGATAGCTATGTACATATTTACAACCTCCTTCAATGCGAATTTTCACCCTGTGTCACTAGGTTTTATACTGTATTAAAATGAAGGGATATAAATGTTATGTGTATAGTATATATCTGATGCACAATTATTTTGTTGTTGGGAGTTTGTATCCGGTGATAATTTCCCATTATTTAGATGGTCTGATTTAGGAAGGGGGGGGGAAGTGTTTGGTAGGCTGGGTTACAGTGCGGTCAGACGACGAGCCTCTTCTGAGCACAATAAACCCAGGTATCAAAAACTGGGAAGTTTTTATCTTATTTGATAATGGACACATATTTTTAGACAACCTAGTAGTGGTAAGCTACAGCCATTTATAGTTCTAAACTGTTTCAGTGTATTTTCAATAAGTGTATAGAGGTTGGCATTAGGATGGTGTGTGTTGAGGTTCGTAAGTATGGCCGCTTTAATATGGTGTCTGTTGTATTTGGTGGGTATATTATTCTTGATGAGAGTTTCTATGAGTTTTTTAATTGCTTCTGTTATTATTTTTTTTTTTGATTTGGTAGTTGTTGGCGCATCGGCTTCTGTGGCCATATTGCACCTCCCAAGGTTTTTGTAGTACTTTGATCCAAGCCCGAGGCGGGAATTGAACCCGCGACCTTTGGGTTGCCGGGCAGGTACTTTACCTACTCGGCTAGCCTGGTCGGCACTTCCGTTATGTTATCTAGATTATTGCAGATGTGTATTAACCTGTTTGTTTGATTTCTAATAGTGTTGCCATAGATATGCTTAGCTAGATTGCTCTCCCAGTTGATAAGCTTTATTGCTGGGAAGCTGAAATGGTCTCTCTCATCATAATGTTAAGTGTAGACATTGTGTTTGGTGATGGTGATTTCGCTGTCGAGATAGTAAGCTTGTAAGTTGCTATTCGGGTTAGTGCGTTCTATGGTTAAATCTGTGGGGTAAATTTCCTGGGCTGAAATGCCGAAATTGATGACCAGGACATCATCAATATATCTGTAGAATATAATTTCTTCTTTGATGTTGTTTTCGAAATAATGCAGGTAACGGTTGGCTATGGAGCAGGAACTGCTAGCCCCCATGGCTACCCCCCTTGTCTGTACGTAAATACTGTCTCCCATAAGCATGTAATTGTTTTTAACATTAAGTTTAATAAGGCGTGCCAATATTGTTTATTACATTTCATAATGTTTTGATGATTTTCGTAGTAGCGTAAAAGGACTTTAATTAAATTGTCGTGGGATATACTGGTGAAAAGGTTTTTAAAGTCGTAAATGTATAGGCTTCTGATACTATTGTTTTTGATGTATTCTATATATTTCTTGTTATTGGAAATAATTTTAGTATTAGTGATTTGGTTGGCTATATAATTTAATTTGTCCTCCATTAAATTACTTGATGGTTTTATGTAGCTGTTTTTACCTGAGGTGATGAACCTTTTTCCATTCGGGACTTTATGGAATTTGGGGATCCAATATATGAATGGGTATCGTGTATTAACTATTTTTAATTTGAGTTTTTTGTGCATGGCTATAATTTTTTTGCAATTCTGCTAGGTGTGGAGTTCATAAGATTGTATGTATCGCTGTGGTTCATCTCCTCTTTAAGCGTGTCAATGTAGAACTTTTTGCAAATAACGCTGAAGTTGTTATTGGCCTTATCTGTATTTGTGATGACGAATTTATTTTGCAGTTCTTTTGTTTTGTAATTAATATTTTTTAGGTTATATTGCTTAATGCATTTTTGTAGTGGTATAATTTCTTTCCATCTAGCCAGAATACGTTCTGTGGAAGTATTTATCCAACTTTGAAAGGCTTCTACTGGTTTGTTGAATTTGTATGCGGTTTTAAAGGCAAACTGTAGTAGATCCGTGTAAATAGATTTGCAGTGTTTTTTTAGGTTGGCTGTGGTCTAAATTTGGTTCCCTTTTCCATGATCTCTCTTAGTGTGTGATCCTCTATAATGTTAAGGTCGCCAGTGATGATACGGTTGTAATGTAATTGGCATTGATTACCCAGACAGAACAAAAAAAGAATACCGCATTATTAAATTCCTTAATCGTTCATTTGACCACGTCAACATCAGAGATATTATCAATAAAACCAAGATATACCTTCCTATTAAAAACATAAAAAAAAAAATTAGAAACAGATACAACAAACCTATAGGTATGGCCATTTGTAACACTATAAAAATACCACTGCCAATATGAACACCACAGACCAACCTTGCTACTGCCAGGAAAACAAATATAAAAAATACATAGATCCACATTACAACCATATCATCACAGGCAACCTTAACATTATAGAGGATCACACACTAAGAGAGAGATCATGGAAAAGGGAACCAAATTTAGACCCCAGCCAACCTAAAAAAACACTGCAAATCTATTTACACGGATCTACTACAGTTTGCCTTTAAAACCACATACAAATTCAACACACCAGTAGAAGCCTTTCAAAGTTGGATAAATACTTCCACAGAACGTATTCTGGCTAGATTCAAAGAAATCATACCACTACAAAAATGCATTAAGCAATATAACCTAAAAAATATTAATTACAAAATGAAAGAACTGCAAAATAAATTTGTCATCACAAATACAGATAAGGCCAATAACAACTTCAGTGTTATTTGCAAAAAGTTCTACATTGACACGCTTAAAGAGGAGATGAACCACAGCGATACATACAAGCTTATGAACTCCACACCTAGCAGCATTAGCAAAAAAATTATAGCCATGCACAAAAAAAACGCAAATTAAAAATAGATAATACACGATACCCATTCATATATTGGATCCCCAAATTCCATAAAGTCCCGAATGGAAAAAGGTTCATCACCTCAGGTAAAAACAGCTACATAAAACCATCAAATAATTTAATGGAGGACAAATTAAATTATATAGCCAACCAAATCACTAATACTAAAATTATTTCCAATAACAAGAAATATTTAGAATACATCAAAAACAATAGTATCAGAAGCCTATATATTTACGACTTTAAAAACCTTTTCACCAGTATATCCCACGACAATTTAATTAAAGTCCTTTTACGCTACTACGAAAATCATTAAAACATTATGAAATGTAATAAACAATATTGGCACGCCTTATTAAACTTAATGTCAAAAACAATTACGTGCTTATGGGAGACAGTATTTACTGTACAGACTAGACTAGGGGTGTAGCCATGGGGGCCTAGCAGTTCCTGCTCCATAGCCAACCTTTACCTGCATTATTTCGAAAACAACATCAAAGAAGAAATTATATTCTACAGATGTATTGATGATGTCCTGGTCATCAATTTCAGCATTTTAGCCCAGGAAATTTACCCCACAGATTTAACCATAGAACGCACAAACCCGAATAGCAACTTACAAGCTTACTATCCCGACAGCGAAATCACCATCACCAAACACAACGTCTACACTCAACACTACGATAAGAGAGACCATTTCAGCTTCCCAGCTATAAAGCTTATAAACTCTGAGAGCAATCTAGCTAAGCATATCCATGGCAACACTATTAGAAATCAAACAAACAGGTTAATACACATCTGCAATAATCTAGATAACACAATGAAAGCAATTAAAAAACTCATAGAAACTCTCATCAAGAATAATATACCCACCAAATACAGCAGACACCATATTAAAGCGGCCATACTTACGAACCTCAACACACACCATCCTAATGCCAACCTCTATACACTTATTGAAAATACACTGAAACAGTTTAGAACTATAAATGGCCCGTAGTTTACTACTACTAGGTTGTCTAAAAATATGTGTCCATTATCAAATAAGATAAAAACTTCCCAATTTTGATACCCGGGTTTATTGTGCTCAGAAGAGGCTTGTCGTCTAACTGCACTGTAACCAGCCTACCAAACACTTCTTCCCTTCCTAAATCAGACAATCTAAATAATGGGAAATTATCACCGGACACAAACTCCCAGCAACAAAATAATTGTGCCTAAGATATACTATACACATAACATTTATATCCCTTCATTTTAATACAGTATAAAACCTAGTGACACAGGGCGAAAATTCACATTGAAGGGGGCTGTAAATATGTACATAGCTATCCCCGGACAAACACGGGTCGTTATGCCTTGGAAAAGCTATACCGGCCCTATCCAGGGGATAGCAACCCATTTTTATTAACATACTTCTTGTATTTTTCAACACATTTTGTACTGATATAAACACAATTTCATTTATATAGGTTCCTTCCGACATCAGAACCAAACCCCCCTCCCTCCACAAGCACAAATATAAACCCTCTCATGACTTTCAAAACACTCGCATTGACACAGGATATATTGCCTACAGCAATTTCACCATCACACCATAATCTACAAGAGGCGTGTCTGCGCAGTATAATCTTATCAACAAATAAAACAACCTGAAGGTGGGAAATGACCCTCTTTTCTGTCCAACCACCACAGACCAAGAAAGAAGTAAGAACCTTTCTCATTTATTCTGATACATAGCTGTTGGGCTTTGTGTCACCTATACCAGTTTGCTGTTTATGACACTACGTTGGTAAAATTTAAAATTAAAATTTAAATTTAATTTACGAAAATTAAACTAAACATATTATCCTTTCTCATCGAATTTAAGTTTAATACTATCACTTAAAAATTAATAAATAACTGGCAAAACTGGTATGGGGACAACAGAAACGGGTAGGTATGAGACATTCCTTTAGTCTGGCTATTGTTCTGCTCAAACCCCCCAATGAGGTAGCAGACAGATGGCCAAGTGAGGGAATGTTATTTGCAATTAACATTGTTTATCATCATTTTTATTGTTATTTTCATTATTTAGCATCATATTATTTTTAATACCATTTCATTAATATAACATTTATAGGCCTCCCAGACTAAAGCTAGTTTACATTTGCTAACTTGGTAGCCTGGTCCATATACACCTAATTCTCTACAGATAAATACCATTTAATTAAATAAAATCTGCCAATATAATTTCATGCACGTATAATGTCTAATCGCCCTATATACAACAGCATTAACGTTGCACAACTGACAAATACCTAATACTGTAAACTTAACTAGATATCATTATCATAACCTTCAATAAGAACACAATATATATATATTATATTAGCATAATAACAAACCAGAAAATGAACTAAATAAGATTTCACTAATATTTACAAGGACAACATTACATTTATATGATGATGACTTTTTTTTTTTTTTTTTTGGTAGTTGTTGGCGCATCGGCTTCTGTGGCCATAGTGCACCTCCCAAGGTTTTTGCAGTACTTTGATCCAAGCCCGAGGCGGGATTCGAACCCGCGACCTTTGGGTTGCCAGGCAGGCACTTTACCCACCTGCCTAACCCGGTCGGCGATGATGACTTAAACAACAATGCTGCTGCCTCAGTATACAATACGATTTCGAAATTATACATATGGTAACCAATGGGAAGCTAATTTTATGTTATCGTAACAAGAAAATGAGTCCAAAGTTAAAATATTCTCTGAGGTGGGACACAGACAAAGAGAGCAATATTCTCTATCTAAGTTTCTTTCCCTTTTGTTTTACAAAACTTTATGTATATGGTACATTAGAGGCATTATTTAATACTTATAGGCATACCAACAAAGCCTTTGATGAATGCCATCTAGAAGAGGTGATGATACACTGAGGGTTTTCCACTGTTAATATAATAGGAAATTTCTGCTCACAGACTTTCATGAGTGCTAAGTGAAGGTAGCATTATACTGAGGTTTCAACTCTATGCATCAATCAATCTTCTGTTGTGAAGCAAGACTGCTAAACTGCTTGCATTTAAAATGAACTGCTTTTTAAGGAGAAGCATGCCCCATTCGATTTGCAATTTAGCTAAGGGCTTTTTGGCTGCTTGCATACATTATTGCCTCCTCATCAGTAGGTAACTTGCCGCCACCTATGTAGATCCAACAACCCAGTGATGAAATCTGTTCACAGCATGAAATATGTCAACGGTATTGACATTTCAAAACAAGTAAATCTTAGGGTCGAAATTAGCAATGAAAAATTACTTGAGTCATGTTATCAATTTAGTAATGGAGAGAGAGATTTAATTCTGGTATCATAACTTATTTATTAAGCATAATAACTTAGAGGTAAAAACAACATACGTGTAGCCAACGACTTTTTGGCTGCTTGCATACGTGGAAGGTTATCAACAAACTGTTTCATTTCTCCTATAGTCTTAGCATCATGACGTTCCTGAAGCAAAACAATAACTAGATAAAGTCTTTATGT
Organism: Mastigoproctus giganteus; assembly: GCF_048544385.1. Taxonomy (NCBI): domain Eukaryota; kingdom Metazoa; phylum Arthropoda; class Arachnida; order Uropygi; family Thelyphonidae; genus Mastigoproctus; species Mastigoproctus giganteus. The sequence goes on along the minus strand of NC_143579.1, from coordinate 153,368,017 downwards.
GGCTATATTTATTGTAATGACACTAAATAAAATTAAGTAATTTACATGCCTTTTCTTTAATCCTTAATATACTAGTGTCAAAAACGCACACTATAATAAATATTAAAATGTGAGGCTACACAATTTCTGGACTGGAAAAAGAAAAAAAAAAAAAAAAAAAAAGTGAAACCCCTATTTTGTTATCTTAGAGTGCCACTTTTGATTTATATTGTCTAATACTCATAAACATGACTTATCCTCCTGAAAGAAAAGTCAGATCATCTTGAACAGGTTTTTGAAAATCACAGCACATGGAACAAATTGACACTATCTGCTGCACATTCAGCTTTTCTGCCATAACGCATTATTAAATAGGACAGTGTAATGGCTGTGCCTCATGAACTGATAGATATCATAAAAAAAAAAAAAACACAACACTTGACCATCACAAGTTAAAAGAATATAACTTTCTTATAGCAATATCCTCCCATTTTTGTATCCTCCAATTATCATAATAATGATAATTTCTGGTGTTAATATGTATTTAACACACAGTATCTATAATTATATTGTAAAATAATAAGAGAAGTTTACCTCAATATAGTACGTAGAACACTTCCGTATGATACTCTCCAGAAATTAAAACGAAAAAAAAAAAAAAAAAAAAACGAAAAACTTACATTAGAGTAACAAATAATTAAAAATCAATTTAACACAATTAAAAATAAGAAAATTAATTAAAAGAATTAAACAAAAAAATTTCAAAATGATTTTCCTTCCTGAAGCTAACAACGCTTTTCGACCAGATGTCATGATCACAGGGATGAAAATTACCGAATAGGGGTGAGAATTAAACTGAAATAGGGATTATTTGTCTTCATGCATGCGCGTAAAAGCCCACAAATCGGAGATCAGATATGGCTGACGAACATTAACAGAATCTGTGTAATTTAATTTCTACGGTTTCTGCAATTAATAGTCACGTATAATTACGTTGGACACCAAGTATTTTGGCCTCGTTAAATAAAAAAGTATGTGTTTTGTTAATGGCGTGAAATGCTAATTCTGACGCTGCTGAACGAGAAGCACAAACTGAGGCCACATGCTGATTAACACGAATATTCAAAGGAAAGCGTCAAACCTTGGTAAGACAAGTCGCAATCACTGCAAGAAATGTTGTATACCAGGTCATGAATTTGTGTTGCGAACTAGGAAAGGACTGAGTGATTGTTCAGTATAGTGTGCAATTTCCATATTGGCCTGGCCACAACTTTAAATTCAGTATCTTTAAAGAATCTGTTAAGCTGTTTGTGCCACTGTTCAACATACGGAACAGAAATAAAGTATTTTTGATATTACTATTGTTGGTTAGTGTAGTATTTTGTATCCTATCCTTAGCTTGTACCCTAATTCGGTTTATTGTAGAAAGGGGATAACCCGTTTAAGAATCTGCTGGTTAATATTTGTATTCCTGAGCCCAAAGCGGATTCCATCGTTGAATATTTGAAGGCATTTAGAAATTGATTAAAGATAATAGATCTTTTGTAGGTGAACAGGTGATAGCTGTTATAATGTAAAGCATACCGGTGTTTGTAGGTTTTTGATAGATGTTAAATTGGATTTTATTCGAGTCTCAAGTAAGTGTGAAATTTAATAACTTTGTATCCGTATCCTCCCTTTCCAATGTAAATTTGACTCTAGAATGAACATTATTAAACGAACGTAAAATGTCTTGGATAGTACTACTATCAGTAATAACTATAACATAGTCTAAATACCTCCCACAGTATGTGACATGGGGTTGAAAAGGCGTAAAATGTACATGCTCAATCGTCGAGAGATAAATCTCCGATATTAAGTCGCTCAGGCTCAATCCCATTGGCAAACCAAAAATTTGTTTGTACACTTTGTTATGAAAGTGTGATATAGCTGGCCTCAACTAACAGTTTAATTAAGTGAAAAATTTGCTTAATAGGAACCTTTGTATAATTAATCGGTATCGAGTTATTATTTAACATTTCCCAAAAAATATCTAATGTGTATTCAACGTTTACATTTGTATATATCATCATCATCATCATCAGCCATTTTCAATCCACTGCAGGATGAAGGCCTCTCCAGCAACTTTCCAGTTCCTTCTGTTTTGAGCACTGGCCATCCATTTACTACCCAAAAACTCATGAATTTCATCTATACATCTCCACCTTTGTCTTCCAGGTTTTCTTCTAGCTCCTCTTGGGTACCATTCTGTTATTTTCTTAGTCCATCTGTCATCATGTCTTCGAGCTATGTGTCCTGCCCAAGACCATTTTAGTTCTTTAGTTTTGATAAGAATGTCCTTTACTTGAGTTTGCTGAATAATCCATGTGTTTCTCTTCTTATCTAACAGTCTGATTCCGAATGCAATTTGTTCCATTCTTCGCTGTGTAGTTCTCAGCTTCTCTTCCATTCTTTTGGTGAGTGCCCAAGTTTCACTTCCATAAGTCATGGTGGGGAGTATACATTGATTCATTATTTTACATTTCAGACAAACTGGGATATTGCTCTTCAGTATGTGACTATATTTCCTGAATGCTATCCATCCAAAATTTATTCTTCTCTTGACTTCCAGCCATTTATCATTATTACAGCTAATAACTTGTCCCAGATAAGTATATGACTCCACCTTTCCAATTACTGCTCCTTCAATCATTATTTCCCTTTCCGTGGCATACTTTTTCATCACTACTTTTGTTTTAGCCATATTCATCTTTATTCCAAAATTCTTACTAACTGTGCATAACTGATTAAGATTTTCCTCTAATTCTTTGGGATTGTGGCTTATGACCACAATGTCATCTGCAAATCGTAAATGGTTTAGGTACTCTCCGTTCACATTGACTCCTTTCTGCGACCAGTCTAATCTTCTGAAAGCTTCCTCAAGGGCAGCAGTAAACAGCTTCGGAGATATTGTGTCTCCTTGTCGAACTCCTTTCTCCATTTTAAATTTCCTACTGTCTTTGTCTAGTCTAATAAAGGAGGTAGCAGTCTCATATATTTTCTTCAAAATCATAATATATGGGGTATCTATGCCTTGTCTTTCCAGTGCCCGAAACATTGCCTTATGCTGTATGGAGTCAAATGCCTTTTCATAATCCACAAATGCCAGGCATAATGGTGTTTTATATTCATTTGCTTTCTCCATTAGCTGTGATATTACGTGAAGGTGATCCATTGTTGAGAATTCTGTCCTAAAGCCAGCTTGCTCTTTCGGTTGATTCTCATCAAGTATTCTTTCTAATCTGTTAGTAATGACCCTTGTGAACAACTTGTAGATGTGGGATAACAAGCTAATTGGTCTATAATTTCCAATTTCTGATTTATCTCCTTTCTTATGCAGCAAAACTATGATTGCATTATTCCACTGCTTAGGCGTCCCACCTTTTCTAATGCACTTTGTGAAGAGCCTTGCCAGTTTTTGTGTTATGTCACTTCCTCCCAATTTTAACAACTCTACAGTAACTTCATCTTCCCCCGGGGCTTTCCGATTCTTCATTTTCTTCAGTGCATGTTCTACCTCATCAGGAAGAATATCGGGTATGTCGTATGTGTTGCTACTTTGCAATCCATCCTCCCCACTGCTGGTATCATTCCCTCGCTCCTTGTATAATTCTATAGTAGTCTTCTGCTATTTGAATTATGCCTTCTCTGCTGTTTATAAGTACACCATCGCTATTCTTCAGTTTCAGTATCAGTTGTCTTTCTGTATTACTGCTCATGGCTGCTGATTTAAATCCTTTGTTTTCCCTTAATGCTTGTTCTACTTTTCTTGTGTTAAATCTTCTTATGTCCTCTCTGAGTCTCTTTCTAATGGCTTTGCATAACTCAGTATACTCAATTTTCTCCCTGTCATCATGACTGTTTCTTGACTAATTTTTTCTCCTTTGGATTTCTGTTTCCCTATAGGTTTCTTGGGCTTTATCACTTTCAGAAAATTGTAATATTCCTCGTCGATATCTTGGTCCTGAGCAGTCTGCAAAAGCTCAAACTTGTTCTTAAGTTCCAGTACATACTGCTTTTTCTCCTCCTCTGTTATCTCAAAGACCTTTGTATTATTTACTCGAGTGAGTTTTTTCCTTTCCTTTCCTAAATCTATATCAAGTGTATATCTTACCATTCTGTGATCACTTCCAACATTTACCTTATTCAGGACGGTAACATCATTCACAATATATCTTCTGTTAGTGAGGATGAAGTCGATTTCATTGGTTGTTAATCCATTTGGACTCTTCCATGTCCACTTTCTGTTCACCCTTTTCTTGAAAAAAAGTGTTCATTACTGACAGTCCTTGAGATTCTGCAAATTCCACAAGTCTTTCAACCTCTTATTTCTTTCACCAATTCCAAAATTTCCTATAGTTCCTCTTTCTGCGCTGTTTTGCCTTTTTCCAACCTTAGCATTGAAGTCCCCCATAATAATAGTGTAGTGGGTTTTCTGCTCATCTAGAAGTCTCTCAATTTCGGTGTACATTTCTTCAACCTCTTCATCATCATGGCTCGATGTTGGTGCATAAATCATTATAATCTTTAGCTTGTAATGAACTAAATAAGATTTCACTAATATTTACAAGGACAACATTACATTTATATGATGATGACTTAAACAACAATGCTGTTGCCTCAGTATACAATACGATTTCGAAATTATACATATGGTAACCAATGGGAAGCTAATTTTATGTTATCTTAACAAGAAAATGAGTCCAAAGTTAAAATATTCTCTGAGGTGGGACACAGACAAAGAGAGCAATATTCTCTATCTAAGTTTCTTTCCCTTTTGTTTTACAAAACTTTATTTATGTGGTACATTAGAGGCATTATTTAATACTTATAGGCATACCAACAAAGCCTTTGATGAATGCCATCTAGAAGAGGTGATGATACGCTGAGGGTTTTCTCTCTTAGAAATCTTGAGTATTAGTCTTGACACCCTTGGTGATGTACTTTTGAATTCCAAAATGTTGTTTTTAAAATTTTTATGGACCAGAAACCCAACTCCACCTTCACTCCTTTCACTGTTTCCATTGGTGTACAGCAGATTTCCACTTGATAAACTTATAAGTGATTCATTTCTTCTTCTTGTTTCAGCCAAACCGATGATATTCCAATTCACATTTTCTAATTCCAGTATCCTGTCTTCACCAATGAGTAATCGTACGTTATAACAGGCCAAGTTCAGTTTCCGTGCATGGCAGCCTGGTCGTACCCAGAGATTCTTAGCACCCTCTGCTTCTACTCTGATCCTTTCGCTGCTGTAAGAGGGAGAGTGAAAGCTGCTGGGGACTGAGAGCCATTTGTATTGTTGTGCTCTCATATGCTGGAGGGTTTGGTCTTTTCCTCTTCAAGCTGACCAGGCGTCTTGAAGAGAACCACTCTACACATTTGTTGCCACCTAAGTGACGTAACAGGGCTTACCATCGAGAAGGTGTGCATGAGTGTATTTTAGGAAGGCAGGCCAACCGGACTTCTCCTAAAACTTCTGTAATAGAGAGATATTGGATCCATCAGTGTTTTAGGCTGAGTGTCTGATAAAACACAGGATACCTGTTCCCCTCTAAGCCCCATTATTCGTTCCCCTCATTATTCGTATATAATGAGGTAACATCTAGTGAGAATAAATTGTCATTGTCTTCAAGTCTACAGTCCTTAAGGTTATTAAATAATGTATCGTAATTCTTAATCCCGAATTTTATCGCCTGTCTAAAGGGTTTTATAATGCTATATACATGTGTGGCCAAGGATGAAAATGCTGAGTTTCTTGGCATTTTCATCCTTGGATATAGGAAATTATAGGCCAAATAGGAAATCCAGTCTTATGTAATTTTACCTGACCGAAAAGTGCAGGAATATTGTATGTTCTGGCCTTCAATTCCTTTAACTGAGCCATAGTAATGTAGTCGTTTTTTTGATATGTGGTTAAGGTTTATTGTATTGATTGACTAAATTGGTAAATACTGCCAGGTCTACTTCAAGATAAGTGGAGGTATCGTGAAACAACTAATTCTAACTTATTAATATAATCAGGTTTATCGAGTATTACCACTGTATCTCCTTTATCTGCCCTCTGCATAATAATGTCTAATAATTATATTGTTTAAACACTAAATTTTACTATTTTTATGAGAGTTTCATTGAGTTGCTGCTGTCATTGAAAAGTCATAACATGAAGAAATATGGATCGGTGACACATGAACAGTATTCAATGGAGTTTGTTTTTTGTTAAAATAAAAAATAAATTTTTTGTTTATACTCCGGCACAACAATCAAGTCAGTAGAGTTTACAATAAATTGTCAATACAAATATTTATCGTAGTTAGTAGTCACAGGCTTGAACCCAGGTCCACTTAAGGAACGTGTGTTATGCACTCTCGCTCCTGACCACTTGGCTACGTCAGGTTTTTTTTTTTTTTATTGAAGTGCTACATCCCTTTGAAAATAGCAGAATTTTCCGTCATCTTTAGCTGGCCTTTCCTGTCTGTACAATTTTATTAACAATGCCAGTTTTTCTTCTTCTAATATATTTGCTATTTGCTATTTTAATATCAAAAACATATCTGAACAATGTCCCTTCAAGATTAGTACAAATAAGAGGAAGCCCATGTTCTATGATAACCAAAGCAAAGAAAGATTTGGAATATATCACATCATTATATAGCACAATGAAATGCTATGGTACATCCTTTTGCATTTCTTTTTGTGCTTATTATTTGTTAAGAGGAAAATCTTGTTTGACCAATCTGAGTGGATACTACAATGTGATCACAAAGGAACTGGATGCAAAAAACTTAACAGGGTCGTTTTATTTTTGATTACTTTAAATGTGTTTTTACTACAAAAAAAAAAAGTTAATAGCTTAACCTGAAGGTACTATTAAGGACTTCCACAAGCATGAACTGTTATTCTATATGAAAAGTTGTGAAAAGGGGGTTGACTTTGTGAAATTAAATCTGTACGTCTGTATGTATGCATGTGTAAGTCACTATTTATGGAAGAGAGTAACCATTACATGAAATATAAACTAAAATAAATCATAATGGAAAAAAAAAAAAAAAATCCACACATATATACATTTGTAGAATGTTAGAATTTTCCAATTTGAATGTGGAGGTATACAATAAACTTTTTTTAAAAATAATTTAAAAATAACTAAATGCACAAGGCATAATACGTTAAGATTTAATTATCTATATAATATTGGTGTATAGATACACCATAGACAACTCTTTAGAAACTACGAAGTAGTTGTTGTAGGCATCATTTGCTCTGTTTCTCATATTGTGCTCTGCCTTCACGACGAGTTGCCATGATATTGCACTACCTCGAATAAGTAACGCTTCACTAATAGAGAAGACTATTGTTACTTATTCTCGGTGAGTACCACCACCCAGACGGCACCGTTTCAAGGCTATTGGCCTATCATCAGTGGATGGGCAGGTACCCTGGTATTGCAGGCATGACGACCCAATTGTGAAGATAATCACACAATATGAGAGATGCCAAAAGGTGTATATGACAATATTTAAAAATAACTAAATGCACAAGGCGTTGTTGTTGTTTGATTTTTAGGAGCATTAGCAACTAAGGCCATATTGCTCCGGGATATGTGGTGGTCAGTCCCTGACCTTTCCGCATCCTTCGTATTTGGTGGTGACGGGCTCGAACCCCGGTCTAATCAAGAAGCGTGTGCTGCGCACTGCTGCTCCTTCCCACCTGGCTACGGAGGCGCCCAATGCACAAGGCATAATACGTTAAGAGTTTATTATCTATATAATATCGGTGTATAGATACACCATAGACAACTCTTAAGAAACTACGAAGTAGTTGTTGTAAGCATCATTTGCTCTGTTTCTCAGAGCAAATGATGAGAGTTGTTGTAGGCATCATTTGCTCTGTTTCTCAGAGCAAATGATGCCTACAACAACTACTTCGTAGTTTCTTAAGAGTTGTCTATGGTGTATCTATACACCGATATTATATAGATAATAAACTCTTAACGTATTATGCCTTGTGCATTTAGTTATTTTTAAATATTGTCATATACACCTTTTGGCATCTCTCATATTGTGTGATTATCTTCACAACTGGGTTGTCATGCCTGCAATACCAGGGTACCTGCCCATCCACTGATGATAGGCCAATAGCCTTGAAACGGTGCCGTCTGGGTAGTGGTACTCACCGAGAATAAGTAACAATAGTCTTCTCTATTAGTGAAGCGTTACTTATTCGAGGTAGTGCAATATCATGGCAACTCGTCGTGAAGGCAGAGCACAATATTAGAAACAGAGCAAATGATACCTACAACAACTACTTCATAGTTTAAGAGTTGTCTATGGTGTACCTAGACACCGACATTATATAGATAATAAACTTTTTATAACTTCTAACTGGGCTTAGTAAAGGGGAATCGAAAATGAGAGGAAGGTTCGCAAAGCAGTTAACCACTTCCATAAGTAATGACTTAATTTATGCACACAAAGATTATTTAATTCCACACAACCAAGATTTCACAACTGTAATCAAATGTACATTTTATTTTTTCAGCTGTACTCAGACTGGACAGTCTCTCTCTCTCTCTCTCTCTCTCTCTCTCTCTCTCTCTCTCTCTCTCTCTCTCTCTCTCTCTCTCTCCCCCCCCCCCCACCCCACCCTTACAGCTGTTTACATAAGCCACACTGGTCACCAGTTTGTGCTCTATAAACAGTTTATGCTCTCTCTCTCTCTCTCTCTCTCCCTCCCTCCCTCCCTCCCTTTGCCCCAGCAGGTGAGTACAATTACATATAAATACAATACACAACAAATCTTGTTTTTAATGTACAGCTTATACACATCAAGTGCTTTGAAAATTATGGCAAAAAAAATGAAATTGGGAATCTTTGTAATCACAACATGAGAAATTGAAAAATATTTCTCAAACCTCAATAATTAATTTTTTTATTCTGATTAGAGGAATTCTGGAAGTCTGTCATTAAAGGCTGTAGTTAGCCCATCTAAGAGGGAGAGAGTGAAGTTTCTCCCCATGAGTTATCCAGCCTACACAACACACAATGGGATGATTTGCACAACGTGGAAATTGTTCCATACATTTTTTAGACCTAATACACTTACTGTTATAAGTGCACACTTGGGTGCCATTACCACCAAAATTTATTATTTTAATCTCCATTGTGAAAGTATTTTTTTATTCAAACCATATTCATTGTTATTCTCTCTCACATTAAGTGCGTACACAATTGAATGCTAAGAAACTTGAATTGAAAACTGAACTGAATTAAACTAATGAAGATGTACAGTTCCTGGGACTTCACATATAATCAGTACATTTTGATTACACAGTATTTTTGTATGACCAAAATAGATTGTGTGTAGGCCCACAGCATGAATTAAAGGTATACAAATACACTGTGCTGCCACTTGATTAGGGGTACACCCCCCTGCTGTGCACACATATGGTTCGTCCCACAACGCTGCAAGTCACATGACCACAGTTGTGGATATAAATGCAGCAGAACAACCTTTCTAGTATCACTTAAGTGTACAAACTGTAGCAAGAATGGGGAAAAGGAGTGATCTAACAGACTTCAAATGTGGCATGGTAGTAGGTGCAAGACATGCTGGACAAAGCATCTTTGAAATGGCAGTTCTCCTGATCTTTTCATGCACCACAGAAAACATCCTCTCAATAGCACTCCTATGGAAAAAAAAATCACTTGTTGATTTGAAAGGTCAGAGGAGGATGGCTGGAATTGTGCAAGCAAAAAGACAGGCCACAATGTCGCACATCACATCACATCAGAATACAACCTTGCTGCGGAGAACAAAATATCGCAATGGACCACTAGTCACACTTTGTCGCAAACAGGATAATACAGCCGACAGCCACATCACATACCTTTGTTATCAATGAAGAACAAGAACACCAGCACTGGACTATCAAGGATTGGAAAACAGTTGCTTGGTCTGACAAGTCGAAGTTCCTGATGCATCATGTTGATGGAAGGCTCAGAATTTGGAGGTAAAACATGAATCCACGGACCCATCATGTCTGACGACTGCTGTGCAAGGTGGTGAGGGCAGTGTTATGTTGTGGGGTATGTTTTCTTGGGACACGTTGGGTCCATTGATCCCCATAGATTCATGTCTGAATGCCACATCGTACCTAAACATCGTTGCTGACCAAGTGCATCCGTTCATGTTGACAGTTTATCCTCAGTCAGATGGCTACTTCCAGCAGGATAATGCACCAGTGCACAAAGCCTGAATCTCTATGGCATGGTTCCAGGAACATGACAATGGCTTTTCTTTGCTGCAGTGGCCCACTCAGTCCCAGAATCTCAATCCTATTGAACATTTTTGGGATGAGCTGGAAAGGGCTGTTTGCTGCAGGCATACACCTCCATTGAATCTAAAGGAACTGCGTGACACACTCATGTCTGCATGGTACTCCACTCCTGCATGTTTTCAGCATCTTGGTCAATCCATGCCTAGATGAATTCAGGCTGTTTTGAAGGATAAAGGAGGCTCAACACACTACTAGATAGGTGTACCTAATAAAGTGGCAGCACAGTGTATACTGCATATAATTATGCATGCACTTTTTTTGGGGAAGTGCAGAGAAATGTAAAACTTAAAGGTGATATATACATACGCAATGAATTTTTGTTATAGTTCCATTCAATTTCATTTTAACAATGTCACTACTCAGAGAAGTAACAACAGCAGCAATACAGGGTTGTTAAAATTAAAGTATCCTATGTAGAGGGCTCTGAGTGAGTTCTAAGGATCGCACTGAAGAGAAATTTGGACAACAGGTACAATAAAGAATGCACTCTCCATTTATTGGAAAAAAAAAATTAGTTACAAAATTTGTCACTGTATGGCGCATAACTATCTTAGTTACAATTATGCAAATAACTTACGTTATTTGAATAATCGTAAGTTAGTGCCACTACTCAGCTCTACTGTACTGTACGAAAGCAAAGCAGTCTCTTCAATATCATACACTAGATGTTTGCCAGCACTACAGCAGCAACGGCAACAATGTTGCAGGAAAAGGCATTATAGGGAAGCTGTACTATCAGAACAGCAACAATGCAGCTACAGCTATCAGAGAATTCCGGCATCAGAAGCGCATAAGGCTGTTTGTGCTGTCCACAAAATGATTGCGAAATTTGAAGTGATAGGACATCTTGGTGTTCAACCAGGTAGAGTTCGAATGGACTCCTCTTGTGTTGAAGACGTGGTTATGGCTGTCGTGGATTTATCAAGTCAATCTCCATGTGGTAGTGCAAGTGTGCCAGCTGTTTCTCGTGAAGTGGACATGCTGCATTCCACTGTAAGGCTAGTAATGCATCAGGTGTTGCGGTACTATCCTTACAAGATGCACATGTTACAGCAGCTAAAGCATGGTGATGCAGATATTCGTTTCACATATGCACTTCAGTTTCTGTTGCAAATGGCAGTGGATATCACTTGGCCATGGAACATCCTTTGGAGTGATGAAGACCACTTCTGCTTAAATGGACAAGTGAATACGCACAACTGTCACATTTGGGCAACAGAAAACTCTTCAGTTATCCAAGAGGTCCCATTGCATTGGTTTGGCTTCATGATCGGGCCATATTTTTTTGAACAGGTAACACCGATTGGACCCTGCACCTGTTCAGTCACTGGACAGCGATATTATGAAATGTTGGCAAATTTCGCAATACCAGAGCTGCAACGACTTGGGTGCCTTCAGGATACCATATTCATGCAAGGTGGTGCACCACTCCATGTCCACTGTTGTGTCCAAAGAGTGCTAAGGCAACACTTCACAGATGAACAGGTCATCAGCCATTGTTTCCAGACATCTTGGCCACCCCCGATCACCGGATCTCACACAATGCGACTTCTGATTGTGGGGTTTTTTGAAGAACCAGGTGTATCGGGGAGGATGTCAAACTCTGGCAGATCTTAAGGACAGCATTACACGTCATGTGCTCTATTCCAGTTGACATGTTACATTCTGCTGTAGAAAATGCTGTTCTTCAAATGGAATCAGTTGTTGACCAAAATGGAGGACACAATGAACAACTGTAGTGCTGTTCAAGTGATTTGTATTGCCACAGCACCATATAGTGACAAATTTTGTAACTAATTTTTTTTTCCCAATAAATCGTGAGCACATTCTTTATTGTACCTGTTGTCCAAATTTCTCTTCAGTACAAGCCTTAGAACTTGTTCCAAAGCCCTCTACATAGGGATACTTTAATTTTAACAACCCTGTACATCAATTTCAAAAAATCCATTATCAAATTAGCAAGGGTCACAAATCTTAATGACCATACCTGAAATTGTGCTGATAATAATTTAGCCTTCTTACTAAGAGCTGGTCCAATAGCATTAAAATTTTTATCTCTTAGTTCAGCATATAATTTTTCTTCAGAGTTAAGAAGAAAAGATTTGCGTTCTGTAGGCATCTCTTGTGGTACTCCACTTGACTTCGTGAATTTCTCAGGTGGTAATTTTATAGTATCTGGAATAAGAATTAAAGACATCATTGGAACTGGCAAAATACATAGGCCAAAAACAATTACAAAGAAAAATATTCTTATTGTTGAGGCAGTTAAGTTTTGGTAATAAACAAGTTTAAAAATACTTAGGAACTCAAACAGATAATTATACATATTAACTTAATTTAATAAAAGGAAAACTTTCAAAAAGATTATTTTAATAAGCAAACAGATGCAATTCTAATTTTTACTTCTGAAAGATCTTTTTCATTATTATTGATTATAAACATATAGAAATTCTCATCTTACAAGTTAATTGTCAACAAGCTGTGAATGAAAGTACTGGCGTCATGCTTGCCCATGTCAGTGGTGGTACTGCAATACATATAAACAGCATTTCCCACCTTTTATAAGAAGTGCTGCTTTTCTGCAGTGAACCAATGAGGCAAACAAGCTGAAGTAGTATTAAAACTACAGAGCTAAATGTATTCTGAAGGAATGTTTTTTCCACTGCAAGTTTTGTTTTAGAACAATATTTCAATAGGGAATTGAATACAGGCCTCTTTTTTAAGTTTTGCGTCATAAGATCTATATAATTGCAAGGAATATTTATGGTCAGCAAGTGACCAAATGTCTTGTAGTTTCTTAATTCTACAAAACTGACTTTCTTTGAAGATAGTCAGTTTTGTAGTTAACCCCTTCAGAGAACATTTTTTCCGGAAAATGTGCCATAACAGATCGACTTTTTTTTATTTTACAGATTAAAAGTATGCATCATGTGAATACTCACTGTATAGTTTTTTTGTGTTTTTTATTAATTTTTTCATAGAAAATACATGGGAGTAATTAACTCATTTGGGCAATCCCCAGTTATCTCGTGTAGGCCAAAAAGTGTGCAAATTATACAGATTTTTTTAAAATAAATTAGTGCTTGAGCTAAAAGAAAGGCACAGAAAAAGTCTTCATTACTCATTATATAAATAAATTTAAAAACATCAAGTGGAACACACAAGCAGTAATTGTGAACTAACTACATTCTGACACGCAGACACCACAAGTTGTTGTTGTTATGGGAGTTTAAAGGCACATAAGCTACTATGGCTATAATGCGCCTGCCCGCCACAAGTGGACAGGCAAGGTAAGCGTCGCTTACGGGTGGCCGAAATGTTTTTCGATTGTTTTTGTGAATTATTTTCGTGGGTTCAGTATTCTGCATTTAGGATGGCAAATTATATTTTGCTTATTGGTTTTTTTTTTTTTTTTTTGATTTGGTAGTTGTTGGCGCATCGGCTTCTGTGGCCATATTGCACCTACCAAGGTTTTTGCAGTACTTTGATCCAAGCCCGAGGCGGGAATCGAACCCGCGACCTTTGGGTTGCCGGGCAGGTACTTTACCCACTCGGCTAGCCCGGCCGGCTTTGCTTATTGGTGGCACAGGAACGCGCGCTACTGTTCTGACATTGCTGTACAATATAAGTAAAACGAAAGCCAGTTGTTTGTTGCCAGGCGTAAGAAAATCCTGAGAAAACTCAGGATTTACCTGCCTAATGCAAAATTAGCCAGATAAATGCCAGAGAAAATAAGAAAATATCTCAGGATACAATAATATCTCAGGATATTATTGTATCCTGAGATATTTTGTGTAGTTCCAAATAACTTTTAAAACTAAAAATGAGATATCTCAGGATAATCCACGAAGTGGTTAAAGAGATGCATGCATGTGTGTAGCACATGCACACTTTTTTTTCTTTTTGTTTGAGAGAGAAGACAAATTACTTCAATTATTATATTAAAAGCAAATTTAACATTCATGTACAATGTGAATATAAACCTTATTGCTATAACTCAATTAGCTTTGTATAATGATTTTACTATAACTGTTTGTAACGTAACGTGTGAATTAAGTTAAAATGAACCACACACTCAATGCACAAAATATTTCTAAAAAGATGTTCAACCTTTAATTGAATACACTTGGTCCTCTAGTTACAAATTTCAGTTAAACTTCCCCAGACGTGAACCAGCATGAGTGCTATTGAAAAATATGTTTCAACTTTTGCAATAGCATTCAAATTTAAATTCGAGTGCTGTTGCAAAATGCACTCAAAATTTTTGGCGTGTTTTAAGTATAGTTTTAATTTTTTATTTAATCTATTTATTATTTTATGCAATAAAATAAAATAATAAACACTAACTATTCTGACTTTGTTCAAGCAGGACTTTCTCAGTTGATTAATTAGGTTAATCTTTTGTACTATGCTGCAATATTGCTAAAACAAAATATCTGATTTCTTCATTAGGAAAAGTTATACCTCTAAAAAAAATTAAGTTTGCATCACAGTTCATACACAAGTGCACTGCAAACCTTTTGGCCTTTATTATATGTTATGGATGTTACTAACAATTTACAATATTTAAGTATATAAATTTGTTATATATCACTCTTATTTTATCTTATACCTCAGTGGTGCAGTTGTCAGCCAGTGAGGAACTAAACTCTTTGGTAATGAATATTGGGTGCTGAAATACGCTAGTTACCAAGCCAAGCTGCCCAACACTAATTTCAAAACAGCTTATCGAACTTCATTATACACTCATAAAACAATGATTGTTTTTGATGCCATCAAACCTACTACCAAATTAATAACTATTTTCACATATAGAATTTAGATAAATATCTATATTTCATCAGTGAACACAGCTGCCAACTTTTGACTTCAAAAAGTTGGAAATCATGTAAAGGTAAGTAAGAGGAAACCAGATTTTTGTGGCCAAAACAGGCAGGAATTCATTAAAAAAAAAAAAAAAAAAAAAGGGGGGGGGGGTGAATTCCATATTGGACTTAACCCCCCCCTTTCTGTCAGAAATCTTCGGTCAGTCAAAGTTCAGTTAATAACAATGGCTCTGCTGACTAGTTATAGTTATGAAGATTTAATTTTCACGACCTTACCTTGCATAGTTAAAAAAAATAAACTCCATTTCTTATGTTTTATGTATTTTATTATTAAACTTTTATTACACAAAGAAATACATAAATTACAAGAGCAAGTTATTGCTATGGATAAAAGGATGGTTGAGAGGAAGAAGACACTTGTTATCAATGCACACTGCTCTTCACGGACTTATGTTATTAGTGGATTCCCACTGTGTTTAGTGCTGGGCAGGTTGTGTTGTGTATTTATTAATGATATTGATGAGTATATCAGGCTTATTATCTAAGTTTGCATATGATACAAAGATTAGCATGGTGTTTAGTGACAGTAATGAAGGTATGCTGCTGCTGCCCTATTATCTAGAAAAATTAGGCAGATGGGCTGAGAAATGACAATGAAGTTAAACATTGACAAATGTAAGTTACTGCATATAGACAGCAGTAATTCCAGAGTAACTTACCAAGTTTTTCCACTACACTCAGGGTAGTGGAAAATGAAATGAACTTGGAGTAACTGTGTAGACAGATATAAAATTCTCTGAACAGCACACACAGGCTGCCAGGACAGCTCATGGGGTTTTGTCAATGATATACAGGAATTCTTATAGCAGGTAAAAGGTGATTATTGCATTGTGAGTTGCAGGAATGAATCTGATGAGGGGAAGAAAGGGGTGCTCATACCAAGAAAGAGCTTAAGTTCTACAAATTGCAGCATCTGAAGACTAGTATCTGCAAGGTGATCTGATTGGAATGTTTAAGGCTTTGAATGGCTTGAGCAAACTCTCAATGCTGATGGGATTTTTCCTTGCATTAGGAGGCATAAACTCAAATTAAGGAAGGATGGTTAGTAGTAGTAATGAAGGCATGTGATGCAAGAAAGCAAGCATATGAGCTTATGTAGATTCAGCCAAAAAAAAAAAAAAAAAACTCACTGTTGATTGCTGGAACGAATTTTTGCATATCTCTTCTACAACTGTCTTTCCTCAATTTGAATTTATGCCCCTCAGGTTCATAATCTGAGCAAGAGAAAGAATCCCATCAGAATTCAGGGTGCTCAGCCCATTCAAGCCCTTATACACCTCAATCAGATCACCTAACAGGTGCCTAAGTCTCTAGCCGCTACACCAACAAGGCCCTGTTGTGTTCAGTTGGTTGTAAGCTGTGCTCCGCAAATTTTTCAAAGCATAAGATTCAGTTTTCAGCTTCTTATAAATGCCACCCCATGGATATTGACTTCTTGATGCCAATCACAACAGTGGATTAAATATAAATATTTGCTGTTCTTATTTATGCTATTTACTGCTTTTGCTGATGCACACTTTCAGCCATTGTTGACTGCTTAACTAGTGCATCTAAGAACAATGTCAGTGGCCTTAAGCAGTGCCTTCTGGATTTGGGAAATGCGCTTTGACTCCCAACGTGCCACTCCCTTTTAGCACATGACATGTTTGTTTAGCTTTTGCTTACATGAGAAACATTTGAGAGCAAAAAAAAAAAAAAAAAAAAAAATCCACTATTATTCTGCATTATTGAAGACAGTCATGCCTGTTGACGATTTTGATTTGGAGAATTCAGATGCAGCTGACAAGATTCCACAGGCTTATAGCATAAGCATTAAGAGTGGCATATACCCACCAATGATGAAGCCAACCACCTTCGAAACAGTGCCATCTGGGTGATGGTGCCTATCTGAGAATAAGTAAGAGTAGTCTTCTCTACCAGAGAAGCATTACTTATTCGAAGTAGTGCAATACCTAGGCAAATCGCTTTGAGATACCTGGGTAGTAGAAATTGAGATACTACCTGGGTAGTAGAAATGGAGATACTACCTGGGATAGTAGAAATGGAGATGCATTACCCATGCATAAACAGCCTTTTCATACTCTTTGACATTTAGTCAAGAATTGTATTTAGAATAGTAGCATATTATGCAAGAAAGCAAGCTTATAACAGCATCAGCCAAAAAAAAAAAAGAAAAAACCCACCTTCCCATTTCACTTATCCATTCCCTACGAACATTTTAGTTCTTCCTTGAATTTATTTAAGCTGTCAACTTCCACAACGACAGATGGTAGTTTGTTCCAGCAATCAACCATTCGCTAGCTAAAGGCAAATTTCCACACATCTATTCTGCAACGGTCTTTCCTCAATTTGAAGTTATGCTCCATGCAGTGTGATATCTAAGTAAGATGAAGAATACCTTGCACTCAGTTGTTTCTTGTATTCTCTTTATTTTGTGAACTTCTCCGTCAGTACAAGGTGTGACAATAAAGTTCCCGGACTGGTGCTGTTGTGGTAATGTTCAATAAGCTTGAAAATAAATGGAAGTGGTATACGTTGTAGTTCAAACTTCCCCAACAGATGGTAGTACAGAGATTGTCTAGTAGGCTGACAGGTTGCAAGTAACAACCAGTTTCATTAGTAGCGTTAACTATCTGTGTCATGATTTTGCAACAGGGCAACGAATGAATATCATTTGCTTCGGGAAAATCTGAAAAGATTTTCCCAAAGCAAATCTGCAAAAATGTATGGAATGTTAAAAAGCGTTTATGTTGATAAAATGTCAAGTCATACTGGTGTGTTTGAATAGTATAAGAGGCTGTTCAAAGGTTGATGTGAGGATGTTTACGATAACCCAAGAAGTGGGCATCCATCAACCTCTCAAAATGAGTTGCAATAGTTTAGAAAATTGTGGCAAGAGATATTTGTTTACCCCTTTGAATAATGGCCAACGAATTGGATATGAATAAGGAGATGATTCATAAAATTCCGCATGAAGATCAAGGGAAAAGGAAGGTCTGTGCAAAATTTGTGCCACCCAGCCTCACGGATGAGCAGAAACCACAAAGAGTGTCATCACTCTTTGTTGCTTCTGCTCATCTGTGCTTTGTTGCATCTGTATGTGAAGATATCAAGACATTCAAAATTTCCTTGAGTGTATTGTCACTGGAAATGAGTGCTGGTTGCTTCACTATAATCCAGAGATGAAGATTCAGAGCATGTAGTAGACTTCAAAATCACCATCAAGGCCTAAAGAGTTTCGTTCAAAAAGCCTAGGATCAAGATGATGCTGATCATGTTTTTCAACAAACAGGATGACTCACAAGAAATTTGTTACCCGAAGAGGAGAGTGCGCTTTCCTAGTTTAGGAAAGGCTAAAATAATGGAGTGATGCCAGGAAGAGGTACACATACCTTCAAGAAAAATCCAGTTATAAAATTTTAACAGTAAATTCAAAGCTGTACTGTTTAGTTGTTTCAGCATGATATAAAAGATTCCATGGGAGATCTATTCAATGCTGTTTGGAGTGATATGTATAAGAAAATAATTCTTACTGTTTGTTAAAAAAAAAAACTGTACGTAATAGGTAAAAATGGTTTGGACTTTTAGATTTAGCATTAAGTACACCCAGAAATATCACAAATTTTGGAAACAACCAAATCTATGTAGACCAGTGTAATCAATCACTGTTTTAGCCATAGACCTCCCTAAATGCATAGTGTTTAGTGGAAGGCCTATGACCACAAATCCTCTAGATACTATTTTATAAGTCACGTTTATAACTTTCAGTTGCAATTTGACATTTTGTTCTTTGATGTCAAGGCAGCATCTAATTTGTTATTCATGTCTGCTCTTCACACCCCTATTCATGGTCTGCTCTTCACATTATGCCAATCTTTTTAGTACTTCTACAAAAGCTTCACCATTTTAAATTTAATTTCTGAAGAAATAACAAAAACTCACTTCATGAAGAATACTACTATACGATCAAGAATGTAGAAATAAATAAAAAAATTTTAAATGGAGATATAAAAAAGACAAAATCAGCACAAGTCAATTTTACAAAGAAAACAACTAAGTATGGCATTCTTATTTTCGTCAGTAGTTCTGATATTGAGGTTTGCAGTCATGTGGATCATTAGGCAGATGTTCACCGCCTTTTGAAATTCAAGTCTAATTGTCTAGTACAGTGGTGTCCAACCTTTTCCCGTACAGAGGTCACATTCAAAGTTAGATTCGTTTTGCAGGCCGCACCGGGTGATACGAGAAAATTTAGTGTTACATTTTCCATACCTTGTTACATGTAAAAGGAAGGTTCTGTTTTCCTTTTCAAGCTATATACACTGGTATGCAACACTTAAGGACCAGTCAGGTTTTCATATGGCTTCTCATACAAGTGGCCTGGATATGGGAAAAGAATACCAAAGGAACCTTGTGAGGTACAGAAATGAAGGAAACAACACCGACACAACAACAGAAACAAAATGGTAAGAAGGGACTTTATTCAAAAATGGCAACATAGCATTGGCGGTATGATACAGATGCATCACTGCCAAAGATGGAACAAAGGGAAGAGGTGGTCCTCAGCAGGAGATATGGCCACCCCTAATGTCGATGCAGACTTTGTACCACCTGTCCATACTTAGAACAATGTTGTTGATAAGTTCTTGCAGTAACATCGTCCATCAGAAAATGGTGAACATTTTCTGATGGGTGTGGATGTGCCACTAGGCATCTTCCCAGAGCATCCTATATGTGTTCGATGGGGTTTAGATCAGGAGAAATGGGCAGGCCAATCCATACGAACAATGTCCTCACTTTCCAAAAGCATATCGACAGCTGCAGTGTGATGAGGTGTGGTGTTATCATCCATAAACATGAACTCAAGGCCAATGGCACCTCGGAACAGATGCACATGGGGAAGGATTACCTCAGTACAGTAGCGTGCACCGGTTTACAGTACTGCCTTCCAGTATCTGGAGTTGTGTGCATCCATCCAAGATAACGCCTCCCCAGATGAGAACACCTTGACCACCATATCGATCCCTTTCAGTGATGTTTGCGAGGTGATACTGTATGCCAACCTATCAACCAGATTCGCTGCAGAGACTGAATCTCTCATCAGTAAAGACTGCCTTACCCCATTTCGCTGCTGTCCAGTCCTTGTGTTCGATGCACCACTATAAACGGTGTCTCTGGTGGGTAGGTGTGTTAAAGGGACACAGCATACTGGCCGTCGGGCAAACAGTAAACTGCGATATCTTGCATCCTGTGCAGCTGGTTTGCAATGGATCCCACTGTCTGGTGTCGGTCCCTCTTGGTCTACAGGAGTAAATGGCGGTCATCATTGGGTGCTGTTTTTCGTGGACGACCACCACTGGTCCTTTGAACAGCTGCACCTGTCGTTCTGAAGGCCGACCACGCACGTGAGATGATGCTATGCATGATACTGAACTCTGCAGCTACACTCCCTGCACTTCGACCTTCCCAATTATTTGACCCCAGGTAAAGTCATCCAGATGTTGTCTACCAGACATTTCGCTGTCAGTAGCACTGTATGAAACAAATCGAATGTCTGTAACAATCGTGCTCACCATTCAGTAATTTGAACATAACTACTGAACTGCTGTTTTTATCTGTTTATGTAAGCCCACATATCATGATTCAAATTTTTGCATGTGCACCAGCTTTCTACTGAACGGCCACAGTTATGCAAATCGCCACAGACTGTTTTGTTTGATTTTGTGGTTGTAACCTTTAGAAATAGTGTTGGTCCTTAAGTTTTACACACCAGTGTATAAAAAATTCAAATTCCCAATGCTTTTATGCGCAACAAATCTATGTCACTGATTTATTTTTTAAAAATTTTATTAAAATTATATAAATGACTTTTTTTTTAAAATACTTTTAACTTACATTTATATGCACCCTTTAGAAAATTTATAACCTGAAAAGGATCACTGCTTTTCAATATTAAGGTGAATAAGTAAATATAATGATACATCTAAAATTGAAAATTTGGAAAATTTTATTAAGTACAATGCATAATAACATTTACTGAACAAAACTTAACATTTAATGAGATGACTGAGGCTGGATATTTTAAAATAATTGTTCAAAATTTGGCTGAAAGTTTGGGACGGCAATTCACAATATGAAATAAAGATTCCGTATTGTGAATACGGAATAAAAATAAAGATCTGTTATTCCGTTTCTTTTTAAATATTTATTTGATTTCATGAATGAAAAAATTTGCTCACAAATATAAGTTGATCCGAACAGTAGCCATTTTCATGGCATTTTCTTTTATTAGGAAAATGCCATGAAATCTTCAAATGGGAGAGCCTTGTAGAATTCAAGTAGTTTATTTTGAAGTCCATATACATTGATTGGACAGAAATTATAAGATACCTACCTAGTAATGGGTAGGCTCACCTTTTGCCCAGATAAGGGCAGTCACACGGCAAGGCATTAAGTCAACATTAAGACCCTGGTGCGTCAGACAACTAACACACTTTGTCCATAATTCTGTTGGATTTAACGTGGAGGATCCAAATCTCGAACAGACCTTTCCACAGCATCCCAAAGATACTCCACGGGGTTCATGTCCGGTGAACGGGGAGGCCATTCCACGGTGGTAAAATCTGCAGAATGCTCTTCGAATCAAGTTCTAGTCATCACGGCTCTGTGAGGGAGGCGCACTATCCTGCTGGAAGAGTTCATTTCCCTGTGGGTGCATGATGACCATGAAGGGATGCAAATGATCTGCAAGGGTGGACAGTGTAACCTAGACTGTTCAGAGATGCACCTAGATGTACCAGAAGTCACAATATGTGCTAGCTGAACCCACCCCAGACCATTACCGACCGTCCACTTGCCTGAACAGTTCCTTGTTAACATGACAGGTGCATAGCTTAGTGCAACTTTCAATAGATACGCACCCTCGTGTCCGCTAGAAATAACTGGAAATGAGACTCGTTGGACTAGGAGACCAGTCTCCAATCATCTGAGGTTCAGTGCCAATGTTCTTTCGTGCTGAGGCATAGAGTCCTATGTCTTGGTGTTAGCAATGGGACTCTGGTGGGTCGGTGGCTTCCATAACATATTGCGGCTAATGATAGCCTGCTGGTCTTGATGGAGATGTTTCTGGCACCTCCCTCGTTGAAGTCAGCGGATTCGTGCCACTGTCGCTCTCCAGTTGGCTGAAACAATGTGAGACGTATGTCAATGGCCATGCTCATCCGCCACCTTTCTCTGCCCACAGCGCTGTCCACAATGAGATGTTATTCCGTGTGTGGCATATTCCCAATATACTCTTGATACTGTTGAACGGGAATAGTACAATTTCTGTACCACCTTCACGATAGAGTGACCCATGTGTTGGCACCTGCTATCATCCCTCTTTAAAAGTCTGTTAACTCAAGGAGGTTTATCCATACTGATATCAAATTACTGTCCACGTGAATGCAGTGAACCCATTCACGTGGACAGTAATTTGATATCAGATACCAAGCAGTGGGGTTCATCCACCAGGGAGAGTTGTGACAGCGTTGCACTGCCCAGGAGGAATCAGGTATCCCACGAATTCTGTCCTTTCAGTGTAATTCTTTTTGAACCACGTTTGTCTTGAAGATCAGTAATTTCAAGTTGCAAGCTGGGTTGTAGTTTTCAGCAATAAAAGTAAATGGATTCTCAAACAAGACATAACCTTATGCCTTTTTCATGGAATCTTATAATAGCAAATCGACTTCCAAACTCTTCAAAAAGGTAATTGTAATAACGAGAGGCAATGATTCTTTGGAAATACAGTAGAACCCGGATAAGAAGTTTTACAAGTGACCAGAGGGTTTAGAACTTCTTACGAGGGAAAACTTCTTAGAAGGGAAAATGAACTAAAGGTATGAAATATTAACTAAGCAAATAAAAATGACAAGATACACATGCATGTGAATTGTAGGAAAACTATCATGAACAAAAATTATCATTTAATGCAAGGCAATATTTATTACTCATGATTTAATAAGATTTCAAAATAATAACACAGATGCAATGAGAAGTAAAGTAATGAGAATGATAAAAATCAACTACAATAGGTACAAAAACTAATTAAAAAAATATTTATAATTTTTTCAATTAGCTATCCAGAGAAGACTGCTTCAAATATTTTGGGGAAAGATTCATACAGGATAGATCAATTTCCCTAATACATTTTAACACCGACTCATGAACATCAGGCACACTATGAATGAATTGCTGCAGTGAAGAGAAGCCAATCATTGCACCTCAGAATATTGGTACAGCAGGCTCCTCTTCTTGTTGAGCCTTCAGAGACTTAATCTTGGAGGCTACTAGGCTTTTCATACCAACTAAGAAATATTGTTCAAGATTCAGGACTAAATTGATGTCAGATGAATTAATGAGGCTCATGGCAGAGAAGAAAAATGAATGGAATGCATATACACTGAGTGATCACTGAATTATGACCACCTACCTAATACTTCGTAGGTCCTCCTTTTGCCTTCAGTACAGCAGCTATTCGATGTGGCATTGATTAAACAAGATGTCGGAAGCGTTCAGGAGGTATGGCAAACCAAGCTGTGTGTGTGTAATGCAGGTATGGAGGTGATTGGTGTATCCAGATGCCTGATATGCCTTTTCAGAGTCCCACAAGTGCTCTACGGAATTAATATTGGGGGAGTTCGGAGGCAAATCGATATGCTGGAAGTCAGAACTGTGTTCCTCAAACCATTCCTGCACAGGTGTCCATTGGCTTGGTGCATTGTCATCTTGGAAGACAAAATTGCCATTCGTAAAAAAGTGTAACGTAGCAGGGTGTATGCAGTCAGCAAGCAGTCGACGATAGCAGAGACCATTGATACGCTGTTCCACATGCACCAGGGGTCCAAGTCCTGCCAGTGAAACATGCCCTACACCACACAACCGTCTCCACCAGCCTGCACTTTTGATACCATGCATGATGGATCAAGAGCCTCATGTTATTGATGCCAAATCCGTACACGACCATCCACGGTGTGGAGTAAATAACGCGACTCATCCGACCAGCACACCTTCTAGTCTTCTAACATCCAACATGCATGCTCTATGCACCAGGCGAGTCTTTTACACCGATGAACTTTGGTCAGGAGAGGATGCCATGGGGGTCGTCTGCCAGTATAGCCCATACATGCGAACGTGCGATGCATGGTTATGCCAGATATTGTTCTGGGTTGGCACATGTCGTATTGGGAAGTCAACTCTTCAACACTGTTGTGCCTATTTGCCTATACGAGTCGTCGGACCCTGCGCTCACCTCTAACATAAACCTTTTGCTGACCATTGCGGTTTTGCCACCAAGTCATTGTTTCACCATTTTGACACCAGTCCTGGTACACTAACTACGGTGGCTCTTGAACACCCCACCAGTTGGGAGATCAAGACACCAGCTTGTCGAGCACCCACCATCTGTCCTTTATCAAAGTCCGATAAATCCTTCCTTTTACACGTCACGCTCGGAATTTTACTATCTACTGAATCATTGACACCTTATCTATGCTAAGTAGGTCAAGTAACTATGCACTCTCGTACCTCACGTGGTCAAATGGTTGCATTCAGTTTTCATAGGGGTGGTCATAATTCACTAATCACTCGATGTAAATTATCAAGTGACAGAGAAGCCTACGGAAGATATAAGCCAGTCTGTAATCAAGTCACAAAGGAGATTAGGCAGGCAAAAGCAGATTACAAGAAATCTTTGGCAAAGGATATAAAGAAAAACAGCAAAGAGTTCTTTACTTATATAAACTCTAGAAGGAAAGGAATGAATCAGATTGTTCCACTTAACACAGATGGTTCGATTATTGATGATCCTACTCAACTTGCTGATAAACTGAATGAGTATTTTGCATCTACATTCGCACATGGAGTTATACAATGAAGGGAATGCCAGAAGTGTATCAAATGCTAACAGGGAGCTAAGTGATTTTGTAATAATTGAGAGCAAAGTGGAGGAGAAATTATTGAAGTTAAACACAAGGAAGGCACCTGGGGTGGACAGGATCTATCCAGTTATATTAAACGAGGCAACAAAGGAAGTAAGTAAACCCTTAGCCATAATTATGAGAGCTTCCTTGGACTCAGGGGAGGTCCATGGACTGGAGGTGTGCAAAAGTATCACCAATTCAAAAAGGGGGTTCAAAAGGTGACACAAGTAACTATAGACCTGTTAGTTTAACTTATGTTCCAAAGAATATAATGGAGTCACTGGTTAAAGAAGTGATGCAGGATCACCTAAGCAAGACTGCAGTAAAAGTTCAGATATAGCATGGTTCTGTTAAGGGGAAGTCTAGTCTGACCAATTTGATTGGATACTACGATGTGGTCACACAGTAACTGGATGCAAAAAATAATTTTGATATCATTTACTTGGATTTCTGGAAAGCTTTTGATACTGTTGCACATGGAGGACTGCTATACAAATTGGAGAGGTATGGCTTTCAGGGCAAGTTGCTGCAATGAATAAAGGGATGGTTGAGTGGCAGACTGAAGAGTAGTAATAAATGGACACTGCTCTACGAGTACTGATGTTTATTAGTGGTGTCGGCCCAGGGTTCAGAGTTGGGCCCATTGTTTTGTGTATTTATCAATTTTATCGATGAAGGTATATATCAGGCTTAATGTTCAATTTTGCAGATGATACAAAGGTTGGTAGGGTTCTTAATGGTAGCAAAGATGGTATGCTATGGCAACAGGACTTAGAAAAGTTAGGCAGATGGCATGGAGTGGTAACTGAAGTTTAACTGAAGCATATAGGTAGCAGTAATTCCCAAGAGAAACATACCAAGTGTGTGGCACTACATTCAAGGAGGTAGAGAATGAAAAAAACCTGGAGGTAATTGTGCAGTCAGATATGAAGTTCTCTGTGCAGTGCAGACTGGCTGTCAGAGCAGGTCATGGAGTTTTGTTAATGATATATAGGAATTTCACTTGCAGAGATAAGGAGGTGATTATCCCTTTGTATAAAGGTAATGGTCTGGTCACACCTTGAATACTGCGTACAGGTCTGGAAGCCTCATTTTTCGAAGGATGTAGAGTCGTTAGAACGAGTACAGAGAAGGGCAACAAGATTGGTGAGAGGAACAAATAGGTCTGCTTACGGAGAAAGGCTTAAGTTCTGCAAGTTGCAGCATCTGGAGACTAGGCACCTACAAGGTGATCTAATTGAGGTGTATAAGGCCTTGAGCAGGCTGAATGCTGACCGGACACTTCCGCTTACTTAGATTCAGAACCTGAGGGAGCGTAGATTCAAATTGAGAAAAGACAGTTTTAGAATAGATGTGTGGAAGTTTGCCTTTAGACAGAGGGTAGTTTATTGCTGGGAACAGATTTCCATCTGTTGTTGTGGAAGATGATAGCTTAAATAAATTTAAGGCAAAGTTGTTTTTTTTTTTTTTTTTTTTGGCTGATGCTCTATAAGCTTGCTTTCTTGCATCATATGCCTCAACTAACACTAATTTTGGTGCAAAATGCAGTGTATTACAAGAACTTCAGGACATACTCCCTTAGGTGGGTTATAAAACCTTTGTCTTCCAACAATGGAGGTAGCACCATCAGTGGCACAGGATACCAAATTTTCCAATGGTACATGTTTTCACCAAATCATGTTTTTACAGCAGCAAACGTGGATGCTCCAGTACAGCCAGTTTCTATATATTTTACAAACAACATCTCTTGCAATTTACAATCATCAGCGAAATAACGAATGTATGCCATTAGAAGGGTCTTATTATCAGATTTTCTATTCAAATTGACTGTGGATTTGTCAATCTGAATAGAAAATTTTCTTGTTTTTAATTTTTCAATTAGCTACTCTTCAATGTTAACTGACATCTCATTGATTTATCTTCGAATTGAATTCAATGCTCAATGGCAATGCTTTTAAGAGATGAAGTATTTTGATGCGTCACTGTTGGTCGTATAACAGTCTCAGCACTACCAGTTTTTTGCAATGATTTCTGCAATTTTAAAAGACACAATCATTCCATTGTCATTTGTTTGTGTTTTCTTCTTAAATAAGGAAGTAAAAGTGTTACGTTGCTCAAAATCCTTTTTAAAATTTTTAAAATATTCGATGTGTTTACAAACTTTATCAGGATGTTTCCTTTTTAAGTGATATGAAAGTCTTCATGCTTTAATAGCCTCATTTGAAAAAGAACTATTACACATCAGACACATGGCTGTCTTGAGTCGAATGGCCTTTCAATAAAACTATAAGCTAAATATTCATCCAGATACTATTGACACTTTCTTTTCATCATTATCATGATTGATGATGGGTTGAATAACTACAAAAAATTAAATAAAAAAACAAACTATTTTATTTAACTCTCATAGCCCATGTCACTCACAAAAGCACCCTGGATCAAAATTAAACAACTTCCACAAGGAAACAATAAATCAATACTAACTGTCACTTAAAAAGTAGAAACAACAGAATAAAACATATCCTCATCCCATCCGTGCCTCATATACTGACCAATAAAACAAACGTGGAAGTTAATGCTAGTACATCATTTCTACATGCAGCCAGCTACTAAGTAACTGGAATTGGCATAATTAAGTACATCGCATATTGTGAATACCTTCACAATGAGTTACCATGATATTGCACTACCTCGATCAAGAGTTAGTGCAAAAGTAAAGGCTCAAAATCTGAGGCTCATAGCCCTAAAGTTCTTAATGACAGTAATTACTTGCACATCACTAGGCATCTTTCATTGTGGAGTTATAGTTATACTTTACAACTGGGTTGTCATCATTGCATCACCAGGGTACCCGACCACCCACCAATGAGGAGCCAACAAGCTCTGAAACTGTGCAGTCTCAGGGAGGGGGGGGGGGAAGGTCTTGATGGGCCCTTGTTACTGCGAATAGATAACGACAGTCTTCCTAATGGGGAAGCATTGCCTATTCGAGGGATTCGTGAGTGCAAGGAGTAACTGTTCCTTTCCTCTTTCAACAGCATTTCTTCATATCTTACTATCACTTTCCTACAACTTTTTTTCTTTGCTTTCCTAGGTCTAATAGGAACAGTATGTGGATAACAGAGTATCTTAACCCATACCATTTTGCAACGGTGCCATTTTAGGGTGTCTTAATGGGGGCGCCGTCAATGTAAATAGGTAACAACAGTCTTCCCTAATGGGGAAGCGTTGCCTATTTGGGGGATTTATGTGTGGTTTAGTTCGGCAAGTGAGTGTGAGGAGTAACTGTCCCTTTCCTCTTTCAATGGCATTTCTTCTTCTTCTTCTTCTTCCTTCTCCTACTGTCACTTTTCTACACCTTTTTGCTTTCTCAGGTCTAATAGGGATAGAATGTGGATAACACAATGTTTTATCCCATACCATTTTTCAAACTGTGCCATCCCCTGAGAATAGGTAACAATAGTCTTCCCCACTAATGAAACATTGCTTATTCGCGGTAGTAAAATATCATAACTCTTTGTGAAGGTATTCACAATATGTGATGCCAATTAACGATGCCAATTCCTAGTTACTTAGTAGCTGGCTGCATGTAGAAATGATGCACTTGCACTACCTTACATGTCAACCATGCCCAACACAGCGGCAACTGTCATAAAGGCACAAATGCCAAGGATTGCAGAGACATTACCTCTGAAAGCACTTTGTCATTTAATGCCTATGAAAAGCAAAGGTGGTTGAATTAAATGATGCCCACTACCTTCCTTTTACCAAATTTCTCACTCACACCTAATATAATATACCTATATGTTAAAAATCAGGTGTCTCAGGAGAAAAGAAAACCCAATGAGAGAAATTAAATATTACGGAATAAGATATCGTCGGGTAGGGTTGAACTTTGGAGGGCCACAAACCATTGTAATACCAATGATATTTTTGCCTCCCCCCCCAAAAAAAACAATGTTTGCCCCCCTGGGGATGATTTCGTCCCCATTGAGAATCCCTGGTCTACCTCAACATAATCATAAAAATATACTGTAAATCCCAAACTACTCTGTAGGAAATCCCATTTGTCAAAAGGAATCCCTTCCTGTTCATCATTTTCGCTATCAATAGTTTCTTCTATATCATTGGTATAGAAGAAAATTATAGAACCCACCCTTTTTAAATGAATTAATTATAACAGTAGGGCTCAATGTATCCCATGATGCTTCTACATAATGCATTGCATCTAACAAAGAAATTTTGAACTTTTCAGTTTTTCCATTCAGTTTTAAAAGGGTAAGCAATTTATGTACAGTAATACCCCGACTTACAAGAACTCGGAGTTACGCGGTTCTTGATTTTTTCGTTTGGCAACACTGCCGCCCACTATCTTCAAGGTCGTTTTTCATATGTTATCGATATACGGTGCGATGGCGGAGAGTGAGAGCGTAAGAGGAACAAAATTCAACTTTGCTGCGCATGAGCTGCACACACATAAGAATTTGTATTCCAACTGTCATATTTATATGTGTGCATATGAATTCGTGCTCAACGTTTGTTGGAAATTACATCGTTTTCACGAGAGAAATGGATCGCGTCGGTCAAGCCGTATACAGTCAGTCCTTATATAACACGTGTTTACACTACACGAATTCGATCATACACTATTTATAAATACGGTAACGATATCTTATAACACGAACCGAATTGGCTTATGCACGATCCGCCTTTGTGTTTACAAGAAATGGCAATCGAACGCAGAATCACCCCAACCGAACGCAACACGATAAGAATGAAGAGAAGATTCTGAAAATGTATTTGTTTTGGGGGAAACACATTTCG
Organism: Mastigoproctus giganteus; assembly: GCF_048544385.1. Taxonomy (NCBI): domain Eukaryota; kingdom Metazoa; phylum Arthropoda; class Arachnida; order Uropygi; family Thelyphonidae; genus Mastigoproctus; species Mastigoproctus giganteus. The sequence goes on along the minus strand of NC_143579.1, from coordinate 153,337,991 downwards.
CCATAATAACGTAAAAACCAACACAATTCCGGCTATCGGTATGCAATTAGATCGAGTTTACTACCAGTTTATAACAGATTCCACTAGCAGAAACGCAACTGGATTTTTATTGTTTTATGGTAGTAACCCCTAAAAATGTGAGGTGTTAATAGTGTATCTCTGCCTTTATGGTGTTGTTCATTCAGTTGCTACACGCGTGCAGCTTTGTTTATGCATATCAAGCGTGCCTCCTCATTTTGTAATTGTGCTTTATTCCCTAAAAATGAGTAAAATACTTAAAAGGTGTGAAAAGGAAGCGTACTGGTGAAGACACTGCAGATTCAGAGAGAAAAAGAAAAGCAATTATCGATAAACAGAGGCGGACTGGATCAAAAATTCTTACCCGGGAAAATTTATAGTGGCCTCATACTATGGTTTATGGCCAAAATCACACAGGCCCACCGGGGTTTCCACGGAAAGGCTTATGGCCAGTCCGCCTCTGTCGATAGAGATAAAATATGAAATTGTGAAACGCTTTGAGCGAAATGAAAGACCATGTGATATTGCACGTGCTACAGGCCTAAATGAGGCAACGGCGAAAAGCACATGACAATTGCAAACTTGACAGGTCTCAGCTCAATTGAAAAGGGCTTAAAAATTTTAGAAAACAGACTACAACGAAGAACGCGTTATAGCTACAAAGCAAGGAATAAAAAAATTATTAGCTTGCTACGAAAAAATTCTGTGTGAAAAAAAGAAGTCTGTGTCGTCAGACGAATTTGTTAGATTTTATGAAGCCATCGACATCGAAATAACTTTTTTACGTAAGTCATTTATTTTTTTATACATATTTTGTATTAATATGTATAAAGAACTGCAATTTTATTAATATTTTTCTTCTAAACTAGTGTTTTTGTTAGTCCTTGGTCCAAATTAAACAACATTTATACGTATTTATATGCAAAGTTGTACCCCGACTTACGCGAATTCGACTTAAGCGATTTTCGTCAAACCCACCTATCGCGTAACTTCGGGGTATTACTGTACTTACTAAAATGCATCTTTAAAACTTTGATCACTCCCTGATCCATTGGTTGCACAACTGATGTAGAATCTCTAGTGAAGAACTCCACATGGACATTAAGTGCTCATTGTTTTTCTGGATAAGCAGGGCAGTTATAGACAAATAAAAGAATTTTTCTATTCTCTCCTGCCATCTTTGAATCTATAGCTGTTAAATACTTATCAATAAGAGCACAGGTCAACCATGCCGTTTTATTGTTCCTGTATTTACATGGAAGTGTTTTCACATTCTTGAAACATCATGGTTTCTTGGGTTTTCCTATCACAAGCAATGGTAGTTTCTCTGAGCCATCGATATTAGCCCCCACTTGCACTGTAATTCTTTCCTTACTCAGTTTACGATCATGGCAATTCTGTCCTTTGAATACATGTCTTATTAGGTATTTCAGGGGAAAAGAAAGCCCAATGAGAGAAATTAAATATTAAGGAATAAGATGTTGTCGAGTAGGGTTGAACTTTGGAGGGCTACAAACCATTGTAATACCAACCATAGATTATAAGAGTCCTAATTCATCAACATTAAAAATATCACATTTTCTATATTGTTTGATCAAAACATGTAGTTTCCTTTTTCTCCACTCATCAACTTGTAACATATTCACACTAGAAGATTCTCCGCAAATTACTTTGTAAACTAAACCATATTTCTTCTTAAATCTATCAATCCACCCATTGGAAGGAATCCACGTCAAGCCTATCAGCAATTTCGGTGCTTCTCCACATCTCCATATTTTCCAGTTCGTATCCTTTTAAACTTAACATGAAAAATTAAGGGAATTTCAGTTCAACACTTCTTTTCATGACATATTTCCATTTACTGTAGAAACTGCCATATTAAGTTTTTTTGCCACCTTGACTCTTGTGCAAGAGGGATTTGATTCCACCGTTTTTATGACAAAGTTTTTCTTTTAATGTCAAAGCCTTTCCCTTTTATTCTTTTGGAGTTCATCCTTCCAAATTAGAAAATTTCTGAAGGTATTAATACTAATAATACTAATTTATACAAATTAATATGTGCAGCATTAAAATAAAACTGCCAAGGAGGGACAAATAATTAGAGCCAATACAGCAGATAGACAAAAAAATGGTTATTATTTAAAGAATAACCAAAAATACTAATGGTAATCTACAGAAATAAATAAAGTACAGTATTATAAGTTCAGCTTTTAACACACCTTAGGTCACAATTACAATTACAAGTTGACAGCTTAAACAGATTCGAGGCAGAACTAGACAAACAGTTGGAGTGGGTGGATGAGTGAAATGAGAAGGTGTGTGTGTGTGTGTGTGTTTTTGACCGATCCTATATAAGCTTGCTTTCTTGCATCATGTGCCCTTGCTAATAGGCAGGGGCATTGCCTTGCTCCTCTCCTCCTAAATAATCCACTAAGTAATTCAGAACCATGAGAACTTAAGGGCAAACATTTCACTGTGCTTAACACGATCGACTCATGAATAAATAAATATAGAAATAAACAATTTCTATATTTAAAAAATGTGTTAAGTGGAAAAACATCATTATAATAATATACTGTGTATCTGTGTATTCTTTATCACAAACTTTTTACCCAGGAAACTTCTTACGCACGAAAATAATACATTACAATATATAGAGTTGAAATTGGGACTTATGAAACCAAACCTAGTAAAGGGGAAAACTTCTTATGCGGGAATATCCTTACCTAGGTTCTAACGTATCTGTTTCTCTTTTTGCTTGATATAACATTCAAAGTGAACTGAATGGTTGCCCAAGTTTGGATTTAAATAATAACCTATTCTGAAATGATTTGATGTCACCATACAAATCAGAGACCAATTTTCCTTTCCCTTGTAGTTTTAAATTAAGGGCATTTAAATAACTAGAAATGTCTGTAAGCACTGCAAGATGAAACAGCCACTCCATGTTCGATAGTTGTTTTATTGGTTTTCCTTTTTCTGTCATAAAAATATCAATTTCATGACACAGTTTAAAGAAACAATATAACAGTTTGCCACGACTAAGTCATCTCATTGCACAATGTAAAATTACATCTTCGTACTCAACTTCAATTTATGAAATTAGATTAGATTATGATTTTATTGGCACATTAGCATCTAAGGCTATTATGCGCCAGGAGATAATTACATCAGCAATTTCTGAAAGAAACTGCTGAAACATACAATGATCTTATAAAACTTACAATTGAAATAACCACATTCATGTTTTGGAGGTTCAATAATTTCCCACCAAGAGCTTCTTGATGCACGATGCAGTGAATTCACATTGAAGGTTCAACTCCGATATCTATATAATTTTCTTGGTTATTCTATCCATAAGCCCAATGTTTTTAATAATCATATTTTTTCCACCATCAGTTGTGACTCATACCAGGTTTTTAATATTTAATCCTTTTCATTAGATTGGTAAAAATTTTCAAAAAGATTTTCACCTGTAGTTGTTCTGTGCATGCTCTGTAGGTCAGCTAAATCTTCAGCTGGTACAAAATTATCGTTAATTACAAGTATGAAGGTAAGGAGTTGGGCTGTGTCATTTTCATCAGTACTCTATTCGAGTGCCACACTAAAATATTTCATTTGTTTTATGTTTTTCAAAGGTTGTTCGAACAAATTCTTTCCAATATCTTCTACTCTTCACATAATTGTGTGTCAAGATAAACTGTCTTGTATTATTGTATCTGGACAAAAACTTCTTTCGCAACTTTTAAAACAAATAATGTTTAACAAATTCACCATCACTGAAGGTTTACTTTCAAAAGTGCTCAAATGTGTAACTTGATAACTGGCACTTAGAGCAGATAAATTTCTTGACTGATACGTTTTCAGTGTTTTGTTGTTTTCTTAATTCATTTTGTAACTTTGAACACTCCTTTATATTGATCATAACAGTTATGCTTGGAATCACAGTGTAATTTTAAATTATATTCTTTAAAAATTGACAGTCTCCTTACACACCAAATACACTGCATTTTCGTCTTACTCAATGAAGAAATAGTCTTCAGTAAACCTTTGATTAAAAACACGACACTCCAAATCGACTTGCCTCTTTTGGAACATTTTTAAGGATAATTTTTTAATTCAATACCAATTAATAATAAGTCAATAATAAGTTATTAATATCATCATCAGCCATTTTCAACCCACTGCAGGATGAAGGCCTCTCCAGCAACTTTCCAGTTCCTTCTGTTTTGAGCACTGGCCATCCATTTACTACCCAAAAACTCATGAATTTCATCTATCCATCTCCGCCTTTGTCTTCCAGGTTTTCTTCTAGCTCCTCTTGGGTACCATTCTGTTATTTTCTTAGTCCATCTGTCATCATGTCTTCGAGCTATGTGTCCTGCCCAAGACCATTTTAGTTTTTTAGTTTTGATAAGAATGTTCTTTACTTGAGTTTGTTTGCCTAATCCATGTGTTTCTCTTCTTATCTAACAGTCTGATTCCCAGTATAATTCGTTCCATTCTTCGCTGTGTAGTTCTCAGCTTCTCTTCCATTCTTTTGGTGAGTGCCCAAGTTTCACTTCCATAAGTCATGGTGGGGAGTATACATTGATTCATTATTTTACGTTTCAGACAAACTGGGATATTGCTCTTCAGTATGTGACTATATTTCCTGAATGCTATCCAAAATTTATTCTTCTCTTGACTTCCAGCCATTTATCATTATTACAGCTAATAACTTGTCCCAGATAAGTATATAACTCCACTTTTCAATTACTGCTCCTTCAATCATTATTTCCCTTTCTGTGGCATACTTGTTCATCATTACTTTTGTTTTAGCCATATTCATCTTTAGTCCAAAATCCTTAACTGTGCATAATTGATTAAGATTTTCCTGTAATTCTTTGGGATCGTGGCTTATGAACACAATGTCATCTGCAAATCGTAAATGGTTTAGGTACTCTCTGTTCACACTGACTCCTTTCTGTTCACACTGACTCCTTTCTGCGACCAGTCTAATCTTCTGAAAGCTTCTTCAAGAGCAGCAGTAAACAGCTTCGGAGATACTGCGTCTCCTTGTCGAACTCCTTTCTCGATTTTAAATTTCCTATTGTCTTTGTCTAGTCTAATAAAGGAGGTAGCAGTCTCATATATTTTCTTCAAAATCATAATATATGGGGGTATCTATGCCTTGTCTTTCCAGTGTCCGAAACATTGCCTTATGCTGTATGGAGTCAAATGCCTTTTCATAATCCACAAATGCCAGGCATAATGGTGTTTTATATTCATTTGCTTTCTCCATTAGCTGTGATATTATGTGAAGGTGATCCATGGTTGAGAATCCTGTCCTAAAGCCAGCTTGCTCTTTTGGTTGATTCTCATCAAATATTCTTTCTAATCTGTTAGTAATGACCCTTGTGAACAACTTGTAGATATGGGATAACAAGCTAATTGGTCTATAATTTCCAATTTCTGATTTATCTCCTTTCTTATGCAGCAAAACTATGATTGTATTATTCCACTGCTTAGGTGTCATACCTTGTCTAATGCACTTTGTGAAGAGCCTTGTCAGTTTTTGTGTTATGTCTCTTCCTCCCAATTTTAACAACTCTACAGTAACTTCATCTTCCCCCCCGGGGCTTTCCAAATTTTCATTTTCTTCAATGCATGTTCTACCTCATCAGGAAGAATATGGGGCATGTTGTATGTGTTGCTACTTTGCAATCCATCTTCCCCACTGCTGGTGTCATTCCCTCGCTCCTTGTATAATTCTCTATAGTAGTCTTCTGCTATTTGAATTATGCCTTCTCTACTGTTTATAAGTACACGATCACTATTCTTCAGTTTCAGTATCATTTGTCTTTCTGTATTACTGCTCATGGCTGCTGATTTAAATCCTTTGTTTTCCCTTAATGCTTGTTCTACTTTTCTTGTGTTAAATCTTATGTTCTCTCTGAGTCTCTTTCTAATGGCTTTGCATAACTCAGTATACTCAATTTTCTCCTTGTCGGTGTTCTTCCTCTTCATTTGTCGTCTTCGGTTCATCATGACAAGTATTTCTTGACTAATTTTTTATTCTTTGGATTTCTTTTTCCCTATAGGTTTCTTGGGCTTTATCACTTTCAGAAAGTTGTAGTATTCCTCGTCGATATCTTGGTCCTGAGCAGTCTGCAGAAGCTCAAACTTGTTCTTAAGTTCCAGTACATACTGCTTTTTCTCCTCCTCTGTTATCTGAAAGACCTTTGTATTATTTACTCGAGTCAGTTTTTTCCTTTCCTTTCCTACATCTATATCAAGTGTACATCTTACCATTCTGTGATCACTTCCAACATTTACCTTATTCAGGACGGTAACATCATTCATAATATATCTTCTGTTAGGGAGGATGAAGTCGATTTCATTAGTTGTTAATCCATTTGGACTCTTCCATGTCCACTTTCTGTTTACCCTTTTCTTGAAAAAAGTGTTCATTACTGACAGTCCTTGAGATTCTGCAAATTCCACAAGTCTTTCAACCTCTTATTTCTTTCACCAATTCCAAAATTTCCTATAGTTACTCTTTCTGCGCTGTTTTGCCTTTTTCCAACCTTAGCATTGAAGTCCCCCATAATAATAGTGTAGTGGGTTTTCTGCTCATCTAGAGACTCAATTTCGGTGTACATTTCTTCAACCTCTTCATCATCATGGCTCGATGTTGGTGCATAAATCATTATAATCTTTAGCTTGTACCGCTTAGAAATCTTTAGTATTAGTCTTGACACCCTTGGTGATGTACTTTTGAATTCCAAAATGTTTTTAAAATCTTTATGGACCAGAAACCCAACTCCACCTTCACTCCTTTCACTGTTTCCATTGGTGTACAGCAGATTTCCACTTGATAAACTTATAAGTGATTCATTTCTTCTTCTTGTTTCAGCCAAACCGATGATATTCCAATTCACATTTTCTAATTCCAATATCCTGTCTTCACCAATGAGTGATCGTACGTTATAACAGGTCAATTTCAGTTTCCGTGCATGGCAGCCTGGTCGTACTCAGAGATTCTTTGCACCGTCTGCTTCCATTCTGATCTTCTCGCTGCCGTAAGAGAGAGAGTGAAAGCTGCTGGGGACTGAGGGCCATTTGTATTGTTATGCTGTCATATGCTGGAGGGTTTGGTCTTTTCCTCTTCACGCTGACCAGGCATCTTGAAGAGAACCACTCTACATGTTCGTTGCCACCTAAGTGACGTAACAGGGCTTACCATTGAGGTGTGCATGAGTTGATTTTAGGGAGGCAGGCCAACCGGACTTCTCCTAAATCTTCTGTTATAGAGAGATATTGGATCCATCAGTGTTTTAAGCTGATTGTCTGATAACACACAGGATACCTGTTCCCCTTTAAGCCCCAAGTTATTAATAATAAGTCAATAATATATCGAAATAGAAGAATTTCACAATATGAAAAGATTGATGCATACATAATTGTACTTAGCATATATGCCTGCACTGGACTCATGTACGTGTTTGATACAGTCGAGCTTGATGCCTGAAAACCTATACACACAGTGGCGTGACTATCTAAAATGCTGTTTAGTTCACTTTTTGCATGGGTCGTGTAAAAGTTATTAGTGGGCCGTAGGTTGGACACCATTGGTCTAGTTTTTTTTTTTTTTTTTAGGAGCATTAGCAACTAAGGCCATATTTCCATGGAATATACGGTGGTCAATCCCTGGCCTTTCCGCATCTTCCGTATTTGGTGGTCACAGGCTCGAACCCCGGTCTAATCAAGAAGCACACTGGTCTAGTATATTCAGATGCATTGTCCCAGTTATCATATATATATATATATCTGATTTCATCATTTGCCCAGTCCTACATCTTAAAAAAAAACTTGAATTAGAATACTCTGCTTGTGATGGTTGAACTGGGTCAAGCCTTTCACAGTCTATTCCAGGGGTGGCAAACTTTTTTCAGGGTGCACATCAAAATTGGCTAAATCCTTTTAAAAAACTACCCTCATGTGCCCCTTGGAATTTTGCACAATATATAATTTTTCACATTAGTTTAACTTAACAAAAGTGTAACAAAAAAAAAAACAAAAAAAAAAAAACAATGAAATTAGACATTTCAAAAATGCTTTAATTAAGGTATTAAAATAAAATAATTCATAAAAAAAAATTAACTTTTAGCTTACAAAACAAATTTAATATAAAATGATCAACTCTTATATTATAAACATAAAACATCAAAACTAAAGGAAAGGAAAGTAAGTATGTATATTAAATATTAGTCAACTTCTGTTGCTGCATCATTGATGACAAATACTTTATATCAGGATTATACTTTGTAACTTTTAGAGCTATGCATGCAGCACTAGTTTCATCCATAAAACTAGACTTAAAGTTCGTCACCGAGAACAATGACTCACAAGAATGTCAATGAGAAAATTGTTCATAATGCTATTCCGAGATTTTTTAAACAAACAAAAGTTTCAGGAATGGAATTCCAAACCTTTAATACCTCATTTTCTGCAGTTTTCTTTGCTAATCTCACCATTAATCGTTTATTTTTAGTATTTTCTACATCAGCTCTGAGCTCGATAAATTTTTGCCTCCAAATTGAGATGCTCTGGAAATCAATCAATTCCATCTCAAAATCATCCAGGTCGATCCACAAAAATATTTTCAGGTTCAGTTCGGCTAGTTTTACACTGTCTGCAAACTTAATGAATTTTGCAGTTTATTCCAATTCTCTGAACTTAACAAATCTTGAAGAAAATTGTTCAATAGTTGACTCAATGACATGAAGACAGCATTTGAAGGCTCTGATGGTCTGTTTTTTCATGTTTCAAGATCAGTACTGTATCTTTGTAGGTTTGGGAAATATTTAAACAAGGTAGACAAGATTTAAACAAGATTCCTGGAGTGATGTTTAGAAGTTTGAAATTTTTTTGGAATGCTCAATTTCACATGCCCAAAAAATTTGTATGCATGCCATGAGTTCGCCACCACTCCTGATCTAGTCTCTAAGGCAATACTGTTCTTGAACCTGAACATCACCTCACAGAAATACCTCACTATATGAAATATAACTCTTAGCTGTTTACACACTTCAGATGCCCTTGACAATATCACTATATGCAGCAAGGAGGGGAGGCCACAACTGCAAATCAACCACTTACAGAAACAAACTTTAAAACTTAACATGTATTTTGTGCATTTTCCTATAAACCATTTATGCAACACCCTAGAAATAGAAACTCCAATGTCGGTCCTAAGCACAGAACCGACATTGGTGCAGAAAAAGGAGGAAGGTTGGGCATTGGAATAACAACCTAGCCCATAATAACTACAAACTGCTAGGGAAACAATAAGTGAATCCCAACGAATTAAACATGATCGGCACAAGGATATGAGTTCATTCACTGTGATGTTGCTAGATGAAAGCCAAAAGGAAGTCCAATCCTTGATGCCCACTTCTGAGTGCCAAAACCACCACATGAAATGAAACTTAGAATGTGCAGACACTATACCAGTGTGGGAATCTAGCACAACTGCTCCGTGAATTCAGCAATTAGCAAATGGACCTCTTGGGAACCAGTGAAATGAGATGAATGGAAAGCGACAGGTTATACAGCAACAGCAAGCCCATTTTGTACCCGAGACATGAAAACCTACATGTAAACAGTGTTGGTACGGTGCTAAGCAGGAAAGTGGCATGTACATTAGTTGGATGGAAACTAGTAAATAAATGTATCATTTCAGCGAGGTTCCACTCAAAACACACCAAGACCACCATCGTCCAAGTGCACCGACTGAGAATGCAGACGAATCTGAAAAAGACATGTTCTATGATCAGCTACAGGACACTATTAATGATATTCCTAGCCACAATATCAAAATGCTCAATGGTGACATGAATGTACAAATGCCAAATAGACAGGGACTGGAATGCATGATTGGCCCTCATGGATCAGAAAAACAAATAAATGAAAATGGAGAATGTTTCGTGCTGTTTTGCAGCATAAACAACTTGTGCACTGGGAACACTGTGAAGCTACACAGTGTTCCCAATAATTTTCCTATATTTAAAAATTATAAAGCAACATAACTGTAAAGATTCTAATATTCTCATACTACTAATGAAGTCCCCAAGACAAGTATGCAATGTATAGTCTATTATTATTATATATTTTTAAATCTGATTTTAGGAAGCTATTAAGTAAGTAAATGTTTTTCTCTCTGCAGGCACTTAAGTCTTGACATGGTCCTTATTTTAATTACTAAATAAAGTAATATCTAATCATGCAAAATATAGAAAATTTTGTTAGAATATAGAATGCTTAACTCAAGGGATATTCATATAAGAATTATACAGGATCAAATAAACAGAGGGATGTACTTCTTAGCTAATATGGCTGCATGTGATCGAGGAATGAGGAAGAATTAGAAGTGACCTAGGATGTTCTGCTAATTATTATTACCTTTTGGTGTTGATATATTTTTTGGAGGGTGTTAGGGCAAACAGGCTACTTTTTTTTTTTTTTTTTTGTCAAAGTGCACAAATTTACGAAGCATATGAGTTCTCATGGTTTATCCTGTATTGTGTCCCTACACATGTTCATTCAAAAAACTGATCTCTCCAAAATCTTCTTTGGAGAGATCTAGATTCAAGCTCTCTAACTGTGACAAAGCCAGAATACTGTAACAGAGAGCTTATAACATTCTGTAAGCTAAGCTACATTAACTAATCAAGAAGTTTGTTTATATTATTTAAGACATTTAGTCCATGAAATGCCAATATTATCTGATATTATTTTCTCTGAGTATTTAAAGTTTAGCTGCCTAGAGGAAGAAAAAACAAGTCTTACTATGATGAATTCCATATATTTCATCCAATAATCCTTCATAAGTAAGCTGTGTTGTTAATGGGGTCAGAAGATCAACAGCACGATCCAATATCAGGAGATTATCAATTTGCGGAGGAATCTGTGGATCTTTTCCTGACTGTTCTCTTCTCATCTTTGTCATTACCTCAAAAACATGCTAAAAATAATAACTTTAAATCAATTTTAATTAAGGTAGATAAACTTAATCTCTTAATCATTAAAAATTGATCATGTTAAAAGTTTCATTTGTTATGTTAAATTTTCATATGGTGTAACTTTCATTAATATTAAATCAATTAAACGGAGAATTTTACTCAGTTAAAACTAAAAACTCTTAACCCTCTCAAGAGTACATTTCCTGATATCATACATGTACATGCCTGAGCAAGTTTTTCATAGAATTTCACAGTTTTCAAAAAAATGAAATTACACAAATGTTTTTAAATATCAATTTGTTCTTATTTTAAAGCAACAGTTCAATTTCCTGGCTTGAAATAACTGCCTGAAAACAGGATCCAATGTTTTATGCACAAACCAATAGTATACCAAAAATAAATTGTGCTGGAATAGTTATTAGTTGGGTGGAAGCAAATGAAACCAGTAGTAAACGGATATATGTGTGTACATATTTGAGTGCAAAACAGTTTAGAAGAACATACAGCAAACTATATCAATACAGGTAACCCTTGTATAACATAGTAGTTAGGTTCCTATAAAAGCTCATGTAGTGTGAAACTGTGTTAATAGCATGATACAAGAAAGCAAGCTTATACAGAATCAGAAAAAAAAAAAAAAAAATCCCTTCCCTTTCACCCATCCATGCGCTGTATAAATTTGTCTAGCTCTTCCATGAATTTATTTAAGCTATCAAATTCCACGAAATATAGAAGCATGTCCAAGCAAACAACTCCCTGCTGGATAAAGGCAAATTTTTGTACATCGATTCTACAACTGTCTTTCTTCAATTTGAGTTTATGCCCCCTCGGGTTCATAATCTGAGCTAAAGGAAGAACCCTCTTACTCAGATTACGCATCGAGTCTGCTCAAACCATTCAAGGCCTCATACACCTAAATCACATCACCTCACAGGTCCCTAGCCTTCAAATGGTGCAATTTGCAGATCTTAAGCCTTTCTTTGTAAGAGCACTCCTTCGTTCTCCAAAACACCAGTCTTGTTGCCCTTCTCTATACTATTTCTAGCAACTCTACATCCTTCTGCTAGATCTGTACACAGTACTCGAAGTGTGGCCTCACCATTGTCATATACAATGAGATAATCACTTCCTTATTCCTGCTAGCAAAATTCCTGAATATCAATGACAAGCTCCTGTGAGTTGTTCTGGCAGCCTGCCTGCACATCTAATGGAATCCGTTTTTTTACTGTTATCATCAATCCAAATACAGAGTGCTTTTTTCATTTTCTCAATTATTGGCGCATAGTGACAAGCTGTCATATTTGCGGAAATGAAAGATCCTGCAGCAACAGCAGTTCTAATTTTCTATTCATTTTTCTTTATGGTCCGGATTGTTGCTTCATTTAAATATACACTTTTTGCAACGTATGACACCTTTCCCCTTTTTTATGATGATCAAAATTTGTATCTTTGATTCTAGAGAAACGAAATTGTTTCTTTTGAGTGGTGCTTTTTTACTTTCCTTACGCTGTTGTGGTTGTTATGGGGATTTAACAGAACATAAGCTACCATGGCTATAATGTCCCTATTCATTTATTATATAAAGTAATGAGAAATTTTAATAAAGTCAGAAAAAAAGCTGAAATCAGAAATGTCGCCTTGTTACCAATGAGATTTTCTACAGCGATTGGTTTACGAAGATTAACCAGTGATAACAAGAGTTGAAGTTCTGCCTTGTTTATAGTAGGGGCAGTCAATGAGAATATGTTTAACAGTTGGATTTAAAGAACAATGTGGACACTGTGGTGGATCATCTCCTGTTAGTAAATGAAGGTGGGTCAGGGGGGAATGAAATTTCTTGGTTTGAAAGGACTCCTCGTCTTGGACACGAGCGCCAAATTTTCAGATCCTGTTTAAACTGAAGAAGTTTATTATTACTCTGAGAATGCTGTCCATTCTGATAGACATGCAGCATAAACGGTTAGTGCATAGTCTGATGCGGGAATAGGCATATTGATTAAATCTAAGAAAATCTGTTGAATTTTTTGCAGCTTTATCAGCCAGGTCATTGTCTAAAATATCAAAATGTGATAGAATCCAATAGATGACCAGTTGATGGCATTCTTCAATTTGTAGTAATAAGCTTCTGATTTCATCTAGAACAGGGTGAACTTTATCTAAGGAATTACATAATCCCTTGATTAAGCTTAGAGAATCAATGAAAATAACAGATTTTAAAGAATAGTCAGAACAGAATTCTAAACCTGGTTTGATTGAATATAATTCAGCTCAGAAGATACTGAATTCAGATGGAAGGGTTGCTGAAATAATGGTATTTGAAAACACTGTGGCTACTTCAATGTTTTAATTAGCTTTAGAGCCATCTGTATAAATTGGGGAAAAATCAATATCTTTGAGTGTGAGCTGCATGAAGTTGTTTGACATTTAATGCCTTTAAAAATATCCTTTTCCCTTTGGCAGAGGTAAGTGTCACAGATCAGTAGAGGAAGAGCCCATGGTGGTTGAGAGCAAGTTGCTATCTGTTGTACGGAATGGATGGAAATATTCAAACCTGCATCAGTTCAAGAAGGCGAAGACCAGCTGGTTTTACTATGTTAGGTTTATTTCTGTAGAAGTTTTCTAATGGTGGATTGAAAAAGTATGACTGAATGGGATGCAAGGTACAACTTTCTATCTTGACAGCATACTTCAGTAACAGGGTTTTTTCTACATAAAGTTAGTGGACTCGTAAGCATCAATGTAGAGTGTGTTGGCGACCTTCTGAACACTAAGTGCTATCCTCAAAGCACTGTGTTGAATGCGATCAAGCTAGTAATGCGCTCGTTCTGGCAGAATCATATATGAGAGCACCATAATTGAGATGGGATCTGATTAATGCCCTGTATAACCGAAGTAGGAAGGTACGATCTGCACCCAATGTTAGGCGGGTAAAGTTCTGAGTATGTTTAACTTTTTTTAGACTGGAAGTATATATTTTTAATTTAATCTAGAAAACTTAACTTTTTGTCAAGGGTTAATCCTAGAAATCTGATGTTATTGGTGACTGGGATGGACATATTAGAGATTTGAAGTTAAGGATCCAGATGAAACTTGCATTGTCTATAAAATTGGATAGCAACTGTTTTCTGCTGCGAGAGATGATAGCCATTAATGCTGGCCCATTGCTGTATTTTATTAAGTGATATCTGAAGCTTCAATAGATCTCATGTTTTGGGAATGGCAGAAGATGGAGAGATCATGTGCATAAAGGTAAGCCTCAACTGTATTTGGAAGCTGTTTAGTGATAGAATCTATTCTAAGAGCAAAAAGAGTGGCACTCAGTACTGATCCCTGTGGAACACCTTCTTGAATGAACATTGTGGAGAAGGCATACCGGTATCAAACTGATTTAGTATGTAAAAGTTCTGAACAAATATAGGAAGTTTGTATCACTAAGTATGCCATGCTGCGAGGTGGTGTCAAAAGCCTTCTCTATCTACTGAAACCATCACTAAATGTTTATGTTTAACAAAGGCTTTACAAATGACAAATTCAGCCTTCACCATCAGATCCAAACAGGACCTATTTAGACGAAAGCTATATTGATTATGCTCAATGATCCAGACGAGTCTTCTGTGGACAATTTTTTCAAAGATTTTGCTGAGGCAGCTTCAGAGAGATATTGGTCTATACCTATGGGGGTTGGTTGGATCTTTTCCAGGCTTTAGGAATGCGAAACAGTAGAGTGATGACAAGAACCTGGAAAAACATTTTCTAAAAATATGCAATTGTACAAAACCAGGAGGAGGCATAAAGCTTTGTTCTGAAGATGTTGTAGCATGACATAATAAATACTGTTGGCCCGCTGGCACCATTGTGGGCTGTTCTAATGGCATGTAAAACTTCAGAATATTGCAGAGGCTTGTTAAATGGAAGAAGGGCAGTTTGAAAGTTAATAGCATGCTTTTCTGTAGTGTTTGTAATTTGTTGGAATGATATAGTATAGTATAGGCTGATGCTTCAGAGATTTCAGAAAAGGTATTGCCCAAAGCATTAGCTATATCCAAGGGACCAGAGAGAACGCACCCATTCCAGGAGAGGGTATGAAACTTACCAGACTACTGTATAATTTTTTTCCATATTAATTTGGGATCAGTGTTTCTGTTAAAGCTCGATGGAAAACAGGTCCATAATTGTTTCCTGGCCCGCCTTTGTATGAAAAGTGCTTTGCCCATAACTTCTTATAATTAATGAGGTTGGCTGCAGTTGGGCATTGCTGAAATAAATTCCAGGCTTTATTTTTTGCTTTCTTTGCTTTTGTGCATTCCTCATTCCACCAGTCACTATAATGCTTTCGACCCAGGGGATTTGATAATGGTATTGTATCTTTGGCCACTTTTATGAGATGTGATGTAATGTAATGTAATCCATTACATTACCAATATTTTGGTGGCAGATTTTTCCTCATCAAGAGAGATTGATGACTGAAATTTTCACCAGTTTGCTCAGACAAATTTCCAGTCCCTGCAGGATTTTGTTGAAGGAGTCTGTGCTATTAAAAAGTTGCATACTATTGGAAAGTGATCACTACCTATGGGATCATTTAGACCATACCACATGGTCGGGACCAGTACTGGAGAACAAATTGAGAGAGCTATTACTGAGATGAGCCCATTTGGGAGCTGTACGTGAGTGCATGCAACAGTATTTGGCAGTAGGTAGATTGAGACAAGTGTTTTCGAAATATGGAGAGTTATACGAACAGCGACAGCTTCTAATTCAGCCTGAAGTGAGATATGTTTAGTTGGGATCTTTGAATTTATCAGGATTGCTACACTACCATGGGCAGCATCTGCTGCGATCTCTTCAATAAAGGCAATAGTTCTTTATTGAAGGAGAAATTTGTGAGCTTGAAGTAAAAGGGCAACTGGAGAATATCAGTTAATTAGATCTTTAATATCATCTGTGTTGCAATGAAAGCCTCTACAGTGCTTCATTTTGGTTTAGCCGAGGATGATTCATCTGACTGCTTTTTGTTTGAGGAGCATTTTTTCCCCGTCTTTTTTTTGGGAAGATGAGGCATCCAGTATCCATAGTGTCGCTTGTGTGAAATTCTAGTATGGGTTCCTCAATCTGAGGAACTACATCTACTTCCATACTATTGTTGATGATTCAGTTTTCTTGCTGTCTTTAGTAGTTTTCGGTTTTTCTTTGTCATGCGGGAATCAAATGGGATACTGATTGGATTGTTGGTTGCTTCACTGGTTTAAGTTTGAGGTGTGTCTTTTTCAGTGTTTGATAGTGTACTTTCAACCCACTTAGCTAGAGATATTCTGGGTGGTATTGATACACATGTTTGAGCTGCTGTTCAATGAGAGCTTAGAGTGTGAGATGCATAAGAATGAAAGGATATGGTCAACATAATTTGTCTGCGTTCCTCATGGTATGTGACTATGTTCTATTTTTTATTTTTATATTTTCTCTCCTGTTTTCCAACACTTGGCACAATTTAGAGAAGGCTGGATGACTTTCTTTGCAGTTGGGACAAACGAGAGTTGAGGCTGAACAATCTGCTTGTGAATGCTTCTTGGAACCACAAACAGAACAAAGGGCATCACCTCTACATGCCTGCTGAGAGTGTCCATGTTTCTGGCATTTAAAACAGCGAATGAGATTTGGGATTCAGGCTGAATCAGAAGTTTAAACAGCCAGTTTTTACCAAGGATGGCAAAATCTGGGGTGCTAAAAGTTAAAATGATGGATTAAGTTGGAACAAGATTTCCATCTTTTTTGGTCATTATACGTTTGTCACTAATTACTTTTTGATTGCTCAGTTCCTGAACTAATTCCTTTTCAGATACTGAAAGTAGGTCCCACTCTGTAATAACACCTTCGAGGAATTTAAGGTATTGTAGGGAGTGGTAGATACTAGCAACCCAACAAAATTTGCTATTTTGAGCAGCCACTCGGAATGTTTTGAGTTGGCTGTTTCAATCAGGAGGTCTCCAGATTGTAGTCTTTAAACCATTTTTGATGTTCCAGTTATAGATTCCAAATATTTATCTTTGGACAACAAAAGGTGATAACTTGCCCACAAGCTGAGTGGAGAGGGAGTGTATAACCAGAAAGTTTGATATGTGATTGCAATGCACTTCCCTTCGAAGCCTTTGCTAGTAGGCTCTAACAGTGGAAAGTTATTTAAGCCCATGTTTGCTCCTTTTAGCCCTGGGAGAGGGTCTTTCTTCTCTCAGGTTACCGGCCCTGCCATGTGGGGCAGGAGCAGTGCCAACCAATGACCAAGCAATTAGAAGAGCAGTACGTTGCTAGCGAAGGTAGCAGTAACGTTGCAAGTGGAACTAACAGTAATATTGCAAGTTTATAAAAGCACTAGTACTTGCCCTAGGAAAAACGCTAGAAAATTTTCCAACAAAATAAAATATGGGGATTTCCAAATAATTTTTTTTTGCATAACGACTAGAGGGTCAACAGCAGGGATTTACAAACGAGAACAGAAATGTTGAAAAATTACATCCAACATAATAGTAGGATTTTGCCTGCACAAAAGCTCAAGAATACCGTGTTATGTGAAGTTTGCCACAATTCTCTATCGGTGTTATATAAGTACCGTGTTGTGCGAAGATTGCCGTAATTTATCAATCATGTTAGAGCAAAACAGTGTTGTGGAAGTACAGGGGGTTGCCTTTACAGAGGTAATAAATAAATAACATAGTCATTTCTAAAGAACCTAAGCCCAAGCTCTGTCATTGTTACAAAAGGGGTAACACTGTTCCCCTGACAATAAAGATAGAAACAACAAAACGAATGCAGTGCAAGCATTTTCTTTCAAACTATTTCAATATTGGCATTGAAATAGTAACCTGCTTCAAACATGTAGGTTAGTGCAAAAGCATCATTTTAACGTAGCCAACTACGAAAGTAGATAAATTAATTAATTAAATTGGCATCGTTTTGGTTATATTTCATATTGTGAATACCTTTACAATGAGTTGCCATGGTATTGTACTACCTCGAATAAATAACACTTCACTAATGGAGAAGACAACTGTTATTTTCAGCAGATACCACCACCCAGATGGCACCGTTTCAAAGCTTGTTGGCTTCTCTTTGGTGGGTGGGCAGGTACCCTGGTGTTGTAATAGTGACAACCCATTTATTGTGAAGTTATACTTCATAACTGGGTTGTCACTATCACTTCACAAAAAAAAAAAAAAAAAAACCAGGGAGGAACAGCGTTTTACAAATTTTGAAAATAACAGAGAAACTCCAATTAAAGTTCTAAAAAGTTTAACTGGTTTGTGACGTCACACCTCTGAGCTTTTTGTTTTATACAAACAAAAAGCTCAAAAGGACAAACAATTTTTCTAACATCTTTTGATATTTAAACAGATATTTGAAAAATCATGTTTTATCAATTCTGCACGATATAAAATCTGTAACCCCTTTACAACTCCAATTCGTTAATGAGTATTGACTAATAGAATCCTATCTAAATATAGAAATAGCACTATGAACTTTTCTTACCTTCCTTGTAAACAGGTCCTTCAAAGTGAGAAAAATTCAATTAAAATAATAAAACCTTCTTTTGCATATATTTAGTTGTTTATGTTATAATGTTAAAAGTACTATATTTTGCAATATTTTGTTTATGATTTTATTCTAGATATATAAACAAACTATCTGGTTTTCTAATTTATTAGTAGTTATGTATTTTCTTTGTAGTTTATATAGAATTAAATTCTCTGTAGATATAAACAAATATTTGTAAGTTTCTTTATCTTTGATTTTTTTTGTTATATTCATTACATTATTTAAATAATTTTATTAATAAATATATGCAAATAATAGTCTGTTGCAATAATAATTTTTATAAATTCTTAAAGATTGCAGTGGCATAGCAAGGGGGAGTGCAAATGGGGAATTTCTCTCAGGCACCAGCTTCAGGGATTTTTTTTTTTTTTTTTATGTGAACCCCAAACATGAGAGGTATTAGAACCTATAGTACTTAGTACCGTGCTTGGGTTGGAGGTTGAGAAGACGAAAGAAGTTTTGTTGACATGGAACTTTAACTTCTGTAGACTGCAATTTTCAGGAAATACGTATGAAGGAAGGTTGTTCCAGAAAATGGCAGTTGAATGAATAAATGAGGAAGATGAAAAGTTGGCTCTGTGGGTTTGAAGTTGGACAGTAAATGAATGTTGGCTGGTGGCGGCATGTGTTCGGACTGTTTTGAAAGAGAGAGCGGGAATTATAGAAGCCAATTCAGAAGAACAGTGCCCATGGAAGTATCTGTAGAAGAGGCATGCTGCAGAAACAGTACATCTATGAGAAAGCGAGTGGAGAGACACTGTTAGAGATGAATCATTAATTAATCTAACTGCCCTCTTCTGAATGGAATCAAGAAGCCTGAGAGAGGTTTTGGGGGCAACACCCCAGATGTGGGAACAATATTCCATGGCAGGGTGGATTTGCGATTTATACAGAGTGAGCAGCTGTTTGGAAGAAAAGTAACAGCAAGAGCGAAAGAGAAAATCAAGTTTTTTAGATGCAGAGGAAGCAATATTTGTAATGTGCTTGTGCCAAGAGAGATTAGAAGTCCGGGTAATACCCAAAAGAGATATATCATTTTGCCTAGAAATCGGAGTGTCACTAAAGATAAGCATAGGAGCAGAAGAATCCTTTTTGCGAGATAGTAGTAGTAGTGGCGGCATGTGATGCAAGACAGCATATGTATGAGCTTATGCAGCATCAGCAAAAAAAAAAAAAAAAAAAAAATCACACCATTTCCTCCAAATGCCTGTTCAATTCCTCCTTAAATTTATTCAACCTATCAACTTCCACAGTGACAGATGGCAGTTTGTTCCAGCAATTAACCACCCACTGGCTAAAGGCAAATTTCCGCACATCTATTCTACATCTGTCTTTTCTTAATTTGAATTTATGCCCCCTTAGGTTCGTAATCTGAATAAGTGGAAGGATCCCATCAGAATTCAGCGTGCTCAACCCATTCAAAGCCTTATATACCTCAATCAGATCACCGGGCAGGTGCCTAGTCTCCAGCCACTGCAATTTGCAAAACTTAAGCCTCTCTTGGTAAAAGGATCCCTTCATTCCCCTGACCAATCTTGTTGCCCATCTCTGGACACACTCAAGTAAATCTACATCCTTCCTAAAATGAGGCCTCCAGATGTGGCCTGACCATTGCCTTATACAGAGGGATAATCACCTCCTCTTCCCTGCTAGCAAAATTCCTATATAACATCGACAAAACCTCATGACCTGCCCTGCAGCCTGTCTGCATTGCTGAGAAAACTTCATATCTGCCTGCACAATTACTCCCAGGTCTTTTTCATTTTCTACCACCTTAAGTGTAGTACCACACAGTTGGTATGTTTCTCTGGGGTTACTTCAACCCATATGCAGTACTTTGCATTTGTCAAGGTTAAACTTCAGTTGCCACTTCTTAGCCCATCTGCCCAAATTATCTAGATCCTGTTGCAGTGGCCCACTGCCATTACTGTCATTAACAACCCTGCCAACCTTTGCATCATCGGCAAACTTCGACATCAAGCCTGATATACCTTCATCAATATCATTGATAAATATACCAAACAACAGTGGACCCAACACCGAACCCTGTGGGACTCCACTAATAACATTTGTCCATGAAGAGCAGCACCCATTGATCTTCTCCCACTTAACCATCCTTTTATCCATTGTAGCAACTTACCCTTAATACCATTCTGCTCCAATTTGTACAATAGTCTTCCATGCGCAACAGTGTCAAAAGCTTTCCTGAAATTCAAATATATGATATCAAAATTATTTTTTGCTTCCAGTTCCTTTGTAACCACATCATAATACCCTATCAAATTTGTCAGACAAGACTTTCCCTTAACAAACCCATGCTGTGTCTGAATTATTGCAGCAGTCTTAATATAAGACTGCTGAGTTTTAGAAGGGTTGAAATCAACTAAGTTGTCTTTGCCCCACTGGAGAATTACCTGAAGATCGGCATTTAAGGAATTGGTAGCAGATTTTCGAGAAGTTGAAGCTGATTGAGCAGGAAAAGTTTCTCAAATTGGAAAGTGGAATGCAATGTGCTATCATCGGCAAAATTATGGATAGGATTTCCAGTCAATGGAAGAAGGCCATTAATATACAAGAGGAAAAGAGTGGGGGAAAGAACTGAACATTGGGGGACACCGGCATTAGTGGAGAAGTTAGAAGACAGAGAGCCATCTACCATCAACCTTCAGTGAGCGATCACAGAGAAAATTGGATAACTAATTACTAAAAACAGTTGGCAAACCATAAGATGGAAGCTTGTTTAGAAGACCTTTATGCCAAACACGATCAAAAGCCTTTGAGATGTCAAGAGCAACTACTTGTGTTTCACCGAACCTTTCCACTGAATTAGTCCATAAATGGGTAACATAAGCCAGAATATCACTAGTGGATCGACACTGACGGAATCCATACTGGTGATCGTTGATCAGACGGAAGGTTTCTAGGTAGTTTAAGAGTTGGCAGTTAATTGATTTCTCCATTACTCTAGAAAGAGTAGAAGTAATTGCAATGGGACGATAATTGGATGCGAGGGATTTGTCACCATTTTTAGGAACTGGCTGGATATGAGCAAATTTCCAAGCAGAAGGAAAAACACCTTTGGAATAGTAAAGTGAAAAAAGGCGGCAAAGAATAGGAGTAAGTTCAGGAGCACAGGTTTTGAGAACAAGTGGAGAAATACCATCAGGACCTGGAGCTTTCTTAGCATCAAGATTCATCAAATCCTTCTGATATCTTTTGACGGAAGACCACAGGAGGCATTGAATGGAGTGTGTTGGGAATGGTGGGAGGTGTTTTACCCAGATCATTAATACATGAGGTGGAAGAAAAATGGGATGCTAGCAGGTCAGCTTTATCCTTGGCTGAAGTGACAACAGAACCATCTGGTTTGGACAGAGGTGGGAGCAGAGATGGGTAAAAAGTTGCGGCCAATAGCTTTGGCAAGAGACCAGAATGCTTGGCTACCATTAAGGCAAGAAGCAAGTTTTCTACTCTTAGCCTGTTCAAACTCTAGTTTGGATTGATTAATAACTGCTTTACAGTTGTTGCGAGCTTAGGTGTAGGCAGAAAATGAAACTGAAGAATTAGAAACAAGTCAATTACGATATGCAACATTCTTCTCTTGAACAGCCTTAGCACATTTATTGGAAAACCACGGTTTAGATAAAGAACGAGATTTTAAAGTGAAGTGTGGGATAAAGGATTCCATTCCTGCACGAATAATTTCACTGACACGATCTAAGCAAATGTTGATATCAGAAGTTTTGAAACAGTAATCCGACCAAGGAAAAGAATAAAAAAATCTCACAGGTCATCTCATTTTGCATTCTTGTAATGCCAAACAACACGAAATTGGGAATAGCCATGGGGTAAAGGTTCCATTGGAGAAGAGACAATCACCAAGTTGTGATCTGAAGTGCCTAAAGGACCTCTCACTTCGACCGTGTACTTAGAAGGGTTGTTTGTGAGAAAAAGATCAAGCGTATTGGCTGTATGATTAGGATTGTCCGGTATTCTTGTAGGTAAATGAACAATCTGTGCTAGGTCATTAGTAATTGCAAAAGCCTCAGCATCTCGACCTGCTGGGTCATGTGACTAGAAAACGGAAGCCAGCTGGAGTTGTGAACATTAAAATCACCAAGGAAAATTACCTCACTGTTACGAAAGTTGGACTGGAGAAAGTCAAGTTGCAAAGAGAGGAAGTCAAAGAGCTCCAAGTGATTAGTGGAGTTGGGAGAACGGTAGAGACAACAGATGAATTTGACGCAATGAGGTAGAGAGATTTTTATTTTAAGCCAAAGAGAGGAGATTCCAAATTGTCAAGTCTCTGACAGGGAATATCAGAACGGACATATGCACAAGTACCACCTTTGAGGCGAAAGGAATCATACAGCAAATTATTTGGGCATCTGAGATGAGCAGTAGTTGAATCAACTGATAACTGAGATTCTGTCAGAAAAAGTACATGGGTTTGGCAGACTGCAAGTGGAAATGGACATCGTTGAGATTAGAACTGAGACCACGTATATTTGTGAAATGAATTAGGAAGTGCTTGGGAGGTTTAGATCTTTTCGCAGATAAGCTTGCTCTATTAGTTTGACAATTCATGGTGTATTCAATAGTAAAAAAAAGTGGGTGGGACATGCTGTAAGAAGTAATGAAATTTTTGGATATGGCGTACACGTAGTAAGAATATACCCTACCCAGATCCTTGACATAATGTGGCCTCGACAATGCTCCCCGCATACATACTACTCGGACTCCCTCCAGTCACTATCTGGCAGAGTAGAGGTAGCAAGATTATACTAGCTGATCCAGAAGCCTCCTAGAAAGTTACAAATAGGTTCGGACTGGTATACTAACTAGCGGCCGGCCTGCGAACACCAATTTAGAGCTGTACCCTCAAAATGTAAGGAATATCGGATCTCGCCATGATGTTCAACGTAACCTCAAAAGTCATCAATCATACTGCATGATGGAAGAGATAGGGAAGGGTTGACCGGAACTAAGCTCTAGAGACTAAACATGGGTTCCACCACTTCAAGCCTCCAATAAGCAAAGTGGTGGTATTTCACCGGTTGATGAGAGTCATCTACCACCTAGTACTGCCTCATAACGTAGAGGGGCAGCGTTCCTCCATGTGGTGTGGGCGCCACACCTCGACCCCTGGTTACGTTGGTTCACACCTGGGTGGTCACCCACCATGTACTTGTGCATGGAGGTTATACCCAGGGTTACTAACAGTCCCACCATCGTGAGGTGCAAGCAGATGATTTGGCTGTCAGAGACCATCCGGACTTCGCCGAAATTGGGTCCACTTGACTTGAGTGTCACCCGAATATCATTTCCATCAGCGTTTTAGACTCCCAGGTAGCAAGTACAGCTTGCCTGGCATATCTGAGAGAATGTCTGTGACATCCTCAAGGACCAAACCTTAAGGATGCAAACTGAAGGAATTATCTATCACAATCAGGGGCACCAGGAAGACACATTGCCCCCGGGCATCGACGACCATAGCTACTCTACCGAAAGATTGACTACCTGTATATAACAGTGGCGTACTTATAACACTTTAACTAGTACTTATAAACAGAGGGCGCTGACTCTCTTTAAAAATTACATCTGTGAATTACAGGCTCCGAAAAAGCGATGAGTGTTTGCCTTTTTATTCTAACTGTTTACCTAATAAAATAACAATTTACCTAATTGTTATTTTATATTGTACTTTATATGTAGTCATAGTTCTAGTTACGCTGGTTATTTTTATTTTTAATTTAGATAAAGAGTTTTTGTATATTACTACTTAATATACGTAAAACCATTATTGCGTTCGAATCTTGTAGCCATTGTTTTTGTATAGAGTGGTAGGGAATTAAAATTTTTAATTGTGTTAACTAGGCAGCTCTAACATATAATTATATAGCATAATACGCATCACTGTTTCTATTAGACAGTGTAGTATTGACATTTAATTAATTAAATTTATTGATCTTATTAATTTAAAATACCATGCCCCAGACTAGAGCAGCAAAGCAACGGGCACAAAGTGGTAGGAGTGCTGTGACTTGGGGGAGAACTGAGTGGGGGGGGCGATTCTCCAACACATCACAGCCTAAAAAAATGTGCAACTTGTGAAATGTTTTCCAAACTCTCTGGAACAGAACATGATATTGCCATGGGGGATGTCTGTGTGCGCAATGTAAAGATATCAGCGACAACTCAGCATTGTCATGGGCCTGTATGAGAGCTTGAAGGACAGGATGGATGCCCTCGAAGGATCTAAATTGAGGGCCCATCAAGCTCTCAGCTGCCCACATCAACACCAGAGCATGTACTTGGTCATTGCGCAACACAGCGGCAAACCCCAAGGCAGAATGCGCTTGTCCCAGAGGAACTAGTAGTTGTTGGTGACTACTGTCAGGGAAACGGGGAATATGTTTTGTAAAAAGGATAGGTGGAACAGGACAAGGGTATGTCTGCCAGGGGCAAAGGTTGATTATGTTGTAGAGTAGATATCATCTTTTAAGGGCACGAAAGGTGATATAGTTGTACACATTGGCACTAACGACATTAAGAGTAGGAGACCGGCAAAATTACGTAACAAGTACAGGTCACTGAAAAAAGCCGTGAATTAGGGTTGAATTTGAAAGTGTCTGCAATTCTGCCCAGACACGATAGGAGGGAGTATATGATGACAGCCTTGTCGATCAATTCAGCCTTGAAAGATTGTGCAAGGCTCAAGGGGTAGAATTTTTTTTCAGCCTGGTCTGTACTTGTTAACAGGAGAGACTGCTTCTACAGAGATGGGATACACTTAAATAGAAAGGGTGCAAGAATATTTGCTGATGCTATCGAGGCAGTGTTGGGTGGGTCAGAAAACTGCTAGCTCGGGGGGGGGATTACAAGGACTAATAGTTTAATAGTAGCCGCAGGCAGAGGTGAATGTGATTCTTGCACAACTTCTATTAGAATAAGTAGCAACCTGGAGCGAGGGGTGTTGGGGGTTTCAGGGACGGATGGCAGTCATCGTGAAATAGCTGGGTATATGGGATGTGTTAGGGTAACTAGGAATAGGAAGAGGTGCATGTATACTAATGCTATAAATAAATTTGATGAATTTGAAGTGTTGGTCAAGACATCAAAGGCGGATATTGCTGGGATAGCAGAGACGTGGTGTCATCCAGATATAAGGAATGCAGAACTGGAATTTGGGGAGTACAATGCGTACAGAAAGGATAAACAGGATAGGAAGGGAGGAGGTGTTATGCTGTTAATTAAGAAAAACATAAAATCAAAAGAAGTGCACCCAGTTGATATAGATGAACAGTGCACTGTTGATTCAGTTTGGTGTGACATAAGCACTGCAAAAGCAAAATTAAGAGTAGGAATGTGTTATAGGCCTAATGACTCAAATGAGTACAATGAACAATTGTACAGAGAAATAGAGTGGGCTAGTAAATCAGAATGTCTTAAAATGGGTGATTTTAACTTCCCAGATATTGACTGGAACTTGTGGATTGGTCACTCACACACTAGTCAGACTTTTGTGGATTTATTGGATGACTGTTTTCTGCAGCCACATGTTCGAGAGGTAACCAGAGAGAGTAATACTCTTGATCTGGTTATCAGCATTGATCATTCATGTATTAATAATTTGCAGATAAAGGAACCACTAGGTAGCAGTGATCACAGTGTACTGATGTGGGATTTACATAAAGATTTAATTACCATCAGGGTAAAGGAAAGGGTTTTTGCTTCCGTGACGGTGAGTACAGTGGTCTCGGACAGTTTTTAAATTCTGTACAGTGGGATCAACTGACGATGTTACCAACAGTAAATGCTAAGTGGGAAGCATTCAAGGAATTAATCGTGGATGCTACTAAAAGTTTCATACCTATTAAGAAATATTGTTCAAGGTTTAGGCCTAAATGGTTATCAAATGAACTAATCAGACTCGTAACAGAGAAGAAAAATGCATGGGATGCATATAAATTATTAAGCGATTCAGAAGCCTATGGCAGATATAAGCTAGTCTGTAATCAGGTCACAAAGGAGGTTAGGCAGGAGAAGGCAGATTACGACAAATCTTTGGCAAAGGATGCTAAGAAAAACAGCAAGGATTTCTTTACTTATATAAACTCTAAAAGGAAGGGGTTGAATCTGATTCATGTATTAAGAATTTGCAGATAAACGAACCACTAGGTGGCAGTGATCACAGTGTACTGATGTGGGATTTACTTAAATATTTAATTACCATCAGGGAAAAGGAAAAGGTTTTTGCTACCATGAAGGTCAGTACAGTGGTCTCAGACAGTTTTTAAATTCTGTACAGTTTGTACAGAATTTAAAAACTAGTACAGTTGGTCCACTTGACATCGATGGTTCGACTGTTGATGATCCTGCTCAGATAGCAAACATACTGAATGAGTATTTTGCATCTACATTCACATGTGAGGAATTAAGGTTTGAAAATGGCAGGTTATCAAATTGTAGCAGGGTACTTAATGATTTTGTAATAACTGAGAGCAAAGTGGAGGAGAAATTGTTGAAGTTAAACCTAAGAAAAGCACCTGGGGTGGATGGGATCTATCCAGTCATATTAAACGAGGTGGCAAAGCAACTAAGCAAACCCTTAGCCATAATTATGAAAGCATCCTTGGACTCATGGGAGGTCCCCACGGACTGGAGATGTGCAAATGTATCCCCAATTCACAAAGGGGGATCGAAGGGTGACACGAGTAATTATAGACCAGTTAGTTTAACTTCTGTTCCAGGTAAAATAATGGAGTCATTGGTTAAAGATGCATTGCAGGATCATCTAGACAAGACTGCAGCAATAATTCAGACACAGCATGGGTTTGTTAAGGGAAAGTCTTGTCTGACAAATTTGATAGGGTATTATGATGTGGTTACAAAGGAACTGGATGCAAAAAATAATTTTGATATCATATATTTGAATTTCAGGAAAGCTTTTGACACTGTTGTGCATGGAAGACTATTGTACAAATTGGAGCAGAATGGTATTAAGGGTAAGTTGCTACAATGGATAAAAGGATGGTTGAGTGGGAGAAGACAGAGGGTGGTAATCAATGGGTGCTGCTCTTCATGGACTAATGTTATTAGTGGAGTCCCACAGGGTTCGGTGTTGGGTCCACTGTTGTTTTGTATATTTATCAATGATATTGATGAAGGTATATCAGGCTTAGTGTCGAAGTTTGCAGATGATACAAAGATTGGCAGGGTTGTTAATGACAGTAATGGCAGTGGGCTACTGCAACAGGATCTAGATAATTTGGGCAGATGGGCTAAGAAGTGACAACTGAAGTTTAACCTGCCTGTGTCGGTTCATGTAGAATCAGTTAGAAGTGGCTATACAGTCCTATTTATTTTAAGAAGGAGAAGAATTCTGCGAGATTTGATTTTTTGCCTTTGATATGGCTAAGTGACAAAGGTTTCTTTAAGTTTTCCAGAGAAATGAATGACACTAGTCAAGCATTATTATACAGATTACATTCCAGAATTATGTGTTTGACTGTGAGTGGTGTATGGCAATGGTTACACTCAGGAGGGTCATTCCCTGACAGGAGGAACAAATGAGTTAAATGAGTAAGGCCGATTCTGGTTCTGGCCAGAATTACTACTTCTTGTCTGTTTACAACAGGGCTGGAAGCCCATAATTTTGGTACAGGTTTAATTTGAAAAAGTTTATTATGAATTTGGGCTTGCCATTGAAGAGTCCATCGACCTTTACATATACTTCGGATCTTAATTTTATAATCTATGAACGGTACTAAGGAATTCGTTGGGGCTGCTCTCGATGGATGTTTAGCAGCATCATCCACAATTTAATTTCCTGGTATTCCAGTATGGCCAGGTATCCAGCAGAAAATAACCTTTTGTTGATGCTCTCTCAGATGTATCAACTCTGTCCTAATGAGCTTTATTAGAGGGTGATTAGACGGGGAGTTGTTTTGCAAGGCTAATAAGGAACTCTGCGAGTCTGTGTATATTAAGCTCTTTTGAATTGACATATGGAAAATATGTTCTATAGCAAGCTTTATGGCATATAATTCAGTCGTGTAACTACTGCACTCTGTTGGAAGAGATAGAGAAATGATAGTATCAGCGAGTACTACTGCTGCGCCCATTCCACTCTCAGACTTTGATCCATCTGTATAAATTTTAATGAAGTCAGGATAACGTTGAGTATGCGCTATGTGTAGCTGTTGGATGTTAGTATCTGATAGGGAGTGTTTACCCCATTGTTGGAAATAATTGTCACAAGATGGCATGATGACAGACCATGGAGGGTTGTGATCTATAGGATCTTGTAAAATTTTATTACAGTGTATATTCCAATCTTCTGCTAGTTGTTTTAGCCTAATACCAGCAGGCTGAACTGACTGTGGTTTGTTTCTATAGAAGGTTGTAAACTGTGGATTATAAAGTATTGACCAATTAGGCTGGGTCATCTGGCTTTGGATCGTGGTTGCATAGTTCAGCAGCAGCATCTTTCTCCTGATATTTAGGGGAGGTTCATGAGGGGTGTAGAATAGATGTGCGGAAATTTGCCTTTAGACAGCGGGTGGTTAATTGGTGGAACAAAACTTCCATCTGTTGTTGTGGAAGTTGATAGGTTGAATAAATTTAAGAAGGAACTGGACAGGCATTTGGAGGGAATGGTGTGATTTTTTTTATTTTTTCTTTGTCTGATGCTGCATAAGCTCATTCACTTGCTTTCTTGCATCACATGCCACTAGTACTACTTCGGCCCCAGATGTATGATTGCCTAGTTCCGGCTCTGCTTGTGTAACAACAACAATTTTGGTGCAGGCCAAAGATTTCCTGAAATGAGATTTAATTTCTTTTAATCATGTTAAGCAGCATTTCTCAAATGGCAATCCATGAACATTTGGGGGTTCTGATGAAATACTCCAAGAAGGCCTGCAAATAATGTCTGAAATTTCTTATAATTATTTAAAAACTGTAAGAATTTATAGACTAAATTTTTTTAAGCTTTGGGATCTGCAGAAAAATTAATGCTAGTAGGGGTCTTGCATGTCACTCCAGTTAGGGAACCATCAATCTAAATAAAACAGAAAACATGTTAATGTTCCATATAGTTTCAGATCGAAGTCTCCTATATGCATTTTAAGGTTCCAGTCACTCTACTCCGCCTGAACAGAGAACATATTAATGTTAGATATCATCTCAGATCGAAGTCTTCTAAATGCATTTTAAGCTTCCAGTCCACTCCACCCAAACCCATTTGTTCAAAATGACAGCAAATATTTTCCTTAGATTTTCTGATTTTTAAGCCTTAATCATTCCATAACAGCTGTGTTAACAAACTGACTTCATGATGTTTTATTGTATCAGTGAAAATAAAACCTGCCGTAAGATTTGAATCAAAATGACAATTATATACAATCCACACTTACTTTGGCACATTTCCCTTTCCCATATACATATGGTATTACTCCATACAGGGTCTGTATTGTCATTAATGCTTTCGCTGCTAGATACATACTGGTCATATCATTTTCTATATGACATTCCTGAGAGAGAGAGAGAGGAAAGGAAAAAATAATAATAATAATAAACTTTAAGTAGGTTGTATAATGAATTTCACTTTAATATATAATAATGAAATTTTTATAGGACAAATGAAAATTAAATTAGCAATTCAACTATTATGAAATATCATATATAAAAATCTTATGAATTAAAACTTGTAGTTAATGCAATGGTCTTAATACTCCCAGCAGAACAAACTTTGCTTGGTACTGCACTACTTTCAAACATGGTAAGTCTTGGTGAAGGCTAAGTCTGTTCTACTATGAGCATTAAGAAAATATAATTATCTTAACTTTTTAAATCATGCTTGCTATGAAATCACAACAGAGAAAGGACAATGCAGTCTTGATTTGTAAAGGCCAAAACCAGCATCAGCTATTTTATAATTTCAAGTTTTTAAATCTTTTTATAAATAAGTAATGTCTTATCTGAAAAGGGATGACTCTGTAAGTTTTATCAAAAAACTGATGGCTGTAAAGAAATAACTGGCTGTTACATGTTTGGATTTTAGTAAAGCTTTAGATATTCCACACAAGAGGTTATTACATAAATTAGACATCTTTGTGTGGTGGGACGTGTGTGGGGAGGGCTTCTGATTGGGTTGTATAAAGTCATTAAGGAATTTAAAAAAAAAAATGAAAGAATCAGCAGACAAATACAAAATTTTACAAAGCATCGGAAGACTGATATCTGAAGTTTACCTTCATGCAGTGTGTTGTAGATAAATGGAATAAATTACCTATCAAGGACAAAGCAGAAAGCCTGGTAATATTCAAGACAGAAATAGGCAAGCAGTTTCTGGCATTAAGAATATAATGTAGGTGATCTGAGATATAAAAAATAAAAACTTTCTGGTTAATGCAATCATCTCTTTCCTCCTTCTTTGGCCATTGTAATACTGATGCCAAATTCAAATATGCCTGTGTTAAATTTTTTAAAGAGTTTGAATATTTCTCATATTGCTTGGAGATAGCTGAAAATTCAGTGTAGTTCTATAAATGCCCAAGAGGAGCAATAAAATTATTTCTGCAGATGAAAATTAACTCATAGCCATAAGGATTTTATCGCACTCCAGTAAACTGCAGTAGTTATAACACTACATTACTCACAGTAATGTGGTATCATACATTAAAAACTATATTGTACATTACCCACAGTGGTATACAATACAGTTGTTGCAATTAATTTAAGCATTGGGATATTTGTTAGGTGAAAAATTCTGGGTTATCCTCTAATGAAATAATATATCTGTTGTTTGTGAAACAAGAAAAGATCTCAATATATTATTATGATGTATGATGGCATGTATGGATGTTCACACTTGGGTAAGTGCACGTATATTTAGACTGCCTTTACCATTAAATTTTTTGCATAAAAGAAAGGAATTGAAAGTGGTGGTTCAAAATGCAGGCCCAGCTAATTTACTATTTTAAAGGAAGTACTCTTAAAACTCATCAACTGCACTCTCATGAAATAACTAATATGATGTTGGGCCACTTTTATTTTAAAGCAGCTTATATTCTACGTTGAATAGGTTCATAAATCTTGAATTGTCTTAAGAGGAATATAGGACCATTCTTCATGGAGGAAGATTTCAAACAGCTTGAGTGAAGGCAGATGAAATCTGCTTATCACTCTACTTTCCAAATATGCCCACAGTGACGTAATAATATTTAATATGGTTACATATTGTGATTTCTCGAATTTTTTTTCTGTTCTTTAAATTCGAGATTTCCCCTTTTCTGCAATATTCTTTCTCAAGAATTCGCTAATTTATTTTTGCCTTCTCCAGATCTCTCGAAAAACCTCAAGAAATAAAGCAATTTTTATATGAGAATTATTATTAAATATTTTTCATACAAATATCAACTCTAAATTTCCTTTAAAAAGCAGACTGAATAGAAGTAAGAAAAAATCTTTTGTCAACCTTAGTGACAAGAAATTTTGTCCTACTTAGTTTCAGAAAAAAAATATGTTACAAAAACCTCAAAGTAAATTATTCTGTTTCTATGTATTATTATTATGTAATATAAAATGTGTATTATGAATTTGAGAATTTGATTACTATAGCTACCAATGAAATACTTGATATCGATATTTTTATGATAATTTTCTTTAGCATTACAATGAAAATCATTTTGAAATGAATACCATATGATGAATCTTATCTGAATCATAACTGTCAACAAAGTGTATGGCATTTAAGGATCAAAATGAAAACAACTATGTTCATGCATTAATTTTTATTACATTTCAAGAAGTAATGTTTCAAGAAACATAAATAGTCTACTGATTGATCTGATAATCTTGCCCTTCTTCTGGGGATAAAATTTTCTGAAATTCCTTTCATTTTAAGTTGATATTGGTTTAAATTACACTTAAGGAATTCCTCAGTTCTTTCCAACTGGTTGTTCTTTCCTGTTGCTTCATATAGATTAATCTCTTTGGATAATGGAGGGAAGTCATCATAAATTAATTGCTTGGTATCAAGCTTTTATGGATTGATTCTTCTGATTGCTAATTCAGACTCACACTACCACCTTGATCCATTTCCAAGATTTCTTCACCTGGTTCTGGAGCAACATTCTTGTCATCTGAATAACTGAAAATTCTTTTAATGATTATTTTGGCTTTTCTGATAATTTCACCTTTCAAACAAAGTAATTATCCTTTTCATCTACTTAAGCCAAGTGGTATCTTAAAGAAATTTTAATAATAAAATTAATGGACAATTTGTTTTAATGCAACAAGGAGTTTTGCACTTATTTCTGAAGTGTTCTCCTATAAAGCCTTAATTAAAAATTTGAAGACACCCTCATCACTTAAAATAATAGCATCATTTTAAGTGATGAGCTAGCATTGTGACTCATAGATTCAATTGCTATTCTGACCAGTTCTAAAACTTTCAGTATATTTTATGCTATTTCTTCATCAGTCTCTGATATCCACAAATGGTTTGATTTAGATCATGCAAAGATTTATGAATAGGAAATTTAATTGCAAGAAATCTTTCTTTAATATTTTCCATTGTATTCCAATGTGTTTTGTAATCCAATAATAGCAGCTACAATTCTTTTTCTTCTACAGAATTCATATAACATTTTAGTACAATATTTCATACTGGTGATTTTCTGAATAGGAAACTGTTAACAGGAGAGAATGCTTCTACAGGGTGGGATACACTTAAATAGGAAGGGTGCAAGAATATTTGCTGATGCTATTGAAGTAGTGTTAGGCTGGTCATAAAACTGCTAGCTTGGGAGGATTCACAGATTAACAGTAGTTGAAGGCAGAAGTGAAAGTTATTCTTGCACTGCTTCTATTTGAATGAGCAGCAGCCTGGAAAGCAAGGTGCTGGGGTTTCAAGGACTGCTGTGAGTCATGATGGAACAAGTAAATACACAGGGCGTGTGTTAGAGTAACTAAGAGTAAGAACATGCATATATACTTGAATGTACACAAATGCTAGGAGTACAGTAAATAAATCAGATGAATTTGAGGTGCTGGTCAAGACATCAAAGGCAGATATTCTTAGGATATCAGAGACACGGTGTCACACAGATACAAGGAATGCAAAATTGGAATTTGGGGAGTACAATGTGTACACAAAGGACAAACAAAATAAGAAGGTAGGAAAGGTTATGCCGTTAGTTAAGAAACAAAATCTAAGGTAGTGATTTCATCGAGTTGACTTTGGTGGACAGTGCAATGTTGAGTCAGTTATATGTGACATAAGCAATGGGAAAACAATGTTGAGAGTAGAATTGTGTTATAGGTCTAATTACCCTGATGAGTACAATGAACAAGTGTACAGAGATTATTAAGTGGACCAGTAAATCAGATTGTCTTATAATGGGGAATTTATACTTCCCAGATATCGGACCGAAACTTGTGGATTGGTCACTCACACACTAGCAAGACTTTTGCGGATTTACTGGATGAGTTTTGTACAGCAGCATGTTCGAGAGGCAACCACAGGGAGTAATACTCTTGATCCGATTATCAGCAGTGATTATTCATGAATTAAGAAGCAGCAGATAAAAGAACCACTATGTGGCGGTGTTCACACTGCTGATGTGGGATCATACTGAAGTGGAATGTACTCAAAGATGTAACTACCATCAGGGGAAAAGTGAAGGGTTTCTGATATCGTAAAGGTGACTACAGTGGTCTCGGACAGTTTTTAAATTCTATACAGCGAGACCAACTGATGATATTACCAACAGAAAATTCTAAAAAGCTACTAGGCTTTCCATACCAACTAAAAAATGTTTAAGCCTACATGGATATCAGATGAACTAATCAGATTCATGGCAGAGAAGAAAAATGCAAGGCCTGATAAAGCAGATTGGTCCACTTGATATTAATGGACTGTCGATTATCCTGCTCAGGTAGCTGACAAACTGAATAAGTATTTTGCATCTACATTCACATATGAGGAGGTCTGTAGGGAAGTGGAGGCCAAAAGCTTATCAAACTTTAAGAGGGAGCTACATGATTTTGTAACAACTGATAGCAAAGTGAAGGAAAAATTATTGAAGTTAAACATAAGAAAGGCACCTGGAGTGGATAGGATCTAACTGGTTATATCAGAGCAGGCAGCAAAGGAAGTAAGAAAACCCTCAGCCATAATTATGGGAGCATCCTTGGACTCAAGAGAAGTCTTCACAGCTGCAGATATGCAGATGTATCCTTAATTCATGGGTGACATGAGTAATTACAGACCTGTTAGTTTAACTTCTGTTCCAGAGAAAATAATGGAGTCACTGGTTAAATAAGCATTGCAGGACTATCTAGACAAGACTACAGTTATAGTTCACACACAGCATGGGTTTGTTAAGGGGAAGTCTTATCTGACCAATTTGACTGAATATTATGATGTGGTCACAAAAGAACTGGATGTAAAAAATAATTTTGATATCATATACTTGGATTTTAGGAAAGTTTTTGATACTGTTGCACATGATAATGGTAGCCGAGCATTCTGGTCTCTTGCCAAAGCTATTGGCCGCAACTTTTGCCCATCTCTGCTCCCACCTCTGTCCAAACCAGATGGTTCTGTTGTCACTTCAGCCAAGGATAAAGCTGACCTGCTAGCATCCCATTTTTCTTCGAGCTCATGTATTAATGATCTTGGTAAAACACCTCCCACCATTCCTAACACACTCCATTCAATGCCTCCTGTGGTCTTCCGTCAAAAGGATATCAGAAGGATTTTGATGAATCTTGATGCTAAGAAAGCTCCAGGTCCTGATGGTATTTCTCCACTTGTTCTCAAAACCTGTGCTCCTGAACTTAATCCTATTCTTTGCCGCCTTTTTTCACTTTCTTATTCCAAAGGTGTTTTTCCTTCTGCTTGGAAATTTGCTCATATCCAGCCAGTTCCTAAAAAGGGTGACAAATCCCTCCCATCCAATTATCGTCCCATTGCAATTACTTCTACTCTTTCTAAAGTAATGGAGAAATCAATTAACCGCCAACTCTTAAACTACCTAGAAACCTTCCGTCTGATCAACGATCGCCAGTATGGATTCCATCAGTGTCGATCCACTGGTGATATTCTGGCTTATGTTACCCATTTATGGACTAATTCAATGGAAAGGTTCGGTGAAACACAAGTAGTTGCTCTTGACATCTCAAAGGCTTTTGATCGTGTTTGGCATAAAGGTCTTCTAAACAAGCTTCCATCTTATGGTTTGCCAACTGTTTTTAGTAATTGGTTATCCAGTTTTCTCTCTGATCGCTCACTGAGGGTGATGGTAGATGGCTCTCTGTCTTCTAACTTCTCCACTAATGCCGGTGTCCCCCAAGGTTCAGTTCTTTCCCTCACTCTTTTCCTCTTGTATATCAATGACCTTCTTCCATTGACTGGAAATCCTATCCATAGTTTTTCCGATGATAGCACATTGCATTCCACTTTCCATTTTGAGAAACCTTGTCCTGCTCAATCAGCTTCAACTTCTCGAAAATCTGCTACCAATTCCTTAAATGCCGATCTTCATGTAATTCTCCAGTGGGGCAAAGACAACTTAGTTGATTTCCACCCTTCTAAAACTCAGTCTTGTCTTATATCTCGCAAAAAGGATTCTTCTGCTCCTATGCTTATCTTTAGCGACGCTCTGATTTCTAGGCAAAATGATATATCTCTTTTGGGGATTACCCTGACTTCTAATCTCTCGTGGGACGAGCACATTACAAATATTGCTTCCTCTGTATCTAAAAAACTTGGTTTTCTCTTTCGCTCTCAGCGTTACTTTTCTTCCAAACAGCTGATCACTCTGTATAAATCGCAAATCCGCCCTGCCTTGGAATATTGTTCCCACATCTGGGGTGGTTCCCCCAAAACCTCTCTCAGGCTTCTTGATTCCATTTAGAAGAGGGCAGTTAGGTTAATTAATGATTCATCTCTAACAGAGTCTCTCCACTCGCTTTCTCATAGACGTACTGTTTCTGCAGCATGCCTCTTCTACAGATACTTCCATGGGCACTGTTCTTCTGAATTGGCTTCTATAATTCCCGCTCTCTCTTTCAAAACGGTCCGAACACATGCCACCACCAGCCAACATTCATTTACTGTCCAACTTCAAACCCACAGAGCCAACTTTTCATCTTCCTCATTTATTCATTCAACTGCCGTTTTCTGGAACAAGCTTCCTTCATACGTATTTCCTGAAAATTACAATCTACAGAAGTTCAAGTCCAATGTCAACAAATATCTTCTTTCGTCTTCTCAACCTCCAACCCAAGCACGGTACTAAGTACTATAGGTTCTAATACCTCTCGTGTTTGGGGTTCATATAAAAAAAAAAAAAAAAAAAAATTGTGTGTAGGTGAGGCTCGTCACCTATCTGCACGGTACCTGGATGTCCAAAACCAAAATCCCCA
Source organism: Mastigoproctus giganteus (assembly GCF_048544385.1). Classification (NCBI taxonomy): domain Eukaryota; kingdom Metazoa; phylum Arthropoda; class Arachnida; order Uropygi; family Thelyphonidae; genus Mastigoproctus; species Mastigoproctus giganteus. Next base: position 153,300,939 of record NC_143579.1, on the reverse strand, counting down.
CTAACAGTTATTAACATCATGAATGTAAATAGACTGGTCATCATCACTATACAGGTATACTGCATTCCACAAAAACGAGATTTATTTACGAACACGGAATATAATCAGAAACCACAGGGTTAAGCTTCACAATGGAGGAGGTTGTATTTATATTGGTAAATAGTTATCCCAGGGGCATATACAAGGCCGTCATGCCTTAGAAAAGCATTGCCGGCCCACGCCCTACAGATAACATGATTAATTTTAATATCTCTCATTTCAATTTATTTTCATTTATTTCTATTATTTCTCATTTTAGTTTAATTTTAATATCTATCATGTCAATTTATTTTATATTTAATTTAATTTTATAATCAATTTTATATCTATCAAAAATTTATTTCTATTATTTCTCATATTTTTAGCTTAATTTAATGCATTAAACATAAATATAAAAATTGATATTATATTGTATTTGCTTCCTACAATAAAACAAGCAAAAATAAATTTTCCCAAGCTTTAAATTATAATTTAACATCCAGATCACTCTCAGGAATGGAGCGCATTAGAATTTTGCCCACGGCAAGATAAACTATCACACCATGGATAAAACCTAGTTTGTCTGCGCAATAAATAGTACAACAGACAAATCCTAAAGGCGGCGGGAAAATTGAATATTTTCAGACCGACCACCACAGAATATGGAGGTGAGGAACAATATTTTAATCTAATATATACCCATAGGGCTTTGAATCTCCTATCACAGTTTGCTGTCATATATGTAAACCACCCTGTTTATTTAAAATTAAGTACATATATTAAAAAAAAAAAAAAACACCTCACTTTATTCCAAATTATTCACCAAGTAATTAAGTAATTACGTAAAGTTAACATAGCAAAACTGGTATAGAGATTACAGAAATGGGCATGTATAATACATTCCTCTGGTATGGCTATATGTCTGCTCAAAGCAAGTAGATGTATGGCCATGAGGGAGAATGTTAATTTTCAGTAACTTTTGCTAATTTCTCCAGTATTCTCTAATTCTCCAACTTTCTGTAAAAGTCTCTAATCTTCTTTAGATTTGCATTAATTTTGTTGTTTTTATATGTATCTATGTTATATATAAGGCTATCCATATGAGGGCTAGATTTAAATATAACTAGCAGGTTGGTTGGGGGGGGGGTCACTATAAACCTGATGCTCCCAAGTAATACCATAATTTTAAAAAGTAATGAAATATAAATAAGTTAAGCACACACACACACACACACACACACACACACACACACACACACACACACACACACACACACACACACACACACACACACACACACAGTATGAAAGAGAAAGATAGTTACCAACTATCTGTCTCTTTCATACCATATATTGCCACATTCCTTATCCATTTAGTCGAGTTCACCTCTGGTGTATACTGTAGATTCAATATTTTGTAAACAAAAATCTTCTTCTTCTTCACACTTTCTATATATGATATATATATATATATATATATACACACACACACATTATGGCTGTAGGGTACGTTTTGCCAATGCAGTGTCCCTGATCAATAATCAACGTTATCTTCCTTTTCATACTGTTACACTCCACCCTCCATGATTATTTAGCTGCTTAATACTATTGTTATTTTATTATATATATATATATATATATATATATATATATAGTAGTAATATTAACCTGTTAAGAAGCAAAATAAGCAGAAAAAAGAAAATAAAAGTTATCACATGTCTAGTGCTTAAAAACACTCCATGCAATAGTAAAGGAAGCAAAATCTTCACAGGCACTTTATTTATGTTACAAACCACACATTTATATATATATAAATAAAGTAGATTATTGATGAAATGGAGAAAAGCTGGCAAAACCGGAAGTAGTAACAATGGAAAAATCAATAGGTACCTGAAAAAAAAAATAAAAGTAATATATTAATAGTAGTACTTAATGCTATTGATCCCATGATTTTAACCTCTTCATCAAGGGTCAACTGCCAAAAAGGAAATATGGCAAAAAGTAAGGCCTCTGTTTCTGATATGAAATATACATAGAAGGTTTTTAAAATAATGAAATGAAGTAGAAGTGTGTGCGGAAGCCAAATGAAATGCGGCGGTAAGTAAGAAGTTGACGTATATTTCATAGCCAACCTGACAAAGACCGAAGAACACAAAAGAAAATAATAAAATAAAATAAAATATTGGAATCTAAGCAAGAGGAATTTAAAATGAAGGACCAAGACAAAGATAAACTTACTGTGGTGCCGAGCAGGTGTCGGGAGATAGATAGAGGGGGAAGTAACTGCCATGTTGAGCTGTGTCAGTAATTTTTCAAAATAATTGAAAAATTAGGCCCCCCGGAGTATTTATAACATGTTATAGCAACCCCAAGTGTGGGAGGAGAATAAATAGCTCAAGGTTAAGGTTAACATTACATAGTGTTATGGGAAGGTCAGCAGCAATTAAACCAATGAAGCATACAACCCAGGATAGATAAGAAATATTAAACTGACAAAGTAGCATAAAAAGACTAAACTTTGTTGGAGACAAAACAAGTGAAAGCAGAAAAATAGCATCTCGATATTGCTTTTGGTCAACCTAATTGTGCATGAGAAATAAAAACTATGGGGTAAAGGACAGTAAAAAGTAACTGGAAGAAAGGGAATATAGGTGTACTCGGGAAGTTCGGGGTTGTGAAAACGTTCCTATAGTAGGACCCTGGACATAGGTCTGGGAGTATGCTTCATGTGTTTAAGTCAGTAATGTTATTATATTATAATATGTAAAAATAAGAAGTAAACGCAAAAAACTGAAATGACTATAAAAACTTAATACCTCCTTGGGTTAGCTAATTGGTGGGCACAAGTTTTTTAGAGTGTGAAACACCAAAGAGGCTAAGGGGTTATTATTGTCTGTACAGTATGCACAAGCCTGAATGTAATAAGATAGCAACCAACAATAATATTGTTAATACCAGTTTGGTGGTCAAGCATCTTTTTATATTTTATGATATGGAGTGCTTTCTTAAAATGATAGTATAAGGAAGGCTGGAAGGAAATTGTTGCCCAAAAGTTTATTATAGAGAATTTTGATATTATGTAAGATCAGACTATTGCTGTTATATATAGTGGCTATCCTGATACATTAAGAGGGTGATATTTAATTGTAATTAATAACAATTTACCTGTAATTGTCTCTTCTTTCTTACTTAATTCTTATTTCCACAACTTCTCTTATCTCTACTATTTTTATTTACACATATATATGTAAATTTTTTACCATATTTCTTAGACAGCTTCCTGAAAGATAATTTTAATATAAATTTTATTTTTTTTTACAAAAACCTCAATCATAAACGCTTGAACTTCGGCAGATGGTAATTTTCAGCAAATATATGAAGGAAGGATGTTCCAGAAAAGAGAAGTTGAAAGGATAAATTACAAAGACGAAAAGTTGGTTTATGAGTTTGAAATTGGACAAGAAATGGATTCTGATTCATTGTGGAATGCATTCAGACTTTGTTGGAAGAGAGAGAGGAGGAACTACAGAAGCTAATTCAGAAGAATAGTGCCCATGGGAGTATATACAGAAAAGGCATGCGGAATGAGGGGAATTTGTAAGAGATGGCTTATTAATTGACATTGTTGCCTTCTTTTGAACAGAGTGAAAAAGCCTGAGAAAAGTTTTGGAGGACACCACCCTACACGTTTTATTTTTATTTTATTTTTTTATTTGGTTTTTAGGAGCATTAGCAACTAAGGCCATATTGCTCCGGGGACATGTGGTAGTCATTCCCTGATCTTTCCGCATCCTCTGTATTTGGTGGTCATGGGCTCTAAACCCGGTCTAATCAAGAAGCGTGTGCTACACACTGCTGCTCCTGCCCACCTGGCTACAGAGGCACTGGAACCTTACATGTGGGAACAATATTACATTGTAGGGCAGATTTGGATCTGTACATAGTAGGCAGTTGTTTAGAAGAAACGTAATGCTGAGAGCAAAAGCAAATATCAATTACACCATTAATTGATATTTATTTTCATTGAAGAACTGGTCATCAGGCATGCTATACATTGCATGATGTAGGGAAGTTGTAACACAGGAAACAGCAGTTTTCTTTAGTGTATGATGAAATGCTATGGGCACATCACACACTAAAGAAAACTGCTGTTTCCTGTGTTACAACTTCCCTACATCATGCAATGTATAGCATGCCTGATGACCAATTCTTCAATGAAAATAAATAGAAATCTGTAAATTCTTTTAAAAATTCAAAACTTATAGTTTTATTTATTTTTTTGCAAAAAATATGGAGAAAAACTATGTTGAGATTGAGAAAGGGTTCTTAAGGATTCTCCATTTTAAATTCAGACAGTTGGCAGCTATGTACTTAAAAATCACATTACAAGTTTAATGTCCTACTTTTCTGATGATACAAAGGTAATAATGGTGGCTAATGACACGAATCTATACTGATCTAGATAAATTAAAATCGGTTGAAAAATAGCAAAAAGTTAAACACTGATAAATGGAAGTACATGTTAGTGGAGCAATCCCTGAATAAAATACCATTTAGGTAGCACTAGACTCAAGGCAGATAATAATGAAAAAGACCTAGTGGAAATTGTGCAGTGCAGAATCATCTATGATTATCTGACTGTATACAGAGGGTTGATTCAGCCTTTTGATAACGATTTTGATATTAATCCTGCTTGTGACATATTGCAGCAATGTAAACTTTTTTTCCCGCAGGCAGTCCCAAACCTTATGAACAGGTGTATCAGTTGTTTTAATGTCAACGTACCTTGCAAATTGGACCCATAGTTGGAAGGTTACATAACCGCACTTTCTGAAGAAGGGTACAGTTATGCGAAAATTGATAAGTGCAAGTCAAAAAATTTTAGTGTATTGAAGTTTGGTACCCATAAGGTTTTGAACGGCAAAGGAAAATTCCATGAAGCTGCTGCAAGTGGGCAGAAAACACAGAAGAAACTGCAACCTGCTCCAAGTCGAATGAGGGAGGTAGTACGAAAAGTGCAGTTACTTGTTGTTCGTGAAAATTCAAAAACCCAAAGAGCTATAGTGTCGCGTATGGGAACATTCCAGTCAACCGTTTGTCGCATAATCAACGAAAATTTGCAAACTTTCCTTGCACTGATGCAAACATGTTGGAGAAGAAGCACAAAAGAGCTCTCGTACACTATCTAGGAGTAAGGAACTTTGAAGAGTGGCGGATCAATGCTCGAAAACTCGATGAAAAATATCTGGCAGCTGAAAGGTGGAAATTCATAGCATCACTGGACGAAGCGTGGTTGTACCTCTCCTACTGCAAAAAAATTCGGGCAATTTATTATCGTCCACAGGGTGACAAGGCCTTTCCAACATGGGCGCATCAGTGCAAGGAAAGTTTTGGCAGAGGTTATATAGTTGTAGCCGGTTTTTGTTATAGCGGCAAATTTGAGTTGCGCAGAGTCGATAAAAACATGAAAGCCAACTCAGTGTATCACCAGACTGAAGTTCTACAGCCGTTTTTTTGAACGTGAAATACCCACATTGTACGGTTCTGATGCTGAAATGGTCTGGGTGCACCAGATAAGGCGTCCAGCCACAGTCACGTTCCACCCGTGCTTTTTTGCAGAGAATGGAAGTGGTGACAGGTATTTGTTCGATCCCATTTGAAGATATACCTGTTAAATCACCTGGCGTCACACCCATGGATTTTTACGCATTCGGACTTTTGAAAAGAGCTCTTGGAAACCGCTGTCCCCAGAACTGTTGAAGGTTTGTGGAAAGTCTACCAGCAGGAATGGGACAAGATCGACTTGGCAGTTTTGCAGAGGGCTTTACTTCAATAGAAATTGCGATGCCGTGCGATAGTCCATGAGCAGGGAAAACAAACAGAACATAACTGGTGGTGGTGGCGGCACAGAATTTCATAGTTTTAAAGGACTGTCAAATTCGTTATCAAATGGCTGAATCATCCCTCCGTAAAGCAAAGACTAGGCCACATACCGAATACAGGTTTGGAAATCTCATTTTAGAAAGAACCCAAACCTATTGAAAAAGGCTGTGGGAATTAGCAGCAAGATTAGTTAGAGGGCACAAAAAGATATAATAATTACCAAAAAAAGACTAGAGTACTATAAACTGTAGTAACTAGATTCCAGACACTGGACACATTAACTGAAGTGTTTAAGGCTTTAAAGGAATAAGTAAATAAAACACTGATAGTAACATTAGTCTTATTTCACAATAAGATAAATTAACTTGAAAAAGGTTGTCTGCAGTATGCATCTATGAAAAGTTTACCTTCAGCCATACAGTAGATGATGTTCGAATAAACTTTTACTGGAATTTTATTACATCAATTACCTGAAATAAGCAGTTTAAATATATTTAAAGAAGGGTTTGAAATACTATCAGAAAAGGATTAACAAATGAAGTGGGTGAAAGTGTTGTTTTTTTTTTTTTTTTTTGGTGTACAGGCTTGCATCATAGATTCTGCCAACACCAATACTGATTTCACCTATGTAACAGGAGACGTGACACACGAGCATCATTTATCCTGCCAATACCAATACTGCTTTCATGGTAATGAAAGCAGTATTGGTATTGGCAGAATAAATGATGATACTTCTGATACAAAGTTTCCCATCAGAGAATAGTTTCTGTTGATCAGAAATCAATCCTAATAAGTTAGAGTATATTGATGCCAAAGAAATAACTGCAAGGTAGATGATGCAAAGAAATTTGTCTTTAGTCAGAGGATAACTGGGTGAAGTTATCCTCTTCAGTATAATCAGGAGGAATTACAAATCTGGTGTGAATTTAAAGAACTGCATAAAGACATGAAAATAAAGAAGTGGAGATTGCAGAGCAATAACCTTTTGGTTTTTAATGCATATGCTATATAAAAACTTTTCTTTCTTCAATCATTTACCAATGGTTAATTATGAATGAGATAATTATAAAAGGGCTGTTCAATAAAGAATGATCATAATTTTTCATGAACAACTGTACTGCTTGTTATTTCTAGTCAGCTAGAAATAGCAAGCAGTACAGTGATCAGTAAAGCTTATGCCTGTTCAGTTTCGCCTATGTAACAGTAGATGTGACACATGGGGAACAGCATGCTGCTCTCAAATTTTGTTTCGGTCTCAAGAAAGCATCAGTTAAAGGATACAAAATGTTAAAAGAGGCTTATGTTCAATCTATATATGTTCCATAGAGCAGAGCTCACAGGTGGTTTAGAATGTTTAAAGATGGATATGATTCAATCACAAAAATCAGCAGTCCATCCTTTCTGCTGTCACCACAGAAACCATAAACACTGCTTCTGTAATAGTTGCCTTACTGTCATATAACAGTAAGGCAACTGTTGTTGTGCTTGGATTTTTCTGGTGCAAAGGCCACTTATGCCATATTGCACCTATCATAGTAGTTAATAATAATTTTATTGGCTTCTAAGGAAGCAGTTAGAAACCTATTCGTTTCAGAAAGAGGAAAAATTCTGAAATGTTTGAATTTTCGCCTATTATATGGCTGTGACAATTCCTGTAAGTTTGAGAGAGAAGTGAATGAAATCAGACGGGAACTTTTATACAAGGTGCATTCCAGGAGTATGTGTTTTATTGCGAGTGTTCTGACGCAATGTAAACACTGTGGAGAGTCATTACCAGATAACAGGAATAGATAGGTCAAATGAATGTGGCTATTCAGGCTCTGGCCAGGACCTCTTCTTGTCTGTTTGTGCGGAAATTGGAAGCCCATAATTACAGTACAGATTTAATTTAAAGGAGTTTGTTATGAATATGAGCTTGCCACTGAAGTGCCCATCATTCCTTATATATTTTGTACATGCACTTTGTAATCACTGAATAGGACCAGAAAATTCATTGGGGCTATGCTGGATGGATGCTTGGCAGCATCATCTGCAATTTCGTTTCCTGGTATTCCAGTATGGTCTGGGATCCAGCGGAAGACAACCTTTTGCCGATGATCTGTGAGACAAATCAACTCTGATCTGATGAGCTGTAGCAATGGATGAGTAGGTGGGGAAATCATTTGCATTGCTAATAGGGCACTTTGCAATTCTGTGTAGATTATGCTCTTTTCGATTGAGAGATGGAAAATGTTTTCCAGATCAAGCTTTAAAGCATATAATTCAGTGGTGTAACTACTGCATTCTGTCGGAAGTGATATAGAAAGATAGTGTCATGGAATACCACTGCTGCACCTGATCCACTCTCAGACTTCGATCCACCAGTATATATTTTAGCGAAGTCAGGATAACACTGCATATGTGCAATGTGCAGCTGTTGGATGTTAATACCCGTTAAAGAGTGTTTTTCCCATTGGTGGAAATAATTGTCATAAGATAACACGATGACAGACCATGGTTCTTGGTGGAGTTGTATATTCCAGTTTTCTGCTAGTTCCATTAACCTAATACCTGCAGGCCTAGTTGCTTCTGGTTTGTTTCTACTAAAGGTCATGCAATGCGGATCATTAAATATTGACCAATTAGGATGGGTCGACTGGCTTTGGATCTTGGTTGTAGTTCAGTAATAACATCTTTCTTCTGATGTTTAGAGGAAGATTCTACATGGACTTTGCACTGGAGATGTTCTGAATGCACCTAGAGCTATTCTTAGAGCTGAATGTTGAATAGGGTTGAGGTGAGATAAAGCACTTTCCCTAGCAGAATTGAAGACAGGCATGCCATAATCCAAACAAGATCTGATTATGGATCTATATAAGTGAAGCAAGGTGTAATTGACCTGCTCCCCAGGTTGTTGTTGATAAGGCTCTGAGTATGTTCATTTTTTTTTTGACAAGCTGTCCAGACATATTCAATGTGTTTTTGATGCTTTAACTTACTGTCAAAAATTAAGCCAAGCAGATGAGTACTATTTGCTATTGGAATAGGATGGTTATCTAATTGGAGTTCAGGATCAGGATGAATTTTATGCATGGTACAGAAGTGAATGGCAGTAGATTTCTGGCTGGATAGTCTAACTGTTTTGTGTCGTCCAAATCTGGATCTGATTTATTGATATCTGCGATTGTCTCTCAATATAGTTCACGTTTTGAGAGTGGCAGGAGATTGTGAGATCATCAGCATAAAGATACACATCCACTGTTTTTGGAATGAGTTCAATTAAGTGTAATTTAATTGTGAATAGAGTGGTGCTGAGAACGGACTCTCGAGGGATTCCTTCTTCCTGGACAAAGTTTTTAGAGAGAGTTCCCTGATAACGAACTTGAAAGGATCTTTCTTGTAGGAAATTTTGGATGAAATAGGGCAAACTTCCTCTCAGGCCAAGAGAATGTAGATCCTTTAAAATGCTGAAACGCCATGTGGTGTCAAAGGCTTTCTCAATATCCAGACAGACCATAACAAGATGCTCCTTTTTGATGTATGCATTTCTGATGTTTGCTTCGACTTTAATTATAAGGTCCAATGATGATTGATTTTTTCTGAATCCAAATGGACTGTTATTGATTAAATTTTGGAACTCAAGATACCAAGTCAGACGGCGATGAATCATTTTTGAGGTTTTGCTCAGACTGCTTGGTAAGTGAAATTGGTCTGTAGTTACGAGGAACAGAATAGTCTTTACCAGGTTTTGGGATAGAAAGAACGTAGGAACGACTTTCTGTGGTGTTGGAGCCTTGCATTCTGCTCGCATGTGATTTTTGCAGCCGCAGTTCGGACATATAGCGTCCATGCTGTCTGAGAACACATGCTGTCTGAGAACGGCTGAACTTTTGACATTTATAACGTTTAAGCACATTTGGAATATATGGCCTAATGCATCAATTCAAGTAACCTGCTTTGACAGAACCCGGTAGATTTGGAGTATACTGAAATTTAAGATTATGTTTCGTGTGGGAGTTAAGTTGCCGTCTTTTCTAATCATGATTCGTTTTGCATGAGACACATTAATCTTTTAACTCCTGGACAATTTCTTCCTCAGAAACGTTTAATAGATCCCATTCAGAGAATTCAGCGTATTGTGCGAGGTAACCTGAATCCGTATTCCACTTAAAGCATTTTCTAGGCATCTTTGGATGACGAAAGGGGAGAACTTGCTCACAGGTTGGGATGACAAAGGGTGTACTATGATGAAAGCTGGAGATTCCTGCTTCCTAGTGTCCTTTTTAAGTCTCTTTGAAAGAGAGAAGTCATGTCATGGTCGGTGTCATTGTCATGTTGAGAGCTCTTGGGCTGTAAACATGGAAATACATCAGTTTCCATTTCTGCTCCTTTTAGCCCTGAGGGATGGATTTTCTTCCAGGTTACCTGCTCCGTCAAGTGGAGGCAGGAGCTGTACGACCAGTAACCAAGCGGTTATTGAAGTTAGTAGAGTGATTAGTATTTGATATAAAGACTAGGAAAAGAAAGGTGGATTTCCTTTCTGGGTTCTTACTTCTAACTTTGCAAGCAAAGAACCACTTGATGTGAGCAAAAGAGGAGAAAATCACACAAGAATAGAAATAAAACTATATTTTTTCAAAGAGCACTCTATAAATCACACAGAGAAAAATGCTTGGCACTCAGGGCCAGTAAGCAACTGGTAGAGATATTGAGAGTATCAGAAGGAAGCACAGACACAGTATTCTCCACAATCATTTGCATGACACTTATCTGTGCAAGCTGGGTTCCAAGACTATTCACACCTGAGCAACAGCAAGTTCACATGTTGGTTTGTTAGGAGCTGCAATGGATGGTTACTGAAGTTGAGGTTCTGCACAAGATAACGGCAGATGAGACATGGGTTCATTTTCAACCAAGAGAGTAAGCAACAAAGTTCTGTCTGAAAGACCACGTCATTGCCAACACCAAAAAAAGCAAAAGTTGTGGATTATGGTCAGCTCTTTTGTTGACATTCAAAGAATGATTTACCAACATGTGCTATATCATACGGCTGTTATGGAACCTTACTACAGAACTGTACTGCACACTTTACAGGATCACATTTGGTGAAAACAACCATAACTGCATGCAGGTGGTTGGATGGTGCATCATCACAATACGAGAGAACTCACACTGCTCATAATGTCGTCAAGTACTTAGCCAGCATTAATGTCAAACGTGTTTCTTGTCTGCCCAACAGCCCTGACCATTTCAAAAAGAAATTGCACCCTGCAATTTTTTTATTTCAAAGTTAAAGGAGCTGTGAGGAAAATGTTTCCAGTTGTCTGAACAAGTTGTAAAGACATTGGAGTCTCGAATGCATGTCAAAAAATGGCTTCTAGCATGTTTCTGAAGAATGGAAGAAAAGTTGGAGTAAGTGCATTTCGTCAAATGGGGGAGCTACTTTGAAGAGGCCCATAAAAATATGGATGATTAATAAACTTATGTTGTGAAAAAAATTGTTTATTGAACAGCCCTCGTATTACACATAAGCATCTAATAATACAGTCCATTCCGTTTATTTGGGGCACATCAGGACTAGTGCATTTTAGCCTGATTAAGCAGCTGCTCCAATTATCCGAAGTTTCATGTAAATAGTTAAAAATACAATGTACCCTCCCCCCTTTTTACAATTGGTTCACTGTATAATCAAATCACGTTACGACGAACAACATAGTAAAGTACTGTTCACTATACGACGTGCAGTAAGCGCCGGTCATTGTGATCACGTTTGTGAATTGAATTTTAATTCTCTTAAACAGCGATTCTAATTAGCGAAAATAGGAGGAATATTATTCACAGGCTATAAAAGCAAAGATATATTAAGCACAAATTTACCCTTTATTACCTTGCCAATTAAATTAAATGATACGTGAAAATCGGAATAATTAATAAGTACTGTAATATGTACATACGAACTAGTTGACATTTCTGTTCACCGACATTTTTGGATGGGGGGAGGTTAAAATTTATAACAGTAAAAAGATAAGCAACCAATAACAAAGAACACAGCACACACAAATTGCAAGTAACACAATACGCGCAAGTGAGAACCGAGTAACGAGTTACAAAGCTTTAAAAATAGGAATGAATAGAAGATCTGAAAATTAATTTTTTTATATGATTGAAGATTTCATGGAAGTGTAAACACATTTCAACCATAATAACCCACAGAATTCCAGCTGTCGGCATTATTGCAAATTCAGTAAGATAGAGTTTACTGTACGTTTATGATAGATTTCACTAACAGAAAAGCCCAATAAACAGGTGACTGCTAATTGTTTTTATTGTTTTATGGTTGTGACCTCCAGAATTTTGACTGCACCACGTGGTACCGTCGGAGACAATCGTAGGGTAATCTCCAGTGCTGCGGTCTCCTGCTCCAATTAAGCGAAGTAAACCCTGGCTATTTTCTAGATTGGTTTCTGTTTTTTAAGATTTGCCCCAAATAAACGGCTGCCCTGATTAACCGGTGGCCCAAATAACCGGAATCCACTGTATATGATTTTATGCTGTAAATTTTTATAAGTTAAGAAAGAAATACTAAATAAAAAAAAAAAACACTTACCTTAAAAGAAGCATCCATTTCCATAGATAAAACATCAGAATCAAATGGGAATAATTCAACACTGCAATCCTCTACGATTTCAAAATTTCCATAAACGCCTTTATCCTTTTATATATATATATATATTAGAAAAATTGTATGTATGTATGAGAAATGTGTAAAATAATTTTATTCAAATATTTATTTCACGCAATAACATTCTATTTTTAACGAATAATTGGAGCAGTGGAAGACGTTAGCAATATGTTACAAAATATTTAGTTCTTAACATAACTGAGTTGATAAAGAATAACCTTATCATTACAACTTAAAAAAATTTTTGTCTACTACATAGGCCTGCAAATTGAAACCTGTTGAATGGGATTTCTGTTTTGGTATATTTTCTTTCCTAAGTCTACTAAGTTGATTCCAAAATTGAAAGCATGAAAGAATTTTCCATAAATTGGGAAAAAGGAAATGTGTTCCCATATTTTATAAACTTTAGTTGTTTATACAAATAACAATTTGTATATATTTTTTAATAATAAAATGGACAATTAAATGAAGAAAACAAAAGAATATAAACTTTATGATTTATTTTATTTTTTTATTATGCCAGACAACTCTCTTGGAAAAAGGTAAAGTGAGTCTGACATTTGTTTAATTTCCATGTTCCATTATACTGTAGTTAGATAGTATGAATCAGAGCTGTAATACTCAATATGTTCTACGTTGATAATGATATTAGTAAATTAATAAGAGGAGTTTACCTCAATATAGTACGTGGAACACTTCCGTATGATACCCTCCAGAAATTAAAACGGAAAAAACGAAAAAATCGACAACTTACCGGTACATTAAAGTAAAATATAAATAATTAAAGTAAATTATAAATAATTAAATAATCAATTTAACACAATTCAAAACAATTAAAATTCAAATTAACGCAATTAAAAGAATCTAACGAAAATATTCAAAACGATTTTCCTTCCTGAAGCTGACAATGCTTTTCGACCGACTGTCGTGATCACAGGAATGAAAATTATCGAATCAGGCTAAACCTGCAACTTAAATAGTGATTATGTGTCTTCGCGCATGCGCGTAAAGGTCCACGCATCGGAGATCAAATATGGCCGCCGAACATTAACAGAATTCTCGTGTAATTTAATTTCAACGGTTTCTGCAATTAATAGTCGCGTATAATTACGTTGAACGTTAAGTATTTTGGCCTCGTTAAATAAAAAAGTATGTTTTTCGTTAATGGCATGAAAGGCTAATTCTGACGCTGCTGAACGAGAAGCACGAACAGAGGCTACGTGTTGATTTACACGGATATTAAGAGAAAACCGCGTGGAACCCTGATAAGACGAGTCGCAATCACCGCAAGAAATGTTGTATACTAGATCATTAATTTGTGTTGCGAACGCCGAAAGAACCGAGCGATTGTTCAGTATAGTGTGTAACTTCCGTATAGGCCTAGCTATAATTTTAAATTCGGTATCTTTAAAGAATCTGTTAAGCTGTTTGTGCCACTGTTCAACATATGGGACAGAAATAAAGTATTTTTTGATATTACTATTGTTGATTGGTGCAGTATTTTGTATCCTATCCTTAGCTTGTACCCTAATTCGATTTATAGTGTTAATGGGATAACCCCTGTTCAAGAATCTGCTAGTTAATATTTGTATTTCTGAGTCTAAAGCAGAATCCGTCGTTGAATATTTATAGGCATTTAGAAATTGATTAAAGATAATCGATCTTTTGTAGGTGAACGGGTGGTAGCTATTATAATGTAGAAGCATACCGGTGTTTGTGGGTTTTCGATAGATGCTAAATTGTATTTTGTTCGAGTCCCGGGTAAGCGTGAAATTTAGAAAGTTTAATGACTTAGTATCCGTATCTTCCCTTTCCAATGTAAATTTGAGTCTAGAATGAATATTGTTAAACGAATGTAAAATATCTTGGATAGTACTACTATCGGTAATAACTAGAACATCGTCTAAATACCTCCCATAGTATGTGATACGGGGACGAAAAGGTGTCAAATGTATCTGCTCAATCGTTGAGAGATAGATCTCTGACATTAAGCCACTCAGGCTCAAACCCATTGGTAATCCAAAAATTTGTTTGTACACCTTGTCTCGAAAGGTGATGTAGTTAGCCTTAACTAATAGTTTAATTAAGTGAAAAATCTCCTTTATAGGCAGCTTCGTATAATTAATCGGTGTCGAGTTTTTATTTAACATATCCCAAATAATATCTAATGTGTATTCAACGTTTACATTCGTATATAATGATGTAACATCTAATGAGAATAAATTGTCATTGTCGCCGAGTCTACAGTCTTTAAGATTATTAAATAATGTATCGTAATTCTTAATCCCAAATTGTATAACCTGTCTAAAAGGTTTTATAATGTTATATACATGTGTGGCTAAGGCTGAAAATGCCGAGTTCCTGTAGGAAACAATAGGTCGAATCGGAAATCCAGGCTTGTGTAATTTTACCTGACCAAAAAGTGCAGGAATATTGTATGTTCTGGACTTCAATTCCTTCAACTGAACCATAGTAATGTAGTCGTTTTTACGATATGTGGTTAACGTTTTATTGTATTGATTTACCAAATTGGTAAACAGTGTCGGGTCCACTTCACAATAAGTGGAGCTATCAGATACAACTGAATCTAACTTATTAATATAATCATGTTTATCTAGTATTACCACTGTATCTCCTTTATCTGCCCTCTGTATAATAATGTCCTTATTTTCTCGAAGTTCTCGTAAAGCTGAACTGTCATGTGTATTCAATTTAGGAAGTCGTGTTTCTTTTATGTTATTCACTACTTGGTTAACTTGTTGAATAAATACATCTTTTTGTGGAACACTACGAAGTCCAAATTCAAAATCAATTACGCATTGTTTTTTTGGCAGCTTTCGAGGTGGTAAATTATAATTTAATCCTTTGGATAAAAGTGAAATCTGGTCCTGCGATAGTGTACACGAGGAAAGATTTGTAACCTGTTGATGTGTCGGTTCGTTGGATACTGGGTGAGGGGGTGTTCGTGAACTAGCCGACATATTCTGTGGTAGTGCGTTATGTGTCTGTGGGGGGGATGTCACCCAACTCGTGTGAACTTGGTCGCAAGCTCGCGACAATGTGTTAGAATTCGTATGAACGTGTCTTGAACTATTCGATAATGTTTGCAACTTATTAACGTGTCTGTTTTTTATTTCTGAGGCTTGTGCTTCCCGTCGCAAATCTATGGAGGTCTTCAATACAGACCAATCGTTCGGATGTAGATAATTTTTTAATTTATCGCGAAGCTTCCTAACCTGGGAAAGGTATTTTTGTTTATCCGAATATCGAGATTTTAAGGCAAGCTTAACAATATTACGTGATGTCGCCAGTGATAGTTGTTTTATGCCTGAAATTTTTTGATTTAAATTCACCCTGGCAAACTTCGGAACGATGTTGTTTTGAAGGCAATATTTTAGGAAAGAAATATGGTAACTTTGGGCCGAGTACCTTAGTGTAGATTTAATGTAATTTTGTACCAAGCCATTCAAAAAATCTCCCATAATTGTGTGTATCGATTGTATACTACTGGAGAGACAGGAAGTGAATGAAATAGTCAATAAGAGTATGAAAAGTAATTAGATAGTATGAATCAGAGCTGTAATACTCAATATGTTCTACGTTGATAATGATATTAGTAAATTAATAAGAGGAGTTTACCTCAATATAGTACGTGGAACACTTCCGTATGATACCCTCCAGAAATTAAAACGGAAAAAACGAAAAAATCGACAACTTACCGGTACATTAAAGTAAAATATAAATAATTAAAGTAAATTATAAATAATTAAATAATCAATTTAACACAATTCAAAACAATTAAAATTCAAATTAACGCAATTAAAAGAATCTAACGAAAATATTCAAAACGATTTTCCTTCCTGAAGCTGACAATGCTTTTCGACCGACTGTCGTGATCACAGGAATGAAAATTGTTAATATTATACTGTAGTATAGTATTAATAGAGGCAAAATGATTTTACACCATTTTACACCTTTTTCTCTTATACAGAAAAAAATATAATAATAATAAAAAACCACTTCACTTCCCCATTCCTTCTGATAATTTACTTAAACATTTCAATTTATTCAAACTATCTACTTCCATAATAATAAGTGGAAATTTATTCCAATAATTACTGTCTGCTGAATGTAAATTTCTGCACTTCTATTCTACAGCTATTATTTTCCAGTTTATATCTATGTCTCTTTTTCTACACCCTCTGAAAAAAGGTAAGGATGCTATTGGAATTTAGTTTACTCCATTCATTTAAAGCCTTTCAACTGGATAATCATGCAGTTAACTGGTTCCTAGAAACTGCAATTTACAGAAAGCCAGAATATCCTTTTATTTGCCCAACTTGTTCTTCTATCCATCTTTTTCAACATTCTGTGTCCTTTCTAAAATGTGGTTTACAAAACTTTTGTATTCAATATGTGGCCTAGCCATTGCTTTATGCAGTGGCATATGTCCAACCCTTCTTTATATTTATTCAAAACCTACTTCCAAGGCACCAAACAAATGTTTATTCCAACAATCAATCACTCTTTGGCTGAATGCAAATTTCCACACACCGATTCAGCAACTATCCTTTTTCAATTAAAATTTATGACCCCTTGCACATGACATCGGAGATAGAGTAAAAATGCCATCAACATTCAATTTACTTAACCCTTTTAAAGCCTTATACACTTCAATTAGGTCACAACATAACATGGGTGCTAATCATAATAAACTAAACATAATTTTGGGTGCCCTATTAGATCAGCTGGAAAGCAAATGCACAAACATGCACATGGTTCAATGTTTAATATTGTTAGCACAGAGCTGAACTTTCAAAAGGCGGATGTTTGATGGAGTCTTGGTGCTTAATGGAATTGAAGGAGTGACATATTTTGTGTGTTTCATACTTCTGTATATGAACACAAAGTGTCTGGATGTGAATCCTGTGTACACTATTACTCACTAGAAAGCAAATGCTCAGGTTCAGAGTAGCACTATACAGACTCACTCTAACCAAACAAAGCCTATACTCAAGCATCTGTCAGGAAAGTGTTACTAACTGTATCCTGGGATTATAAAGGACTGATTCTGGAACAATCTGGAGAGGAGAAAGTGATGAGTGACAAATACTGTGATGTGCTTCCAAACCATTTAAAGCCAGCAATTCGAAAGAAACATCTTAATTTGCTTTCCTCAGGCGTGTGCCTACAGCACAATAATGCCCATCCTCACACTGGTCTGTTCTACAGAGAATCAGATATAGGTGATGTTTGACGTATTATCCCATCATCCTTATTCTCCAAATTAAAAACTCCATGGTTATCATGCTTTTTGTTCACTAAAAGAAGCACTATGAGGACATCAGTCTTCATAGTGCTTTGTCATATGAACACACCATGACAGCGTTGGCTTCAACACCAATCACAAAAATTTCTCTCAAGGAATGCACACATTAGTGCACCATTGGAGGAAGTGTATGTCTAATTTAATGGGGGTACAGTAAAAGTGATATGCACAGTTTCGTTGTTGTCTGTGAAAAACAATTTCTTTTTGTGGTTTTATTGAATTACCTTTGAATATAAGCAGAAATAAATGGGACTGCATAAATTTTAAACTTGAAAATGGAAATCAGTAATAGTATCTAATATGCACACACACATTCTTGTCAAGCCATACCCACCTTATTCACCTGATTTGGCCTCATGTGACTGCTGGCTATTTCCATAGTTAAAACAGGACATGAAAGGAAACTGACTTGGGTCAATTCAAACATAATTATCTCCTAAAAGTATTCACAAAAGAAGACTTTCAAAAATGTTTGGATCAGTGGTAGGCATGATGGAACAAGTGCATTACAGAAAGAGATCACCAAATAAAATTTACTGAATAAGATGTATCACTGAATAAAAAAAGTAATATATAAAGAAAAAGGCTTGTCAGAAGTAAATTCACAGCTCATATCTGTGAAAAAAAAAAAAAAAAAAAAAAATATATATATATATATATATAACCACATTACAACTGAAATGTTTATTCATTATAAAGCATAACACTTAAAATTAGTGATTAAGTATATAAGACGATGTTAGTAGCCATGTTATGCTAGTAGCTACAGGGACAGTAGTTCAAGCAGATCATATATATTTTATACAGGAATCCCTTGATTAGTGCAGATTTGATTAGCGTGAGACTCAAATTAGCACAGTTTATATTTAGCTATCAATTTTTGATTAGCGCAGTATTTTGGCTTGGCCTAAAGAAACTGAAGCTGGTGATGCTACGAAAGTCAGTACTAAAGCTACGAATGTAAATACCGTAAACCCCCACTATTTGCGGGGTTACGTTCCTGAGAAATGCCATGGATACCGAAAACGCGAATACTGATTTATGGCTCCCATAGTAATAAAGGGGTTCCGTTGCAAAGTATGAAATATATAAGAAAAACTAGTCTAAAATTTTGTCTACGTATGTATTATATGTACCTTCATAATATGACTATCTACATAGACAGTACATAGTGAAATGCAAGCATATCGCATCAAAATGAAAATAAGAAACAATTTAATATTAAATGTAATATTTATTAGAAATTTCAAACAAATCTTGCAAACCAGAGTCTTTGCTAGCTAAAAAACGTATCTCGCCAGTGCTATCACCAGTTTCACTAAAGTGTTGATAAGGGAGTTTTGCCTTTTCAAGAATGATGAGTGAACTTAACGGAATTTTATTGAGTTCTGTCTTCTATCCACAGATTTAAAGCCTTTTCAGTTTTTTCTAATTTAACATCACGAATTACAGAGCAAATTTTTGAAGCAATTAGTGCGTTTTCATGGACACTACGGCGGATTTTTTCTTCTGATTTCTTGATTGATCGTACCGTTGACTCATTGATTTTATAATGTTTTGCCACTGAGGAGACACTTTCACCATTAGAAATTTTATCTAATAACTCAATTTTATTCGCTAATGTCATCACCTTCTTTGATTTTTTAACATTTCCCTTGTTATTCAAAGCCATATTTTTGTACGGGTTAGAAAGAACTTAGTGACAAATGGGCCTGGAGTACTGGGGTCCATAGTTTAACAAATATATATTTATTTAAAGTATACCCAGTATAAAATAAAATAAAATAAAATATTTCAGTAGCTTTCGGAACTCGTGTCCCTTCGTCAACTGACAAATTTGAATACATTACAAGCAAAGTGTGGCACGTTACTCATTCGTCATTGTTGTAGCACGGACGTGTGCTGCCTTGCGCCAGTGATCATCCATCAATAAAACGGTTGTCTCCAGGATTGGATGTATACGCATGCCTTTCTGGCGATTTAATGCCTTAGGGTTGTTCATTATGTTTAGTGACTCTAGCCATAGGCGGTGGCGAAAGTGTCGCGCGTGGTCCACTATCTCAAAGTCGCGCTTGGGGTCAAGATCGTGGTTGGTAGCCCAAAAATGTTCTGCAAGCGCGGACTGGTCAGTTCTCCAGGGCCTGGAGCCATTCCAGCACCGACACAATTAGACGTAACGAGATCTCCCGTGTGAAGGCGGACCTAACCAGATGCGGTTATCCATCCCATGTACTAAACAGATGCTTGTTACAGGCACAAGAACTTACTTCCAACCCAAGACCTCCGAAGCAAGTCGGCATATCATCCGCCTACATTCCGTACTATCCAGGAGTGTCAGGACGTATCTCGAAGATCCTGAGAAGTTACAACATCAAATGTGTACAATTACCAGGTAGGAACCTACGTTCACTTGTCTCCAGTGTGAAGACCCCTGTCACACCTGTCTTACGCAGCAATGTAGTGTACCGTATCACCTGTAGGGCCTGTAACAGTTGCTACGTAGGTGAGACATCGAGACGTCTCCAGGATCGCCTCACGGAACACGACAGAGCAATCCGGCTTGCCGAAACTGACCAGTCCGCGCTTGCAGAACATTTTTGGGCTACCAACCACGATCTTGACCCCAAGCGCGACTTTGAGATAGCGGACCACGCGCGACACTTTCGCCACCGCCTATGGCTAGAGTCACTAAACATAATGAACAACCCTAAGGCATTAAATCGCCAGAAAGGCATGCGTATACATCCAATCCTGGAGACAACCGTTTTATTGATGGATGATCACTGGCGCAAGGCAGCACACGTCCGTGCTACAACAATGACGAATGAGTAACGTGCCACACTTTGCTTGTAATGTATTCAAATTTGTCAGTTGACGAAGGGACACGAGTTCCGAAAGCTACTGAAATATTTTATTTTATTTTATTTTATACTGGGTATACTTTAAATAAATATCTATTTGTTAGAAAGAACTTGTCCACAATAGTCACTTTCTTCCATTAACACACTCGAAAAAGTCTGTTTTACACTGCAAAATGGTAGATTTATCACTTTTGCAAGCATATCAATTTATAAATTGATAAATTTATAAGCATATAAATTAAAAGCAAATGACGAAACCTTCCATGACAAGCGCATAACACATACTGAACAAGGATTAGCAAGATACATCCACACTCGCGATTTTGTCACCCATCTCCCCCCCCACCCATTGAGCGCTGTTTTGACCAGGAAAAATAATTTTAGCCACGCTCATGTTTTTTTATGGCAGAAAATGTTCAAATTTTTTAGGTTTCATTTTATATTAAACCAGCGACCACGAATACGCGAAACCGTGAATGCAGATACTGCGAATAGCGGAGGTTTACTGTACACTGCTAAAGTATGCATAACATTATAGAAACACTGTTTTAGCGAGCGTGCGGCTCTGTTCACAAAAGGAAGTTACTGTTTATTTCGCATTGCGTCATACCTTCTCCATAGAGAAATAAACAAAAACGAACCCAAGATACAGTGTGGAAGCTAGTTTGTTTTTCTGCCATAATAAAATAAAAAGACTTATATTATAACAACAATTGAAATATTTTCTGACATTATGCACTCTGAGGGACAACACCGTATTTATTACGTACATGCAGATCAGTTGTTTGTGCGTTGTGTGTTAACGTGCAGACTTGCTTATATCATCCGTCATCAATTATAATGTGCATACTAATTAATTACATTAATTTCTATTAAACTTTTTATATATTACGTAATTATTAACTATGGATAAAAGGAAGTGTATCTGATAGTGCCTCTGGCAAAAAGAAAAGAAAAGTGATAACGTTAGATGAAAAAATTGAAGTCATAAAAAGATTTGAAGATGGTGATAGTAAAATACAAATTTCTCAACATCTTGGAATGCTTGAATCAACGGTTTGGACGATTTTAAGTAAAGCCAGTGGATATAAGGAAAGGTAAGCTTGCTTCATCATCAGCACACATGCACGCAAACCACAAGAAATAGAAGTGTTACGATAATTGAGATGGAACGTCTTTTAGCCATTTGGATAGAAGACTGCAATCAAAAAAGAATTCCAATCTACACAATGACCATAAAAGCAAAAGCTTTGAGTATTTTTGCAATGTTAAAGGAAAAGTCAACAATAGAAAACTTGGGTAGAGCGGTAACTGAAGAAAATGTTCAAGCAAGTTCTTCAAAAGAAAAAGTGATTGAAGTGGAAAAAAAAGTGATTTCATTGCCAGTAAAGGCTAGTTTGAACGTTTTAAGAAAAGAACAGGACTGCATAACGTTGCATTGACTGGAGAAGTGGCAAGTGCAGATAAAGATGCAGTCACGAAATATCCCAAAATTTTAAAGAAAATTGTTGATGACGGCGGCTACGTAGATCAACAAATATTTAATGTTGATGAAACAAGCCTTTTTTGGAAATGAATGCCAAAAAAAACCTTTCTAGCAAAAAAAGAAAAGGCTCAACCAGGCTATAAAGTTTCCAAAGATAGAATAACACTTTTATTGGGAGGCAATACAGAAGGCGAATTGAAATTAAAACCTATGGTTATCTATAGAAATGAAACTCCCAGATCTTTCGGTAAAGGTTTTAATAAAGCAAGACTACCTGTTGTTTGGCACTCTAATAGAAAAGCTTGGGTCACGAAAATTTGAAGAGCGGTTCACTAGCTATTTTTGTCCAAAAGTTAAGGCCTACTGTGAAGAAAATAATCTTGCATTCAAAATTTTATTAATTTTAGACAATGCCCCGGGCCACCCACCAGCACTTTCTGATTTGTGTGAAAACATGAGTTATTTTTTTACCTCCAAATACGACAAGTCTTTTACAGCCTATGGATCAAGGAATAATCGCTACTTTTAAGGCCTATTATTTATGCAGAACATTTGCGCAAGCAACTGAAGCAACTGGAGATTGTGCAGTTTCCTTAGCTGAATTTTGGAGAAATTACAACATCAGGAAAGCAATAGACAATATTCATGAGGCATGGTCTGAAGTAACACTAGCAATATGAGAGCAGTTTGGAAGCATATTTTGCCATATTGCGCAAATGATTTCTATAGTTTCACTCATGTCAACACTGCTATTGATGAAATAGCAAATATTGAAAGAGATCTAGGATTTGATGAAATCGACAACACTGATGTTTGCAAATTGCTGGAATCACATTCAGAACAATTAAGTGATTCTGACCTCCTTAATATTGATGAACGAGCATATGATAAGGTGGAAATTTGTGAGGAAGAAAATGGTCAAGAAAAGAAGTTGACATTAAAAGAACTTGAGGGAATATTTTGCGCAGCTGAATATTTGAAACTACTAATCATGGATGCAGACCCAGATATCGAGCGCAGTATGCAAATTTGTAGGAGCACTGAAAAAGATGTGTATCCATACAAGTGAATTTATGATGAAAGGAAGAAAGAAAACCAGCTGCGCAAACCAGCCTTTTGAAATATTTTACAAAGAAATAAAGTGAGTTATATATTGTAATTTTTTAATTTAGATAAACTTTTGATTACTGTACTGGAAATATTTATCTTTGCTTTTATACTGCTGTACATTAAATTGGCATAAAAAAACCATTTTCAAAAATATTGATTGGTATAACAATATTTTTCCAAGATTGTAGATCTTGGAACGAATTAGGCTATTTTGTATTGATTATTAACTTCAATTAGCGCGATTTCACAGGGTGCCATTTTTGTGGAACCAATTAATCGCGCTAATTGAGGGATTAGCGCGAGGGATTAGGTATACTGATTCAGCCTCATAACAGAAGCATTAAGGACATTAGTGACTGATGGATTTAAATTCCTACTTCTAATTAACCACCATGCAAAGAACAAAGACAAATAACACTGTACAGGTAGCAAAGTAGAAATTGCACCCTGTGCTTAGACATGCCCGCGAAGGACCTGTTAGGAAATGTACCAGTAAATTATTTATGACATGTCCATTCATGCACATCAAACAACGCTACAATTGATAATTCCCAAGTATTTTGTCATATGCAAAATGCCATATACCTCATTACCTGTAAAGAATGTGGGATACAATACATTGGAAAACTACACTGGTGTGCAAAACTTAAGGACCAACATGATTTCTAAAGGTTACAACCACAAAATCAAACAAAACAATTTGCATAACTGTGGCCGTTCAGTAGAAAACTGGTGCACATGCAAAAATTTGAATCGTGATGAGAGGGTTCACATAAAAAGAAAAAAGCAGCAGTTATGTGCAAATTACCGAATGGTGAGTAAGACTGTTACAGACGTTCAACATAGCACACGCTTCTTGATTAGACCGGGGTTCGAGCCCGTCACCACCAAATACAGAGGATGCGGAAAGGTCGGGGAATGACCACCGCATATCCCCGGAGCAATATGGCCTTAGTTGCTAATGCTCCTAAAACCCAAAACAACAACAATAGACATTCAATTGGTTTCATACAGTGCTACAGACAACGAAATGGCCAGTAGACAACATCTGGATGACTTTATCCGGGGTCGAATAATTGGGAAGCTCGAAGAAGGTTGAAGCGCGAGGAGTGTGGCTGTGGAGTTCGGTATCGCCTGTAGCATCGACTCATGTGCGTGGTCGGCCTTCAGAACAAAAGGTACAGCTGTTCGAAGGACCAGTGGTGGTTGTCCACAAAAAAACAATGCCCAATGATGACCGCTATATACTCCTATAGGCCAAGAGGGACCAACACCAGACAGAAGTAAGAGAGAGGGACAGAAGTAAGTACGGGATCCATTGCAAACCAACTGCACAGGATGCAGGATATTGTGGTTTACTGTGGCCAGGTGACTCCACAAATGTGGACTGTTTGCCCAACTGCCAGTACACCGTGTCCTTTTAATAACTGCCCATCGGAGACACCATTTACAGAGGTGCATTAAACACAAGGACTGAACAGCAGTGCAACTGGGTGAGGTACTCTTTACTGATGAGAGAAGATTCAGTCGCCCCCCCCCCCCCCCGTTCTCTACCCCTTTTATCCCACCCTCTTCCTATATCCCCATTACGTACTTTCCAATAAAATTTTTTTTTTTCTTTTTTGGGCTCTCCTTATATGCCTAGACTACCCCAGGGTTTGCCCTGCCAGAGCTTACTTCTCTCTCTTACTTCTCTCTTAATGCGTCCTGGCCGCCTCCCCCGGGCAGTGATGGAAACTGAGGGTGTTAGTGGCTCTCCACAGGCCCCAAGGCTAAGTGGCCAGAGGAAAAACACAACCCACACTAATACTTCACAAAACATACTCTAACACACAATCTAGCCTTAT
Organism: Mastigoproctus giganteus; assembly: GCF_048544385.1. Taxonomy (NCBI): domain Eukaryota; kingdom Metazoa; phylum Arthropoda; class Arachnida; order Uropygi; family Thelyphonidae; genus Mastigoproctus; species Mastigoproctus giganteus. The sequence continues at coordinate 153,275,744 of NC_143579.1, read as the reverse complement.
GGCAAGTGTTGTATTATATACAGAGTAAAAATGCGGAGTTCAGGGAGATCCCCGGTGCCACCCACACAAAAAACACTGTCACTATGGTCGATATCTAATCAGGAAATCACCTATGTAATTATTTAAATGGGTGGCATTCTCAAGATCAAATAAACATCACTATGTAATTATTTACCTGTGTTTACATATATCACCTAGGAAAAGGCCTTTTGCTTTGCGTTCCATAATGCATGAGGAATATCGTTGCATCCGAAATAGCAGTACTAAAATATTTACAAATAACTAAATGCACAAGGCATAATATGTTAAGAGTTTATTGTCTATATAATATTGGTGTAGATACACCATAGACAACTTAAGAAACTATGAAGTAGTTGTTGTAGTAGGCATCATTTGCTCTGTTTCTCATATTACGTTTAGTTATTTTTAAATATTGTCGTATACACCTTTTGACAACTCTAATATTGTGTGATTATCTTCACAACTGGGTCGTCATGCCTGCAATAACAGGGTACCTGTCCACCCACTGATGATAGGCCAATAGCCTTGAAACGGTGCCGTCTGGGTGGTGGTACTCACTGAGAATAAGTAACAATAGTCTTCTCTACTAGTGAAACGTTACTTATTCGAGATAGTGCAATATCATGGCAATTTGTCGTGAAGAAAGGGTACAATATGAGAAACAGAGCAAATGATGTCTACTACAACAACTACTTCGTAGTTTAAGAGTTGTCTACATAATATACACCGATATCATGTAATAAATTCTTAACATGTTATGCCTTGTGCATTTAGTTATTTTTAAATATTGTCATATACACCTTTTGGCATCTCTCATATTGTGTGATTATCTTCAAAACGGGATCATTGTGTCTGCAATACTAGGGTACCTGCCCATCCACTGATGATAGGCCAATAGCCTTGAAACGGTGCCGTCTGGGTGGTGGTGGTACTCACTGAGAATAACTAACAATAGCCTTCTCTATTAGTGAAGCGTTACTTTAGCATTAGTAGAGGCATATGATGCAAGTAAGCAAGCTTATGCAGCATCAGCCAGAAGAAAAAAAAAAAAAAAAAACACACTCCCATTTCATCACTCTGTATGTTCCAGGTACCTGTCCAGCTCAGACTTAAATTTATTTAGGCTATCAACTTCCACAACAAGGGATGGAAGTCTGTTCCACCAACCAACCACCTGCTGGCCAAAGGCAAACTTCCGCACTTCTATCCTACATCTGTCTTTCCTCAATTTGAATTTATGCCCTCTCAAATGATTATTCTGAGCAAGAGGAAGAATTCCATCAGCATTGAGCATGCTCAAGCCATTCAAGGCTTTATTTCGCAAGTGCCTAGTCTCCAGACACTAATTTTCAAAATTTAAGCCTTTCTTCATAAGTGCAACCCTTTGTTCCATTCACTAATCATGTTGCCCTTCTCTGTACTCGTTCCAACAGCTCTACATCCTTCTTAAAATTAGGCCCCCAGACCTGTATACAGTACTCAAGGTGTGGCCTGATCATTGCCGTATATAAGGGGATAATCACCTCCTTATCCCTGCTAGAAAAATTCCTGTATATCACTGAAAAGACACCATGAGCTACTCTTGCAGACTGTCTGCACTGCTCAGAAAACTTCATATCTGCCTGCACAATTACCCCCAAGTCCGTTTCGTTCTCTACCACTATCAGTATAGTACCACAGAGTTGATACGTCACTCTGGACTTGCTGCTTCCCATATGTAGTACTTTACATTTGTCAATGTTAAACTTCATTTGCCACCTCTCGGCTCATCTGCTCAAATTTTCTAGATCCTGTTGCAGCAGGGTACTGTCATTAGTGTCCTTAACAATCCTGCCAACTTCAGTATCGTCTGCAAACTTGGACATTAAGCTTGATATACCATCATCAATATCATTTATAAATACAGAAAACAACAATGCATCCAATACAGAACCCCGAGGGACTCCACTAATAACATTAGCCCACGATGAGCAGTGTCAATTGATTACCACTCTCTGTCTTCTCCCACTCAACCCACTCAGGCAAGACTTTCGATTAACAAAACCATGCTGTGTCCGAGCTATAACTGAAGTCTTGTCTAGATGATCCTGCAGTGCTAATTTAACCAGTGACTCCATTAATTTTACTGGAACAGAAGTTAAACTAACAGGTCTATAATTACTTGTGTTACCCTTTGATTCTCCTTTGTGAATTGGGGTCACATTTGCACATCTCCGATCCATGGGTACCTCCCCTGAGTCCAAAGAAGCTCTCATAATTATGGCTAAGGGTTTGCTTACTTCCTTTGCTGCCTCCTTTAATATAATTGGATAGATCCTGTCCACCCCGGGTGCCTTTTTTTGTTCATCTTCAACAATTTCTCCTCCACTTTCCTCTCAGTTATTACAAAATCATCCAGCTCACTGTCAGAGTTTAATCACCTCTGGCATTCTCCTCCCTGAATAACTCCTCATGGGCGAATGCAGATGCAAAATAGTCATTTAGTTTGTTAGCCACCTGAGTAGGATCATCAACAGTCGAACCATCAATATCCAGTGGACCAATCTGATTCATCCCTTTCCTTCTAGAGTTTACATAGGTAAAGAACTCTTTGTTTTTCTTTACATCCTTTGCCAAGGATTTCTCATAATCTGCCTTTGCTGCCTAATCTGCTTTGTGACTTGGGTACAGACCATGTCACCCATGCTTCCATGTCACCCATGCATTTTTCTTCTCTGCCACATGTCTCATTAGTTCATCTGACATCCATTTAGGCCTAAACTTTGAACAATAATTCTTAATTGGTATGTAGAGCCTAGTAGCTTCCAAGATAAATTCTTTGAATGCTTCCCATTTTGAATTTGCTGTTGGTAACATCACTTGGTCCCACCGTATAGAATTTACATACTGTCTCAGACCACCGTGTCACCTTTACGAAAGCAAAAATCCTTCCCTTTACCCCTGATGGTAGTTACCTCTTTGAGTAAATCCCACTTCAGCACACTGATCGCTGCCACCTAGTGGTTCCTTTATCTGCAGATTCTTAATGCATGAAGAATTACTACTGATAATCAGATCAAGAGTATTACTCCCTCTAGTTGCCTCCCAAACATGCTGCTGTAGAAAACAATCATCCAATAAATCCACAAAAGCCTTGCTAGTGTGTAAGTGACCAACCCACAAATTCCAGTCAATATCTGGGAAATTAAAATTCCCCCATTATAAGACTCTCTGATTTACAGGCCCACTCTATTTCCCTGTACAGTTCCTTATTATACTCAGTCATTAGGTCTATAACACACTCCTACTCTCAATTTTGATCTCCCAATGTCACACCAAACTGACTCGACACTGCACTGTCCAGCGATGTCGACTGGCTTCACTTCCTTTAATTTTATGTGTTTCTTAACTAATAGTATAACTCCTCCTCCCTTCCTATCTTGTCTATCCTCCCTGTACACATTGCACTCCCCAAATTCCAGTTCTCCATTCCTTATACCTGTGTGACACCATGTCTCTGATATCCCAACTATATAGTGCCTTTGATGTTCTGAGCAATACCTCAAATTCATCAAATTTATTTACCAAACTCCTAGCATTGGTGTAAATGCAAGTATACCTGCACCTGTTCCTATTCTTAGCTACCCTAACACAACCCATGTGTTTACTTGTACCGCAGTGACTCCCAGCAGTCTCTTAAAATACCCTGCATCTTGTTTTCCAGGCTGCTGCTCATTCCAACAGAAGCAGTGCAGTTATGCAAGGTAGTGCAATATCATGGCAACTCGTCGTGAAGGAAGAGCACAATATGAGAAACAGGGCAAATGATGCCCACTACAACAATTGTAGTTTCTTAAGAGTTGTTTATGGTGTATCTACACCGATATTATATATAAATTCCGCATATATATATAAGGTCCGCAAATATGTTAAAATATTTGCGGACTACACAAATATTTAAAATATTTACAAATATACAAAAAGTTACAATGGAACATTAAATGTTAGACAGTCAATCACGTGCATGAGGTTGGTGAATGTTATGGAGGTAGTTGTCAATAATTAATTGCCTCGGTCTCTTCTCTGATTAACTCGAAAAAATATCACTGGGAGGAAATTTTTTTTTTAATGTATAGAGAGATAATAATTAATGGCAGAAACTACAACAACAGAAAACAGCGCACTTATACAGTATTTCAGCTAGCTAAAAATATAAAAATATAAAAATATATATATTTCAGCTAGCTAAAAAGTAAAAATTATACAGTATTTCAGCTAGCTAAAAAGATACAATAAAGTTAAACAAGAATACAGCAACTACAACAGAACCTGTCCACAAACACCTAACTTTGAAATGCTGCTCACTGAATGGGATAACTACCCTATTAACGTTAAAACCATCCATAACACTTGATTTGCACTAAAGCATAGTAAACTAAAAGCCCTAAATAAGATCTGCCTATGATACACCTTCAAAGGCTCAAATCTAAAACACACCATAGAAGACGTAATTAGATTTAAAATTGGTTACACCATTCCCAAAAAGAATACTGCATAATAAAATATCAAAGTCGCATATTTGGCCACGTTAATCTTAGAGATTTATTGATAAAAACCACAAAATACCTAACTATTGAGAAAATTAATATAGAGATCAGGCAAGGCATAGATATGCAAGGCCCACTGGACTGGCCATATGCAATTACAAAAACCCAATAGCAAACCTGAATAAAATTGAACACACTTGTTACTGCAAAGAAACCAAATATAAAACATTTATAGATCCGCATCACAATCACATACTTATAGGTGACTTAACATAGTCGAGCGTAATATATTAAAAGAAATGATGGATAAAGGTATAAAATTCAGACCCAATACCCACACCAGTGTTCTCCCCAGGACCTACTTTGATAGGTGGAGCAGAACCAGGGTATGTCTGCCGGGAGCAACTATTGATGATGTCACCAACAGACTGTCAGATTTTAAAGGGGGTAAAGAAAATATTATTATTCATGTGGGGACAAACGATATTAAACGTACACGATCTGACGATTTGTTGGAAAAATACAGGACTATGCTGAGGAAATGTCGCGAGCTAGGCCATAATGTCTATGTGTCTGCAATTCTGCCCAGACACGATAGGAGGGATTATATGTTAAGAGCCTTGTGGATTAACTCAAGACTTGAAGGAATCTGCAAGGCTTTAGGGGGTAAATTTCTATCAGCATGGCCCACACTTGTAGGTAGAAGGAATTTGTTTTGTAGAGACGGGATACACTTAAACAAAGGTGGTGCAAAAGTTTTTGCCAGTATTATTGAGGATACCTTAAAGGCTCAGGGAAACTGCTAGTTAGGGGGGATGTGGGTAATACTGACACGCATTTATCTAATAATATTGGTCAATGTAACTCTTGCACATACCTTAAGAGTTCTTATCTGTTACCCCAACTGGACGTATTATCTAGATATTCTGGGGGCAAAGACGTTTCACGTGAGCAGGTAGCTAATATCAGGGAAGAGAGCCTAAAAAACTTCAAGGGTTGTGTTAGGGTTGTTAAATATACAAAAACAGTAAATCTTAATTGTTTATACAGTAACGTTAGAAGTGTCGTCAATAAAATGAGCGAATTCGAACTGCTGGTTAAAACAAGTAACGCGGACATAATAGGGCTTACGGAAACGTGGTGCCACCCGGAAATTGGGGATGATGAGTTTCAGTACGGCTTGTATAATGTATTTAGGAAGGACAGAGTAGATAGAAGGGGTGGTGGGGTAATGCTTCTTATCAGAAGCAGCCTGAGTGCGACGATAGCTTTCCCGGATTCAGACATTTCACATGCTAGTATAGAGTCTGTATGGTGTGAGATAGTTGGAAACAAAGGTACAATGCGAGTAGGCGTAATCTACAGACCAGGTGATTGTGAAGACTATGACAAAAGCCTCTACATGCAAATGGAATGGGCAAGTAAGCGTCAATGCCTTATTATGGGTGATTTCAATTTGCCTCTAATTGATTGGAGTAAATGGGAAGGAAACTCGACATGGGGAACAAAATTTTTAAATCAACTAGATGACTGTTATTTGTATCAACATGTCAGGGAAAGTACTAGAGAAAAGAATATCCTAGACCTCATCATCACACATGAATCAGATGACATAACAGGGCTGACAGTAGAGGAACCAGTAGCAGGAAGTGATCACGGAGTTCTACGGTGGATGATGACGAGAGAGGTAGCAGAAGTAAAAGGCAAAGGAATGGGTTTTAATTTCAGAAAAGGAAATTACGATGCCTTAAGGTACTACATGGCCTCTATTAACTGGGTAGATATCGCGCAGAGAATGAATACAATTGAACTGTGGTACGCTTTTAAAACATTAATCACAGATGCCTTGAATGCGCATATACCATTAAAAAAATACTCCACGAGAAGGGTTCCAAGTTGGATGAATAGTGAAGTTGCCACATTACTTGAGCAGAAAAAGGTGGCATGGAAACGTTACAGAGCAATAAAAAGTACTGAAGCCTATAACAGCTACAAGGTGGTGTGTAATAGAGCCACAGAAAAGGTTCGACAGGCAAAGGCAGTTTATGAGAAATCACTAGCAAACAGAGCAAAGAGGGGGGATAAAGAATTCTTCACATATATAAATGCCAAGAAGAGCAGGACAAACCAGATCGGACCTATACGTAAGGGAAAGGGGATAGTAATAAATACACCAGCTGCCGTTGCAGATGAACTCAACAGTTATTTTGCATCGATATTTACAAATGAAAAGCCTTTTGTGGCAATGGGAAATTGTGGGAGCGAAGTTAAAAAATATGTAATTAATGATATTGAAATTTCGCAAGATTATTTAATGAAAAAACTTTCAAGCCTACAGACTAGTAAGGCTCCTGGAGTTGATGGAATATACCCTATAATCTTGAGAGAGGCGGCAAGCGAGTGCATTGAACCACTGAGGCTGGTTATGCGAGCATCACTAGACTCTGGGGAGATTCCCTTGGATTGGAAAAGTGCAAATGTATCTCCCATACATAAGGGTGGCTCTAAAAGTGAAGTGGGAAATTATCGACCTGTCAGTCTGACTTCAGTAGTAGGGAAAATCATGGAGGCATTGATCAAGGGTGGAATTCAGGATCATTTGGATAGAATTGAAATTTTCAAGGATACTCAGCATGGTTTTGTAAAGGGAAAATCATGTTTAACAAATCTGGTTCGCTATTTCGAAAGGGTCACTCACGAGCTGGATTTAGGGAATAATTTCGACATTGTTTATTTAGATTTCAGCAAAGCTTTTGACTCAGTCCCACATGAGCGGTTGCTTTATAAGCTGGAACAGGTTGGAATCACTGGGAAAATCCTTAGATGGATAGAAGGATGGCTTCAGGGCAGGAGGCAGAGGGTTGTGATAAATGGCTATTCCTCAGATTGGGTTGATGTAAGAAGTGGGGTTCCCCAAGGATCAGTATTAGGACCACTGTTGTTTTTAATTTTCATAAACGACATTGATGAAGGGATAGAGGGCGTGATGTCTAAATTTGCAGATGATGTTAAAATTGGTAGAGTAGTTAATGATCACTGTCAAGCTGAGCTTCTTCAGAGAGACCTAGATAGACTTCAAGAATGGTCAGAAAAATGGCAGCTGTGCTTTAATCCAACAAAGTGTAAGGTATTACACCTGGGAAACAGTAATCCCAAAATAACTTATTCACTTGGTGGAGTTCAACTAAACCCAGTACTGGAGGAAAGGGACTTGGGTGTTACGATACGGTCAGACATGAAATTCTCTGAGCATTGTAAACAGGTTGCAAGGAAGGCCCATGGTGTCCTATCGATGATCTATCGAACTTTTGCAAGTAGAGATAGGGACGTGATAATCCCATTATATAAGGCCTATGTTAGACCACACTTGGAATACTGTGTTCAAGTATGGAGACCGCACCTAAAGAAAGACATCGAGCTTCTTGAAAGGGTGCAAAGAAGGGTAACTCGCCTGGTGAGATCGGCAAAAGGGCGTCCTTATGAAGAAAGACTTCGAATATGTGGGTTGCAGAGTTTGGAAACTAGACACCTTAGAGGAGATTTGATTGAGGTGTTTAAGGCTCTGAGAGGCATCAGTAAAATGAATGAGGACAAAATTTTCAAGATTATAAATGATGCTAGAACTAGGGGACATAAATTCAAGTTACGCGGGGAAATGTTTAGATTGGACTGCAGGAAGTTTTATTTTAGCCAGCGAGTTATAAATTACTGGAATAAGTTGCCTTCATGGGTGGTAGAGGCCGACAGTTTGGGGAAATTCAAAGGTCATCTGGATAGTACTTTCGGGTAAGGGAAGCGCATAGGATGATAGGATTAATTTCCTTTTTATTTAATTTTTAATTTCATTTTATTATTTTTATTTATTTATTAATTATTATTATTTATTTATTTAATTTTTGTTTTTATCATTGTTTTGTTCGGATTTTTTTTTTTTTTTTTTTTTTTGGCTGGTGCAGCATAAGCCATAGGCTTTCTTGCACCATACGGCCGTTACTAATACTAATACTAATACTAAATACTAATACTGAATGGGCGCACCAGCAAATTTAACTGACCACCCGGCTAAAATTTGAGCGATTCTTGGGTTACCGTATGGTACTGCTCACTGATCTCTATCAATAGTTATTCAAACATACTATGCAAAGTATTACACTTTCCCACCCGGCTACTTCATAATACCACCAGGCTAGAAAACTTTTCTGGGGTGAACACTGCATACCAACCTAAAAAAATACAAAGTTCAATTAGAATGGATCTACTGCAAATTGCATACAAATTAGTCTATAAATATAATACACCACAGGAACTATTTAAAATTTGGATTAATACCACTTCAGATCACGTAATGGCAAGATTTAAAGACGTCATACAGTCTTTATATAGCTACAAACAACACAACCTAAAATGAACAAATAAAAATATTAAAGACTTGCAAAAAATAAATTTTTTATTACCAGCACAGACAAAGCTAATAACAACTTTAGTATAATTTACAAAATAATTTTAAACAGATACACTCAAAAAGGAATCGAACAATAGCAAAACATATAAACTTACCAACTCCACTCCAAATACCATTACACAAAAGTTAAATTAAAAATTGAAAGGCAACCCCCGTATAACTCAATACTTCTACAACACAGTTGCTTTAACATGATTGACATATTGTGGCAATCCCCGCACAACACTTATATAACATGGTTTCACTCTAACACGGTTCGAAAATTTCAGGAAATCTCACATAACAGTATTTTTGAGCTTTTGTGCTGTGAAAACCATGCTATTATGTTAGATGTTATTTTCAACGTTTCCATTCCTTTTTGTGAATCCCTGCTGTTGACTTGCTAGTTATTATCGTCTTTGTGATATTTTTCTAAAGTACATTTCTGAAGGTCATTACCATAAAAAGACCACTTTCTGTTTTATTGGGCTTTTCTGTTAGTACAATCAATTATAATCAGGTAGTAACTTGATCTTACTACATTTGCAATAGTTCCGATCGCTGGAATTCTGTGGGTTTTCACACTATTATGGTAAAATGTGTTTCCCCTTCCATGAGATATTCAATTATATAAAAAAGATAAATAAATTTTATGCATAGACAAAAATTCTGAAGTTCTAAATTTTACACTAAAAAGGCATAAAACTTAGCTGAGCAATTACAATCTTATTTTTTTAATGCAGATCCTTCAACCAAAAGGAGAAAAGTTCAAAAGGGAGCTTCAAAAATGTTTAGCTCCATACCAAGAAATTTACAAAGATCTATCAAGCAAACACAAACTAACCCAGATTACTGATTTTTTAAAGAGCAAAAGATATACAAAGTCTAGATGCTGCAAGAAGAAAGTTCAGAAGGTGATATTCTGCAACAGACAAAACGTTCTCTTTTGACTGTACTTAGCAGCCATGAAGAGGAAGAAAATTAAATGAACGTATATTTTCTGACATATATGTATCACAGTTTGTAAGGTAAGATGTTTATTCAGTTATTACTATTTAAGTTACTACTATTATAAAATATAAAGTTAAAATATTTAGTTATTACTATTATAAAAATTAAGATTCCGATAGTTATAAAAAAAATGGTGTATTTATTACTATTATAAAAATTAAGATTCCGATAGTTATCAAAAAAATGGTGTATTTATTACTATTATAAAAATTAAGATTCCGATAGTTATAAAAAAAAAAAAAAAATGGTGTATTTTTGTTAGCTTCTGGAATGTAACCCCCGTTTTGTACTGGTTCTTAGTCCTGTATAATGTGGTTTTGCATCACACAAGATTTTGTAGTAACCAAACTACCATGTTATACGAGGGTTACCTGTACTAGATTTTCATTCATTTATTAGACCCTGAAGTTCCATAAAGTCCCTATAAGCAGCAGATTCATTACATGTAGAAACAGCTATAATAAAAACCCCAGTAAAAAAACTGGAGGCCAAACTAAGCTTAATAACCACCAAGCTCACCAATGCCAAATTCACTGCTGACAATAGAAACTATATAGGATACGTCAAAAATAATAATATCAGCAAAGTGTACTCCTACGATTTCAAAGATCTATTTACTAGCATATCACACAATTTAAAAAAAAAGAAAGAAAGTAAAATCTGATGTTAGCTAAATGTAAATATTGATACACAATCAGAATTGATTATGTATCAATATCACTTTTAGCTAACATCAGATTTTAATTTCATAATTTCTCTACCCCTTTTTTGGACCTATAACCAAAATTACCCACTCATATCTGATGCTGGCTACTACTACATATACAGGGTGATTCTAAATTATTGTCAGGGTTTCTGTAGCCTATAATTTTCAAACTGGAAACAACAATCAAAAAAAGAGACAACTGGAAGGCAACAATCTTTCAGTTGTCTATCTTCTGGCAATGCTGTACTCGCGACATTGATGTCTGCGAGATATTGACGGCATTACTTCAAAATGGCGACTGTTCAAGAGAAAGTAATGAAGTGTACTTTGGTTTTTCAAAACGAAGTCCGTTATCACAACACATCATTACAGAACTCAGTATAGAAAAGATCCACGTTCAGATAATGCTATCCGATATTGGTTAAAGCAATTTCAAGAGACTGGTAGTGTTCTGCACTAAAAAGGAGAGGGAAGACCGAGCACCTTGCAGGAAGATGTTGATCGAATCCATGAAGTGTTTTCTCCAAGCCCACAAAAATCAACTAGACAAACTTCTTTGCAGTTAGGTATACCACAAACAACTGTTTGGAGAGTTGTTCATAACCGCCTTCACCTCCACGCCTACAAACTGCAGATTGTGCAGGCTTTAAAGCCAAATGATAAACCCTGCCATTTCCAATTTGCTCAAAACATTTTGTAAAACGTCGAAGCTGATGAAAATTACTTTCGGAGATGGAGATTTGGTGATGAAGCAACGTTTTACGTATCAGGGAGGATAAATCGTCATAACTGCAGAATATGGGGGATCAGAAAACACTCACATAATTCAAGAATTCGAAAGAGATATTTCAAAGGTCAATGTCTGGTGTGCTTGGTTATGTTCAGAAGTTTAGAGGCCCTTTTTCTTTGCGAAAAACACAGTGACAGTGGTGACCTATCTGGACACGCTACAGCTGTATCTGTTACCCCAATTGGAAAATCATCAGCCAAATGCGGTGTTCCAGCAAGTGGGTGCACTGCCACATTGGGCTCATATCGTCCGAGAATTTCTTGACATGCATTTTTCTGGGTGCTGGGTTGGGCGTGGTGGACCGATTCTGTGGCCTCCACACTCACCTGACTTACGCCACTCGATTTCTTTCTGTGGGGATACGTGAAGGACATTGTGTACAAGACCCCTGTAACCTCCATCGATGAACTGAAGGTCAGAATTGTTGCTGCAATCAAAACAGTTACACCGCAAATGCTGGAGAACATTTGGAGGAAATTGAATATCGCTTGGACATCTTACGTGCCACGAAAGGCAGGCATGTTGAAGTTGTTTAGAATTCTGCAGTATTGATTCTATGGGTAATAAAACTTTTTGAGTTACATTTTCGTAGTCAGCAAGCAGTTTTATTTTTGTTGTTTCTGGTTAGAAAATTATATACATATATCCGATTTACATTTACAGGTTCAATGAACATGTAAAGAGAATTATTAATTAAATTCTTTTATCTCATGCACAAGAAAAATATTACAAAAGTGTACAAAATTACAAAAAGAGAGAGGTGACAGGCATAACGTCAGCAAGTTTTTACCTTTCAAGCATCGTTGCCAGAATTAACTATCCTGCTGATAAACATGCCGCTCCGGAAGTTGAGGGCTGTGGAAATTTAGAATGGGTTTTTTCCCAAAACATCAAAATTTCTAAGCAGCTGCAGAATCGGCACTGGAGATTTCAGCCCATACTTTGGTGGAAAACAGCGCGATGCTTGAACCTATTAAAACCACCCGTTGCTTACCACGAACTTGGCTTCAGATTCGTCGTACTTATCCTTAATATCTTCATAAATACTTCTTGCTTTTGCTTGAATGGCCATAGGACTCAGGGGCACTCACTTCTGGATCTGATTTTCCATCCATATTATTAATAGCTTTTCTATCTTCGAAAAAGCAGGGAACATATTGTGCAAAAAGGATAGATGGAACAGGACCAGAGTATGTCTGCCAGGGGCAAAGGTTGAGTACGTTGTAGAGCAGATATCTTTTAAGGGCACGAAGGGTGATATTGTTGTACACGTTGGCATTAATGACATTAAGAGTAGGAGACTGGCAGAATTACTTAACAAGTATAAGTCAATGATGAAAAAAAGCCATGAGTTAGGGTTCAATTTGAAAGTGTCTGCAATTCTGCCCAGACACTATAGGAGGGACTGACTATATGATGAGAGCTTTGTCGAGCAATTCGGCCCTGGAGAGATTGTGCAAGGCTCAAGGGGTCGAATTTTTCTCAGCCTACTCTGTGCTTGTTAACAGGAGAGACTGCGTCTACAGGGATGGGATACACTTAAATAGGAAGAGTGCAAGAATATTTGCTGATGCTATCAAGGCAGAGTTAGGTGGGTCGGAAAACTGCTAGCTTTGGGGGATACACAGACTAATAGATTAACAGTAGCCACTGGCAGAGATAAAAATGATTCTTGCACTACTTCTATTGAAATGCAATTGAGCAGCAGCCGTGAAAGCAAGGCAATGGGGATTTCAGGACTGCTGGGAGTCATAGTGGAACAAGTAAATACATGGGCTGTGTTAGGGTAACTAAGAGTAGAAACAGGTGCATGTATACTTGTATGTACACCAATGCTAGGAGTATAGTTAATAAATTCAATGAGCTTGAAGTGCTAGTCAAGACATCAAAGGCAGATATTGTTGGGATATTAGAGACAGTGTCACACAGACATAAGCAGTGCAGAACTGGAATTTGGGGAATAAAATGTGTACAGAAAGGATAGACAAGACAGAAAGGGAAGACGGGTTATGCTGTTAATTAAGAAAAAATCTAAGGAAGTGCATCTAATTGATGTTGGTGGACAATGCAATGTTGAGTCAGTCTGGTGTGACATAAGCACTGGGAAAGTAAAAATGAGAGTAGGTGTGTGTTATAGGCCAAATGAATCTGATGAGTATAATGGGCAATTGTGCAGAGAAATAGAGTGGGCCAGTAAATCAGAGTGTCTTATAATTGGGAATTTTAATTTCCCAGAGATTAAATTGAATTTGTGGGTTGGTCACTCACACACTAGCAAGGCTTCTGGGGATTTATTGGATGATTGTTTTCTACAGCAGCATGTTCGGGAGGAGGCAACTACAGGGAGTAATACTCTTGATCTGATTATCAGTAGTGATTCTTCATGCATCCAGAATCTGCAGATAAAGGAACCACTACGTGGCAGTAATCACAGTGTGCTGAAGTGGGATTTACTCAGAGGTAACTGCCATCAAGGGTAAAGGGATGGGTTTTTGCTTCCGTAAAGGTGACTACGGTGGTCCGAGACAGTATTTAAATTCTATACGGTGGGACCAACCGATGATGTTACCAACAGCAAATTAGAAATGGGAAGCATTCAAAGAAATATTGCTCAAGGTTTAGGCCTAAATGGAGGCCAGATGAACTAATGAGACATATGGCAGAGAAGAAAAATGCATGGGATACATACAGATTAACATGTGACACAGAGCCTATGATAGATATAAGCTGGTCTGTAACCAAGTTACAAAGGAGGTTAGGTAGGCGAAGGCAGATTACGAGAAATCTTTGGCAAAGGATGCAAAGAAAAACAGCAAAGACTTCTTTACTTATGTAAACACTGGAAGGAAGGGGATGAATCAGGTTGGTCCACTTGATATCGATGGTTCAACTTGATGACTCTGCTCAAGTAGCTAACAATCTAAATGAATATTTTGCACCTACATTCACACATGAGGAGTTATTCAGGGAGTTGAATGCCAGAGGTGTATTCAACTCTGGCAGTAAGCTAGATAATCTTGTAATAACTGAGAGTAAAGTGGAGGAGAAATTGTTGAAGATAAACATAAAAAAGGCACCTGGGGGTGGATGGATCTATCCAGTTATATTAAAGGAGGCGGCAAAGGAGGTAAGCAAACAATTAGCCATAATTATGAGAGCTTCCCTGGACTCAGGGGAGATACCCATGGACTGGAGATGTGCAAATGTGACCCCAATCCACAAAGGAAGATCAAAGGGTTTGTTTGTTATTTGGTTTTTAGGAGCTTTAGCAATTAAGGCCATATTGCTCCAGGAATATGCGATGGTCATTCCCTGACCTTTCTGCATCCTCCGTATTTGGTGGTGACGGGCTCGAACCCCGGTCTAATCAAGAAGCGTGTGCTATGCACTGCTGCTCCTTCCCACCTGGCTGCGGAGGCACCCCAAGATCAAAGGGAGACACAGGTAATTACAGACCTGTTAGTTTAACTTCTGTTTCAGGGAAATTAATGGAGGCACCGGTTAAAGTAGCACTGCAGGATCATCTAGACAAGACTTCAGTTACAGCTCAGACACAGCATGGGTTTGTTAAG
The DNA here is from genome assembly GCF_048544385.1 of Mastigoproctus giganteus. Lineage (NCBI taxonomy): Eukaryota > Metazoa > Arthropoda > Arachnida > Uropygi > Thelyphonidae > Mastigoproctus > Mastigoproctus giganteus. The sequence continues at coordinate 153,260,677 of NC_143579.1, read as the reverse complement.
GGGAAGTCTTGTCTGACTAATTTGATTGGATACTATTATGTAGTCACAAAGGAACTGGATGCAAAGAATAACTTTGATATCATATATTTGGATCTTAGAAAGCCTTTGGTACTGTTGCACATGGAAGACTGCTGCACAAATTGAAGCAGTGTGGTATTGGTGGCAAATTGCTGCTATGGATAAAGGGATGATTGAGTGGGAGAAGACAGTGGTAATCAATGGACACTGCTCTTCGTGGACTAATGCTATTAGCGGAGTCCCTCAGGGTTCAGTATTGGGTCCATTATTGTTTTCTGTATTTATAAATGATATTGATGACGGTATATCAAGCTTAATGTCCAAGTTTGCAGACGATACGAAGGTTAGCAGGGTTAATGACACCAATGACAGTACATTTCTACAACAGGATCTAGAAAAGTTGAGCAGATGGGATGAGAGGTGGCAAATGAAGTTTAACATTGACAAATGTAAAGTACTACATATGGGAAGCAGTAATCCCAGAGTAACGTATCAACTCGGTGGTACCACACTGACAGTGGTAGAGAATGAAAAGGAACTGGGGGTAATTGTGCAGGTAGATATGAAGTTTTCTGAGCAGTGCAGATGGTCTGCAAGAATAACTCATGGTGTCTTGTCAATGATATACAGGAATTTTTCTAGCAAGGATAAGGAGGTGATTATCCCCTTATATAAGTCAATGGTCAGGCCACACCTTGAGTACTGTATACAGGTCTGGAGGCGTCATTTTTAGAAGGATGTAGAGCTATTGGAATGAGTACAGAGAAGGGTAACAAGATTAGTGAGCAGAACAAAGGGTTGCTCTTACGAAGAAAGGCTTAAGTTTTGCAAATTACAGTGTCTGGAGACCAGCCACCGGCGAGGTGATCTGATAGAGGTATATAAAGCCTTGAATGGTTTGAGCATGCTCAATGCCGATGGGATTCTTCCTCTTGCTCAGAATAATCACCTGAAAGGGCATAAATTGAAATTGAGGAAAGACAGTTGTAGAATAGATGTGCGGAAGTTTGCCTTTAGACAGCGGGTGGTTGACTGCTGGAACAAAACTTCCATCTGTTGTTGTAGAAGTTGATAGCTTAAATAGATTCAAAGCAGAACTTGACAAACATTTGGAGCAAGAGGATGGGTGAAATTAGGGGTTTTTTTTTGCTGATGATATATAAGCTTGCTTTCTTGCATCATGCATTGATCCTTTAGCATGTTGTTTTATACATGCATTGTCCCTTAAAATAGTATTCATAGTTGAAGTATCAAGACCTAATTCTGTGCAATAGATGACAAACCTTCGTACTTCTTAATTAATCATCTTCCTTTCTAAATCAATTTTGTTTTGTTTCCTAGCACTGCCAGCACTTGTACTTTCCGTTGGTCCCTTTCCCTTGACTATTGTAATAACTAAATAGGAATGAAGAGAAGGTTCTGAAAATTTATTAATGTTTTTTATGTGATTGAAGATTTCAGTTAAGGGGAACTCATTTCACCATAATACTGTAACGTAAAAACTCACAGAATTACAGTTCAAAATGGCCTTTTAGAGAGATAAATAGTTTAGTTACATAGTAAAAATTTCAACTTCTGAGGTCTTGAAACAAATTAACAAAAAATACAATGTGTTGTTGGGTTCACATTAGAATATTTTCACGATATCTCCATATATTCTTATGGGATGGAAAATATGTTTCCACGATTATTTTAAGTTTGCACCGCCCGGCAAAAACTTACGTAAGATCAAATTTCCGTAAATCGAGTATTACATAAGCTGGGGAATGCCTGTATTATGTTTACGTAACTAAATTCAACCTAACTAAACAAAGTCTCGATTATAGAATTCTTATTTATTCTTTTATAAATTTCATTTAAATGTTGCCAAAATAATTAGTTTTACCTTTAGTTTCTTTTGACATAATAAACTTTTTCTGGGAACGAAAAAAATGTAGTACTTTTTATTTGTTCCTCTTCCTTCTTCATGACTAGTTGAAAAATTCAAATGAAATAATTTAGTGAAAACATTTCTGTAGGACTGGCATACTTAGCAATAAAATAATAAAAAAAAACTAACGAAAACTGTCTAAAATAAATCTAAACCGCAACCATATATATTAAAGTGAACTGTTCAAAGTACTAGTACCTCCAGTTTCTGATGCTTAGATCACAGAAACATTGGGCAAAAAGACCCTACCCTTTTCATCATTTTTAATATGGGCTTGGGATTTGAATCCTTACAAATCTTACTCTTTCTTAAATGACAAACACACGCACATGCAATAATAAATTTAAACTGGAAAAAGATCATTGCAGGATGGATGCCAAAAAATTTTGTTTAAACCAGAGATTAACTGATTGTGGAACAATATTCCATCGTGTGTTGCAGAAGTGTGCAGTTTGAACAAATTTAAAGGAAGATTATTAGAGAACTTATTAGACAGGATAGGGAAGTGAATTTATTTTTCAATAATGCTAAATAAGCTTGTTCCTTGTATCTAAATAATATGGGCTATGTGCCAGGAAATCAGGTTGTCTTATAATGGGTGATTTTAACTTCCCAGATATTGACTGAAACTTGTGAGTTGATCACTCACACATTAGCAAGACTTGTGGATTTTTATCCATTAAGAATCTGCAGATAAAGGAACCACTAGGTGACAGTGATCACAGTGTACACTAATGTGGGATTTACTTAAAAATGTAACTATCAGCAGGGGTAAAGGAAAGGGTTTTTGCTTTCCTAACGGTGACTACAGTAGTCTCAGAGATTTTTTTAAATTCGATACAGTGGGAACAACTGATGATGTTACCACAGCAAATTCAAGGAATTAATCTTGGAAGCTACTAGGCTTTTAATACCAACTGAGAAATCCTGTTCAAGGTTTAGGCCAAAATGGATGTAAGAAAAACTAATAAGGCTCATGGCACAGAAGAAAAATGGATGGGGTGCATATAAATTATCTGGAGACAGATGCCTATGGTAGATATAAGATAGTCTGTAATCAAGGCACAAAGCACGTTAGGCAAGCAAGGGCAGATTACAAGAAATCTTTGGCAAAGGAAGCAAAGAAAAACAGCAAACAGTTCTTTACTTATGTAAACTCTAGAACAATGTTTCCCAACTTTTTATATTTGCAGCACCCTTAAGCAGCTTTTCAGATTTCGGTGGCACCCCTTCTCTTCCCCAACTAGTATTAATCATGGTTTTTCATTATCACATGAAGCAAGAAATCAAGATTTTACTTATTCTACTAGTTCAGTGGTTTTCAACCCTTTTTAAAACAATGACACCCTTAAGTAATTTATTTTATTTTGTGGCACCCGTACTCAATTTCCTGCCTGTTAGATCCGATGCTCTGTGTGTGTGTGTGTGTGTGTGTGTGTGTGTGTGTGTGTGTGTAATAAAAGAATTAAGAAGATTAGAAAACATTACTTCAGTTTTTTTCAATTCTTTTTACTTGCTTCTGTAAGGTCATCCATGACATTACAGCACACGTGCACAATAGCCTTCAGAACATGTCGGAAACAGAATTAAGAACGTTGCAGTCTTTCTCATAATTTCGGTGGATGGCCTCTGATGAAGACACTGAAATTGTGAAAAACACTGCAATGTAGTCTTATCTTGGTCACCTTTTCATTTCTTATTTTAATTTCTTGCCAACTATGTGTCTCTCTCTTTCACATCTTACCGTATATTGCTATATTCCTTATCCATTTCGTCGAATTCACTACAGGTGTATACCACAGATTCAATAGGATTAAACAAAAATCTTCTTCACATGTTCTACATACTATATATATAATATTAAAAATATATGTTATGTGATACTGTCGAGCTTATTTCGATACATAACTACTGAGGCATGTGTTTGTGTTATGTCGAGTGCCACTCGACAATAGAGCATAAAAGGTTAACTGTAACGTAATATTGTGTGTAATGAAGCTGCTATCTCTTATAATGTGAGGTTTTCGTAATTTTTTTTATATTTTGGAATTGTAAATAGAATGACCAGTTGACATATGTAAATACTATCATTGTGGTTTATGAAACACAATAATAAGGATGTCCCTTTTTATAACTAAATAAATATACATTTTTTAAAAAATAAGTTTAAGTAACTTAAACCCAAATTACGTGGCACCCCGGTTGAAAACCAATGCTCTAGAAGGAAAGGGATGAATCAGATTGGTACACTTAACATCAACAGTTTGACTGTTGATGAACATGCTAGGTAGCTGACAAATTGAATAGGCATTTTGCATCTACATTCACACATGAGGAATGTCTGTAGGGAAGTCAAGGCCAGAAGCTTATCAAACTCTGACAAGGAGCTAAATGATTTTGTGATAACTGAGAGCAAAGTGGAGGAGAAATTGTTGAAATTGAACATAACAAAGGTACTTGGGGTGGATGGGATCTATCCAGTTATATTAAAAGAAGCAGCAAAGGAAGTAAGCAAACCCTCAGCAATAATTACAAAAGTTTCTTTGGACTCATGGGAGGTCCCCATGGACTGTAGATGTGCAAATGTGTCCCCAATTCACAAAGGGTGACAAGTAATTACAGACCTGTTAGTTTAACTTCTGTTCCAGGAAAAATAATGGAGTCACTGGTTAAAGAAGCAATGCAGGATCATCTAGACAAGACTGCAGTTATAGTTCAGACACAGCATGTGTTTGTTAAGGGGAAGTCTTGTCTGACAAATTTGATTGGATACTATGATGTGATCACAAAGGAACTGGATGCAAAAAATAATTTTGATATCATATACTTGGATTTTAAGAAAGCTTTTGATACTGTTGCACATGGAAGACTACCGTACAAATTGGAGCACACTTTGAGTACTGCATACAGGTCTGGAGGCCACATTTTAGGGGAAAGATGTAGAGTTGCTGGAATGAGTACAGAAAAGGGCAACAAGATTGGTGAGCAGTACAAAGCATTGCAGTTACCAAGAAAACTAAGTTCTGCAAATTGCAGCATCTAGAGACTAGGCACCTGCGAATTGATCTAATTGAGGTGTATAAGGCCTTGAATGGTTTGAACAAGTTTAATGCTGATGGGATTCTTTCTCTTGCTCAGATTACTCACCTGAGGGGACATAAATTCAAATTGAGGAAAGACAATTGTAGAATAGATGTTCAGAAATTTGCCTTTAGCCAGCAGTGGTTGATAGTTGGAACAAACTTCCATCTGTTGTAGTGGCGGTCAACAACTTAAATAAGTTCAAGACAAAACTAGACAAACATTTGAAATGAATTTTTTTTTGGTTGATGCTATAAGCGTGCTTTCTTGCATCATATGCTTCTACTAATGCTAAAAATACTAAATAATAACACTTTAATAAAGAGTGGGCTAGGTGAGTTGCTCAGTGTTTAGAGCTGAAGGAACAACAAGTACCATGTTCTGCTCATAAGTTTCTCAATTATTCTGAATGAAAAGCAAGTCCTTCTTAGAATATATTTTGAACAGAAATGAATCTTGGGTTCACTGTTTCATAACAGAAAGCAAGGGTGCATTGTTCTCATAGGCCAAATAGGAACTGGATGCAACCCCCCCCCAAGGTCAGTCAACGGAATTTTTCAAATAAAAATTACTTTGACATGTCTTGGTAGGAATACCTGTAGGTTTGGCACCAGAAAAACTATAATGGGTGATGACAAAATTTACATCCTGGCCATAATATGATACTACTGTAAGTATAAAATTCAGCTGCTAGGCAGTAGAAGAAGAAAGTAATCTGGTGAATCACCTGTAATTTATTTCAAAATCCCTAAAATGTCACTCGGAAGTGATGCATTTAATTTAGGTTATATATACTGCTCACTCTGATTTTCATTTTTCAGAAAATGACAGACCGTAATCTTTTCGTGACTATATACATACATATATTTTTTTTCCACATGCGAGTGCCCTTCTATACGTACATACATATATTGTGTGTGTGTGTGTGTGTGTGTGTGTGTGTGTGTGTGTGTGTGTGTGTGTGTGTGTGTGTGTGTGTGAGGTTCAAAAAAGATTTATATTCACCCAGAAGTAGTTGTGATTAATTGGGCTATGCATGTGGGTTAGTTAGTTATTTTGGTTTTTAGGAGCATTAGCAACTAAGGCCATATTGCACTGGGGATATGCGGTGGTCATTCCTTGACCTTTCCGCATCCACCGTATTTGTTGGTCACAGGCTCCAATCCTGGTCTAATCAAGAAGCATATGCTATGCACTGCTGCTCCTGCCCACCTGGCTGCAGAGGTGCCTATGCACGTGGGACCTGCTTGCGTGGCCCTCTCCCAACATCGATCTTATAGTGTTCAAATCAGAAACTGAGTTGGCCATTTCACTTTTGAACACTCATGTCATGATCTATTCTTGAACAGAACTGGCAGTATTACATGGGGAGGCATTATCCTATTGAAACAAATATGAATCTACACCAAATATCAGGCACATCATAGAGAGCACAGAATTGTTCCAATGTTAAGGTAGGCATTGCCATTAATGATTCCTCACACAGCCACCAATATGATATTCCTCATAGGCTATACTATGAGAAACATCATAACTTCAGAGATTTTCTTGCCATCTTATACACCCACATGAGCCCAACTGATCAGATTAAGATTTAGCAAGATTCATCAATCAATAAAACTAACCTCCACTGCTACATGGACCAATTACGATGTTCATTGTACCATGCAAGGTGAGACTGATAAGTGTGGTTCGCAATGTTTGGTTTATGCACCACTGCATCAATCTTTATGCCATAAACTCCTGGTTGATATTGTGTAAAAATGCCTAATGAGATTGGCATATGACAGTTTTAAAATTTCCCCTCCGGTCAAATGGAGTGATCTTCCATGATCTACCTGTGCATTGCTCGATCAGTGGTGGTCTCCATTTCATGACACATTCACTGCCTGTCACCTCTGGATAGTGGAAGTTATTTGCAATTGCAAAATTGAGAAGTCAGCAAGTTAGCATTCAACTATAATGCCCCTCTTGAAATAAGTCAGCTTGGCTCTATGCCATGATGAGAGCAGCTAACTTGTGTAGGGCCATTAAACCTTACTTTGGTCTGAGTCATTTATTTTATGCAAGCATAAAATAAATGACTCAGACTGAAGGTCCAATGGACTATGAAAACGAGGGTATCCAGAAACGAGGGTATTCAGAGGATAGAGGACAGCAATATTTCTGTGGTAGACTGGGTGTTACTTTGATGTCAATCTGGCTTATCCTTCAAGTGACAATGGTCTTGTTTATACTACAGCATGACCACAAGGTCAGTGGAGTTAACAATAAATCATCAATACAAACATTACTCTTATTTACCAGTCACGGGCTTGAACCCTGATCCATTCAAAAATCATGTACTATTGCACTCTTGCTCTTGACCACTTGGCTATGTCAGTCCTAAAATGTCTTGAACATTGTTTTGTACACATAAATAGTTATCAAATTTCTGCATATATAGAGTGAAATGCTTAGCCTTAATAAGCCAAACTGATAATATTTTAATTCTCCTTTCTTTATCTCAAAAAAGATTTGATAAAATTACTAATATTACTATTGTAAGTACTTACCTCAAAATATAATTGGCAATAATGCTCATGAGAGCCAATTTTGGTCTTACAAGGAATATTATACTTCTCGCTTCAGTGCTCGGAAACCTGTTTGGCTCTAATTTAAACATGTGGATAACATCGTGTTCCTGAATACAAAGGAATAACTTAATCATTTTACATATATCTAACAAATAATTAATAAAATTTTTATATCATATACTTGGATTTCAGGAAAGTTTCTGATACTGTTGCACATGGAAGACTGCAGTGCAAATTAGAGCATTATGGCATTAAGGGAAAGTTGCTGCTATGGATAAAGGGATGGTTGTAGGGTTTATAAAACGGAGATCCTGAATACCGGTAATTTTTTTCCCAGTATTGATGCAAAAATACCAGTTTCTCGGTACTAATTTAAAAATAATTGTTTATGATTTAATCATATAAAGGTGATTTTATAACCAGCAACCAAAAATAATAAATATTTACAAAAGTATACTGCAGCAGAATTTGGCAAATAAATTGTCATGCAATTAGATTCCAAAGCTCATTGGAACATTTTATTGTCCATGGTTGAAAGCTTTTTTAGTTGAGATACTGTGCAGAAAGTGTTAATAGATTTAGATTCAAGCATTTATTTTTGTGAGGATGAATTTAATTTATTACCTGCGGCTATATCTACATTAATTCCTATAAAGTTATCGGTACATGCACTATGCCGCAAAGCAGCAAATCTTTTAAATGCTGATGCTAACATAAAATTTATGATGAAACTCTTGGCAATCAAAATTCTGAAATAGCTACAGAATTGGATACAGCACCGAAACTCCATACTTCACAGAGACGTACACATTTTTCACAGGTGCTTCAGTATTTGCGAAGTGAGACAATACGATTGGAATTATTTAGTATTAGTAACAGCTATATATGGTGCAAGAAGGCCTAAGGCTGAAGGCCTTATTGCACCAGCAAAAAAAAATAAATAAATAAAATAAAAATAATTAAATAAAATAATAAAAAAAGAAAGAAAATCAAACAGATAATCCATACATTTCCCTCCTCCCATAGGTAACTATCCAGTTGACCTTTGAATTTCTTCAAACTGTCAGCCTCAACTGCCGATGTAGGTAACTTATTAACATTGCCATAAACTATGCTTTTTCAGGATTAACATTTTGATGTGCCCTGTTGTGTCATGGATAACTTAAGGTGTGCCATGAAGAGAAAAGGGCTGCGGAATACTGGTATAAGGCAATGGTCAGGATATGCCTTGAGTACTGCGTATAGATCTGGAGGCCTCATTTTAGAAAGGATGTATAGGTTAGAATGAATACAGAATACGTGCTAGAATGAATACAGAGAAGGGCAACAAGATCGGCAAAGGGAACAAAAGGGTCCTCTTACCAAGAAAGGCTTAAGTTTTTCAAACTGCAGCATCTGGAGACAAGGCACCTGCAAAGTAATCTGATTGAGGTGTATAAGGCCTTGAGGGGTTTGAGCCAGCTCAATGCTGATGGTATTCTACCTCGTGCTCAGATTATGAACCTGAATGGGCATAAATTCAAATTGAGGAAGAAATTTGCCTTTACCTAGCAAGTGGTTGATTGCTCGAACAAACTTCCATCTGTAAGTATGGAAGTTGAGAGCTTAAATAAATTTAAGGCAGAACTAGACAAACTTTTGGAGGGAATGCACAGGTGAAATAGAAATTCCCCCCCCCCCTTCTTATGCTGTATAAGCTCGCTATCTTACATCATATGCCTCTACTAATGCTAATAATCACCTTATCCTTGCTAGCAAAATTCCTTTATATCACTGACAAGATCCTATATTTGCTCTTGCAGCCTTCTGTACTCCTCAGAAAACTTCATATCTGACTACACAATTACCATCAGATCGTTTTCATTCTCTGCTACTCTGAGTGTAGTCCTGCACAGTTGGTACGTTACTCCTCTGAGGTTACTGCCACCCATGTGCAGTATTTTGTATTTGTTAAACTTCAGTTGCCACCTCTTGGCCCACTGCCTAACCTTTCTAGATCCTGTTGCAGTAGCATACTGTCATTAACAACTCAGCAAATCTTCATATCATCTGCAAACTTGAACATTAAGCCTGATATATACCTTCATCAATATCATTGTTAAATACAGAAAACAACAATGGGACCAACACAGAACCCTTGTGGACTCCACTAATAACATTAGTCCAGAAAGAGCAGTGTCCATATATTACCACTTTCTGTCTTCTCACACTCAACCATCCCTTTATCCATAACAGCAACTTGTCCTTAATGCTATACTGCTGCAATTTGTATAGTAGTCTTCCATGTGCAACAGTATCAAAAGCTTTCCTAAAATCCAAGTATATGATATCAAAATTACTTTTTTGCATCCAGTTCCTTTGTGACCACATCGTAGTATCCAAATTGGTCAAATAAGACTTGTCTCTAACAAATGTGCTGTGTCTGAATTATAACTAGTCTTGTTGAGATGAGCTTGCATTGCTTCTTTAATAAGTGACTGCATTATTTACCTGGAACAGAAGAGATCTATAATTATTCGTGTCACTTTGATCCCCATTTGCATATCTCCAGTCTGTGGGGGGGGGCCTCCCCTCAGTCCAACAATGCTTTCATAACTTCCTGATGTTTAACTTCAACAATTTCTCCTCCAATTTTCTCTCAGTTTTTACAAAATCATTTAGCTCCCTGTTAGAGTTTAATAAGCTTCTGGCTGCCATTTCCCTACAGAATTCCTCGTGTGTGAATGTAGATGCAAAATACTCATTCAGTTTGCTAGCTACCTGAGCAGGATCATCAACAGCTATGTTATTGTTATTTTTGGTTTTTAGGAGCATTAGAACTAAGGCCATATTGCTCCGGGCGGTGGTCATTCCCTGACCTTTCCGCATCCTCCGTATTTGGTGGTGACGGGCTCGAACCCCGGTCTAATCAAGAAGCGTGTGCTACGCACTGCTGCTCCTTCCCACCTGGCTACGGAGGCGCCTCATCAACAGCCAAACCATTGATATCAAGTGGACCAATCTGATTCATCCCCTTTCTTTTAGAGTTTATATAAGTAAAGAAATCCTTGCTGTTTTTCTTAGCATCCTTTGCCAAAAATTTCTCATAATCTGCCTTTGCTTGCCTAATCTCCTTTGTGACTTGATTACAGATTAGCTTATATCTGCCATAGGCTTCTGTGTTGCCTGATAATTTATATGCATCCATTCCATGCATTTTACTTCTCTGCCTCGAGTCTGATTAGTTCATCTAACATCCATTTAGGACTCCACTAATAACATTAGTCCACAAAGAGCAGTGTCCATATATTACCAAATATATGATATCAAAGAATAACTTTGATATCATATATTTGGATCTTAGAAAAGCCTTTGATTCTGTTGCACATGGTAGACTGCACAAATTGGAGCAGTGTGGCATTGGAGGCAAATTGCTGCTATGGATAAATGGATGGTTGAGTGGGAGAAAACAGTGGTAATCAATGGACACTGCTCTTTGTGGACTAATGTTATTAGTGGAGTCCCTCAGGGTTCAGTGTTGGGTCCATTGTTGTTTTCTGTATTTATAAATGATATTGATGATGGTATGTCAGGCCTAAATGTCCAAGTTTGCAGACGATACGAAGGTTGGAAGGGTTGTTAATGACAGTACACAGCTACAGCAGGATCTAGAAAAGTTGAGCAGATGGGCTGAGAGATAGCAGATGAAGTTTAACATTGACAAATGTAAAGTACTACATATGGGAAGCAGTAATCCCAGAGTAACGTATCAACTCAGTGATACCACACTGACAAGGTATAAGGTATGTTCGTGTCAAACAGCACCTGGGATTTCTCCCAACTCCGCGTGTGTTTTGCTGTATCGATGACAGTACACTGTCAAGACAGAGACTTGAAAGTGTGTGGGCAGTATCTGTGCAGTGTGCTATGTCGTACCCATTGTTTGACTGGCTTATTGGCTGCCAGGCCCCTAGTGATGCCTGACGTTGCCCATACCCTGCCACGTGGAGGCTAGTCGGATGTATCCAGTATCACAACTAATTGCTCTGGCAGGTCCTGCCACCTAGTTTCCTAGGATTTCAGTGGCTAGGACCTTAAAAAAAAAAAAAAAAAAAAAATTACACATTTGACATTAGTGCTTAATGGGATTGCTGTTTGGAAATCGCTGGTTGGGGTTGAACGCTAAAGAGATGTGTTAAAGGTCTAATAGGTTGGGCAAAATTTTGATGTTATTAAATTTAGACGTGAGGCTATACGCTAAATAAAAGCTGATGGTGTTTGTTGTCTTAGAGATTTAGACGAAACCGGTGGAATTTAGACATTGTTAAGGGTGTACCTTGGTCAATTTAGTGAGGGGGGAAACAAATAGAAGAATGGGGAGGATAGTGTAGGCATCCCCAAAGAGGTTAGTGGGGATGAACCCCACCAGGCGAAGAATGGGGAGTAGGCAGGGAGGAGAGGAGACAGGGATCCGTTCCCCCTCCTGCCTGGGGATGGAGTTTTAAAGGGAACCAGGTTAGAGTACCCAGTTCAGATCGCCAATGGCATGTTGACAGCAAAGCTGCAGAATGTCTTAGTCAGTGTCATCTCCAAGCAATGTCGAATCCGATATGAAGGTCAAGCTGCCCATCCCGCTCCAAAGGTGGGATATGTTAGCTGGCAGTGGGGAACCCACCAGGTGAGGGGGGTTGGGGAGATACATTTATTTCATTCATAAGCTGCATTCTCACTCTACTTGCATTTTATTTATTTATATATATACATATATATTTTTTTTTTTTTTTTTTTTGCAGGCCAGGGGAGAATGCAGTGATAGTGTTTATGTAGTTAGTAAATGTTTGTTAGTACAGTATATGTAAAGTAATTTAAGTTATTTTTAACTTTGTATTCTTTCAGCCAATTACATTTGCTCTTCCACTCATTCCCATTCATTCTCTCTTTCTCACATTCTAGATCACTCTTTCTTTCACCAAAACTGCCATTTATTCCCTTTTACCATAATTCCTAGTTCACTCAGTGCCCAGCCTATTCATTTTATCTTTCATTTTCATTCATTCATTCCTCTTTCATTCTATATTTGCTCCCCTTGCTACTAGCTTACTGATATTTTTCAGTTAATCTGCTTCCCTGGCTGCCTGTACATCTCCCTCCCCTGCAGGGTTAACTTATGGTACCACACTGACAGTGGTAGAGAATAAAAAGGACCTGGGGGACCTGTGCAGGCAGATATGAAGTTTTCTGAACAGTGCAGGCAGTCTGCAAGAGTAGCTCATGGTGTCTTGTCAATGATATACAGGAATTTTTCTAGCAGGGATAAGTTGGTGATTATCCCCTTGCATAAGGCAATGATCAGATCACACCTTGAGTACTGTACAGGTCTGGAGAGCCGACCGGGCTAGCCGAGTGGGTAAAGTACCTGCCCGGCAACCCAAAGGTCGCGGGTTCGATTCCCGCCTCAAAGTACTGCAAAAACCTTGGGAGGTGCAATATGGCCACAGAAGCCCATGCGCCAACAACTACCAAATCAAAAAAAAAAAAAAAAACCAGGTCTGGAGGCCTCATTTTAAGAAGGATGTAGAGCTGTTGGAACGAGTAAAGAGAAGGGCAACAAGATTAGTGAACAGAACAAAGGGTTGCTCTTACGAAGAAAGGCTTAAGTTTTGCAAATTACAGTGTCTGGAGACTAGGCACCTGCGAGGTGATCTGATTGAGGTGTGTAAAGCCTTGAATGGTTTGAGCATGCTCAATGCTGATGGGGTTCTTCCTCTTGCTCAGAATAATCGCCTGAGAGGGCATAAATTCAAATTGAGGAAAGACGGTTGTAGGATAGATGTGCGGAAGTTTGCCTTTAGCGAGCGGGTGGTAGATTGCTGGAACAACTTCCATCTGTCGTTGTAAAAGTTGATAGCTTAAATAGATTCAAGGCAGAACTTGACAAACATTTGGAGTGAGTGGATGGGTGAAATAATTTAAAATGAGTACAATGTGTAGAGAAAGGAAAGGTGGATGGGGTTACTGTTATGGAGTTTCTGGTGCAAGGAATAATTAGGCTATACTACTTTTCAGGTGGTAGATGACTCTCATCAACCGGTGAAATACCACCACTTTGCTTATTGGAGGCTTGAAGTGGCGAAACGCATGTTTAGTCTCTAGAGCAAAGTTTCTGGCATCGCCCCCCCCCCCCCCCGGCCATACTTCTCCTTCAACCCATGCACGGTACTAAGTACTATAATTTTATGATACCTTTCGACTTTGGGCTTTTCATAAAAAAAAAAAAAAAAAAGATGTTGACTGCAAGAGAAGCAGTCAGAAAAAGTTATACAGTTGAATTTGTGGCTAAGGTAAAGAAAGCCAACACGAGAACCACAGGAAACTTTGGTAAACTTACCAGGAAAAGCATTTTCCACTACCGCAGTTTCTCCTTGCATTCTCAGTAAAGAGATGGTGCATGTTATTGGTAATGGCACTAGAAGTCGATAATGATGTTTTGTTTAGTTTTTTCTCATTATTAAAAGTAGATTATCGGAGTTCATGAGTAGACTGAAATTTACTTATGGGAACACTCTCCAGACTGCCTCAGTCTTAGGGTGTTTATCCCCCCTTTCCTGCTGTGTTAACCGGATACAAAAACGACTTCTACAGACAGAGCGTGTTATCGATAGTGGCAGTAGAAATCATTTTCGTATCAGGTTAAAACAGTGGGGTGGGGGGATAAAAACCCTAAGACTGAGGCAGTCTGGAGGGTGTACCCATAAGTAAATTTCAGCCGTGAAGGCATTAAACTTACGAATTCTAATTTTAATTAAAAAAAACTAATCAATACATCGTTAACGACTTCTACTGCCACTACCAACACAACATTGTTTATCGAAAATACAGGGAGAAACTGTGGTAGCGGGAAACGAGTTTGCCTGGTAAGTTTACCATAGTTCTCGTGTTGGATTTCTTTACCTTCGCTGAATTTGTTTTAGATTCAGACTGTTTCAGACATAAGGGAGAGTGGCTAAGAGTCTTGTGGATCTGAGAGGAAACTGAAAGCAGAATTCCGAGAAATGTTGAACAGGTCACATTCAGTAAGCATATGCTTTACTGCGAGCAGTGTCAAGCTGTGTGTACACTGTGGAGAACATTTCCTATTAGCAGAAACAGATGCGTGATAGAGAGGCAATATCCCAATTTGTCTGAAACGTAAAATAATGAACCAATATATATTCCCCACCATGATTTATGGATATCAAACTTGGGCACTCACCAAAAGAATAGAAAAAAAGCTGAAAACTCCACACCAAAGAATGGAACGAATTATATTAGGAATTAGACTTTGGATAAGAGAAACACATGTGAAACAAACACAAGTAAAGAGCATTCTAATCAAAACACTATTGTGGAACGAGAGTAGCTTTGTGCAGGCGAAGTTTTTACGACTCCGGCAAATAGAGAAGTTTTTTTTTTTTTTTATATTTTTGCTGTTTTATTGACTTAAATTGGCATATTAATTTATTTTCTATAAATAGCTTAATATTCCTAGTGCAATACTTAGTTTAATTTTTAACTTCGATAGAGATTTTGTAGATTATTACTTAGTTTCGGTAAGGGTATCCAATCCACGTGTTTTACAAGTTTTTGCAGCTCTGGTGAACGCGAAGTTTTTAGCTATATTTAGCCACTTTGACTTAATTTTATATTAAATTATTTTCTATAAGCAGCTTATAGACCTAGTCAAGATCCTTGGTTTATTCTGAATTTATAAAGCGAGATTTTGGATTAATTAATACTTGGTGTCCGTAGATTTAATATTTGTAACTTGCCCCCATTGTTATACAATAGAACGTTATATCCCGTACTAGATAGCGTTAACTTAGTATAGTATAACCGATTGATCAGTAAAATTTATTAATCTTGTTAAACTTCATTATCAATTAAATTATACTTTTTTTAACTAAATACATAACTTGATACGAAGTTATATAACAAACTTCGGAGGTAACACTTGATACTAAAAATACAAAAAAAAAAAAATATATATATATATAAAAAATATATATATATATATATACATACAAGGTGTCTCAAAAATATTGGTACAAACTTTTAGGGGAGGCAGGTAACATCTAAAGGAATGTGAATCGCATAGGAACCAATAACCGGAAACATCACGGGAAAGTAGTAGCAGAGGCACAAAAAGCACAAATGACACAAGACAGTAATTAGTGGCAAACATTTATTTGACATAATATTAACAATGGAGTACGAGATGGATGCATTTCACAATGTTACAACAGATGCTCGAAGGTTCCACCATGAAACGCGATGCATGCGTGACACCGATGCAGCATGGATTGGCGGACATGGTTGAACACACCTGGAACTTCTTTGACAGTAGCAACAGTGCAGACGAGTTGCCACGAGATCTCATTTCCGTCTCCACAGGCAATTCATACACGATAGATTTGGAGCCCCCCCCCCCACAGAAAGAAATCAAGGCTCGATAAATCAGGTGAGCGTGGGGGGCCAGGCAACGGGTCCACCACAGCCAATCCACCAACGCCCAAAATGCCTGTTCAAATGGTCACGAACACACCTTCCATAATGGGCAGGCGTCCTGTCATGTTGAAACCAGATGCTGCATCTCACATTTGCTGGAACATCGTCAAGTAACCCTGGTAGAACTTGTTCAAGAAAGATCCGATATTTAGCAGAGTTCATGCGGGATGGTAACAGGTATGGGCCGACTAAGCAGTCACCGACCATACCCGCCCACACATTTATTGTGAAGCGATGTTGTGCTGCATGGGGACGCACACTGTGTGGGTTGTTGTGAGCCCACACATGAGCATTGTGCTGATTGAATACGCCCTACTGAGTGAAATAAGCCTCATCCATGAACAAAACATTGAAATTTTCCCTTTCGCGAACTGATTAACAGCGCCGTCTACAGACTTATGGTGACGTTTCCGGTTATGAGTTCCTAAGCGATTGACATTCCTTTAGATGTTACCTACCTCCCATAAACGTTTGTACCAATATTTTTGAGACACCCTGTATATATAGATATTATAGTAAAAGCACAATAAGTACTAAATATTACATCAGTCTATAATCTAGTTATTATAGTAAAAGCACAATAAGTACTGTACTATACAGATGCTGAACATGTATATGAACACAACAGTATACAGCTTGCAATAGGCCATAAGGCCAAAATAACTTATAAAAATAGCCCATGCAGGCATACATGGCCAAACCCTAAACATATAATTAGTAATAAAATATAAATATATAATACAATGTTATCTTGCCTGTTTGCTACTAAATTATAACATAATTAAGTTTTGGACACTGTTAAACAAGCAGATAGCAATCAGAAACAGATAGCTCTGTTAATTATTGGTAAGATACATTGAGAGGGTTAGCCCTTGAAAAGTCCCTTTCAATGTATCTCTAAACCAATAGTTAACTACATAATCATCATTGTATTATTTATTTATATTTTATTACTAATTATATGTTTAGTTCCAGGGTTTGGCCATGTATGCCTGCATGGGCTATTTTTATAAGTTATTTTGGCCTTATGGCCTACTGCAAGCTGTATAATACTTATTGTGCTTTTACTATAATAACTAGATTATAGACGATGTAATATATAGTACTTATTATGCTTTCACTATAATAACTAGATTACAGACTGATGTAATGTACAATCTGTTTTTGATGGCATTAATCTGATCTGGCTAATAACTTTTATATTCATCCCTATTGTTTGTTTATTATATATATATATATATATATATATATATATATATATATATATATAAAATAAAGAATAATTGAATTGAGAAGCTAAGTAATCATGTAGGGTGGAATGTGAGGAAAAGGAAGATAACATTGGATAACATTGTATACCAAAAGCTTTGTATACGACGCCAAAACAGTACAGCAGGCCCCCGTTATAACGCGGTTCGCTTTACGCTGATTCGCTATAACGCTGTTCTTATATTATAACCCGTATCTTACTATAACGCTGTCACAGATCACTATAACGCTCTTTTACAGATTACATTTTTGACATATTTAACAAAATCGTTTCATTTGATGGAGTCGATAGCTTGAAAATGAATAGCAAAACAGCATTAAAACGTTTCCCATGCCGACTTCAGCAATTTTCCCACGCTCAGTGAAATTTTCTCTCACGCTAATTTAAGTACAGTCACTTGTTACGTAGTTCCGAGATCAACATTTTAAAAAATGATCAAGTATATTGCTTGTAATATTTGCGTTATATGCATTTATCCGAAGTCTAGTTAGTCATCACTCAGTACAGTATTAGACATCGTGTGTAACGGACAGTTTACTTGAACACTGTATCATAATTAATTCAACCAATGCAGTTATATTTTCGAAGAGCTAATAATGACCGACAGGAATGAAAATGCAACAACGTCTGGGCGCAGTACGAAGACTATAAATGTAAGAAAAAGACTGAATTTGAAAAATAAATTAGACGTTTTGAAGCGAATCGATTCCGGTCAACGACAAGCGAATGTGTGCCATAATTTAGGACTCGCAAATTTAACTGTAAGAACAATTATGAAAAAATAAAGAATTAATTTTAGCAGCGGGAAAGATAGCTGTTCCACTGCAAGCAACTAGGACTAGATCGGCTATTAGGATTGAAATGGAAAGACTAATTTTTTTGAAGATAATATTCCAATGCAGAATTCAGTTAAGTTAAATATTAAAAAAAGAAAGAGAAAGAGATTAGCCAATACGATGATCTGAAGAAAACTCGCCTAAAAAAAAAATGTGGAACCATTTAAAACTGGTAGAATAGATTTAAAATCCCGGGAGAAGCCGCTAGTGCAGATTAAGGAGCCGAAACTTTCAAAAAAGAACTTGTTAAAATTATTGAATTGGGGTATTATGTGTTATACTTCTCAACAAGTTTTTAACATAGATGAAGCAGGACTTTTGTGGAAACGAATGCCTAAAAGAAGTTTCATATTGAAAGAACAAAAAACATGCCAAGTTTCAAAGCGGCGAAGGATCGGTTGACTTTATTGTTGGGTGGTAACGCTGCGGGCCATTTAAAATTAATACCCCTTTTAGTTTATTTGGAAGAGGGCCAAAGTTCAACTCAAAATCCACACATTTTTCATGATTAAATTCATCCATTAAATTAAATCAATTAAATTCATTATTTTAATTGGAATTTTGTTTACTTTTGAGACACAAGTAGTTACCACATAATTATACGTATGTAATGCAGAATATTTTATATGTGCAAATATTTGAATATTAAATATTTTGACCGACATTTGTGCATCTTTTCATTACCGTTTATTATTGATTAGGAAATATCCTATGGCACCGACCGCAGCTCACAAATACATATGTTACCTTATGGGAAAGCGGCGCTTGCTTAGCGCGGATTCACTTAGCGCTCTGTTTTTCCGGAACGAATGATCAGCGTTAAGCGGGGGTCACCTGTATATCTATAAACTAACGGAACACCTATGGGAAGTCCTTGCTTTATGCATAATAGCTAACCTATATCTATATTGGTCTGAAAACTCATTTCCACAGGACCTTAACTTCTACAGATATATAGATGACCTCATAGTTATTAACTGCCCAAACTTCATTAAAGAAATATGGACACTCATACCACAGCCTATTTCCTGGATCTTGAAATTACATTAATAAACAACAAAGCTACCATCAACCTGTACAACAAACATGATGCATTTAATTTTAATATAGTCAACCTCATACAGTGGCATTCCAATATATCTGGAGGAGTGCATGCCAACGTTATTCTAGTGCAAAGCATCAGAATAGCAACCATCTGCAGCAATAAGGAAATAACTATCAATAACATCAAGATGCTATACAAAAAACTAATAAACCATTTTCCTACAGCATATCTTCGCTACAACTTCTGTAAAGCCCTTAACATCGTGAAGCATAAAAAAACTATGGGACTTCAATATAGATAGCATAATAATTAATTGATAACAAAAAAACCCATATACACCAAGTTTGTAAATAGTGTATATACAATACACTATTCCTCTGTGGTGTCTTACAACCACAGAGGCCTAGTGTATTATATTAGAAAACTTGTACCCACCAATTGGCCTAACACAGTGTATTAAACATGTATACAATTTAATTATATTTTATTTTTAATTTCATTATATAACCACCATATTTTTCACACAACTCACCTTAAATACATGATGCACTCACTCCCAGACCTTTGTTCAGGGTCCTAACTATAGGAACGGGTTTGCAACCCCGAACTACCCAAGCCCAACTACTTATCTCTACTTCATTCATCTTTCTGCTTTACTAGCCACTACTTCTTATGTCCTGTGAGCCATTAGTTTACCGAACGCGATATGCGGGAGACTACCCTCTTACTTTACCCAATCTATTTTTTTCCTTAACAAAGCTTAGTTGCTTTTCACTGCTACTTTGTATGCTATTATATCTCTCAACTATCCTGGGCAATTTGGGCACCATGTATTTAACAGCATTCATCACCACATATTTCATTTCAATTTATACAGCCACCATACCATATATTTTTTCACCCCCACACCATCTTCTAATGCTGGGAGCCGCTAGCATGCCTACGCATAAATATACCGGCATGCCACCCACCATCTTGGTCATTTGGTCAGTATTACAAGGTAACGGTAAGTCCCTTTCTTCTTGCCTATTCCGATATTTATTACCTTAGTTTTTTCAATTCTTTTCACTTTCTACTGTAAGGTCATCCACGATCTGTATGCACTACATTTATTGGCACAATCTATTAGACCTTATTCTTACCGAAAATCTTAAACTTTTAAAAAATTTAGTTTTCAACAAGTGGATACAGCACATGTGTACCATAGCATACAGAACATGTTGGAAACAGAAGCAAGAACATTGCTGTCTTTCTCATAATTTTGGTGAATGACCTCTGATGATGACACTGAAATTGTGAAAAACACAGCAATGTAATCTTATTTTGGTCACCTTTTCACATCTTATTTTCAGTTTTAATTTCCTGTCTATTTCTTCTTCTTTTTCATACGATATATCGCCACATTCCTTATCCATTTAGTTGAGTTCACTTTAGTCGAGCTCACAGTGTATACTGTAAATTCAATAGGTTTAAACCAAACTCTTCTTTTTCACACTTTCTACATGAGATATACTTTATATATATATATAGTGTTATAACTGCATTGGGAAGTTTAGGGTTATAATTTTGTACTGAAATTGAATTTGAATTGAAATCATGACTCAGACCAGCAGCAAAGCAAAAGGCTCAAGCTAATGGGAGTACTGTGGCTCAGGGGAGAACTGAGGGGGGACAGTTGCCCTCTAAATCACAGCCTTTTAAAATGCACTGCTTGCTTGATGTTTGTGGAGCAATCAGGAAGGGTACATGATATTGCCAAGGGGAATGTCCTTGTGTGGGCACAATGTAAGGAGTGTGAGGAAATCAGGCAACAACTCAGCTTTTTGTTATCGGCCTATATGAGAGCTTGAAGGACAGGGTGGATGCCCTCGAAGGATCTAAATTGAGGGCCCATCAAGCTCTCAGCCGCACACATCAAAACCAGAGCTTGCACTTGATCATCACGCAACACAGTGGCAACCACCAAGGCAGAATGCGCTGGTCCCACATGAACTAGTAGTTGTCGGTGACTTTGTCAGGGAAACGGGGAACATATTGTGTAAAAAGGATAAGTGGAACAGCACCAGGGTATGTCTGCAGGGACAAAAGTTGATGACTTTGTAGAGCAGATACCTTAAGGGCAGAAAAGGTGATATTGTTGTACACATTGGCACTAATGATATTAAGAGTAGGAGACCGGTGGAATTACACAAGTACAGGTCACCATTGAAAAAAAAATCGTGAATTAGGATTGAATTTGAAAGTGTCTGCAATTCTGCCCAGACATGCTAGGAGGGAGTATATGATGATAGCTTTGTCGATCAATTCGGCACTGCAGAGATTGTGCAAGGCTTAGGGGTAGAATTTTTTCCAGCCTGGTCTGTGCTTGTTAACAGGAGAGACTGCTTCTACAGGGATGTGATACACTTATATAGAAAGGGTGTGAGAATATTACTGATGCTATCTAGGCAGTGTTAGGTGGATCGGAAAACTGCTAGCTTGGAGAGATACACGGAATAATAGATTTAACAGTAGCCGCTGGCAGAGGTGAAAGTAATTCGTGCACTGCTTCAACTGGAATGAGCAGCAGCCTGAAAAACATGATGCAGGGGATTTCAGAGACTGTTGGGAGTCACTGTGGTACAAGGAAACACATGGGTTGTGTTAGGGTAGCTAAGAATAGGAACAAGTGCATGTATACTTGAGTATACACCAATGCTATGAGTTTGGTAAATGAATTTGATATGTTGGTCAAAACATCAAAGGCAGATATTGTTGGGATATCAGAGATGTGGTGTCACAAAGATATAAGGAATGCAGAACTGGAATTTGGGTAGTACAATGTGTACAGGAAGGATAGACAGAATAGGAATTGAGGAGGGGTTATGCTATTAGTTAAGAAACACAAAATCCAAGGAAGTGCAGCAGGTCAACATTACTGGAGAGTGCAGTGTCAACTCAGTTTGGTGTGACATAAGCGCTGGAAAATCAAAATTGAGAGTAAGAGTGTGTTATAGGCCTAATGAATCTGATGAGTATAATAAAAAACTGTACAGAGAAATAGAGTGGGCCAGTAAATCAGAGAGTCTTATAATGGAGGATTTTAATTTATGGATATTGACTGGAATTTGTGGGCTTGTGACTTGCACACTAGCAAGGCTTTATTGGATGATTGTTTTCTACGTCAGCATGTTCGGGAGGCAAAACTAGAGGGAGCAATACTCTTGATCTGATTATCAGTAGTGATTCTTCATGCATTAAGAATCTGCAGATAAAGAACCGCTAGGTGGCAGTGATCACTGTGTGCTGAAGTGAGATTTACTCAAAGAGGTAACTACCATCAAGGGTAAAGGGAAGGGTTTTTGTTTTTGTAAAGGAGATTATGGAGGTCTGAGACGGTATTCAAATTCTATACGGTGGGACCAACTGATGATGTTACCAACAGCAAATTCAAAATGGGAAGCATTCAAAGAATTAATCTTGGAAGCTACTAGGCTTTACATACCAACTAAGAAATATTGTTCAAGGTTTAGGCCTAAATGGATGTCAGATGAACTAATGAGACATGTGGCAGAGAAGAAAATGCATGGGTGACATGGAAGCCTATGATAGATATAAGCTGGTCTGTAACCCAGTCACAAAGGAGGTTAAGCAGGCAAAGGCACATTATGAGAATTCTTTGGCAGGGGATGCAAAGAAAAACAACAGAGTTCTTTACATATGTAAACTCTATTGATGGTTTAACTGTTGATGATCCTGCTCAGGTGACTAACTAACTAACTGAGTATTTTGCATCTACATTCACACACAAGGAATTATTCAGGGAGGGGAATGTACATTCACACATGAGGAGTTATTCAGTGAGGGAATGCCAGAGGTGAACTAAACTCTAGCAGTGCACTAGATGATTTTGTAATAACTGAGAGGAAAGTGGAGGAAAAATTGTTAAAGATAAACATAAGAAAGGCACCTGGGGTGGATGGTATCTATCCAGTTATATTAAAGGAGGCAGAAAAGGAAGTAAGCAAACCCTTAGCTATAATCATGAGAGCTTCCTTGGACTCTGAGGAGGTACCCGTGGACAGAAGATGTGCAAATGTGACCTTCAGTTCACAAAGAAAGATCAAAGGGCGACATGTAATTATAGACCTGTTAGTTTAACTTCTGTTCCAGGGAAATTAATGAAGGAGGCACTGGTTAAGGAAGCACTGCAGGATCATCTAGACAAGACTTCAATTATAGCTTGGACATAGAATGGGTTTGTTAAGGGGAAGTCTTGTCTGACCAATTTGATTTGATACTATGATGTAGACACAAAGGAACTGGATGCAGGGAATAACTTTGATATCATATATTTGGATCTTAGAAAGGCTTTTGATACTGTTGCACATGGAAGACTGCTGCACAAATTGGAGCAGTGTGGCATTGGAGGCAAATTGCTGCTATGGATAAAGGGATGGTTGAGTGGGAGAAGACAGAGTGGTAATGAATGGACACTGCTCTTCATGAACTAATGTTATTAGTGTAGTCCCACAGGGTTCAGTGTTGGGTCAAGTGTTGTTTTCTTTATTTATAAATGATATTGATGATGGTATATCAGGCTTAATGTCCAAGTTTGCAGACGATACGAAGGTTGGCAGGGTTGTTAATGACACTAATGACAGTACTCTTCTGCAACAGGATCTAGAAAAGTTGAGCAGATGGGCTGAGAGGTGGCAAATGAAGTTTAACATTCACAAATGTAAAGTACTATAAAAAAGTAGTCTGCAAGAGTAGCTCATGGTTTCATATCAACTCTTGCTCAGAATAGTCACCTGAGAGGGTATAAATTCAAATTGAGGAAAGACAGTTGTAGGATAGATGTGCAGAAGTTTGCCTTTAGCCAGCAGGTAGTTGATTGGTGGAGCAGACTTCCATCTTTTGTTGTGAAAGTTGATAGCCGAAATAAATTTAAGGCTGAGCTGGACAGGTATTTGGAACAAATGCAGGGGTGAAATCAGAGCTTTTTTCTTGGCTGATGCTGCATAAGCTTGCTTTCTTGCATCGTATGCCTCTACTAATGCTAAAGAACTGAAATGGACTTGGGCAGAACACACACAGCTCGAAGACAATTCGAGATGGACCAAGAAAATAACAGAATGGTACCCAAGAGGAACTAAAAGAAAACCTGGAAGACAACAGAGATGGACAGATGAAATGGAAGATTTTGTGGGCAATAAATCGATGACTATTGCACAAAACAGAAAGAACTGGAAAGTTGCTGAAGAGGCCTTCATTCTGCAGTGTATTGAAAATGGCCTATGATGATTTACAGAATAGTTTCCATGCTCTGTTTGTTTCTTCTTTTGCTTTGTTGCAATTTTCATTCAACTGGTGACTGATATTGCAGACTGTGGAATAGTAGGTGTAGCAGCTTTTATTATTTGAGACATGGTTTTTTGTATATTCTGTCCAATCTGTTCTGAAAATATTCCATTTTTTTTTTTTTTCCTTATTAGTAGTTGTAGTGGCAAATTATAGAGAAAGAAAGCTTATACAGCATCAGAAAAAATAACGACAAAAAACTAACTCTTCCCATTTCATCTGTCCATCTAAGTTTCGATTATTATTATATAGTGGGAGGTTTGAATTCTACATATTAGTGGATAGTGATCACTGTTGGGAGGATTCTCAAGCACTGTAACACTTGGTACTTTGGAAGAGAATGGAAGAGCAGATTGAGAAATTGCAGACATTGACCCTGTAGGAAAATGGATGTAATTAGGTAAACCAATATTCAATAGTGCTAAATTCCATCTCTCCATTCAATGAGCTGTCTTTGTCTGTCTGAGAGAAAAGAATCCCATAATGTATGATGTCCATTAAAATCTCCCAATGAACAGAAAGGCAACAGCAATTGTAAAACAATCTCTTCCAGCTCCAGCATTGTGCCAAGATGGTGTTGGGTGGAAGGCAGATCAAAACAAGTGTCAATGTGAATTGACACTTGTGAAACGAGGCAATGTGAATCACAACACATGTTGCAACAGCTTCTAATGAGATTTAAAGAGGAATGTGTTTACAAGGGATTTTCAGTTCAGAGATATAGCTACCTCTCCACAAGTACTATTTGTAACAGTTCTGCCTTGCCTAAAAAGTATACAATTTTTAACTGAGGGAGCTACTTCAGATATTAATTTTGTTTCTTGTAAGCAGATGCACACAGGATGATAATGACTGATTAGCTTGCAGATGTCATTAATGTTGACATGAAAGTTTCTACAGTTCCACTGTATGAAGTCATGCATTATTTGGTTTTGTAGAAAGCAATGGTTCTGACTGTTCTTTAAGTCCAGAGTGTGGTGATGAGCAGAATATGCTGTGCTTTTTCCAACAGAATTTAGCAGTTAAGCTGGGAGAGAACTGTGAAGGCGAGGGTCACCCATAGATTTATTCCTATACAGGGTGTCTCAAAAATACATGGCATAACTTCAGGAATGAGTTCCTCATATATATACCATAAAAATATTTTATATCAACATAGTTCCGGAAATGCTTGGTTTCCGAGTTTTGAAGGTCTGTCTATGACACTTAACTGTTCACATCACCTTATAGTAATTGTTCAAAATGTCTACCTTCTGCCTGAATACAGGTCTCACGTCAACGTCTCATGGACTCGAAGACGATGCCAAATTCCTGGCATGTTTCGTATTGTCTCACAACCTGCCACAATTCAATTGCAGAGAGTTTCCACATCAGCTACCAGAGTCGAATACACCAATGACTTTATGGCCCCCACAAGAAGAAATCTACTGGGTTTAAATCAGATGAGCATGGAGGCCAGGCAGTTGTTCCACCTCTACCTATCCACTGACCAGGAAACCTTCGATTCAGGTAATTGCGTGTTGGGTGGCTGAAATGTGCGGAAGCACCATCGCACATGAAGTGTGCTTGTTGACGAATGATCAGTGGCGTGCCGTCCAAGAAATCAGGCATGTTGTTTTCCAGAAAGTTTCTGTACGCCTGCCCTGTGAGTTTCTTTGGAAGTACATGAGGCCCAAACAACTTATCACTAAAAACACCTGCCCAGATGTTGAGGCTGAACCGCTGTTGGTGATGTGATGGAAGAATTGCATGTGGGTTTTCCTCAACCCATACATGCTGATTGTGAAAGTTTTGGATTCCGTCTCAATGTGAACTGTGCACTGTCATTCACATGTGAACTGTGCTTCATATGTGAATATCACTAAGGCAGGAAAGTGAGGAGTTGTACCACACTGCTGCAAGAACCACTGGCAGAACATTACTTGCACAGGGTAATCTGCTGGTGACAAGGCCTGTACCCATTGCAGATGGTAAGGATACAGTTGGTGTTTTCGCAACACTCTCCAAATAGTCGAACATTGAATAGCCAGTTGCATTGCTATTCTGCGTGTGCTGATTCCAGGAGTGGCATACACAACATCCAAAATCTACTCTACTTCAGGAGTGTAGATCTTGGTCATCCTCTGTCGGCAGCGCGAGGTGTAAAGGTCCCATGTTCACAAAGGCAGCGATGGATACCTTCAAACATTTTCCTGTCTGGACATCTTCATCCTGGGAACCTTTCATGGTACAAACGATGAGCCTCCAAACCATAAAGTGCATATCCGCTTGCTCCTGATCTGAGTAAATGGTTGGAATGAGAAACCACCAGATTCTGTCAGTACCTTGTGATGAAGAAAATCACCTGCAGGAGATAAGACATTACAGTTAATAACTTGGGAACCAAGCATTTCCGGAACTATGTTGATATAAAATATTTTTATTGTCTACTTATGAGGAACTCATTCCTGAAGTTATGCAGTGTATTTTTGAGCCACCCTGTATACTGACAGTTGGAGAAAATCGTGAATAACTGGAATTTAGACTGCAAGGAACAAAAATTATGAGGACATGGATTGAGATCTACATTGCCATATAAAGTCTAGTCCTTTATGTTTGTGTGGAGCTGAGAAGACATCTGGGCATATTCTCTTTTGTTTCTTATTATATAGAGATTTAAAGGCAAGTTGTAGTTATTCAGGATTTAAAAGATTTTGTGAGTTAGAAACAGGTATTTACTTGTGTTAGGAATTCCTGATGTATAAATGATGAAAAGTATAAATAATTTTAAGTGGGAGCTAAATGATTTTATTATAACAAAAAGGAAAGTGGAAGAGAAATTGCTGAAGCCAAAGCCAATATCGTGATTGGACTAAAGAAAACTATCCAAATATATTAAAAGCAGCACCAAAAGAGGTTAACACCCCTTGAGCCACAATTAGACCCTCCAGGATTCAGGGGAGATGAGGTCTTTTACACACACACACACACACACACACACACACACACACACACACACACACACACACACACACACACACACACACACACACACACACACACACCCCTTGCTACTCTGGAGTAATTGGGGTGGAGAGGTCATCCAGACTAAGCGATAATCCGGTTTAGTGAAGCAAAAAAGAAAAAAAAAAAAGAAAAAAATGATAATAAATTTTAAAAAATATCACTGTAGGGCCTTTATTTAAAAACTATAAAAAGACAATACATTTATCAGGTGGCATTGGCGTCACACACCAAAGCCACTTGATCATTGCTGGGTATACCCACTTAAATACAGCTTCTTCTAGCAACACTTCTTTTGACTTTTTTTTTTATTGTCTGCATTTTATTGTCTGAAGACAAAAGAATCTATGTCTTCATAGATTTTTTTTTTTTTTTTTTTAATATCGGACACAGCCTGTTGGCCAATACCAAATTCTTCAGCATTTTTTTTTTTTTTTTTTTCCAGGAACACCATTTAAGTTGTTCTATCACTTTGAGCCTCTTAATGATAGTTAAAGTAAAATGTTTGCTTTTTACTTCACTTTTTTAATACTTTAGAACGCATAGTTATATAAAATATGTTAACTTATGTACATATGTATATGATATAAAGAAGTATGCAAACGAAGCAATATAAGCAATAACATCCATCTGATTCGAGTCAACGATACTCAACAACACGCAAGACAATGTAATGTATGTTCCATTCCTCTCTGTGCAGTCAATCAGCATGCAGTGAGAGTTATTGTTCGGATTATCCAACATCCAGATTAACTGTAACTGGATTAGCGATGGTTTACTGTATATATATATAAATTGCATTTATAAGAGTTTTATGAGGAATATTAACATATACTAATATAGGTTAGGACTAGTGACACTGCATATATTGGCAGAAGGAACCCAATTAAAAATAATAGATATATAGGTAAGATCAGTCTTTCCAAACTAGGGTCTGTAGACCAGTTCCAGAGGGTCCGCGAAATGTTCAGAAGGGATATCAAGTAAGGTGTTTACACACACACACACACACACACACACACACACACACACACACACACACACACACACACACACACACACACACACACACCTTATTTATACATCATTACTTTTTAAATTATGGTACTACTTGAGAGCATCAGGTTTGTAGTGACCCCAACCAACCCGCTAGTTATATTTAAATCTAGCCCTGGTATGGATAGCCTTATAGATACATATAAAAACAACAAAATTAATGCAAATTTAAAGAAGATTAGAGATTTTAGAGAAAGTTGGAGAATTAGAGAATACTGGAGAAAATCAGCAAAAGTTAGTGAAAATTAACATTCTTCCTCGTGGCCATACATCTACATCTGCTACTTCCTCAGGGGCTTTGAGCAGACATATAGTCATACTAGAGGAATGTATTATACATACCCATTTCTGTAATCTCTATACCAGTTTTGCTAGGTTAACCTTAGGTAATTACTTCGTGAATAATTTGGAATAATGAGAGTAATTTATTTGAATATATGAACTGAATTTTAAATCAAGAGAGTGGTTTACATACATGACAGCAAACTGTAATAGGAGATTCAAACCCTACATTTATGTATGGGATTAAAATATCATTGTACCTCACCTCCATATACTGTGGTGGTCAGTCTGAAAATGTTCGATTTTACTACTTTAGGTTTTATGTGTGTAGTACTATTTATTACACAGATGTACCAGGTTTTATCCGTGGCATGATAGTTTACCTTGACTCAGGAAAAATCTAATGCTCTGCACTCCTGAGAGTGGGCTAGATGTTAAATTATAAATTTAAAAGCTTGGGAAAATTGTATATTTTTGCTTGTTTTATTGTAGGAAGCAGATACAATATGATATCAATTTTTATATTTATGTTTAATTCATTAAATTAAGCTAAAAATGAGAAATAAATGGATATGATAGATATTAAAATTAAGCTAAAATGAGAAATATTAGAAATATTTTTCAGTTTTATTAAAGCTTCCATCATGTTTTCTAGGTTATTGCATGTGTATACA
Organism: Mastigoproctus giganteus; assembly: GCF_048544385.1. Taxonomy (NCBI): domain Eukaryota; kingdom Metazoa; phylum Arthropoda; class Arachnida; order Uropygi; family Thelyphonidae; genus Mastigoproctus; species Mastigoproctus giganteus. Next base: position 153,231,040 of record NC_143579.1, on the reverse strand, counting down.
CATATGCAACATGATGGAAGCTTTAATAAAACTGAAAAATACCTTCATCAAAAACAAAATACCTGACAATTATATCAGACAGCACATAACTGCAGCTGCACGAGCTAAACTCAAACAGCAACCAACTAACATTAATCCTAATAGTACCAAAGAAAAAAATCTTTTCCACAGAACATAAACACTGCTATTAGAGCTGTAAATTGGCCCCCATTTGAACCCCTGGTTAATTGTGCAAAGGTGAGGCTCATCACCTATTCGCAAGGTACCTGGAAGTCCAAAACCAAATCCCCCACTAACAGAGTTATTAACACCATGAATATAAATACACTGGTCATCACCACTATGCAGGTATATTGCATTCCACTAAAACAAAATTTATTTATAAATGCTGAATACAACGGGAAACCACAGGGCTAAGATTCACAATGAAGGAAGCTGTACATATTTGTAAATAGTTATCCCAAGGGCACATACAGGGCCATCATGCCTTAGAAAAGCATTGCCGGTCCATACCCTATGGATAACATGATTAATATTAATCTTAATATCTATCATGTCAATTTAGTTCCATTCATTTCCATTATTTCTCATTTTAGCTTAATTTAATGCATTAAACATAAATATCAAAATTGATATCATATTGTATCTGCTTCCTACAATAATACAAGCGAAAAATACAATTTCTCCAAGCTTTAAATTATAATTTAACATCCAGCCCACTCTCAAGAATGCAGAGGTAAACTATCCGCCACGGATAAAATTTATACGCTACGCAATAAATAGTACTGCACACATAAAACCTAAGCAGGAAACTGAACATTTTCAGACTGACCACCACAAGATGTGGAGGTGAGGTACAATGATATTTTAATCTGATACATACTTATATAAACTCTAAAAGAAAGGGGATGAATCTGATTGGTCCACTTGACATCGATGGTTCGACTGTTGATGATCCTGCTCAGATAGCAAACAAACTGAATGAGTATATTGCATCTACATTCACACATAAAGAATTATTATGGTTTGAAAATGGCAGAAGGTTATCAAATTGTAGCAGGATATAATGATTTTGTAATAACTGAGAGCAAATTGGAGGAGAAATTGTTGAAGTTAAACATAAGAAAAGCACCTGGGGTGGATGGGATCTATCAAGTTATATTAAAGGAGGCAGCAAAGCAACTAAGCAAACCCTTAGCCATAATTATGAGAGCATCTTTGGACTCAGGGAAGGCTCCCACGGACTGGAGATGTGCAAATTTATCGCAATTCACAAAGGGGGATCGAAGGGTGACACAAGTAATTACAGACCAGTTAGTTTAACTTCTGTTCCAGGTAAAATAATGGAGTCACTGGTTAAAGATGCATTGCAGGATCATCTAGACAAGACTGCAGCAATAATTCAGACACAGCATGGGTTTGTTAAGGAAAAGTCTTGTCTGAAAAATTTGATAGAATATTATGATGTGGTTACAAAGGAACTGGATAGAAAAAATAATTTTGATATCATATATTTGGATTTCAGGAAAGCTTTTGACACTGTTGCGCATGAAAGACTTTTGTACAAATTGGAGCAGAATGGTATTAGGGATAAATTGCAACAATGGATAAAAGGATGGTTAAGTGGGAGAAGACAGAGGGTGGTAATCAATGGGTGCTGCTCTTCGTGCACCAATGTTATTAGTGGAGTCCCACAGGGTTCGGTGTTGAGTCCAGTGTTGTTTTGTATATTTATCAATGATATTGATGAAGGTATATCGTGCTTAAAGTCGAAGTTTGCAGATGATACAAAAGGTTGGCAGGGTTGTTAATGACAGTAATGGCAGTGTGCTACTGCAACAGGATCTAGATAATTTGGGCAGATGGGCTAAGAAGTGGCAACTGAATTTTAACCTTGAGAAATGCAAAGTACCGCACATGGGTAGAAGTAACCCCAGAGAAACGTAACAACTGTGTGGTACTACATTTAAGGTGGTAGAAAATGAAAAAGACCTGGGAGTAATTGTGCGGGCAGATATGAAGTTTTCTGAGCAATGCAGACAGGCTGCCAAGGCAGGTCATGGGGTTTTGTCAATGATATATAAGAATTTTGCTAGCAGAGAAAAGGAGGTGATTATCCCTCTCTATAAGGCAATGGTCAGGCCACGCCTTGAGTACTGCGTACAGGTCTGGAGGCCTATTTTTAGGAAGGATGTAGATTTACTTGAGCATGTACAGAGAAGGGCAACAAGATTGGTGAGGGGGGAATTTTTTTTTTTTTTTTATGAGAACCCCAAACACGAGAGGTATTATAACCTATAGTACTTAGTACCGTGCTTGGGTTGGAGGATGAGAAGACGAAAGAAGATATTTGTTGATATTGGACTTGAACTTCTGTAGATTGTAATTTTCAGGAAATACGTATGAAGGAAGCTTGTTCCAGAAAACGGCAGTTGAATGAATAAATGAGGAAGATGAAAAGTTAGTTCTCTGGGTTTGAAGTTGGACAGTAAATGGATGTTGGCTGGTGGCGGCACGTGTTTGGACTGTTTTGAAAGAGAGAGCTGGAATTATAGAAGCCAATTCAGAAGAACAGTGCCCATGGAAGTATCTGTAGAAGAGGCATGCAGCAGAAACAGGGGGTCTATGAGAAAGCGAGTGGAGAGACTCTGTTAGAGATGAATCATTAATTAACCTAACTGCCCTCTTCTGAATGGAATCAAGAAGCCTGAGAGAGGTTTTGGGGGCACCACCCGAGATGTGGGAACAATATTCCATGGCAGGGCGGATTTGCGATTTATACAGAGTGAGCAGCTGTTTGGGAGAAAAGTAACGCCGAGAGCGAAAGAGAAAACCAAGTTTTTTAGATGCAGAGGAAGCAATATTTGTAATGTGCTTGTGCCAAGAGAGATTAGAAGTCAGGGTAATCCCCAAAAGAGATATATCATTTTGCCTAGAAATTAGAGTGTCACTAAAGATAAGCATAGGAGCAGAAGAATCCTTTTTGCGAGATATAAGACAAGATTGAGTTTTAGAAGGGTTGAAATCAACTAAGTTGTCTTTGCCCCACTGGAGAATTACCTGAAGATCGACATTTAAGGAATTGGCAGCAGATTTTCGAGAACTTGAAGCTGATTGAGCAGGACAAGGTTTCTCAAAATGGAAAGTTGAATGCAATGTGCTATCATCGGCAAAACTATGGATAGGATTTCCAGTCAATGGAAGAAGGTCATTGATATACAAGAGGAAAAGAGTGGGGGAAAGAACTGAACCTTCGGGGACACCGGCATTAATGGAGAAGTTAGAAGACAGAGAGCCATCTACCATCACCCTCAGTGAGCGATCAGAGAGAAAACTGGATAACCAATTACTAAAAACAGTTGGCAAACCATAAGATGGAAGCTTGTTTAGAAGAAAAATGAAGGGATCCTCTTACCAAGAGAGGCTTAAGTTCTGCAAATTGCAGTGGCTGGAGACTAGGCACCTGCACAGTGATCTGATTGAGGTGTATAAAGCCTTGAATGGGTTGAGCACGCTGAATTCTGATGGGATCCTACCACTTGTTCAGATTATGAACCTAAGGGGCATAAATTCAAATTAAGAAAGGACAGACGTGTGGAAATTTGCCTTTAGCCAAGGGGTGGTTAATTGCTGGAACAAACTTCCATCTGTCGTGGAAGTTGATAGGTTGAATAAATTTAAGGAGGAACTGGACAGGCATTTGGAGGGAATGGTGTGTTTTTTTTTTTTGATTTTTTTTTTGCCTGATGATGCATGAGCTCATACATTGCTTTCTTGCATCACATGCCACTACTACTACTATACACGAAGGGCTTTGAATCTTCTATTATAGTTTGCTGTCATATACATAAACCACCCTCTTTATTTAAATTAAGTATCTTCTTCTTTTCCACGTTATATGGGGTCTGCATTCAATGTTCCCAATTCACACTTTACACCCTCCTCTTCTCCTCCCAGGCGCCTCCGTAGCCAGGTGGGAAGGAGCAGCAGTGCGTAGCACACGCTTCTTGATTAGACCGGGGTTCGAGCCCGTCACCACCAAATACGGAGGATGCGGAAAGGTCAAGGAATGACCACCGCATATCCCGAAGCAATATGGCCTTAGTTGCTAATGCTCCTAAAAACCAAATAACAATAACTTCTCCTCCAGTTGGATTAACTTCTTAACTGGAACACATCTATTGGTTTTGGCATAGTTTTTATGACCGGATGCCCTTCCTGACGTCAACCCTCCCCATTTATACGGGCTTGGGATTTAAGCTGCCGATCTACTAAACCTGCTGCAGCCATATAAATGGAGTAGCTCTTATTCAGTGATGAAACTTCCTCGTGATGTGATGACAATTTAATAATTTTACGCAATTTATGCTAATTTCTAGTCACCACAGAACAAGCAGGTGGCACTGCTGTAGTTCTTTTATCTCCTGGAAACATCCAAATGGCTGAGTCAGTAGAATTACTGTGACCTTGAAAATACCAACAATGCATAACTCAGCAACACGTGAGTATTTTTAAATGCAATTTGGTATCCTGAAAACTTCTACATCAAAGCTATCAGGTAGCGCACAACTATTCTACTAAGAATTCCCAGTGACTGATTATAGTTCCTTAAAAATTTAATGACCTTGAAATTTCCTATGTTTTCCTATGTCTGAACATAATAATGATAGCCATTTTAAAAAAGTTTGCAGTCCGAAAAATAAAACCATCTTTAGGTCCCAAATCTTAACCTATCACTCGCCCACACTTATTTTACCTAAAGTATAACTTATTTTTGAGCAACACTCCCGAAAACCTTCTTTATTAATTAATTTTAATAGTGCACTAATTTAGCTAGCATACAGCTGGTGGCACCAGCACCACATTTTAATATATTTAAAATTAAGTATATATATTCAAAAAAAAATTACTCTCATTATTCCAAATTATTCACCAAGTAATTACCTAAAGTTAACCTAGCAAAACTGGTATAGAGATTACAGAAATGGGTATGTATAATACATTCCTCTAGTATGGCTATATGTCTGCTCAAAGCCCATGAGCAAGTAGCAGCTGTATGGCCATGAGGGAGAATGTTAATTTTCACTAACTTTTGCTAATTTTCTCCAGTATTCTCTAATTCTCCAATTTCTCCAGTATTCTCTAATTCTCCAACTTTCTCTAAAATTCTCTAATTTTCTTTAAATTTGTTGTTTTATGTGTATCTATGTTATATATAAGGCTATCCATACCAGAGCTAGATTTAAATGTAACTAGCTGGTTGGCTGGAGGTCACTACAAACCTGATGCTCCCAAGTAGTACCATAATTTAAGTACATGTATAACCCATACATGTATAATGTCTAATTGTCACTGTAAAATAGCATTAACGTAATAGCTAATACCCTCATTTACGCTATTTAAAACTTTAATATTAAAATCTAATCGTTATTAGACATAATTCCAGTGTGTGTGTGTACGCAAACTTTTTTTTTTTTATTTTTGAAGGGGTCCGTATAGATATCAGTAGTTTGGAAGCCACTGGGTTAGATGATTAAGAACAGAACAGCAAAAGATCTACCAAATGGGAATTTTCAGCATTAAGTACTTTTTATTTTATCTATATCTTTTCCATGTTTTTCGTACCTCCAATTCAAATCTGATAGCATTTTGGCTGTTCTGTTCCTCTCAATCATCTATCTGTAGGGAATTAGGTGTAATAAGGACAAAACTAACAAGTTAGTAAAAGTAAACTAGCTGTAGCCTGGAAGGCCTATATAAAATTATATTAATGAAAATGGAAAGAAAATGATGAACAATGAAAACAGCAATAAAAAATGATAATAAACAATGAAAATAAAATTGTAAATAACATTCTTCCACTTGGTCGTAGTAGCAGACAGACGACAAAGTGGAAGAATGTTATTTACAATTTTATTTTCATTGTTTATTATCATTTTGTATTTTTATTTCCATTTTCATTAATATAATTTTATATAGGCCTTCCAGGCTAAAGCTAGTTTACTTTTACTAACTTGTTAGTTTGGTCCTTATACACCAATTCCCTACAGATAGATACCATTAAATAAAATTGACTAATATAATTTCATGCATGTATAATGCCTAATTGCTCTATGTGCAATAGCATTAACTTTGCACACCTGACAGGTACCTATTACGGTAAATACCAAATATCATTTTTATAGTCTTCAGTTTTTTTGTTTTTTTTTTTGTCCTCGCCTTTTTCCATTATTCTATGGGATCAGCGGTTTTTTTTTTTTTTTTTTTTATTGTTTTGGCATGCAATTTTTACGGCCGAATGCCCTTCCTGACGCCAATCCTCACCCTTTATCCAGACTGGGAATATGCGGTGGTCATTCCCTGACCTACCGCATGCTCTGTATTTGGTGGGTACGGGCTCGAACTCCAGTTTAATCAAGAAGTGTGTGCTATGCACTACTGCTCCTGCCCACCTGGCTACGGAGGCGCCTTCTTTTTGTCTCTCAAGTGTTTATTCAAAAGCTTTGGTCGCTTGCTTACCTCCGCTTATGATTTTCTTTATGCGTGCTGTGCCAACAGGTTTGGGAGGTTTCACGAACTCGTGTAGGAAACGGTTATAGCGTTTTTCCAGTAGCTCCGGAATTCTTTTTTTCCCCTTCTTTCTTTTTAATATCTGCCTCTGGTTTATCTGGTCGTTCTGCGCGGGACACCGCTTTGCGGAAAACACTGGAAATATTTCGTCTGTGCGTGTAGCACGCTCATGGTAGGTCGCACCTGCTTGTCTCAAGGTCGTGCTGACACCAAGCTCCATGCGCTTGCTACCAACCTTTTGCAGATATAGTCTTCAGTAAGAACACAAAAAATATATATATATATATATATATTTTTTTTTTTTTTTTCTCTTGAACACTACTTTTAAGCCTACATTCTATTTTTATTAAATTTTCAATTGTGATAATGCTGCAGTTATGCAGCTGTTGTAGGATTAAACATTATACGCGCATTGATATATTAGATAAAGTATTGATTGATTTTTGTTTTGGGAGTGGAAGTGAAAATTTTTATTATTTTGTGGGGGGGGGGGAGGAAGGCATTATCAGTAATTAAGGCCTAACTGACTGGCTAGCCATTGTTCTAACAGTTGTTGATTTGTCTATAGAAGATTTCATGTTAACAATTAACATGAAATCAAGTTAAATATATAAATGTGAATTATGAAAAGGTTAGAGGTTTGAAGTTAGAGGAGAAAGAAAATAAAGGGTTTATTAAAGATTAAGTCAAGAAAAATTAGGAAAATAGCTAGGAAGAATTAGGAAGGTGGCATTCCTTCACATGGCGTCTCTCTGCTACTTCCTCAAGGGCTTTGAGCAGACAGATAGCCATACTAAAAGAATGTGTCTCATGCATAGCCATTTCTGTAGTCTCAATAACAGTTTTGCTATGGATGTCCTAATGTAATAAGGCAAATAATTGTAATTGTTAATTTAGTTTTAAATTTTTGGATTATAATTAGCTGCAAACCAGGATTGGGTCCCAAAGTCCAACGGGTATGCATCAGAATAAATATAAAAAGTATATAGGTATTTACCTGCAAATGCCTCCCCCTCCCCCAAATAATAAAAATTTTCACTACAACTCGCAAAACAAAAATCAAAATTGCCTAGTGTGTGTATATATATATATATATATATATATATATATATATATATATATATAAGATAGTATGAATCAGAGCTGTAATACTCAATACGTTCTTCGTTGATATTAATATTTGTAAAATAATAATTTAAAACAATTTAACGTAGAACAATTTAAATTGGTTTTTAATTATTTATTTTTTACTCTAATGTACGTTTTCGATTTTTTCGTTTAATTTCTGGAGAGTATCATAAGGAAATGTTCTACGTACTATATTGAGGTAAACTCCTCTTATTATTTTACAAATATATATGTATATATGGACCGGAAACAGTCAAATATCTTTCTATTAAGGAAATCTAAGACATCTAATTACAGGTCAGTAAGATTGATTTCTGTGTCAGGAAAAGTCATAAAGAAGTAATGCAGATTGACAGAAAATGGCTTCTTTCTTAGAAAACTTTTATGGATTGGCAATATACTGACATTTCCAATTCAATGGAAGCTCTCATAATTAACCCTTTAAAGGTTTGATGTATTCCCTTGCCACTTCACTAAAATAATCAGGTATATGCAGCCTACAGCAAGACCACTGTTGATTTTACAGTGCTCAGGCTTACTGGTATAGCTTCTCACTATAATAGTATTATTCATATTTAGATTAAAAATTATCCATAACATTTATATTAAAATTACGGTTCAACGATTAGTATATGGGAAATTCACTCACCTGAAGCAGAACAAATTTTGCTATTAAAGTGAATGGCCCAACCAATTCTTCATCCCAAATTATAGTCTAATAAATTGAATGAAAAAAAATAATAATAAATAAATAATAAAAAAAAAAATATATATATATATATATATAAAACTGATATTAAGTATAAAATTAAAACGTTTTAATTTTCTACTTAATATCGTTTATGTATTGGGCATCATGTGGAGGATTGTGTATTTTGCTGCCTCTAATGATAGCTTTATATTTATGTATTTTCTTATTTATTTTATCTTATTTTCATATTGTTTTTTTAACTATGTCATTAAAAAAAAAAAAATATATATATATATATATAACCATAAAAATAAATTAGAATAAGATTAAAAATAATGCCAGCAGCATGGCAAGAAAAGAGCGAACATAGTCAAAATTAAACTTAACGATCAAACCAACAGGGAGGGAAGAGAGGGGACAAGAGTAAAAATACTGCAGCAGAAACTAAGATAATTTAGAACATCTAAATGTAAGGATAATAAAATAATAATTCATTAAATTTCAAAAGCCAATTAAATAGAAATTTAACGGCGCCCCTCTGATGGGCACCAGGTCCAAATTTATGTGAAATATCACCAACAGAGATGTAAACCACCACAATAAAATAACACAAAAATAGACTGACCATTATGCCCCATCTGAACAGAGGACCACAAGGCCAGTAATGGTCAGGGAATCACTGCATTTCGATCGCTAAATAAATCAGTCTATTTTTCGTTTATTTTTGTTTTAATTTATTGGTTTACATCTCTATTGGTGATATTTCACAGAAATTTGGACCTGGTGCCCATCAGAGGGGTGCTGCTAAATTTCTATTTAATTGGCTTTTGAAGTTTAATGAATTATTATTTTATTATTCTTACATTTAGATGTTCTAAATTATCTTAGAGTTTCTGCTGCAATATTTTTACTCATGTTACCCCTCTCTTCCCTCCATGTTGGTTTGATCGTTATGTTTAATTTTGACTATTTTAGCTCTTGTCTTGCCATGCTACTGGCATTATTTTTAATTCTTATTCTAATTTATTTTTATGATTATATTTCAAGCATCATGTAGAGGAATATGCTTTTTGCTCCATCTGATGTTTGCTATACATTTTCATTTTATTATGAAAGATTCAGTTTCCAACTATTTTAAATGTTATTTAAGTATATGTATAATCACGCGCGCGCACACACACACACACGTGCACAGCATTGAAAATCTGAATCAATAATTCGAAACGTCAATAATCCAAATGAGCCAGCATTTATTTTTTTTTATGATGGTGCCATAAAATAATTACAGTAAGTGCCAGTTATTGTGATAATGTTTGAGAATTGAATTTTGATTATATTAAGTGGCGATTCTAATAAGCGAAAATCGGAGAAATATTGTCCACAGGCTATAAAAATGAAGGTAAAGCACCAATTGACACTTTTATTACCTTACCAATTAACAAAATTAACTGATATGCAAAAATCAAAAAACCAACTTGAATGATGAATCAACAAACGATCAATAAACTGAATGCTGTCCAACCCAACTACTCTTGCTGAAAATAGTGACAGATCCGGAAATAAAGAAAAGAAGTTCGAAATGGTGCAGCAAAAAATGAATAGTAATTATTTTCGTTAAAGGCCAATACATATGTGTTATTGTGGCTGAAAGTTCCGTTTATTTTGTTACCTATGAAGAAAAATAAATAAATACAACTTAAGTGTTTATTTCTAACCTTACTAAACCTTTTTATTTTAGTCTCCAGACGAGTATTTTTGAAAAGTTTGAAAATCTGAACTACCCCAAGTCCCAATCAGTTCGGATTATCGACTCTACTGTATACATGGAGGGGTTAATTCAGCCTTTTAATAACGATTTTGACATTAATACTGCTTGTGACGTATGGCAGCAATGTAAACTTTTTTTCCCTGCAGGTGCAGTCCGAAACCTTATGAACAGGTGTATCAGTTAGAGAAGTTGTTTTAATGTAGACGTACTCTGAAATTGGACCCATGGTTGGAAGATTATACAACCACACTTTCCGAAGAAGGGTACAGTCATGCAAAAATTGATGGGTGCAATTCCAAAACTTTAGACATTGGAGTGTGGGTGCGGAGTACATGTGAACATGTGAAGTTTTTACGGTTCCAGCAAATAGAGAATTTTTTGCTTTTTTATTGACTTAAATTGGCACAATAATTTATTTTTTAGAGTTGCTTTATATTGCTAGTAACAATACTTTAGTTAAAATTGAATTTAGATAAGAGATTTTGTAGGTTATTACTTAGTCTGCCAGGGACAAAGGTTTATGACATTGTAGGGCAGATATCATCCTTTAAGGTCACAAAGGGTGATATTGTTGTACACGTTGACACTAATGATATTAAGAATAGGTGGCAGAATTACTTAATAAGTACAAGACAATGCTGAAAAAAAAAAGACACGAGTTAGGGTTGAATTTGAAAGTGTCTGCAATTCTGCCCAGACACGACAGGAGGGAGTATATGAGAGCCTTGTCGATCAATTCTTCTCTGGAGAGATTGTGCAATGCTCAAGGGGTAGAATTTTTTTCAGCCTGGTCTGTGCTTCTTAACAGGAGAGACTGCTTCTACAGGGATGGGATACACTTAAATAAAAAGGATGCAAGAATATTTGCTGATGCTATCGAGGCAATGTCAGGTGGGTCAGAAAACTGCTAACTTGGGAGGATACACGGACTAATAGATTAACAGTAGCCGCTGGCAGAGGTAAAAGTGATTCTTGCACTACTTCTATTGAAATGCAATTGAGCAGCAGCCTCAAAAGCAAGGCAATGGGAATTTCCAGGACTGCTGGGAGTCTTAGTGGAACAAGTAAATACATGGGCTGTGTTAGGGTATCTAAGAGTACAAGCAGGTGCATGTATACTTGGATGTACACCAATGCTAGGAGTATATTTAATAAATTCGATGAGCTTGAAGTGCTAGTCAAGACATCAAAGGCAGATATTGTTGGGATATCAGAGACATGGTGTCAAAGACATAAGCAGTGCAGAACTGGAATTTGGAGAGTACAATGAGTACAGAAAGGACAGGAAGGGAGGAGGGGTTATGCCGTTAGTTAAGAAATACAAAATCTAAGAAAGTGCATCCAACTGATGTTGGTGGACAATGCAATGGAGAGCCTGTTTGGTGTGACATAAGCACTGGGAAAGGAAAAATGAGAGGTGTGCATTATAGGCCTAATATAACCTGATGAGTATAATGAGCAATTGTGCAGAGAAATAGAGTGTCTTATGATGGGGGATTTTAATTTCCCAGATAGTGACTGGAATTTATGAGTTGGTCACTCACACACTAGCAAAGCTTTTGTGGATTTATTGGATGATTGTTTTCTACAGCAGCACGTTTAGAAGGCAACTAGAGGGAGTAATAGTCTTGATCTGATTATCAGTAGTGATTTTTCATGTATCAAGAATCTGCAGATAAAGGAACCACTAGATGGCAGTGATCACAGTGTGCTGAAGTGGGATTTACTCAAAGAGGTAACTACCATCAAAGGTAAAGGGAAGGGTTTTTGATTTCGTAAAGGCGACTACGCTGGTCTGAGACGGTATTTAAATTCTATACCGTGGAACCAACTAATGATGTTACCAACAGCAAATTCAGAATGGGAAGCATTCAAAGAATTAATCTTGGAAGCTACTATGCTTTTCATACCAACTAAGAAATATTGTTCAAGTTTTAGGCTTAAATGGATGTCAGATGAATTAATGAGAAGCATGGCAGAGAAGAAGAATGTATGAGATACATATAAAGTATCAGGTGAAACAGAAGCCTATGATAGATATAAGCTGGTCTGTAACCAAGTTACAAAGGAGGTTAGGCAGGCAAAGGCAGATTAGGAGAAATCTTTGGCAAAGGATGCAAAGAAAAACAGCAAAGAGTTCTTTACTTATGTAAACACTGGAAGGAAGGGGATGAATCAGGTTGGTCCACTTGATATCGATGGTTCAACTTGATGACTCTGCTCAAGTAGCTAACAATCTAAATGAATATTTTGCACCTACATTCACACATGAGGAGTTATTCAGGGAGGGGAATGCCAGAGGTGTATTCAACTCTGGCAGTAAGCTAGATAATCTTGTAATAACTGAGAGTAAAGTGGAGGAGAAATTGTTGAAGATAAACATAAAAAAGGCACCTGGGGGTGGATGGATCTATCCAGTTATATTAAAGGAGGCGGCAAAGGAAGTAAGCAAACCCTTAGCCATAATTATGAGAGCTTCCCTGGAATCAGGGGGGGGTACCCATGAACTGGAGATGTGCAATTGTGACCCCAATCCACAAATGAGGATCAAAGGGTGACACAGGTAATTACAGATCTGTTAGTTTAACTTCTGTTCCACAGAAATTAATGGAGACACTGGTTAAAGAAGCATCGCTGATCATTAAGACAAGACTTCGGTTATAGCTCGGACACAGCATGGGTTTGCTAAGGGGAAGTCTTGTCTGACTAACTTGATTGGATACTATGATGTAGTCACAAAGGAAATGGATGCAAAGAATAACTTTGATATCATATATTTGGATCTTAGAAAAGCCTTTGATTCTGTTGCACATGGAAGACTTTGCACAAATTGGAGCAGTGTGGGATTGGAGGCAAATTGCTGCTATGGATAAAGGTATGGATGAGTAGGAGAAGACAGAGTGGTAATCAATGGACACTGCCCTTCGTGGACTAATGTTATTAATGGAGTCCCTCAGGGTTCAGTTGGGTCCATTGTTGTTTTCTGTATTTATAAATGATATTGATGATGGTATATCAGGCTTAATGTCCAATTTTGCAGACGATACGAAGGTTGGCAGGGTTGTTAATGACACCAATGACAGTACACTGCAACAGGATCTAGAAAAGTTGAGCAGATGGGCTGAGAGATGGCAAATGAAGTTTAACATTGACAAATGTAAAGTACTACATATGGGAAGCAGTAATCCCAGAGTAACGTATCAACTCGGTGGTACCACACTGACAGTGGTAGAGAATGAAAAGGAACTGGGGGTAATTGTGCAGGCAAATATGAAGTTTTCTGAGCAGTGCAGATGGTCTGCAAGAGTAGCTCATTTTTTTTTTTTTTATTTTTATTTTGGTAGTTGTTGGTGCATCGGCTTCTGTGGCCATATTGCACCTCCCAAGGTTTTTTCAGTACTTTGATCCAAGCCCGAGGCGGGAATCGAACCCGCGACCTTTGGGTTGCCGGGCAGGTACTTTACCCACTCGGCTAGCCCGGTCGGCGAGTAGCTCATGGTATCTTATCAATGATATATAGGAATTTTTCTAGCAAGGATAAGGAGGCGATTATCCCCTTGTAAATCAATGGTCAGGCCATACCTTGAGTACTGCTGAGTATACAGGTCTGGAGGCCTCATTTTAAGGATGTAGAGCTTGCTCTTACGAAGAAAGGCCTAAGTTTTGCAAATTACAGTGTCTGGAGACTAGGCACCTGTGAGGTGATCTGATTGAGGTGTATAAAGCCTTGAATGGTTTCAGCATGCTCAATGCAGATGGGAGTCTTCCTCTTGGTCAGAATAATCGCCTGAGAGGGCATAAATTCAAATTGAGGAAAGACGGTTGTAGGATAGATGTGCAGAAGTTTGCCTTAAGCCAGCGGGTGGTTGATTGGTGGAACAAACTTCCATCTGTCATTGTAGAAGTTGATAGCTTAAATAGATTCAAGGCAGAACTTGACAAATATTTGGAGCGAGTGGATGGGTGAAATAAGTTTTTTTTTTTTTTTGGCTGATGATATATAAGCTTGCTTTCTTGCATCACGTGCCTTTGCTAATGCTAATTTTAGTGTATCAAAGTTTGGTATCCATAAGGTTTTGAATGGCACAGGAAAATACCGCGAAGCTGCTGCAAGTGGGCGGGAAAACACCGAAGAAACTTCAACCTGCTCCAAGTCGAACGAGGGAGGCAGTAAGAAAAGTGCAGTCACGCATTGTCGGTGAAAATCCAAAAACCCAAAGAGCTATAGTGTCATGTGTGGGAACATCCCAGTCAACTGTTTGTCACATAATCAATGAAAATTTGCAACTGGAGAAGAAGAACAAGGCTCTCTTACACCACCTAGGAGCAAGGCACACTGTAGAGCAGCGGGTCAATGCTCGTAAACTCTACGAAAAATATCTGGCAGCTGAAAGGTGGAAATTCATAGCAACGCTGGACGAAGCGTGGGTGTACTTCTCCTATTGCAACAAAATTCGAGCAATTTATTACCGTCCACAGGGTGACAAGGCCTTTCCAACATGGGCGCATCAGTGCAAGGAACGTTTTGGCAGAGGTTTTATGGTTTTAGCCAGTTTTTGTTATAAATTTGAGTTGCGTAGAGTCACTAAAAACGTGAAAGTCAACTACCAGTGCACTACCAGACCAAAGTTCTACAGCCGTTGTTTGAACGTGAAATACCCACATCGTACGTTTTTGACGCTGAAAATGTCTGGGTACACCAGGATAAAGCATCCAGCCACAATCACATCCCTCCTGTGCTTTTTTGTGGAGAATGGAAGCAGTGACAGATATTCGTTCGATCCCGTTTGAATATATACCTGTTGAATCACCTGATGCCGCACCCATGGATTTTTGCGTATTTGGACTTTTGAAAAGAGCTCTCGGAAATCGCCGCCCCAGATTTGTGGGAAGTCTGCCAGCAGGAACGGGACAAGATCAACTTGGCAGTTTTTCAGCGGGCTTTACTTCAATAGAAATTGTGATGCCGTGTGATAGTCCACGAGCAGGGAAAACAAATAGAACACAACCGGTGGCAGCGGCACGGAATTTCGTAGTTTTAATGGTCTGCCAAAATTGTTATCAAAAGGCTGAATCAACCCTCTGTAAAACATATATTTGAACTTATCAAAGGGAAATTAATTAAGCCACATACAAACTAATAAGTCTCATAAGTTAACGTATATTTATTTGGGGAGATGGGTAGTCTAAATAAATTTAAGGAAGGATTATGCACATTAGAGGGAATGGCCAGCTGTGGTTGGTAGTGTTTTTTTTTTTTTTTTTGACTCATGCTGTATAAGTATGCTTCCTTGAATCATTTACTACTGTCACTACTAATAATGAAGCCTAACTCTGTCATAAATGCACACTATACAATACAATACATTAAGTGAGTGCAATGAGTCTTCTGAATTATGCAGATATTGCTTTTAAACACTTCAAGTGGAAATGGACTTCATTTGGCAATTAAATGTTCCATGCATTAATGAAGGTTAACCATTGTTAACCTTCATTAATGTATTAATTAATGCCAAGACTAGGCACCTGCAAGGTGATGATCAAGGTAAATACCTTGTTAATGCTAATGGCATTCTTCTTCTTGCTGTTAGTATATGTAGATGTCATTCTGATAAAATAGTACTATGCAATATTTTAATGACATTGCAAATGTAGTGGCAATGGCATTAAAAGACTACATAGTACTATTATATTAACCCCAGTGGCTCACATCTGGTGAGTATGGGTTGGGCATACCCAGGGTCCTGAGCTGGATATCATCATTCTTCTCTTTTTGGGTGATTCCCTTCTTTTTTTCTCTCTCTCTCAGGGTAACTCGGGAATTTTTTTTTTTTTTTTTTGGCTGGTGCAGCATAAGCCTCAGGCTTCCTTGCACCATATAGCTAATAATAATATGTAGTGGTCATAGGCAATTATAAGTTACAAGTCCCTAGCTTATACTAGTGCACGACTATTATCTGTAAGCTAACAAACATGTGCCACACTTGTTATTTGGTTTTTAAGCATTAGCAACTAAGGCCATATTGCTCCATGGATATGAGGTGGCCATTTCCTGACCATTCCACATCCTCCGTACTTGGTGGTCATGGGCTCGAACCCCTGGTCTGATCAAGAAGCGTGTGCTAAGCACTGCAGCTCCTGCCCACCTGGCTACGGAGGCAGCCATGTGCCACAGGTTGATGCCTGGAACAAAATTAATCTGTATACAATTCTGCTCTTCAGTGCATTATTTTCATAGCATGCTCATCAAATATGAATTTCTTTTAGCCGATGCATTATGGGTATGTGAACCTTAATTATAGCCCATTAAAAATTAGCCTTGTTATACAACAAACTGGGAAGTGCATTTCTGAATTAATTATCAACTTGACATTATTCAGCCACCACTTGCCAAAATGCAAAATTTTGAGAATTTAATGGTTTATGGGGCCAAATCCTTGAATTCAGAACTATCTCAAAAACCTCAGGATTGTGAATCTTCTCTCTGGATTAGAGATTTGGAAATGGCGGGATATCAATTTGGCACCTGAGGCTAGGGTCAGGCTGACAGACTTTAATTCGGAAGCTTTTAGACATTTTTGGCCCCCATCTAAATCATTTATCACGTCATGATTATTGGCCAACTACCCAAATTTGCTGTTAGTCAGGTGACATTTGCCGCCTTGCTCCCCTGGACCAGTCTGCCAATGCTTGGGAACCATTTGCCTCAGAGAGTAGTAAGATACAGAATGAACACTTGCTCAATTACTCCCAGCACCATCATAGAACTAATGTAGCCATCAAAACACAGAATACTAATGCACATGCCAAATGGATTCGATTAATGTTAATGGAGCATAGCAAGTTCGATTTACATGTAAAAGGAATTAACATTATCGCCTATCAGTGTCCACTCTGTATCTTACTACTCTGTGATTTGCCCCTCGTTACCATCAACACTGCTAATCTGCGCATTTACTTGATTATGTTACACCAAAAATTATCAATAACCTTCAACAATTAAAATGGAAATGTAATTCTTTTCGCACCAAGAGATTTTATGGCACTATAAAAACAAAATAAATTAATACTTGCCGACTACACATCGTAAACTAACTTGTTGTAATACCGACTCGTCCATAAACAAATATAGGTATTTACAAACAATAACCGACATAAAAAAAAGAGATAATTAAGATCACATTTATTTAAAACTTGCCTTGGAACCTTCACATTTATCAATACAGTTCAATAGTTCTCGGCGAGCTTTTTCTTGCAAAAGTTGGACGTTCACACGCCCCGAACTTAAATGAGCAGCCATCTTACTAAACCTGCAAAGTGGAGACCTCTCAAGTACATTACTTCCTGTACGTAATCTCCGCCGTTTCGGTGCATTATTTTATTTCTGACAGCTGATTTCCTGAAAGCCGAATTTTGTTTTATCGTAGTTGAGAAAATTCTTGGATTTGTAAAGTATATTACATTATAATTTAAAGTAGTCGAAAAATAAATCTACCTGTGTTAGTTTTTAGGCACATAAACATAGTTGCACGAAGCCGGTACCGCAGTTCACATAACAGGCGGTTGCTAGTTTCTCATGTGTTTATAAACTTGCTTGAAACCGAATGAAAATGGCTGAGCAAACGTCAGGTAGTGTATTGGGTTTATCGTAAACATGCATTGTGTTTGCGATTTCATTCTTTTTTTTTTTTTTTAATTAGAAACAGATTTATTAAAGAGAAAGTATTTTATTCATTTTTATTAATGTATTGCAGAAAAAGAATATCACGAAACATTACTTCGAATGGTTAAGAAAGAGGTGAGTAATATTATTTTAAATGTAATTAGTAATATACATTAGAAACAAAAAAAAAAAAAAAAAAAAATGTATATGTGCTACATTTTATAAAACTACGTATCGGTTTCGTGCTTGGAGTACACTTCAATGGTTGGCGATCCAAGTTTTGGTCCAAATAGCAAAGTCAACATCTGTGTTGCTATGTATTGTACAGTACTAGGAAACCAGCGGGCGGCAATTAAAAAAAAAAAATATATATATATATATAAATAAAAAAGAAAATAAATATGGTCTTTTGAATTGAACAAATTAAATTTAATTACCTCACCTTGGTTCACAAGAATCGTTTGAAACTAAACTTAGCTGTTTGAAAAATAAACATGTAGTGGTAGTAATAGTGGCATGTGATGCAAGAAAGCAAGCCTATGAGCTTATATAGCATCAGCCAAAAAAAAAATTTTTTCACAACCATTCCCTCTAAATGTCTGTCCAGTTTCTCCTTAAATTTATTTAACATATCAACTTCCACAACGACAGGTGGAAGTTTGTTCCCGCAATTAACCACCCACTGGCTAAAGGCAAATTTCTGCACATCTATTCTACAATTGTCTTTCTTCAATTTAAATTTATGCCCCCTTAGGTTTGTAATCTGAACAAGTGGAAGAATCCCATCAGAATTCAGCGTACTCAACCTATTCAAGGCCTTATACACCTCAATCAGATCAAAACACATGTGCCTAGTCTCCAGCCACTGCAATTTGCAGTACTTAAGTCTCTCTTGGTAAGAGAATCCCTTCATTCCCCTCACCAATCTTGTTGCCCTTCTCTGTACACGCTCAAGCAAATCTACATCCTTCCTAAAATGAGGCCTCCAGACCTGTATGCAGTACTCAAGGTGGGGCCTGACAATTGCCTTATACAGAGGGACAATCACCTCCTTCTCCCTCCTAGCAAAATTCCTGTATATCATTGACAAAACCCCAGGACCTGCCCTGGCAGCCTGTCTGCATTGCTCAGGAAACTTCTTATCTGACTGCACAATTACTGCCAGGTACTTTTCATTTTCTACCACCTTAAGTGTAGTACCACACAGTTGGTACATTTCTCTAGGGTTACTTCTACTCATATGCAGTACTTCAGTTGTTACTTCTCAGCCAATCTTCCCAAGTTTTCTAGATCCTGTTGCAGTAGTACACTGCCATTACTGTCATTAACAACCCTGCCAACCTTTGTATCATCCGCAAACTTCGACACTAAGCCCGATATACCTTCATCAATATCATTGATAAATATGCAAAACAACAGTGGACCCAACACCAAACCCTGTGGCACTCCACTAATGTTATTAGTGGAGTGCCACAAACTTAAATAGAATATACTCATGTAACATGGCAAACTAGTAGAGTGAAAAGTGAACTTAGCCAATAAAATAAAATAACAAGGACCCTGGGTGTGCCAAGCCCGTACTCACCAGATGTGAACCCTTATGGTAGTGACCTCCAGAAATATCACAAAGACATTTAAAATTGATTCTTATAACTGAAACATATGATAACGATGAAGGTGTAGCATTGATTTCTGAAATTTTATTCTATAAAGTGGCTGATTCTACTAACCACTGACCATGTTAAGAGGCACCTACTTATTTCACTTTACAATTGGATGGACTTACGATTGTCTCTGACCGGACACGTGGTCCTTCCTCTCAGCTAACAGTCCTTCCTCTCAGCTAATGTAAACATTTTGACTGTATGTTTTGTTTTGCATCCTTTAGTTGAAGTGATTTTTTTTTTTTGTGTTGTGCTTTAATCAATATATTAGTTTTAATCAATTTTTTTTTACTCAACATGTGCAATTTCCATTATAAAAATCATCTTTTAGAGAGATAAATAGCTTAGTTATATAGCGAAAATTTCAATGTCCGAGGCCTTGGAACGAATTACCAAAAAACTATGTTATTCCGTTCACATTACGATATTTCCACAATGCGATGGTGTCTTTGGAACCGATTAATATTGTAAAGCGGGGATCCACTGTACTGTTACCCATGAGCTTGATGTAGGGGACAATTTCATAGTTTATTCGGATTTTAGCAAGGCATTTGACTAATTCACTCATGAGAGGTTACTATATAAGCTGGAACATGTTGGGGTTACTTGAAAGATTCTAAGATGGATTGCAGTGTAACTTTCACATCCATTTATGCATACTTTATTCAATATATTAATACAAATTTACACGCGCGCACACACATATGTACGTTTATGTGTGTGTGAACACTTTTCTAAAAATAAAATTCAAAGTTTTATGTTTAAAACAACTCAACTTTATTCTTATTTTTACATATATAAGAATAACTTTATTTATCAATTTGCTATGCATAAAACGAATAATTTGACCAGTTCCAAAGAGTCATTTCGCAGACTCCCTGGAATTGGTCAACAGTCCTCAGTTTGTGAACCGCTGCCTTAAGGTATCCTTCTCAATTGTACTGGAAAAAATCCTTGCATTACCATTGTTCAAATCAATAATCTCTTGGCAACATAGAAGGAATCTATCTACAAGTGTAAGCCATGCTGATAAAAATGTCCCTATCCCCCAGAAACTTGCAGATTCCTTCAAGTCTTGTGTTAATCCATGATGTTTTCAACCTATAATTCCTCCTATTGTGTCTGGGCAGAATTGCAGATATATACATTTAGACTTAACTCATTGCATTTTTTTCAGCATGGCAATCTGTTGTTAACATCATGAATTCTTGATCCTGGTAAAGAATTCATGAATTCTTGATCCTGGTAAAAACACTCTGGTTCACCTATCTTTATTACAAAAAAATGTTGCTCATTTCCCTGACGTTAGTCTCCCAATAAAACTAAATATCCTTCAACTAGAGCAGTATGCACTTGACTGTTCTTTTTTTGAACCCCTATTGGGGTTGCATCCCTTGGCAAGTCACGAGATACTTGAGTGCCTGACAAGCTCCCAGTTAGATTTGTTTCTATGGCATGCACCCATTTTTTCAGTGACTCAGATTCTTTTCGTAATGCACCAAATTCTAATTTGAGAAGGTGTCAGGTGGCTTCTAAACAAAAACTTTGTTTACAAGACACCTGATGTTAATCACCTTCACTTAATCCTCTTCAGGAGTGAGATTGAAACATGTCTGCTCTCTTCGATTGCTTCAGTAGGATGTATTGAAGTATTGCTTACATTGATGTTTCTATCTATTCAGTGATCACCGCTGTAAGCTCTGTAAATTATCTTATGATTTAAACATTTGTGATATTGTTAATTCAATTTTTATTGTATATTAAATATTTATACTACACAACTTGGTGTCCGTGAATCTGTGGTTAAAAGAAGGAAGTTTTAAATCAAAGGCAGATCTGTGTCAGACTCAAACACCAAAATATTAGAACATTTCAAGGTAAAGATGACTGATTGGGCTCTGGAAAAATTGGTAGATGAGCTGCCCAATACGAAACAATTATTCATTTGCAACAATTAAATGTCACTTAGTAAGAAACCAAGAAGAAAGTGCTATTTGTGTGTTTTTTTTTTTTTTTTTTGGATTTACTTCATTGGAAACAAAGACACTCCTGATGCTCGATGTATTATTAAAAAATGCTATTTAAGCTCTTTAGCCCCTAAAGAGTTTAGATAACATTCAAAGTCATTTGAAAACTTGCCATGCTCTCATACATGTTGCATATAAAGCCAAAATGCAAATTTTTTTTTCTATTTTCAAGAAATCATTTACTTGAAAATAGTAGGGTGCCTCCGTAGCCAGGTGGGAAGGAGCAGCGGTGCGTAGCACACACTTCTTGATTAGACCGGGATTTGAGCCAGTCACCACCAAATATGGACGATGAGGAAAGGTCAGGGAATGACCACCGCATATCCTGGAGCAATATGGCCTTAGTTGCTAATGCTCCTAAAAACCAAATAACAAACAACAACAACTTGAAAATAGTAAACTCTTAATGTCATGTGAAATGAATTATCATATAACACTTGAGGAAAAGTGCACATAATTGTAGAATTGTATATCAAGCTTTATGCAAGAGATATATTAATGTGTCTTTGATGAGAAATACAGTAAAAAAAACAGATGCAGTACAGATTTCAAACAACATTGTTGCACGTTGAATCAAAGATCTTGCTGCTGACATTGAAGAAGAGGAGCTAATTTGCTGAATGAAAATTTTTGATAGGTATTCATTGCAACTAGATAACTCAGCTGATCTATGGGAGCTTGCTGTGTTGCTCATGCTTGCCTGTTATAGGTTTTGCAAGTCTGTTAAAGAGGTCTTGCTCTTATGTAGATTTTTTTTTTTAAAGTAACAATACTGGTTATAAAATATTCAACTGAAATACCGATCAATAAATATTCATCAACAATTTGATGCAAAAACATGCAATCAGTAGGAAAAATGCAGCGGGATATGTAGGTGGTGCCACCAGGAGAGTAGTAGTTTCATCCATGTTAAAGTCACAGGAACTGTAACATAGATGAAAGGCATGGCACCAGAAAAACCAGTACGTCATTGCATATTAGCATTAGTAGAGACATATTATGCAAGAAATCAAGCTTATACATCATCAGCCAAAAAACTTCCCATTTCACCCATTCATTCTCTCCAAAAGTTTGTCCAGTTCTTCCTTGAATCTATTTAAGCTGTCAACTTCCACAATGATAGATGGAAGTTTGTTCCACCAATCAAACACTTGCTAGCTAAAGTCAAATTTCTGCACATCTATTCTGCAACTGTCTTTCCTCAATTTGAATCTATGCTCCCTCACATGTGTAATCTGAGCAAAAAGAAGAATCCCATCAGCATTGAGCTTGCTCAAACCTTTCAAGGCCTTGTACAACTCAATCAGATCACTTCATAGGTGCAAATTACAATCTCCAGCCACTGTAATTTGCAGAACCTAAGCCTTTCTTGGTAAGAGCAACCCTATTTTTCCCTCTCACAAATCTTGTTGCTCTTCTCTGTACTCGTTCTAGCAGCTGTGCATCTTCCTAAAAATTAGGCCTCCAGACCTGTATGCAGTACTCAATGTGTGGCCTTACCATTGCCTTATACAAGGGAATAATCACCTCCTTATCCCTGCTAGCAAAATTCCTGTATATCATTGATAAGACCCCATGAGCTGCTTGCTCTGCAGGTCCAAAATTTTTAAATACCTCTCACCATAAGACTATACTGAAACATCTTTATGATTGTGGCTCAATGGGGTGCAGAGATTAATTGCTAGCTTAAAGTCTCATTTGTGTTTGTTGAATAATAAAATAACTATGCCTATTTAGGTAATGTACAAACATAATCTCTCTTTAAGAAGTTGGTATAATTTATGAGGTTCTGCATGTAGAAAGAATCCATTTTAGCGTTATATTGATGAAGGCCAACTGATGTGTGAGTGCCATGCTTATTTAGCATTTGCCTTAAAAAGTTATCTCCTCAATTAATCCAGATATTTCTCTCAACTCTTAAATTTTCAAAAAATTTACTTGTACTTCTTTTTTTTTCACTTGTAAAAGTAAAAAAAAAAAAAAAAAAAACACCAGCATTTCCATATTTAATTTACTCATGCTTTTTGAAGCCACCTGTTATTTGTTAATTTGATGAAATAGGTGAAAATTTTTCTTAGCCTCCAAAATTGCTGAATAATGAATATTGGAATGAGAGAATTCTCTCACTATTGTCAGTGTTAATCGCATCAAATTTCATAGGAGGAGTGTTATTACTATTAGAAGTTCCTTTAGTAAAGGCAATGAACTAATTTATAACATTACAAATGTAACTGTATTGTAAAATATATACAGTCGAACTTGGTTATAATGAGCATTGGATTTCTTCGGTATAACCATTACTCACCGTATCAGTAATGAGTTAAATCTATCTCCTATTTCTTTTAATTCTTAATAACTTGATAAAAAGATTCAAAAAACAAGAAATATTAGAAAAAAAAATAATAATATTAGTATATACCTACATATTATTTGTATTAATATCCTTGTATAAAC